>NC_134570.1:215102249-215759749 GCF_050947875.1 Dermacentor variabilis | reverse complement strand
TGTAGACTTGTTAATCACCATAGAAGTAGCCGTCGTATGACGTTACAGAACAGACGACCAAAATTTACGCGGGTTGGTTTTTAGTAGGCCCTTTTAGTAGGCACATCGAAAAAGAAATCCTTAGCGCAGTTAATTTTCAGTCTAAGCTCCTCTTTTGCTTTAAGGAAACTCGTCATGGCTGCCTGACTGTTTGAGCGCCTCTTGCAACTTAGTCTATTTACACGACGTGTCAGATGTAATATATCTCCCGTCATCCAGGGAGTTTTCACATTTTTCTTCGTTGTTTTGAATGGAATAAAACACTGAATACTTTTTTTAACCAAGCATTCGAAATAAGTTGCCAATGTGTTAACATCACTACTAAGCTAGATATTCTAGCTAGTAATAGCTAGATATTCATTTCAATGTAGAAAAAATTAATTTTTGTATAAGTGAAAAATTTCCTAAAAGGAGGAGGGGTCGGACAAATGCAGATGACGCAGATGTAAGATTCAATGCTTCTGGTGGATTACCGGATATTTCCGCATCATATCACCTCCAGAGCTCGCTCCTTTCTCTCATCTCATTGACCTATCATATGTAGAGCAGTTTCACGTTTTTAGTCACACTGAGCAATCTTGCTAATGTCTCCGCATTACATCATCATCTCCACTCTCCTAACGTTTCTCGCTTCTCATGCTGAGCTATCGCACGGCGTAATATCGTCCCCACATTGCGTGACCGCTCCCCATGTTTCTTTGCTTTCTTGCTTCCCTTCGCCCATTCCGCAAGTACGTGCCTCCACTGCATTGTAAGGCATTGCATCAATTAAGAGGCAACTGTGCTTACTGGATTTCTTGATAAAGGTGATGTAGGTGTTGCAAAGTCAGATAAACGTCGCTCGATCGAAAGATTGATAGAAGAAGGCAACCTGTCCTGTGCAGAACCGGTATCACGCCAAACGCGTGCCTCAAGAAAGCAATGAAAGGCTCATTTTTTTACATTTGCGGCTATGTGACTAGGAAGGTTTTTATGAAAACAAAGTGCGAACGCTGTCGCGATATTTTGCTAACCAAGAAAGAATACGTTGGTCAGGTGAGCGCAGATCATTAAACACGTATAGCTACGGGACAAGGGAGGCTTGCTGTACCCGTCTGGCGATCCCTTCAGAATTATCAGATATTTCAAAAGCCTTTTCACAAGCTGTTTCAGTACTCGCGAGCTCCGCCACGAAAGCGTGATGGACGTCATCAAACTCATCAGGAAAACACGGAAACTTACGGTTGCGTGCTCCATTCTCGCTCACTCACTTGCGGCTCAAATGATTGCTTTCTATGTAATTACTCGTCTCCATTTTTTCTCAAGATCTTTGAAACGCTCGATCGCTAACCGCCGTGAATCTTCATACTATCTGAAGTTATGCTGCTGTACATGAGACTTAGTTATTTGAATCTGTTTAAAACATTCTCATCTATTTCACTTCTTATGGGGAAGCAATCCCAGCCCCTAGGATGAACATTTTATATTAATGTACAATGAGCCTTGCAGAAAGACAAGAGGCCGATGCATGACTGACCCCAGCATGCGCCGAAACGTCCAGTCTGTACCTGTTTACGATAGCACGTGTACTTGTTTGTCTTTTTCGGAGAACACGTTTCACCGCCTAACAAATGTTATCGCACAGCGCAGGACGCACCTCCTTGTATCGGAAGTTTCTCGAATATTATCGATGGTTCCATCCGCTGTCTCTCACCAAACCTTGTGTTGAGTGCATGTATGCGCGACGCGAATAGTGTAGAACTTTGCGCAAGACACGCGGGTCCCAGCAATTACTCTGGAACATTCGACGACTGATTTATAAGAGCCGACGCGCTTGACCCGCTGATCTGATTTCAACGACTGCCGGTCGTGTTCGCCGCTATTGCTGTCCTTGCTTGAGTGTAACTTGCTTTTGAGGGCAGAAGTTCGCGCAATAGAACGCTACTTTAGCCATTCCTCGATTTGACTTCTTCACCGTCACTACCGCGTGACAATAATGAATATTTGTTGTCTCATGTTATATTTTTATCAGGCACGGAACAGGAGATTTCTATACTTGGTGACTACATATATTATTTACATAGAGCAGCTTTGTATTCCTGATAGATTTTCCAAAGTGATTGAAATAACGCGTTTACGCTTGTACAGTGCTTGCCGTATTTTTTATTAGGCAGAGATTTAATTTCTACAGCAAAAATGTTGGGCATCTAGGCCTTTAATTTTATTTGCATATCTGTAAATTCTCTTTCTATGGGACACCTTTTGTGTAGAACCTTGTGGAATAAAGTTTACCTGGCTTTGCATATATTTCTAATGTCTGCATTTATTACAAGCTTCGTCTAAGGACGGCGAAGCTCAATGCTGTACCCTATCTCTGAAGCGAAATAAGCTAACATTATTAATGCGCTACGACCCTGTCTACTCGTTATCTCGCTTCCCTTAAGCTCCCTTTCAGTGCTCTTTGGATAATAAAGTACTAGTCGAAACCAACAAATTCTCAAAATAATACATTTGGATATGGCCGTTAACCACTGGCAACCGTGACTGGAAAGCTCGTAGTGGTGAGCGAAGCTGGTACTGCACCTATGCACTGCAGTTGACTGCGCGAGTGATTTAGTTTTTTTTTTAATCCTAATTATTTTCGTAATGATATGTAAGCTGGAGGCATCAGTTTATGTAAAGCAGCACTTCGGCTGCAGTTCAATGTTTAACTATTGCCGAATTAGCCCTCATTATCAAACATATATGATAAAATGCGGCATTACACTACGTGTAGTGGTATATCGACCTCCTTCGGAAACAATTTCTGTTGTTTTTTTTCTTCAAGCGATGCTAGAATGTTGCGTAAAACATAGTTCGTTGCTTGATGTAAATGGCGATATTAACATAGATGCCCTATGCTCTGATTTTGATAAGCAAAAGCCTACTGATGTGTTTCTTTCATACGGTTATGAAAATGTCATTAATGTGCCAACAAGGGTGACAGATAGATCTGGAACTCTACTAGATCTTTGTTTCACGAACTGTAACACCACTGATATAGAATTTGGTGCCTTATTAGCGAACCTGAGAGACCACTTACCGATCTTCATTTTTTCTAACCCACCTTGCACAACAGGCAACGGCCCTTTCGGGTGGGCGATATGTTATTGAAGGGGTGGCGCACATGGTTGCTTACGTCGTCATGGCAACAGGAACAGCAGCCGCGCGGCTCCTCCTTTCGAAAGCAGCTTTATTATTATACCGACTTATCCAACTCGCTAACCGCATCCTACCTCCACCCCCCCTCCCCCGCCATGTGGCATGCGCAGTTGTTTCTTTTTCTTGTACTTGTGCCCGTTGCACCTTCTTTTTTTTTGCGCGCACCCTATGCTGCGCACTAGTATTTTTCCCGTCAAATACACACCGAATGCACGGCGCGCCAGGCGCACGTACACAAATAATGCCATCGCGTCCTTCAAAACATAAGAACTCATTGGAAGTGGTTGTTTCCGACTCAGGTGCTGTGAATACAGAACCACGTATGCGATATAAAGAGAGAGCGCGCTACTTTGCAGATAAGAACTCTGCTTCTAACATTTGAGTAGCTGGCATACACTATGGTGCTCTCTTGCTTGATGTTCGCTCACCCGTGGTGATTTATTAAACCAGTTTGTTCTACGTCGTCTTGTCTACCTGCCATTCCCTCCTTGATGATCAAAGAGTTGCAAGCTTCGAGCGAGCGCTGTTGAAGTTGGCAGCCGGTAGAAGTCATGAAGTAGCTTAAATATAAAGTGTTAGTTATGGTAGGCCTATGTTCATCATGTTCCGTCATGGTTCTAAAGAAATATGGATATTTAAAGCAATTTGAGGTAAAGGTGTATTATTCAGGTGCTATAGAGTACTTGTGAGGTCTTGAGCGTACGCATGAGTCAGCGGTTTTCTCACTATGAATAAATTGAAACAAGAACTTTAGTGGTGTTAGTTTTGCTCTACTTTGCAGTGCTAATAAACCAGCTCTTTTAAATAATTCAGTGGACAAATCCGTTACGTTGCATTGGTTTAAAATCAGCCTTATTGCCTTCCTCTGCACCCCCTCTTATGAGTTCTGTGTACGTAAACCAAACGATAATGGCGTAGTTCAGCACTGGTCGAGCAAGTATTTTGTAGGACAGCAGATTTGTATATGCCGGCGCAAGACTAAGGCGTGTGCTCAGAAAGATGAGCCGCGTTAGTGCTCGTCAAATACATTGATTTCCACTTGAGCGTATCTTGCTAACATGGGTTTCCCATCGGAGAGTGCGTGTTGAAGTGACAACTAAATAGTTACCCTAATGTACGCAAATCAGAGGTGAGAAGCCAACCAAGCCTCATGATATGATTACTATAAATCGGGCCCCTCGCTTAACCGCCTTTCTTCTTGTTCTTGCAAGTGGGAGGCGTGTCATTACTATTGTAAATAAAATGTAATGTCTGTTTCTTTCTGCTTACTTTTAGCATGAGTGATCCTTGTGAATTTAGAGTCATCTGCCACTGCGGATACCGAAAAATGTAGAATTTTGTATATGGTGATTATCATTGCAATTATTTCGCAGTAAGAAAAGCAATCCTCAGCGAATAGACGGATGGTACTATGGTGATCCGATGTTACTATGTAAGTCAAATTGTTTATGTTTATCAAAAATAAAACTGGGCCCAAAATACTGCCTTGGCGTACTCCAGATGCAACAGGTGATAAATGGGAAGACTACACTATACCCGAATTGTGAGCGGCCGAAAGCGACACACTAACTCATGAGTGCACTCACTCACATTCGCACTCACTCACATTTAAAAGGCGTCAGTTCGAGTGAGTGCCTTTGACAGGAGATGAGTGAGAGTGAGTGCTAGCGAGTGCGAGTGGAGGTGAGTGGGAGTCAGTGCCAGTGAGTGCGAGTGAGTCCGAGTAAGCGTGAGCGGAGCTTTGTTCGAGTGTGATTGAGTGCCAGTGAGAGTGAGCGGTGCGAGTGGGAGTGAGGGCCAGTGAGTGAGCGGAGGTGAGTACAAATGGGAGTGAGTGCGAGCGAGTGTGAGCTGAGGTGAGTGTGAGTGAGTGCCATTGAGTATTGATGGGAGGTGAGCGCGAGTGCGAGGGCTAGTGAGTGTGAACGGAGATGAGTGCGAGGAAGTGCCTGTGGGTGAGAGTGAGTGCCAGTGAGTGTGAGTGGAGGTGAGTGCTATTGAGCGTGAGCGGAGGGGAGTGCGAGTGAATGACAGTGACTCTGAGAGATGAGTGCCAGTGAGTATGAGTGGACGTGAGTGCGAGTGCCAGCGAGTCTGAGCGGAGGGCGAGTGCTAGTGAGTGCCAGTGAGTGTGATTTGAGGTGAATGCGAATGTGAGCGGATGCGAATGAGTTTTAACGGAGGTGAGTGCGAGTCAGTGCCAGTGAGTGTGAACGAAGATGAGGTCCAGTGCGAATGAGTGCTAGTGAATGTAAGCAGAGGCTAGTGCGAGTAAGCTCCAGTGAGTGTGAATGGAGGAGAGTGCGAGAAAGTAGCAGTTAGTGAGTGCGAGTTAGTGTGAGGGGATGTTGGTGCGAATGCGGGTGAGTACCAGTGAGTGGAGGTGAGTGTGAGGGGCAATGGTGACAGTGAGTGGGAAAGATTGTGAGTGCGAGTGAGTGCCAGTGAGTGTGGGTGGAGATGAGGGCGAGTACGTGTGAGCACCAATGAGCATGAGCAAAGAGGATAGTCAGAGTGTGACTGGAGCTGAGTGCGAGTGAGTGCGAGTGAATGTGAGTGGAGGTGAGCGCGAGTAGGGGTGCCAGTGAGTGGTAGCGGAGGTGAGTGCGAGTGTGAGCTCGTGCCAGTGAAAGTTAGTGCCGGAGCGTGTGAATGGGGCTGAGTGCGATTACGAGTGCCAAAGAGTGAGTGCAGGTGAGTGCTTGTGCGAGTCAATGCAAGTGACTCTTAGTCAAGATGAGTGCGAGCAACAGTGAGTGCCAGCGGGTGTGAGCGGAGGTGAGTGCGAGTGCATGCCAGTGATTGTGAATGGAGGTGACTGCGAGGGAGTGCCATTGATTTTGTATCGAGGTGAGTGCTTGTGAGTTTCCTGTCATAGTGAACGGGGCGAGTGCGAGTGGGTCCATTTAGCGTAGGCGAACGCGAATGCGAGTAAGTGCCAGTGAGCGTGAGCGGAGGTGAGTGCGAGTGAGTGCCAGTGAGTAGAGCTGAGTACGAGTGAGTTTGAGTGGAGTTGAGTCGCGTGAGTGCCATGGAGTCTACACGGTGATGAGTGTGAGCGCAAGTGAGGATGAGCGGGGGCGAGTGCTTGTGAATGCTCGTGAGTGTAAGCGGAGGTGAGTGCAAGACAGTGCCAGTGAGTGTTATTGGAGATGAGTGCGACTGAGAGCCAGTGAGTTTGGGGACGTGATTGCGAGTGAACACGAGCGGATACGAATGTAAGTATCACTGAGTGTGAATGGAGGTGAGTGCGAGTGAGTGCCAGTGAGTGTAGTAGAGTTTATTGCGAATGACTACCATTGAGTGAAGGTGAGTGCGAGAAGAAGTCAGTGCCAAAGAGTGTGAATGAAGGCGAGTTCGAGTGAGTGCCAGGGATTGTGAATGGAGGTAAGTTCGATTGACCGCCAGTTAGTGCGAGTAGTGAGTGCGAGTGATAGCCAGTGAGTGTGAGCGAAGGCGAGTGTGAGTGAGTGCGAGTGAGCGTGAGCGGTGGTGAGTACAAGTGCGAGTGTGGGCCAGTGAGTGTGAGAGGAGGTGGGAACGAATACGAGTGAGTGCCAGTGAGTTTGAGTGGAGGTGAGTGTTTGTGAGTGCTTTTGAGTGTGAATGGAGGTGAGCGGGAATGGGAGTTCCAGTGACTGTCAACGGTGATGAGTACGAGGGAGTGCCAGTGAGTGTGAGTGGACGTGAGTGCTAGCGAGTAAATTGTGGTGAGTGCGGGTGAATGCCAGTAACTGTGTGTGGAGATCGCGAGAGCGAGTATGGGGCAATGATTGTGAGCGGATGTGAGTGAGAGTGAGTGCCAGTGAGCGTGAGCGGAGGTGCGTGCGAATGAGTGCCAATGACTGCGAGTGGAGATGAGTGCGAGTGGGTGCCAGTGAGTGTGGGCGGAGGCGAGTGCGAGTAAGGACCAGTTAGTTTGAGCGAAGGTGAGTGCGAGTGAGTACGAGTGAGTTAGTGGAGTTGAGTCGACTCAACAGTATACAGTAAACCCGGTGGTGAGTGCGAGCGCCAATGAGTGAGGGCAGGCGAGTGCGTGTCAGCCTTCGTGACTGTGAGCGGAGGTTAGTGCGAATAAGTGCCAGTAATGTGAAGGGGGGTGAGTGCGAATGCGAGTGAGTGCAGGTGAGTGGAGGTGAGTGCGGGTGAACGCCAGTGATTGTGAACAGAGGTATGTGCTATTGACCGCCAGTGAGTGCGAGTGGTGAGTGATTGCCAGTCAGTGTGAGTGGAGGTGAGTGCGAGTGTTAACCAGTGCCAGTGAGCGTGAGCAGTGATGAGTGCGAGTGTGAGTGAGGGCCAATGAGTCTGACCTGATGTGGGTACGCATAAGGGTGAATACCAGTGAATTTGAGTGCCGGTGAGTGTGAGTGGAGGTGAGCGCGAGTGCGAGTTCCAGTAAGTGTGAATAGAGGTGAGTGCGGGTGAGTAACAGTGAGTGTGAGTAGAGATCGCGATAGCGAGTGAGGGCCAGTGAGTTGGAGCAGAGGTGAGTGCAGATGAGTGCCATTGAGTTTGAGTGCAGGTGTGTGCGAGCGAGTGCCTGTGAGTGTGAATGGAGATGAGTAAGTGGGAGTGGAAATGAAGGTGAGTGAGTGCCAGTGAGTGATTGGAGACGAGTGCGAGTGGGTGCCAGTGAGTGTGGGCGGAGGTGAGTGCGAGTCATGGGAGTGAGTGTGAGTGGGGTGAGTGCGAGTGAGCGCCAGGGAATGAGTGGAGCTGAGTGCGAGTGAGTACAAGTGAGTGTTGGTGGAGGTAAGTGCGAGTCAGTACCAGTGAGTCCGAGTGGGCCCCAGTGAATGTGAGTATAGGTGTGTGCGAGTGTGATTGAGTGCCAGTGAGCGTGAGTGGTGGTGAGTGTGAGTGCGAGTGAGGGCCAGTGAGTGTGAGTGGAGATTACGACTGCGCCTGAAGGCCAGTGAGTGTGAGCGGAGGTGAGTGAGAGTGAGTGCCAGTGAGTGTGAGTGTAGTGAGTGTGAGTGCGAGTGAGTGCCAGTGGGTGTGAATAGCGATGAGTACGAGTTTGTGTGAGTGGACGTAAGTGCGTGTGAGTGTTAGTTATTGTGAGCGGAGGGGAATGTGAGTGATTGCCAGTCACTGTGAGTGTAGATGAGTGCCAGTGAGTATGAGTAGACGTGAGGGCAAGTGCCACTTAGTCTGAGCGGAGGCCGAGTGCTAGTGAGTGCAAGTGAGTGTGAATGGAGGTGAGTGCTAGCGAGTACCCGTGGGTTTGATTATGGGTGGATGCGAATGCGAGTCAGTGCCAGTGAGTGTGAGCGTAGGTGAAGTCGCGTGAGTGCCACTAAGTTAGTGGAGGTGAGTGCGAGCGAATACCAGTGAGGATGAGTGGAGTGAGTGCCAAGGATTGTGCGCGGAGGAGAGTGCGAGTGAGTGCCAGCGAGTCTGAGCAGAGGTGATAGCGAGTTAATGTTATGCTTGTCAATGGAAGTGATGACGATTGAATGTCATTGAGTGAGAGGAGAGGTGAGCATGTGTGAAGGTGAGTACGAGTGAGTGCCAGTGACTAAGTAGATATGAGAGTGAGTGAGGGCCAGTGTGTGTGAGCGGAGGTGAGTACGATTACTAGTGAGTGCCAGTGAGTGTGGGTGGACGTAAGCGCGAGTGAGTGCCAGTGAGTGTGAGCGGCAGTGAGAGCGAGTGAATGCCAGTGAGTGTGACTGGAGGTGAGTGCGAGTGAGTGCCAGTTAGTGTGAGTGGAGGTGGGTGCGAGCGCGTGTGACTTTCAGTGAGCCTGAGCAGAGGGGAGAGCCAGTGAGTGTGACTGCAGGTGAGTGCGAGTGAGTGCCAGTGAATGTGAGTGGAGTTGAGTGCGAGCGAGTGTGAGCAGCGGTGAAGGCCTTTGCGAGTACCAATGTGTGTTAAGGGAGGAGAGTGCGAGTGCGAGCTAGTGCCAGTGAGTGTGAAAGTTAATGCCAGTGCGTGTGAATGGAGCTGAGTGTGATTACGAGTGCCAATGAGTGTGCATGAAGGTAAGTGCTAGTGCGAGTCTTTGCAAGTGAAAGTTAGTATAGGTGAGTGCGAGTACGAGTGAGTGCCCGTGAGTATTACGGAGGTGAGTGCAAGTGCATGCCATTGATTGTGAATGGAGGTTACTGTGAGGGAGTGTCATTGGCTGGGAATCGAGGTCAGTGCGTGTGAGTTTCTAGTCATTGTGAACGGGGCGAGTGCGAGTGGGTGCAGCTAGTGTAGGCAAAGGCGAGTGAGTGCCAGTGAGTGTGAGCGGAGGTTAGGGCGAGTGAGTGTGAGTGGAGGTGAGTGCGAGTGAGTCTCAGTGAGTGTCAGTGTATGTAGGTGCAAAACATAGGTCGGCATTGTGGGAGATTAGTCGCTCACACTCTCTCACCATAATTTTTCCAGGCGCTGCATTCAGTAACGTTCACGTTCACCTCCAACAACACTAAGAAGCGCTTACTCACGCTCGCACTCACTTCCACTCATTTTCACTGGCACTCACTCTAACGCGCATTCACGCTCACTGGCAATCACTCGCATTCGCAATCACCCACACTCACAATGACTGGCACTCACTCGCACTCACGTTCGTTCACATTCACTGGCACTCATTGGCAGTCGCCACCGCTCACATTCACCTCCACTCGCACTAACTACCACTCCCTCCCACTCGCATTCACTCAAACTCACTGGCACTCTCTCACACCCACGCCTACTGAATGAGTGTGAGGGAATGGGAATGAGTGCACTCATGAGTGAGTGTGCTTCCTGTGCCACTCCCAATTCGTGTATATTAAGACCAGAGCATCTAGTTTAGCGACTATTACAACAAACTATTTAACAAGGCAATTGCAAATAGAATCGGGAACACCCTAGACTTCTGTCAAGCAAAGCACCAGGCAGGATGCCGTAAAGGCTGCTCAACAATAGACCATATTCACACTATCAATCAGGTGATGGAGAAATGTGCGGAATATGGCCAACCCTTATATATAGCTTTCATTGATTACGAGAAAGCGTTTGATTCTGTCGAAACCTCAGCAGTCAAAGAGGCATTATGGAATCAGGGTGTAGGCGAGCCGTATGTAAAGATACTGAAAGATATCTATAGCGGCTCCACAGCCACCGTAGTCCTCCATAAAGAAAGCAACCAAATTCCTATAAAGAAATGCATCAGGCAGGGAGATACAATCTCTCCAATGCTATTCACAGTGTGCTTATAGCAGGTATTCAGAGACCAGGATTGGGAAGAATCGAGGATAACAGTTAATGAAGAATACCTTACTAACTTGCGATTCGCCGATGATGTTGCCTTGCTTAGTACCTCAGGGGACGAACTGCAATGCATGCTCACTGACCTGGAGTGGCAAAGCAGAAGGGTGGGTCTAAATATTGATCTGCAGAAAACTAAAGTAATGTTTAACAGTCACGGAAGGGAAAAGCAGTTTACGACAGGTAGCGAGGTGCTGGAAGTGGTAGGCGAATATATCTACTTACGGCAGGTAGTGACCGCGGATTCGGATCATGAGACGGAAATAATCAGAATAACAATGGGCTGGAGTGCATTTGCCAGGCCTTCTCAGCTCATGAACAGCAGGTTGCCATTATCTCTCAAGAGAAAAGTGTATACGAGCTGTATCTTACCAGTACTCACGTACGGGGCTGAAAACTGGAGGCTTACGAAAAGGGTTCTACTTAAATTGAGGACGACGCAACGAGGTATAGAAAGTAAAATGATGGGTGTAACGTTAAGGGATAAGAAAAGAGCAGGTTGGGTGAGGGAACAAACGCGAGTTAATAACATCTTTGATGAAATCAAGAAAAAGAAATGGGCATGGGCAGGACATGTAATGAGGAGGGAAGATAACCGATGGTCATTAAGGGTTACGGACTGGATTCCACGGCAAGGAAAGTGTAGCAGGGGGCGGCTGAAAGTTAGGTGGGCGGATGAGATTAAGAAGTTTGCAGAGACGACATGGCCACAATTAGTACATGGCCGGCGTAGTTGGGGAAGTATGGGAATGTCCTTTGCCCTGCGGTGTGCGTAACCATGATGATGATGATGATGATGATGATGATTATGTTGACATCTGGAGTGCGAGAGGGCAGGGTTTCGGGCCAAATTTAATTTTAATATGCATAAACAATTTGCCTTCAAGATTACATGTTTAACATCCGTCTATTCGCTGACGATTGTTTTTTGTACCGCAATATAATGGCAGTGATGATCACAATATACAAAATTCTACCTTTTCTTAGTGTCGGGACTGCCAGATGTCTTAATTCCCAAAGATAAGTAATGCTAACAGTATGTAGAAAGAAGCAGATATCTGATTTTACATAAAATAATAATAGCGCACCTCTCTCTTGTCATAACATAAGAAGCCAACAAACACTGAGACCAAGGACAACATAGGGGGAATTATTCGTGTTTATTAAATGAAATATTGAAACGAAAAAATGATAGAGACGAAAGAGGATGAAAGAAACAACTTGCCACAGGTGGGGAGCGATCCCACCACTTTCGCTGGATTAATCATGGGTCGCAAATTCATAGGCAACATTCCTCCTGTCATGAGATCCCGAAACACTTCTGGGCGAAAAATTTCGCCGGGTAAAAGCTGCTGCACAAAACGTGACACCAGCAACATTACCACAGTAGCAACAGGCAAACAGCACCCCTTAAGTAAATACGGAAGTAAAAGCAGAAGCGGCAGAAGGGATGCAAGAAGCGATGGCAGCGCCACTAATTCACGTGATCGCCACTTCCGCCACTTCTCAAGCGGAGCTGTGAAACTGAGCTGTGTCTAGGAACGTTGGGCGCTACTTCAACGTTTTTTCCAAAGCACTGCAGTGTACAGCTCCGTTATATCTTACCTTGATTTTTGATTTTTAGTAGATCACTTAACGACAATGCTTTAGCCACTGACTGGAAAACCAGTAACATGATCCCGCTTTTTAAATCGTTCATGTCGCATGAGGTATTGAATTACAGAGCATTTCGTTAACTTCGATGCCCTAAAAATTTTATTCAGAAATCATTTTCACCCAGCGCGTCAATTTCCAGGAACAAACAATTTTTAGCTGTCGCAAACCCGCGTTCAGGAAACATTTTTCTTGTGGACAACAACTACAGGTACGTCCTAATGATTTGCGTGCGTTTTGGAGCACTAGTTTCTTGTCTAGAGCCTTCTTTAAAGTTAATCACCAATTACTTATCTATAAGCCCAGCCTCCTAACATTGACACTTTGTTATTCAACTGTATTTCAAGCTTTCTTTCTAACCGCACCCAATGCCTTCAGGTAGCCTGTGCGGGATTATGGAACAGTTGCCTTGATCCAGAAAGATCCCGTACTCGTGACGCCTGCGGCAGAAAGGATGTTCCATATACGCCACCAAGGTTTGTGAGTGGTGACGCTGGCTAACACTTCCAAGGCTAGATCCTGTAGTAGCACATAAATACCCTAGAAAGTGGATGGAGAAACCGCGCCGTGGTAGCTCAATCGGTTAGAGCATCGCACGCATAATGCGAAGAGGTGGGATCGTTCCCCATCTGCGGCAAGTTGTTTTTCATCCACTTTCATTGCCATTAATTTATAATTTCTTTAATTCAGTTATTAATTACAATTTCACACTGTGTTTTCCTTGGTTTCCTTGTTTGTTGGCTTCTGATGATATGAATAATAAACATCGAGCCCTTCGGTAAACCCCCTTTCTTCTTACTCTACTTATAGTAATTTGTAATGTGCTTTATTTTGCAATCATTATGTGCTTATCGTCTCACTATAACTTGCACTATATACGATACCTTTATATTTTATTTCTACATCAAAATTATTTTGTTCCTTCAGAAGCTTTATGTATTTACTTTTGCGTTATTGATATACGGCCTTATTGTTTCGCTTTACATTTTTATTAACTTATACTATAACTACATTGCTTCATGCTTCATTACCTGATTAACATTTATATTTATTTTTTCCTTTTTTTCCTTATATTTATCTAAGTCTAATAGACCCTGCCCTCTCTAGTGCTAAGTTCTAAGTCCCTGAGTGTGCTATGAACTTCAGGAGACTCGAACTTGAACATTTAGCATTGCTGGCCTAATAAGAAGTTTTCGATGAATCACTGAACCATTATATTTCTCGGTATACGAGATTCGTAGTGTGTTCCCCGCTGTACTGGGTGAATTAAAAAAATATATTTGACCGTTCTCGCCCTTTTAACTAAATTTGATATTGCTTGTGTTTACAGTTCTCCCACGTCAGCGACCTTCTTTAATTATTTATACCATAATTATAATCCTCCAAGTCGCTTGCTACGTAATTTACTACAAATATTTTATCAGTCCACACATTTTGAATCTTGCTGACCATATTATCCATAACCTGCCCTTAATTTCTTTGCATTACCCTTATCCGGCCTTCTATTACAAAAATACTTCAATAATGACCTATCGTGTCATTAATGTAAATAAGAAAGAGTAAATATCCTAGCACATTACCTTACGGTTTACGGATGTTGCGTCAAGAAGACATGAGAGAAAATGATTAACAATGGCGAATAGCTTCCGGAAAGAAAATTTCGATGTCAAAACAGTGCTAGTGAGTATAGTCTAGGAGCAGGTAGCTTAGTAATAAGGCGGCCAATGGCGTAGCCAGAAATTTTGTTCAGAGGAGGACCTGATGGGCTCACGTTGCCGCGCGGCCTCCTCCTTATAGAATTTGACGTCGAACCAAATAGAGTAATAACAACTGCATTGCCATTGCCAAAGACACTCGAAACGCATTCTGGAACGCTACGCACTGCCAAGAAACGTAAAATACGTATTTTCTCATAAAAGAATTTACTAGTATTTCTCAAACATTGTGCAAGAAATAACTGATATCAATGCTTCTATATCTTCTGTCTACTTATTAAGTAAAGAAATTATCGCATGAACTTTATGACTATATCAGTTTGAAACCAGCATAGCGGTTCATGGCGCTGAGATGAAAAATGTAAAGGCTATGAAATTAACAGGTTGAGGACAAATATAACAAGTTGAGGGCAAATGAAGTTGGTAGGAGCACTGCTGTCATTCCTTGCAAAAACTAAGGGTGAACAAAACAGAAAACGATGCACATATGTAAGCAACCATTAATCCAGTAGACCTAGTCTTCCCGGAAGTCAAAATAGGAATTAAGATAAGCTGTTTGTACATTTAAAAGAAAGGCAACGAAGAATTAAGGAAAAAAAATTTTGTATCAAGATGCATCTGGTTAAGGTAAGTTGAATGGTAAATGAAGGCACATGATCAAAAATATGCTCACCAAATCTTTAAAAATAGGGACATCAAAATTAAACTAAACATGACCATAAAACAGTAAAGAACAACCTGTGAAAATATCGGATGAGCAATACGACAACCTGGTGCAAGAGTGCGAAACGTTGAGCGCTGTTTATATTCGTGGTGCTGTTGATGGCTTCAGCTTTCTGTCTTCCTGTGGAATCTCTCTCTTACTCGAACAAGGAAATGTATCATTTTTAATCAAGTCTAAGTTCAAATGCAGTTCTGAGCTTCAGCGTCATTATAATGGAAGAAAATGTTATGGGCAGTTCTGGGTGGGAATTCATTCAGCAGAAATATCCACAGGTGTAAGCTCAAACTGAGTGGTCTAAATGGACCTTAGCCCCTGGCAAATCATTCGCTCGTCTTTTTATTTTTCCACACCGATTCCTACACATTATATGTGTTGACAGGAGCGCTAGAAGACTACATTACGCATGTTGCCACAACCAAAGTGCAGTTTGGTATCAATGAGGTAAACAACGCAGGGAGGCAATTTACATCCACTAAAGACCATGTCACACGCTTTGTTGACTGCAACATGTGGGTGGTGTACGAAATTTCCCTTCCCTGCCGAAAGTGCTATATGGTAAAAACAGGCAGCTGCCTGAATGTGTGGCTTTGGAAGCACAGGAATGCTGTAAACGCTCTGGCAGGCGTTGGCTCCTTGGCTGACCACTGCCGTGGATGAACACGAAAATGCTCCCCGTGTTTTCACAACACGCAAGTGCTCAGACAGTTCGCCAGGCAGTTAGATAGGGAAATATTTCTGGCATATCGCATTTCAAAAGCTGCTGATAAATGTGTAAGCGCTTCATCCATTAGATTCACTCATAGAAGAGTTGCTGTATCTTGAGAAGAATCTGATCAATGCTTTGTAATGGCTTGCTGTGGGCGTCTATTACCTTCTTTGCGCATGTGGTTTTCTCCTACGTGGCAGATTCATTGATGCGTCCATCTGCGCATTTAATTGAGCATACAGTGTTTTCTTGCATGTGTTTTCTGAATAAAGCCTGCCAGTGGAAGTGTACTGCTCTGTCCTGTTCCAACTTTTTTCTGTTAGTCTTTTTTGTGCTAGTAAGTATGTTTCAGCAAATGGATAAACAGCAACTAGCCCAATATACTGCGTGAATCCTGGTCGACATTCATGCCTTTATAAGCTGCTTTTTGCACTGCTGATTCTCTGCGGGAAAGAGATGCCCATATGAACACCATACCACTTATTTATTTTCCAGTTTTTGATAAATAATAAGGAAGGATTTCACACCTTAATTGCATTGAGCTTCAGTAAGTTCTATGTTTGAAGCTGTTGATTATTTTTCCCTTTGCCATCTTTGATATACCTCGTTAGCTAAGTAGATAGAAAAACTGCAGGAGGAAAGTGGTGGCGTGGAAAAGCCCAGGGGATCTTTTAACAGTCACTGGAGGAAATGCTTGTGACCGTGGCTTCTACAGTCAACTGCTGTGGCTACGGCATCTTTCTTGAGGGGTATGTCCATGTCAAAGAAACCTTATCTCCACAAGTTGCATAACAAAGAATAATTTCTGACCTAAGTCTTGTTCGTAAAAGACCCCTTTGAAGTTGTATTTGTAGCTTTGCGACACAAAATGGCCGTGTGACTGCCCACTCAAGGCACTTTACGGGCATTCCCAGGCTTATTCCTCGGAAAAAACACTTTTATATAGCACACAATGAGCAACAGAAAGCTGTATTAGAAGGCTTTCATGTTGCTCTACAATTTTCTCGTTCACACTTTTCATCTAATTAAGTGAGAAGTTTAAAATTATTAAGAGTAATGTAATCAGGCAGAATGCAAGAAAATATCTGAGTATCTCCAAGCAATAACAAAAAACATTGCCTTGGTTTTGTCTAACTACATGACATTTACATATTCCTAAATCTTGGTGCATGATAGTTGGGATACCCTGCAGATGAAAAAATATTAGTCTTCTCAATCATGTCATGCCTGTTATTCGTGGCTATGGCTGCTTCAAAATGATTCTTTCGAGGTGCATTCAGTTCTGAAGTGGAATTCTTTTGTAGCAAGGGCTCGCAATCTAGAAAATCAAGCAAAAGGTCAAGTCGTGTTCACTATTCAAATGTTTAACTAAGAAGCTGGACAAAAAGAAAGCAGGACACAACACCTAATAAACAATGAAAAATTTGAAAATACCAACTGAACAAGAAACCAGTTTTTGAAAATGCAGAAGAAAGCTACCAGCTTATGTGGAGTACACCCTTGCTGTGTACTCCAAGGGAAAATGTTACCGCTATTCTAGGGCACCATATGAACGTAACAATTAACAACTTTCAGCAGTATATTAACACAACATAATGAATTGGTCTTTGAAGATTCTCGATCTGAAATCCTCAACTTGTTCTGGCATTCAGTGTGTTGAGCTCATTCTGTATTCTCAAAAGCCGACTCTCAGAAAGCACGCTCAGAGCCATAGTTTATTTTAAGGCAACATCAGCTTGAATTTCAATATAGGGTTCGCCTGCCGATAAAGTGGCCAATGCATCGCAAACATCATGAACACTCTTACGTGCTAACCAGTGGCTTCACTCTTGAAGCCAGGAAATGATGTGTTGCAGACACATGATATATTGAAGCTGATTTCGTGAAGTGTTTCATGCTTCCAAAGCTTCTCCACTTGTGAAAGCTGTCTCCAGGAACCAGCAGACTTTTTGGCTTTTAGCTTGCCTCATGCAAATCTACTACGCCACAGCACTTCCTCTGCCCAGTACCAGCCACATTAAAATGTAATATTTTCAGAACCCTTGCCCTCTCTTTTTCTGCTTTGGAAACAGTTCATAATGTCTTCAGTTGGCGATGAGAAAGGGAACACAAAAAACTTTGCAGCACTAACCCCAAATACGTTTTGAGGGATGCCGCTCTCCGCGCTGGACGCAGGTGAGTCCACTGAAAATGTGGTGTCGTGCAGCAGCTTGTCCTGGAAGCAGGGCGTATGGCGGACTAACTAGTGCAAGGGATCAGATAGTATTGCTGCTGTAAAACTTTCCTTTCGTGGTTTTCCCCAATTTAGGAAATGTTGTCTCTACATGTATGGAAAGCACTTTTACGACAATCTTAACTCGTAGACGATATTGTTTTCTTACCTAAAGTGTTTTCTTTTTCTCCAGTGTTTCCAGTGCACGCCCCTTATGTTAGCTAAGCTGTGGGCGCTGCAATATAAAAACTCTGGACATCTTTTCGAAGCACTACTCTGGCCTGCCTTGGTAGTTTACGGCACAACCAGGCACGTATTTTAGGGGACGAAGTGTCACACCCGTGCCAAGGATCCACTGCTGCAAAGTCGTGAAGCGCCAACTTCCGGGACAAGGTTGGCTTCAGTCGAGGGAACTCCTTGTGCTATTCACCTCCTGTAGTGGAGATCAGTGGTGTGGATCCTTTTATACTGACTTTCAATACTGCTCAAAACCTTGGCAACTTCTCCCACTTTACTTTCTTGAACCTGAACACCTGCAGAGACAGTCACATCACTGTGAGTTGATTCTATGGCTGTATTTTTCGTAAAGAACTGCCTACACACTCTATCAAATTGTACAAAAATACAGTTGGCACATTTTTAGTAGTGTAGTTAGACTAGTAGGTAGACAGTAGGTAGATAGACTAGTTGCTAGACGTGGGAAACATGTTACCAGCCCTCTGAGAGAATGCAACAATATACGCATATATTGGAAAGCTACACTACAAATTAAATTTATGGGTCTCCGTACGATTATACAGTACGGTTACTATATGCTCTAGCTCTGTGTCAAGGAAAAGTGAATTGTCAAATGTTTGTTTATGCCGGATTTCTACTTATTCTGAGTAATCAAACTGCACAATGAATCTTCTAAGTTTAGACAGTGTGGGATTTTGATTGACTGTGGGATTTGTTTGCTACATACACATGTTCTCCCACTGCAATAAGAAAGTGAGAAAAAGAAACGCCATGATGTACTTCCACATTTGCTGATGGCAGGAACAATGGCTATTAGCACGTGGTTGAAGCTATATGAAAATACAGTTTTCACGCAGCTTAGTTGTTCAGCAAATAAGGAAGAGGTATGCTGTGCACCTCTGACTGACCAATGCAGTCTGTGTAATTGAGACTGCACTGAGGCTGCTGCTTCGTTCTGTTCGGCAGTTCGGCTTTTGTTTTCTGCTATACAGAATTGTTTAGGTTCTAGTAGCTTCCTGTGCGATAAAATGGAACTGGGATCACTGCTCGCTGGCACATAAATAATGAGACTGCAAATATAACACAAGTGGAGGACTATGGAACGTCTAGAAGAAGAACATATATATTATGATTATAATGTGATGTGATGCCACAATGAAACAGAAAGCAACGCGTGGAAGTTGAAGGCCCTTCCATGCCAAGAAGGTTATTGAACAGGCCGTACTTTAGAAGCGCCCGCGACAGAGTCACACAAGGCAAAGCCGTGTGTCCTCTTTTGTGTCTGAAAACGGCTCCACACACAGTAGCGATTCCAGTATTTCTGCCAGTGGTCTAGCTCACCGCGGTTTAAAGTGGAAGAAAATATATACAGAGAAAACTGCATTGCAGTCTTGTCGCGAACAATATAACGTGAATTACGGAGCTACAAATTCTTGAAAAAAAATCTTGCATTATAATCAGGCAAACTGGGAAGCTGCATTCCATGATTCGCATGAAAAATTTTCGTGATACACCAGTGTGCAGGGTTTTATAGACAAAGTCAAGTACATTTAGTGCAAATATCACACTGTGAGAGTATGCAATAAAGTAATTTCTCCTAATATAAAAGGCGTTGCCTTAATGTTACAACAAAAGGTGACATTATTCAAACACACCTATGTAAATTTTAGCATGCAGGGGCACCACTTGGTTAAACAATATCGATGTAATATCTATGCATACAAGTATTACCCATGCACTTCTGACATTCTCTAAAAAGAAATAAATTTCCCCATCTAAGTCTGCCTCCTACAAGATTAGATTTAAAGCATAAATTTTACATATCCACCCTAACAAGAACAACTCACTCGAAATTCACGCAATATAGACCTGTGTTGATGCCGGCCTACTCACAACACTGAACCTTGCTACGTGCTTTACAAAGAAATTATAGTGGTATATCACTCGACTCTAAAGCTATTCAGGTCTGCAGGATTGTAGACCCCATCCACAAATGTCCCATTTCATGTGTAACAGTTTAATTGATTGGCTTGCTCAACTTACGAAGCGCAAATTAATATTACTTCTCCTTGTTTAGCATTCTTGCCGGCTAGACCACAATTTAATGACATCAATAGATTAACATATTAAATCAGAGAACATAATTTGGCCTATATATTACCACATTCGCATACTGCCATAGCTGCACGCTGTCATATGTGCTAGAGTAATGAAGGGGTGCTTGTCCACTAGCACTCCAACGTAACTAACAGTGCTTACCTACACAGCTAAGTAGATGGACATGATTCAGGTACCAAAAAGCTGCGAAGAAGATCCACTAACTTTGAGAGCAACAATACTGCGATAATTTAGAGAGAGACGAACCTACTGCAGGCAGCAGACGTCTCCCCAACTCCAGCAGGGCAACAGCAACTAGCCTTTCAGTAAAAGAAAATGATTAATTAGTAACGATAGGTTACCTTGCTCTTGCTAAGTATCAATACAATCTGATTTCCATGCATATCAACTCCCCACTTTAGTAATACAACTGAATAATTCGTAAAATATAATCTATGATGATTGCATTCGCTTCTCTTGTACGATCAAAATTTTCTTTTCAACTGATACAACATTTACAACTTGTTTACTGACACCATTGCATTGACTGTCCAAACATCAATCCAAGCAAAACGTCTTGCTGCACTGCAAGCAGTTGCACCAAGGAAACAGCGCAGAGCAGCCAGGGAGAATAAATTTTATTGTTCATTACAAGAACAACATGCATGCAAGCAAGAAAGTAACGATCACACGTAGTGAGCCGCTGCTATGATCTGGAACGTTTAGTTCCATATTCTAACAGAAGTTGTTGCCGTATCGGATACGGTGCATGCGTCAAGCCCGTACAAGCGTCAATGCAAGCGTGCGACGGAATGCAGTTTTATTCTACACTTTTAATGCAAGTGAGCAAGCGCGTAGAAGGATCACGGTGAAAATTGCGATCGCGATCGAGCCGATCACGCTACCATTTAAGTCGATCTGAAAAGATAGGTGGTCCTTTACCCCATTCCTGCATCATTTTTTCTCTAAGACGCTGCTTAGTGGCCTTTTTAATCAGCATTTCCGTTCGCGACGCCACCTTACCACACGTCATTTTAGCAACTACGTTATGCAAACCAAGTAAAATTAAAATGGGCTTACCTAATAAGTAAGTTACGAGCGCGCATAGACTGCTGGAACATCCGTTGAGATCAGGCTATCGCGTGTCCAAGCGCATACATAAACTCGAACGCAGGACTTCTTCGATGCCTCAGCGTGCAGAGTTTTCTAGATGAAGAAAAACAAGCTTAACGCAAATATCCCCGCGCTATGACGGCACATGACGAGCGCACAAGCGTACACCACACAGCAACACATTCGGACATGCCAATTCGAACATGCCGAGACACAAGCAGCGCAACCCCCTATCTCTTCTGTTCTTCGCTCCCGATGCGTCAATGTGTCTTCCTTGGGACTTGGCTCCACTCTTGAGTACAAATAAATAGCTATTTACTGTAAAGTAACCATTTTTACAAGATAAAAAGATAAAAGTCGGCTGATAAGGCTCACTACACATGAGCAGCTTTCTCTACTGTTCCTGATATCGGAAGCACAGCGCGCGCTGCCCCCTGGTGCCGCACTCTGTGAGCACGGAGAACCAAAGAGAATCGGTTTCATTTTCGCATTTGTGCTCTCGTTGCTCGAACAGTAAAATAATTGCTGGACAAATAATTGAATTCTGAAAGAGGAGAACACTTTTCCTCTCCCACGGTAGTGCATTTCATAGAAAGAGAAAGTGCATGCAAGAAGAAGAATGGCAAGGAGGTCAACCATGCGGTTGGCTTCTGCGGATAGCAAACCCCAGTGTTGCAATGCAGTGCAAAGCAGTGCACTGCGATGCGTCAATAAGCTCTAGTACAGTGCTAATACGGGCTTGTGGGCGCATGTAATTAATGGGTAAATAGATAGAGCATATGCAACCAATGGTGTTGCCTAGCACCAATGTCATTCCCAGTGCACCAGCACCTGAGTGCCGCAAGTTTGTTTACATAGGCACGTATGCTTACGGTTCTTCGTTCACTATATATGCCCAAGGTTCTTCGTTCAACATATATGCTGTATTATTAACTACAAAGCGCTTAATTTGAGAACATTGCAAAAACACGCATATATTTAAGCATATGATCAGAGTTACAAGGCCCGTATGCGCGGCAAACGGTTACCGGAATAGTGGATCCGCATAAAGATTTATACGATCTGTTATTTCAGCTTTTGGTAGAGGGCTAGTGTTCACATTTTGTACGTATCTTCATATTGTGTATAGTATGCTTGTTCAATAAAATATTAGCTAAAACTTAGTGTGTACAAGCGCTCATTCAGACAGCGTATATAGTTTTCCTCGCAAAAATACGAGTATTGGCATAACAAAAATGCGGAATTCAGTCTATTTCGTGCAAGACAGCGTAACCACTCTGTTATTATAGTGAAATGTTCGTAAAGCTTAAAACTGAGAGCACTATCCGTGTTTTAACGGAAGATTTTTACATATTTTTGAAATACGATATACTTTTCGTATTTTTACCTGCAATTCATCCGTATAATGACGCGCATTTTTTACGGCGTGTTCTAAAGCTTTTTCCTGCTGCGTGCCCAGACGCAAAGCCCTTTTGGGGCCCCTATTCTAAAACTCTCTGTTCGGTTACAGTTTTTCACGTCTAACTAATGCTATCGCTCAGCGCAGGACGCACCTGCATTTGTCAGAAGTTTCTCGAATGTTATCGGTGGTTCTATTCGCTGTCTGTTGTCACCGCACCTTGTGTAATCTTATTGCATGTATGCGTGACGTGAATTGTGTGGTGCTTTCTGGAAGACACAAGGACACCAGCGATTACTCTGGTGCCTTCGATGAAATACGTATAAAAGCCGACGCGCTCGACCCACTGACCAAATTTTCGACGATTGCCGACTTTGTTCGCCGCTATCGTTGTTAATTGAGTGCAGCTTGATCTTGAGGGCATAGGTTCGCCCAATAAACCGCAAATTTTATCATTCACAGTTTTGCGGCGTTCTTCACCATCACTACTACGCGATAATATTGATGGATCATTAGTTCGAACATGTTTCTTCGACGTGATAAGTCTCGGCAGTTTTGTTATGTCGAGTGACAGGCCAAGTAGGCGTCTCCCGAAAATATTGTGAGCAATCACGGAAGGCCAATGGTAATGAAAGTGCAGAATGGAATAGAAATGTTTTTCTTTTCTGCTCCCTAATCGTGCCCTAATCATGCATATTTAGGGTACACATGTCAGCTCCAGATTTTCGCGGCGTGCTTGACGTCTCGTGACGGACAGACGAAACAGGCGTGGCACTAAAATGTTTTACCAAGCGCGGAAGCTAAAAGAATGAAATGGAATAGAAACGCACTAAAATTGCTTTGTGTTATAGCGCTCTAGGTTTCAAACGAAGCGGTCACGTACCGGCAACATGGTAAACTATGCGATTTAAGCATGGGCAACTGAAATTATGTCACCTGTTAATGCAGACGGCTTCGCTGTAAGTAGGTAGTAGTTCTGGAAAGTCACATGATTTTTTTCGATGTGTAGCATTTCCATATGAAGCATTCTTTGGCGAGATCCCAGCCCTGTCACATGAAAAGCGCACAAAAATGCGTAATTTGCAAAGCTAAGACATTCAAACATTATGGTAGCGTAAATATACATGACTGGAAGCTTTTAAGCGATAAGGAACAGTTTACAGCAAAGAAAAAAAAATAATACCGATATAGGTACTTAGGCTCCTTAGAATATGCCTGCGGAAGCTTTTACGGGGGTGGACCAACTGAAACTTGTGGTTAGGCTAACTGAAATTTCTTTGTGGACCAGGTTTAAATTTGGGGTTTGGCTAAATAAACATTGAGGGAGGCCAACTAGAAATTTGCAACTGAGCCAACTTGGAACGTTAGGTGGGCCACCATAAATTAGGGGTTGCGCTAACTAGGAATGTGATGTTGACCATAATAAAATTCGGCGGTGGGGCAACTTGAACTTTGGACATGGCCCAACTTAAATTTTGGGAAGGCTCAGCTGAAATTTGGCGGCGGGAAAACAAGAAACTTTGAAGTGGGACAACTGAAATTTCTATGTAAGCCAATTTAAAATTTAAGCAGGCCGGCTGTCAGTGAAGAACAACGTTTAATGCCGATGGGACATTGGCCTATATGGAAATAGGACCGTGATGTCACAGGTCACGATGCCGAGTTTCTGGCAGGGTGACGTCACATGGACTCAGCCCTGCTACAACTTCCTCTTTTTTGATAAACAATAGGTTCAACGTCTTTCAGGCAATGAGTACAGAAGGGCTTGTAACGTTGCCGTGTGCTCCGTGATAGCTCATTGAAAGGAGGTTGGACTTCTGGGATATCACACTCTACAAGATCGTGTGGTTCTGGGACCACGTCGCGTAGATACTCTCGGGTCCGCCAGATTTCCCGGTCGTGTTCAGTATTCAGGAAAGCTGGACGTGGTGCTTTCGCTGGCGTTAGGAAGACCGCAGGTGCGCAGGCCCGGCGAAGAGTGTCGTACGCTGTTACCTGTTGCCCCTGCGACAGGGAGGGGGGGGGGCGGCTGTGTGGAGCCGCGGTTGTAGTAAATTTTCTGACCTGGTGCGTTGTGGGTACTGGGAGCAGGGTACTCGTCTGTCTTAAAGTGGAAAGTTGGACGAGTTGGTATACATTCATAATGGAAACAGCGCGAACAAGACGACGACGGAGTGAAATGACACAGGACGAGCGCTGACTCACAACTACGTTTACTGAAACACACATCAATTATATAAGCGACACAAGCGATCACATGGTGAATCGTCTGTCGTTCCATGAGTACCTGCGCAGGGGACTTCAGCACTGCATCCCAGGGGATATTGGGCCACTCAAGTAAAGCCATTTGGGAGTCGGGTGTCCTACACAAGCACTTTAGTAACTTGTTAGCCTCTTGGACAGCCCTCTCAGCCATTCCGTTAGAGCTCGGGTAATACGGGCATGATGTTACGTGCGCGATAGCTAATGTGCTCAGAAACTCCTTGAATTGCGCGCTGTGGAACAGTCGGCCGTTACGACTGCACAGCTTTAAGGGAAGTCTATGTACAGCAAAAGTCTCCGCAAGCCATGATTTCAGCAGTTTTGCAGTGACGTTTTGGAATTCACGTATCTAAAAAGAAGGAATAGTAGTCTACGATTATGACAAAGTCTCGGCCACCGTAACAGAACGAGTCTTTTCCAACTGTTTCTCAGGGTAAACTGTAGGAATAGGCGTAAAAAAGTCATCTGGGATAGACAGAATCCCTAACGCTTTCCTACACCGATGTGCTGAGTGGTGCGCAAAATTCGTATGTTGAATATTTAAGAAATCACTGTCACACGCCGAAATTCCCAGTCATAACTCCAATACACAAAAAAGGTGATCCATCCATTGTTACCTCTTAAAGGCCAATTTCTCTTCGCTGCACTTGTCCCAAAGTATTCGAACACCTTATTTTCAAACACAATTCCAGCTTCATCGAAGATAGTAAAATTATCCATAAATGCCAGCATGGTTTCCGACGAGGAGTTTCTACGAAAACGAAGCTACTAGAGAGCATTCACAACTTTGCCGCAGCGTAGGATAAATCTGGTCAGGTTGATATCATATTCCTCCACTTCCAGAAAGCTTTTCACCATGTATCGCATCCTAAACTTCTTTTGAAACTAAGACCTCTATTTAAGAACGATTCCCTCCTTGCATGGATCGCAGCATACTTGTCTTTTAGGCAGCAGTGTCCGTCGACAATGTCAGTTCAGAGTCTGCCAACGCTCATTGTGGTATCCCCCCCAGTTTCTGTTCTTGGGCCGTTGTTCTTTTTGATATTCATAAACGACATTGCTCAAGACATACCGGTAAAAATCCGTTTATTTGCAGAGCATTGCATCCTGTATCATGAAATCCACAGTTTTGATGACCAGGCTTCTCTTAACACATCTTTTGTCCAGATTAGAAACATGGTGTACTTCGCGGAAGGTGCAAATAAACCGCAACAAAACGGTAGCAATGACACTTACGCTTAAGATGAATCCACTCACGTTCACCTATAGTATCAGCGGTAACAATCTGTCTAGTTTCAAGGTACAAATGCCTAGGGGTAAAATTACATCTTCGATGGAATGGTCCCGTCACCTACATACACAAGAAAGCCATGAGACAACTAGGCTACTTACGGCGAACACTTCCCAAAGCTTCAAGCGATGTAAAACTTTTAGCCTGTAAAACGTATTTAAGGTCAACACTCGAATACGCTGCGGCAGTATGGGATCGGCGCACAAATACAAATATAAGGAAACTAGAAAATATTCAGCGAAAGGCAGCTAGCTTCATATTTAATTCGTACAGCAGAAAAACATCGCCAACTGCTCTATAATTACTGCAAATATAGAATCCTTGCAAACAAGACGGTACCGCGAAAGGCTAAAACATTCTACAAGATATGCAATAATAACCTTGAAATTGACAAAAGCACGTACTTAAAGTCTCTTACGCAGCCTTCCACTCGTTCTTTCCATTCAAAAAAAGTTGGCGAAATTTCTTGCAGAACTAACACTTACATGAACTCTCTCTTCCCCCATACCATCCGTAATTGGAATAGTTTGCCCAGAGAAGTAATCGAGAGCGCATCTGTTGCCGCTTTCATTGCCACACTTCAAAACGTGAAATGATAGTGTTTTATCACCAATGGTCTAGCAATGTTCCATGAAAGCATAGCACTTATATCCTACTTTTTGTATATTCATGTTTTTCCAGTTATGTTTTATTTATACTGTGCATCGCATTGACAGGCATAACGCATCTAACCAAATACTTTGTTCTGTTTTTATTCACATTGCCAATTGTTGAGCAACGCTCTTTCCTAATGCGTCTTCATACGAGTTCATATATCCACTGTTGCAATATGATGTGTGTTCATATATCCACTATTTTGCCATTTGAAATTATAATAATCAGTGCCGCCCTTGACACACCAGTCGCTTTTCTCCTGTTACGTTTGCTTGTATGTGTGCTCTCTTTGTTGTTCAGGTACATTTGTACCGATGTGTAACCCACTCCTGCTTCAGGCCTAGAATTCTGGCTTGCAGTACTTAATAAATGGATAAAAAACTAGGCACTTCGTGACACAAGAGTGGCATCTTTGGTTTCCGCGATTGATGCGTTTGGCAGATCGTACACGTTCTACAATGCGGTTCAATATCCACGGACATGCTGGGTCAGAACATAAAGCTTCTCGCTCGTTCTTTGATTTTGTCTGACTTCCGAATGTGTGGCGTGTAGGAGGCTCAATATTTCTGCTCTCTTTGAGTGTGGTACGATTATTTTACTGCTGCGGAACAGTAGGCCATCCTGGATGTGTTTGCCCTCCCGTTATAACCAGTAGGGGCACATGGCTTCCGGGATATCACGTTTATCGTCCGTCAAAGCTCGTTTCCTCATATCCTCGTAGCTTGAGCAGGGCTGGATCGCTGTTGGTTGCTTCAAGGAGGTCTTCGATGCGCACCTTGGAAGCAGAAACCAACTCGAGCACATTTGCTTGACACTGTTCGGTCACTTCAGCCATGTACATTTTGCTAAAAAACTGTGACAAAGCATTAGCAAGAAATAGCTCCTTGCCCGGTGTGTAGATAACATTGATGGGATAGCGCTGCAAGGTGAGCCTCATACGTTGCAAACGAATGACGCACTGGGGCAGCTGCTTCTTGAAAATCGACACCAAAGGGCGGTGATCGGTATCAGCCGTTACTTCTGGCTGACCGCAAATGTAATCGTGGGGTTTCGTGCAACCGTGCACAATTACGAGCATTTCTTTTTCAATCCGCGCATAGCTGCTGGGTCTCCGTTAGTAACCGAGACGAAAAAGCGACAGGGCGACCTTCTTGAAGAAGAACTCCACCAACACCCACTTGGCTCGCGTCGACTGAGAGGGTGACATTTTTCTTCGGGTCGAAGTAGGATAGCACAAGTACTTGTGCCAAGGACTACCGCAACTTTTCGAAACTTTTTCGCTGCCGTTTGGTCCATACCCATACAATGCATTTGTGCAGTACGGCTCGCAGCGGGGAAGTAACGTCAGACGTGCTTGGAGTGAACCGCTGTACGAATGTAATCATGCCAAGAAACACTTGTAGCTCCTTACTGTTCGTAGGCGCCGGCATTTGTAGTTTGTCTTGCACTTGTTTCGGGTCTACTCGCAGGCGCTCTGCAGTGAATATGTGGCCCTGGTAGCGCACATGGAGCTGCAAGAATGCACATTTCTTGAGGTTCCGTCTAAGATTGTTTTCTTGACAGCGTGTCATCAAGAGTTTCAAGTGGTAATCGTGCTCTTCTTTAGTCCTTCCCCAGAGCAGTGTGCTGTCCATGGCTACCGCTACGCATAGTAAGCCTTGTAACAGGCGGTGCATTGATGCTTGGAAAATTTCTGGGGCCGAGGCGAGGCCAAACGGCATTCGAAGAAACCGATAGCGACCATACGGCGCGCTGACAGTACCGCGTTTTGAACTTGACTTGTACAGTTTAATCTGCCAAAATCCAGATGCCGCATCTAAAGTTGACAAAAAACAGCCTCAGAAAGTCGCGAAACTATGTCCTCTATTGTTGTCATAGGATCGTTCTCGCGTAATAGTGATTTGTATAACTCTGTTGAACCCAGGCAACTGCGTACTTTGTTATTTTTCACTACTGTGATCCTGGGACTGGACTGCCCAGTAGGTTCGGTTAACTTTGTTATTACACCTTGGTCTTCCATGCACTGTAGTTCCGCCTTCACTTCGTCTTGAAGGGCCACAGCGACTCTTCTAGCTGGCACGACGATACCTGCGGCACCGGGCTTGAGCTTCATTTTGTACTCAAAGTCCCTTAGCTGGCCGAGCCCTTTGAAAACGTCTCCAAAAGGCTGTGCTGGTGGGTAAACATGTTCTTATTCAAAGCTCTGCAAGCAGCTGATCAACCCCAAATATTCCGCCGCTGAGGCACTCAGTCTTACAGGCACCATCCTGCTCTTCAATAAAAAAATGTTTCTTCGTGATATTTGTGGTTCGCTCAAAGTAACAACCGTACTTTTTCATGCGATGCCGTTTTATGTCCTAGTACACGCAGTTCGGGTCAACCGTTCCCTGAAGCTCTGGACTTCCCTTTTGTTTCTTAATGCGAAACGGAATTCATGAAATGTTAAATTGGTTTCAGGCTTGTAGAGATCCTGAAATTTCTGTAACAAGAGGTCGACATCGTTTTCGTCTTCTGCTTCAAGCTTGAACTTGCTGTACGCCTTTCTAGCCTCCTCACAAATCGGTTATAGCAACGTGGCTGCTTGCACTTCTTTGCTCGGCTTGCTCGGCTGAGTGGGAGTAGAAAACAAGGTAATCTCCCTCTTCCAGGTTTGCCCTCCAAGCTAAGCATTGCCTGATGTGTCCAAGGGCAATCGGCGGTGGAAGAAGCGACTCTGGCGTCGTCAGAACGAAGGCTAACGCTTGCCTTGACAAGGAAGGCGCGTATAACACAGGTTTGCGAGAGAGAGAGAAGTGGTTCCTCATGAAGAAGCGAAAAAAGGTTGGTAGTGTCTTGCAGCGCTTAACTGAGCCCGGCTCAGTTCCAACCGTGAGGGTGGTGGTGGTGGTGGTGAAATCATTTATTGCTCTCAGAAGAGAAGCACATGGAAGTACGTATAAGCCGGTCCTTGAGGGTCGGGCCCTTAAGTTATGTCGCGGGCGCGAAATGAGTTATGAGTTATGTCGCGGGCGCGAAATGTAAGCCCGTTATCTGTTTTGGACTGGTGGATGGCTGCGGCCGTGTACCATCCCCCATGATGGGGGCCGGAGGCGTCCACGTAATAGGTGTCGTGTTTCGACCCATAATGGCGGCCCAGGACTTCCGCCCGCGCCAGGCGCCGACCATTATGGTCCTCACGTGTCATGTTAGGAAGTAGGCTTACGTAGAGGGCGCATCTCCACTCGAAAGGGAGTCGTACTCGCTCTTCCATAAGGGTGGTGTGTTGGATGTGCAGTCGGGCAAGGAGGCGGCCACCCGACAGTGTCTTGAGAGGCATGTGTATTTGTTGGTTAAGTGAGCCTCACGGAGCTCCGGGAACGTGTTCACCATGCCTAGACCCAGGAGACGCTGCTTGGAGGTGTTCACGGGGAGATCAAGGGCTCTCTTAATAATTTTGCAGAGGACGACTTCGAGTGCATGCTCGTCGTGTTTCCGAAGGTGCAGGTAAGGAGTTGAATATAAGATTTGACTGGCCACGAATGCATGCGCAAGCGGCAAGGCGTCTTTGCATCGCAACCCCTCAAGTTTGTTGGGAAACCCGGCGGGCCATGCGGCCCACCTGGTCGGCAACCTTACGGAGCCTTGCCAGGGTAGTGTTCGACCGTCTATGTTGATGAATGAAAAGCCCCAGTACCCGGACTTCTGTGTGTTCAGGACTTGGTCCTGTCTCCAGAAAGAGCTCAATTTTGGCGATACACTTTGGTGAGGGGCGTATGTGTACAAATTTTGACTTTTGAGTGGAGCAATGCAGGCCACAGTGGCGAGCACAACGGTCCACTATGGTCGCCGCTTGTTGCAGGTTGGACTCATTGTCTCTGAGGGAGCCCTGCGTCGCCGACAGGGCGATGTCGTCGGTAAACCATGCATGCGGTACAGCAGCGACATCCCCCAATTGGGACGGCAGGTACATCATAGCCAGATTGAACAGGAGAGAAGACAGCACTGAACCCTTTGGTGTTCTTCTGGTTCCAAGTCAGAAGGAACCGTGTTCAGTGTCCCGGATTTTAATGTAGGATTCACGATCTGTCAAAAATTGCCGAATTTATCAGAACGCGTTGCGTCCGCAGCCGGTTTGTGAAATATGATCGAGTATTACCTCGTGAGTAACGTTGTCTTTAAGTCTAAGGCTTCAAGTCTCACTCTAAGTCTTCAAATCTAAGGCGAGTACGACCTTATCGTTGTGGGGGCACTCGGCCAGGTCAAGGATGTCTCGATTGAGTTGTAGCAGAACATCCTGTGCGGACCTGTGCGGGCGAAATCCGAACATGGAGTCTGCGAAGATGTCTTGATTTTCCATGAACTCGGACAACCTGTCACGCACCATCGTCTCCATTAGTTTGCCCACACACGAAGTGAGAGAGATGGGGCGAAGGTCGTCCGTGTTCATGGCGTCGCCAGCTGTGGGAATGAAAGTGACCAGAGGGCTTTTCCCATCGCTGGGGAGTGGCACGTGCCCAAGGTCGATTGAATTGATCTAATCCAATAAGGACTGGTAGACCGGGTCGGGTAAGTTAGCGAGCCATTTGACTGTAATTTTGTCATGACCAGGAGCTGTGCCACGTTTCATTTTCGCCAGGGCTGCCCACAGATCGTGGAGCTAGAACGGCTGATCCAGCTCAGCGTTCTCCGAACCTGCATACGAGTACGCCGGTCCGTGGGGGTTCCGGGCAGTGCACAAGTAGAGGCGCTGTAACTTGTGCGCTAGCTAAGCTGTGTTGCCGTGAAAGCTGTTTATGGCACGTTGTAGATGTTTATGAGTTTCTCTGCGTGTCTGCGTTGGGTTTATAAGGGCGCGGAAGAGCTGCCATGTATTCCTGCTGGACACTGCCACGCCGCCATGTTACAATGATCCACCCAGTTGGCGTCTGCGAGCTGGGACGCAAACTCGGCCACCTGCTGGATGAGATCGGAAATTCGAGCCTTAAGTTGGCGGTTAGGCTTTCGTCGGCGCCACCAGCGGAAGAGGCAATGCCGCGCTTCCCAGATGTGGAGGAAGTGGTTATTCATATCCGATACCCCCTCGGCCCCTCGGAAAGCTGAATTTTGGTTTTGGTGGAGCGAACGCCTGAAACGAATTCATTGGATATGACTGGTAGCCTTGCTCGAGTATAGAGGTCGCTGTGTTGTAATTTTGCCTAAACTTTTACCAATCTGGGAGTCAGGACTGTGTTGTGGGTTTTGCTAATCGCTTCGTCTGAATTGTAGTGTTGAGGATGCAGTGGTCACTACCGAGGGTTTCCTAGGTGTTGACCCAGTCTGCATACTGAACGTTGCGGATAAAGTTCAAATGCGGACACGTATCCCGAGTCACGGAATTGCCTATACGGGTTGGGTGGACGGCGTCTGTGTGAAGAGTGAGGCCCAACATTGATGCAAGCTACGCCAACTTGCGTCCCCGTTTCTCTTCACCTCGGTACGCCCAGACTCGACTGGGGGCGTTTATATCGTCAACAATCAAGAGGAGGTCCCCGCCCGCAACTCATAGCGCACGGCTAAATAGGTCCGAGAATGATACATTCGGCAATTTGGGTGGGCAGTGGACATTTAGAATGTGCAATGGTGAGTCCTGTTTGCCGACGAGGAGGAGAGTCACCATTACACTGAAAAAGTCAAGGTGGAGGTTTAAGTCGACCATACTTGCAGGATAATTTTTATGAACGCATAGGCAAGACGAGGGGTCCTGCTGCAACGTCGTATAGTTTATTAAGGTGGCGCCCCTTCATGGCTCTTGAACTGCCACCACGGCGGGCATATGCTCGAAAGTTGAAAGGAAAAGCAGAAGGTCGGCCCGCTTGGTACGAGACCGTAGTCCTCGACAGTTTCATTGAGTTGCAGTGACGGGGAAGGCCAATTTAGATAGGGGGGAATGCCCACACCCAGGTTGCCCCGCCATGTTCAGATTTAGGGGTTACAGGAGGGAAGGTAGGTGTCCCGGAGCCAGCAACTAGGGGCTGTAATTCAGCTCCTGAGAGCGGGCGGCTGTCCTCATTATCTTCGAGATCAATTATTCGACGCGACATTTGGAGGGCCGGCTGGATACATCTTTAGGAGGACCGGCCCGGCTAGACGTGCGGGGGAGATTTGCGACATGTTTGGCAATCATGGTAGGAAGGGCCTTCATGACCGTGGCAGTGATGCGTTCCATTGCCGTCCCGATGAGGGTATCCAATCTGGCGTTAAGATGCGCTTCAAGATTGGCCACAAAGGCGTCCGACGTCACCGGCACCGCCGCGTCGCTCTCCATGGCTTCTGCTAGGGGTGCAGATTGGGGGTGAGCAGCGGTTTTAACGTCTAAGGCTTCAATTTTGTCAAGTAGCATCTCGTTTTCGACCCCGAGAGGTGCTACCAGGTTGCGAAGCTCGGCATCGGTCCCCGAGATAGGCGAAAGAGAAGGGGGTTGAGAGGAGGAGGCAGCCCTACCCGCGCCGCTCATCTGTTTTCCCTTTTTGACCGCAGTTGCCTATGCACCGGTCTCGCTTTGGTTGTGGGCTTGCTTCCTCGATCCGCCGTGTGGGGCCGGTGGTGGCGGTGGTGGCACTTCATCGCCATTAACGTCATCGCCGCTTGGGGACGCTTGCTTCTTTCAGTTTCTGACGTCACCGCGGGGGGCTGAGTTACCGCTGGTGGCGTGATGCTTCTGACGTGGCTTCTTCCTCGTCGCGCCAGGTTTCCCGCCCTTTTGGGCGGCCATCTTGTGTCGAGGCAGTACTTGGCGGTACAGTCTCTGGAGTTTGTGGCATGGCCGCCACCACAAACTGCACATTTCGGCTTGCGCTCATGAGGGGCCCGCTACCCCTCCACGAAAGGGAGCCTTCAGCCCACACAGGACGCACTTGTGATGCGTTGAATTTGGGCATGAGTCTGCTCTATGGCCCACGGTGCCACACACACCGCAGGCCGGGAAAGTGCGCAGGTAGGGCTGTACTTGGTCAATATCCGAGTTCTAGTTCACTGTCCGAGTTCTAGTTCACTGTCCGCGGCTTCACTTTTCCGGCAAAAGTCAGGCGAGCCTTATTGGAGGTTCCAAATTTGCGAATTTCTAAGATGGTACCACGCCTCCACTGGATCCTGTCTTTCAGAGTTCCCACTCTTTCACGATTTGCCACAGTAATGACGCCGTAGGAAATTTCTTCGCCATTTTGCTTGAGATGGCATCGCACTGGCACGTCTCCCTGAGCCGATTTGATCACAAAATCACCAAGCAGGCGTTACGCCACGTAGGCCTTCTTGATGCTCGCAATGAGTAGATTTTGCTCGCGGGAAAAGACAAAGCGGAGTTCGACCACCATTTGCGCGCTGAGGTAGGCACGCAAGGATAGGCCCAGCTCACCATACTAGAAAGCACTTCCGATGGCCACAGCGGCTCGGGGCTTGAAGATCACGACGAAATCGTCGGGGTGGAACTTTCGCGGACGTTAGGGCCTCCATGTTGACTTAAGTTGGCGGCCCTTGGCCAGACGCGAGACGGGACCGTGCTGAGGTGAGGTCGACTGGCCGGTTGTGGATGTGGCGCTTGCCATCCTTTTGACGTTCCGGCGCTAAGAGCGGTTCTCAACGAGACGCAGGAGATCTTTGCTCCGGAGTTGGTCCGATGGTGCCGGATTGGGTTCCTTGGCTTGAGGAACCGTCGACCAGGCCATGGCCTCCGGGTAATAGCCACGTTGAGGCAGGGAGTTCGGCATGTTGGTGCGGAAAGCGGCTTTCTCGTCGCCAGGTGCCGGCGCAGCCGTTAGGCTTAGCGGCGGCGTCGCAAAGGACGAGTGAAAGTCCGCGCTAAATTGGAGAAACATTTGGCCCAACTGGATGAAAGTGCTGTCCATATGTGCCGGGCAACTTGTTGCGTCGGATGGATGTAAAATTTGTGGTGTCCGACGAATTGGTCCGTGGCTCCTGTCTCAAATTGAGGGAGCCGAGGGGACATGCGTCCGATCGCTTCACTCGCCGGACGCGGGCCCCCAACCGTGAGGGGGAGAGTGGGCGGGAATGATGAGATAAAAGAAGGTGAAGTTGCTATAGTGGGAGCGAAGCGAACAGGTAGGCTAGAGCTCAGGGGGCCGGCCGGGTTGAGAGCCAAAGGTGGACCGCATGGTTTGGCAGTTGTGGGGAGGGTGCGTTGAACCTAGTTCCTGAAGCGACGCTTCAGTCTCACCGAGAGCCCCATTGAGTCGAGAAATTTGACGACGCTGAGCAGTGCTGGAAGCTGCTTGCGATGGGAGGGGAAAATGATGTCGAGCTCTCCGGCATCAGGAAGACCCAGGTGGTGGAACTCCTTAGGGAGCTGGCGTCGACGCTGTAGGTATGCCGGGAAGCCCAGATCGGCCAGCGAGGGTGACATGGAGTCACGGCGATGCATGGTCTCTTCATGGAACGCCTCAGGCTCTAGTGCGTCAGCTGGTGTTCGCTTTCGACCACTTGGCTCCGTCGATGCGAGCTCGTGCACGGCTTTCCGGCTCAATTTGTACGATTGCATTAAAGGAACAGGATACGGCTATATAATCGGACAATTGTCTACTGTAGCCTAAGCTTTCTCTGCCACCGCAAAGGCCATGGGTGTACGCGCACAAGTTAGAAAAGAAAAAGTGGGAAAAAGAAGCGAAAACCGTCACAGCCGAGCCAAACAATGCTTACGCATTAGTAGACAATTCTCAGAAGTTCTATAGCTTTTTTTTGCTCATATGTTGTAATCTGACACCGTCCATTACAGTGGAACATGCACCGCCATCGTAGCCTGAGTAACTGAGTTCGAAAGTTGGAGCCGTCGGCAACCTACTGTTCTTTTTAATTCATAAAGGTGTCCTTCGGCCTGGTGCTCGCCTACTCATGGGAGGTCTCAAGTCGAAAAGGAGACTTTAGAAATTTAAAAGGTATATATCCTGGTCCCAGACTGGCGGGATGCAATCGGGTCAATGTGCATACCAGGGGTTTAGCTTCGGATTTCACTGTGCACCTGGCTAGGAGCTTGGTTATTCCTATTTCACGGGTAGATACGTGGCGCCAGCGCTAGTCTGCTTTCCACGCCATCGGCGGATGTTTGAATATTTCGGCAATTTCTGGGTGGACAAGAGGCACCCAGAGACATTTCTGAAGACAACGTCTTTTTTGGCGGCTTTACACGGGTCTAGTCTGCGTAGAAAGCGGGGATCCATCTGGCGTCTATGTTAAAAAACGCATCTAGAAGTCCTTAGCAATTAACCAAAAATATCAAAATGCACATCTTAACGAGAGAAGCGAGAATCAGTCGCACAGTAGGTAAAGTAAATGTAATGGGCTTGATTATCGCAAATATTAACCCCTATGTAACCACATTGCTCCACAGACTGCGCTATCTTACGGATCTCCCGCCTGTCCTCTTGGTCAAAAAATTAAACAAAACCGACGCCAAAGAACACAACGTCGGCGTGCATGCGCGTATAAGAAGCGAATGAGACATTGCGACAAGAATAAAAGAAATGCAGGGTCCGGAGAAGTATGTTAGGTCTTACAATGGAACAAAAAAAAAATCAAATAATGTGACAGTATCGCGCATGATATTTTTTCACTGAATTTCGGTACATATGAATACACATACCAAGCAAGTCCACCTTGTTTACTTTGCATCGGTTTTTGTTGACATGCGTTTCTTTTATATTTTAGATGAGAACCCACATTCACAGCAGAGCACTTAGCCGGGAATCATCTCTGTTCATTAGAAGGGCCACTGTGTAAGTGGCGGTACCGAGATTCGAACAACCTACCGCAGATAACGTGAATGCTCTCCATCACCGTCACTACGTTCTTCGATGAGGTGCAACGTGTATAAGTGCGCTCCTGAACTACACTGCAACACGGTGAACGCAGTTTAAGACGTGGATCATGAACATGAAAATGGTACCGGCGTTATGCTACCGCATTGAAAAGTTGTTTTCTTTACATTAGGCAAGCTTAAAGCTACTTTCCCGGTATTAGCAGTATACAGGCCACCTAAGTTTGATTTGAAAATATGTTTATCCGAATTGTCTACATTTGTCACTAAATACGCTCGTCATAACATAATTATACCGGGAGATATAAATAGTGATATCACCAAACCAAGAAAACAGGGAGTCGCTGACTATGTAGATTTACTTGCAGCCCACGGTTTGGTACATCTCATACGCGATTTACAAGAACTTGTAGCTTCTCGTCTCATGAGATCATGTATTGATCAATAGCGTCGAAATGTCTGCACTTTGAAACTGATGCTGTAGTTATACATAAAAAAGCAGCAAATCATTGTTTCGCGGCCTTATGTGTGACAGATAATATCGCTCCTGAAGATGACGTTAATCACGTGGGATATTTCATAGACGACAGGAAGGTAGATAAGTTAGTAACTGTCGATGGACGACATTAGACACAACCAACCATGTGATAACGTATAATCAATTGGTGGGTCAGTTTAGTACGTTCTTTTTACTATGCCGGGAGATATAAACAGTGATATCACAAAACCAAGAAAACAGGGAGTCGCTGACTATGTAGATTTACTTGCAGCCCACGGTTTTGTACATCTCATACGCGATTTACAAGAACTTGTAGCTTCTCGTCCCATGAGATCATGTATTGATCAATAGCGTCGAAACGTCTACACTTTGAAACTGGTGCTGTAGTTATACATAAAAAAGCAGCAAATCATTGCGTCGCAGTAACGTAAGAAAGACATGGAGCTTGCTGAATCACTTGGCGGGAATGTCTAGATGATGGCTTGCTGAAAACATTGTCACCTGCAGAGTCATTGGACATTGCGAACTCCTTTAAATATGCCTTTAAACTATCGCTAACAAAACCAAAACAGCAGTCTTCTAGACCTCTGAGTTTAAATTACTTGCGTCAGATTTTTCCAACCTCTACTATTCTACCATATATTAATGCAAGTTACCTGTAGAACTTGATTAACGCAATTGCACTCAACAAACCGGCAGGTTATGACCGAATAATAATGACTTATCATGAATTCCTTCTGTCATCAGACAATTTTCAATGGGCGATTGCCGGTTTCCCACTTCCCAGGTGGTCTGCCCATCATACATAGGCTCGGTCTTCAGAAAAACGAGGTTATGTTGCTCAAAAAAAGACTAGCATTGACTTCCCATTGTTATCGGTATAGCCATCTAGATATTGTATGTGGGCATTCATGTCACCTAATAGGATAATTTCAACATCATTCACGAAAACCATAATATCAACACTTAGGCATTTCACTAACTGTTGAGTCTTCTGTGTGAAATTATTCCCGGTCGACAAATAGGTTACGTGCAGCCAAGTTTTCTTTCCACTCACTGTACCTGATTACCAAAGATGCCCTTGATATATTGAATTTACTATTTTTCATTTGCGACGCTCACGGATGGGCATTGCAACTCTTATCATGAATTCCTTCTGTCATCAGACAGTAATCCATGGTTAATTACCGGTTTCCCACTTCCCGCGTGATCTGCTCTTCACACTTATGTCTTGTATTCACTATAACGAGGTTATGTTTCTCAGAAATGTCTAGCATTGACTTGCCGTTGTTGTCAGTATAGCCATCTAAATCCTGTATGATGACATTCATGTCACCTAATAGGATAACTTCAGCACCATTTCCGAAATCCTTAATATCAGCGCTTATACATTCCATTAACTGCTTAATCTTCTCTGTGCAATTATTTGCGGTCCGCAAATACGTAACGCCCGGCCAAGTTGTTTCCCGCTCATTGTACCTGATAACCAAAGATGTTCTTGACATATTGAATTTACTCTGTTCCATTTGGCTCCTGATTGATGAGCATTCCGACTGCCTTTCCCTTTCTTTCCGACTCAGTTTTATTGCACCCTTCCCAAAGATAGTTGTCAATCACTGGCGGCGCTTACGAGTCTCTAAGATGCGTTTCTGTAACTGCATACACCCCTATTTGTTCTCTATTTCAGTGCTGCTCAATCTCTGGCCACTTTCTTTTTCTTCTTCCACCCTGCATATTTATGCAGCTTAGGGCATGGCGAGCTATCTTTCTTGTTTTCCTCCTTCTTCTATTATTCACGATGCTACTGCTCTGAGGTTCCCCTAAAGGACATTCTTCATTACTACCTACACTGACTCCTTCAGCGCCCGTAGGCCCCATAAAGAAGAAACCGCGCGACAAGCAAGTCATCAGCCCATTTCTCGTCCAAGACTGTATTTCAAGTGGATCCCCTCTCGATCAAAACAGCCACACCTTCTCACTTCTCTGTTTACTTCGGCAACCTTGAAACCTTTCTCTCGGCTCATTGTCCATATCATCTCATCAGCAGCCACTAAGGCTCTTTGTATGTGACTGTCAGATACAGGCACCTCCATTACCGTGCGCACCACGATCGGCCCCTCAGGGAATAGCTCGCGCAGGTCGTCCACCCCCTTCGCCAAGCGCTGGGCTAGTCCTGTCCCATTCCTGTGTAGGACGTCATTTAGCTTTCCTGCTACCACGACAAGGTTGAGTCCGTGGGCATTTTCCAAGAGCTTTGCTTTTGCTAGCCCATGACAGAACCCAGCGTGAGTCCTGAAATGACCCTACCGCCACTCTTTTATCCCCTTTCACCCTCGCCAAAATTGTTTTGAGCACCTAGCCAGGGTTCAGTCGCCGAAGATCACCCTTTCATTTGTGTTTTGTATTTATTGATTTCTTTCTTTCTGTACATCAACAGAAAGGGAAGCAAAAGCAAAAGGCTATACAGCCTGACAGAGGCTTTTGCTCCGAGATACTGTTCAGGACGCAGTAATACTACAAGCAGAGAAACAGCAACATTATACAATAATTAACATAAGATAATCATTGTACAATCTAAATTGTCTCTATAGATATATAAAAAACAAAAAACAAGAAATGTCATAGAGTAAGGAAGACAAGCAAATCGACATACATATATTGTGACAAGCAGTAACAATAAACAGTGTGCCCTCAGAAATAAAACACACAGTCAATATTGAACAAGATAAAAAGTAAATACACATGGAAGATTTAATCAACACTTCCGCAGTATTTAAGCATATTCATTGCAGTTTTCTAGAAGAATTTGTTTAAGTCTATTTTTGGAAATTTGTTTATTTGGGTCTAAAATGTTGTCAAGTTCATTAAGTAGGGTGGGAATTTGGGGCAGAATATGCTGCCGACCATAGGTAGTTCCAATTTTTGTAGTTCTGATACTTTGTATACGGAGGCAGTATTGAACACATCGAAAAAGAACTGTACGTGGGGTATAGCTGATTATTTTGGATATGCAAAAAAGCTTGAGATGATAGATTTGGTTAGCTTGCAATATAAAATGTTTTGAAAATAGCGGACGCGTGCTGAGACCTTGCGGGTGACCATAATGTCCCTCAAATATTCGTAGTACCTTCTTTTGTAATGTGAGTAATGTGGTATAATTCTGTGCTGTCGTTGTGCCCCAGATCAACACGCAGTAACTGAGCCTGGAAGAGAATAAATAGTGCATAATGTAGCGCTTCCTTAAGCTAAAGTGGTAATAATCGACTTAATTTATACATACATCCAACAGTCTTACCTAATTCTAATGCTAATTTATTTATATGTTCATTCCAAGACAAGTCTTCCTGGGACCATACGCCGAGAAATTTTTGAACCTTAACTTCCTGGAGCGTCTGGCCCTCAAAGGCAACATTTGAGCTTATATTCCGTGGCTTATTGATAGGTGCAAACAATATGTACTTAGTTTTATTCGCGTTTAGCCGTAACTTCTTGAGTTTAAGCCAACAAACAGCTTACTTGATTTATATTTACACTCCTTTCAAGGTTAGAAATGGAAGCACCATTTAAGAGTTATGTTAGTGTCATCGGCATACATAATTATTTGAGGAGAATCCGGAGTGTGACACAGGTCGTTTACGTAAATTCTCTCCGTCTGCCGAGGCCTCTTCTTGCTTCCTTTTTCTGTGTGATTCGGACTTGACAGAGGGCATTAATCCTTGCATTCCTGCTTTATCCTTTGTGGCGGCCTCAAGGTTGGTGCAGCTCTTCCCAGCTACCTCCTCCCTACGTTTCACACATTTCACGTGATTTGCTGACACCCTCTACCATGTCACGATGGGAGGCTGCGTTTCATTGACATGACCATTCTATTTCACGATGGGTTCCCTGTTCAGCTTTTCCTCCGCCGCTTGAAGTCTGTTTTCCAGCGCCTTCCATGCATGAAGCTCTATATTTACCTCATTTGGGAACTATTCGACCTGTTTCACTAGGTCATGGTGCAAATCCTCCATTTCCTTAAGCCTCGCATCGGCATCGCACTGTCTGCCAATTGTCTTGATTTCTTCTCCGTTCTCATCCTTCCCTCGTCTACCTTGAGGGACCCCTCGCACAGTGCCCGCTTTGCTGTATTTCTTGTCATGTGTTGGAGTTACGTATTTCTAATGCAAACACCGTTGCTTCAGAGCACGTACCTTCTAGCAAAAGTCGATACGCACGCTATGTAAATCCTTAAAATGCCGCAAAGTAAGCCACACAGACTTATGTTATGACAGGTGTTCGTAGGTGTAGAACCACGCGGCCACGCTCTCGCTGTCCTACCGTAGAATCTTCGCGATACCAATGCGCAACAGTAAAACCACTAATAGTAATTAGTCTTGCCACTTCCAAACTAGTACTTAAAGGCTACGAAGATTTAACGTCGCACACGGTTTCACATGCTGAAGCACGTGGCACGAAAGGACGCTCCGACTATCGTACAAAACTAAATATACACGAAAGACACCCGCGCACACGAAGAAAAAAAGACAAAAATAAAGCTAGCCAAACATTATTTCACAGCTAAAAAATCGGCAAATTAAAAACATAAGCAAGCTCAGAGTGTGCAAAAAAAAAAAAAACTTGTGTTTTCGTTGCTGCCGCGGAGCCATCGCGCGGAAGAACACGGATATGTGCACACTGGGCCGTCGTTGCCGGGTTTGGCTATATATCGCCAAATTGGTGAAAAAATTTCGGCATCCACTTGCGGGAGTTGGCTATGTGGCTGTATTTGGGCTATTCCAAATCTGTGACTTGGCTTTGTTTGGGATTTTGGTCGCACCCTAATCCACCCCAAAAAAGTCACTCTCACCTAGTAGAAACAAGTATCAAAGACTATGTTTTAGCTGGCGGAGTCGGCAGTGCAGTTGTGTCTGTGTACATGCGCGAAATGCCGCGCCCGCTATCCCCTCTCTGCACAGTGGCACCGTTGTGCGAGCCAGTGGCTTATCGCTCTCCCCTCTCTGCACAGTGGCACCGTTGTGCGAGCCAGTGGCTTATCGCTCTCCTTGCCACCGCGCCACCATGCGGGACGCAACGGTACCACCCTTCCGATGGTACCACAATACGGTCCCACGGAGCGGTTTATATAAACTTAAGCGTAACTGGCCAGCTCGCGAAATCGGCTGTGTCTGAAGCAGCGGAGCAAGTGAGCGAGGAGAGCGTCTAGGGGTGATTGGAATCGCACGCCGCGGAAAGTACGAACTGGGCGTGGGGCAAAGTAAACCCACCTAGAGGAATTTGGAGGTAACGTTGAGCGATGTCTGGAGGAGGAAGGTAGGCTTGCGCTGTGTTCTCAGCAACGAATTTGCGTTGAAGCGATAGACAGCACGAAGGTTCTTTCGAGCTGCTGCTGTCGCGATTCTTCACGAGTGTTTTGACAGCGAGTGCTCGCGGTCATGGAGTGGGACGGGTTCATGCTGCCTGTGCACACTGACACCAGGCTAGCTTATTTAGTTAGTAAGCAAGTGCTTACAAGGGGGCGTTCTACTCTGGCGGTGGCTACGTCTGGCGTGGCAGCCCGAGCCCCGTCTTGAACACGATTAGCGATGCGGACAGTGTGGGCTTCTAAGTGCACCGAGAGACGATAGCGCCGTGTGTGCTACAGCACCCGTACGCTTGCGCGTCACCTGCGTTCACGAAGGGAAACGTCACTGTGCCTTTTACCACAGGTGCGTTTGCAGTTCACACCATCCTTCTTTTACTTTTCAAGTAAGCATAACAGTATTCTGAGTGGTCTGTGTAAAGCAGACTCTAGGGCTCATATAACTCTCCGCTAATAATTTTGAGTATAACTTAAGCTTTCCGCATATAACGTTTAAACTATGTGCCCTATGAGCTAACCATAAAGAATAAAAGCTTCAGCGAAGTTTATTTGGATGCACACCTTACTCAATTAGTAATGTTAACAAAACGCGTTACTGGCGACAGAACTAATATCTTACGAGTCTCGAGTGGAAATTGCCTTTCACATACCTTCAAGAAAGGATTGATCACGCACTTGCTCACGCTGAGATTGCTGTCAATCTTAAACGTGGTCAAGAGAACAAAAATGGAATTGTTTCTATTGCTTTTTATAAATATTGTTCTGTTCTGCAACAAACTGTGAAAATGAGCAGCAGCAATAGCCCTCTTCGTCCCACTGTAGAACGTTTGTGCCAAATATTATGCGCGGGTGTGGCTTTTTAATTTTTTTTGTATCTGAAGGAGAAAATATGAGCGAACTATTTTTCGCGGCTGATAGCTCTTCTTACAGTGTGCAATTCTCCCAGCACCCGGGCTCAGTGCTGTAAAAGTGAGATTGGAAGTACTCAGTTTGCTTTCTTTTGTGTACTTACCGAAGCGTTTACTCCAGGAATCGTGCGCACTTAGGTTGTTTTTCCAAATAGTTACTCGCTCAGGATTGTTATTTAGATGAAAATATAATATAAGCACATAGGACATTCAGGTGCGTATATAATATGCGTTCATATGAACAATCTGGACTCAAACAACCCTTGTGCCAAACCTGTTAGCTTGATGGAACAAAAGGTGGCGATTGCTTCGAAAAACTCGGATCACCGGGCATCCTACGTCCTCTGCGATTCAAAACAGGAGGTATCGGTAGCTGGGATGAGTTTATTTTTTTTTTATTGTTATATCTAATAGAACATTTAAACCGGAAAGATAACGTGTACTGTAAATAAAAACGTAGTTCTTTTTCGCTGCAACATAACATATTAGAAACCTGTGCGTTTTTCAAACAATAGATTATATGCTCGTTCTCATTTGAGCGCCGGTGTCGTCATTATATACCACATCCGTAACTTTGGTAGACAATGCAAACTTATAACGAAAGTTAACTACAGACGCTTCGGCAACAGTTTTAATGGGATTGCAACGTCACCCTGTTTGGGATTGAGATTCGAATAATGGAATTGCATGGTTACCCACTTTGGAGTACGATCATCATCATGATTTTTATTTTCACCACTGGATACAAGGTGAAAAGGGGAGAGCCGGAAAAAAAGCCGAAATTCCTTCGCCTTGACAAAGCTCTGACCTTCAGTGTTAGTGACCTTTCTTTATATCGCGGATTACTGCGTGGTATAAAGAAAGGTCACTAACACTGAAGATGCTAATAACTTAAAGAATGACCTAAATAGGTAAGGTAAATGGTGCCACGACTGGCAGATGGAAGTCGACGTTCACAAAAGAAAAAAAATATTTCTTTCTCTACAAAATTCAGCCAAATAACGCATCACTACACCCTGAATAACAACCCAGTTGAACAAATATCTAACTTGAAATACCTGGGTGTTCATTGAGCGTCTGTTTTTTCGCGGAACTTACATATTGACAGTGCAGGAAGCAGCGCTTTTAAACTTACTCTGATTCAGTAGGCATAACTTGCATTTCGCCAAATCTGCTACTAAATTTTAGCTTACAATGAAATATTCCGCCCTAAACATTATTATGCTGCACAAATCTGGAGTCCTCACTACACGTGCCTCATAACTAAACTCGAATTTTGTTAGAACAAAAGAGCCCGTTTCTTAACAAAGAAATACTGTCCGACATCTAGCATTACCGACATTAATATGTCCCTAAACTTCTCTACAATCGCGCAGACTACTGTCTTTTATCTCTCTCAGAAAATCTTTCACAACGGTTCCCATCTATCTGTGCTTATCCTCTCTGCACGTCGAATAATTGCACGACTAGACCACGAATTCAAATTAGAACCGTTCTTCGCCCGAACAAACTTGTATATATATTCGGCTTTAGTCCTCGCTGTTAATCATTGGAATCAACTATCACAAAATATTGTCTCTATAACAAACCACGACGAAACCACTCCCAAATTACAACTTGGTGTCTGAATGACTGTATAATTGTCTCAGATTTTTTATGTGCGTATATTGTCTTGTTAAAAACAATATATACCATGCACTATTTCGTTCACTTGACTACTATTTCAGGATGTGAATGCTCAGCCTTGTTATGTTATTCTGTTATGCTTTCCTTTTTAGTTCGTAAGATTTGTCTTTATATTAGCTTACGTTCGTCTCTATCTATATATCCTTTCTGTACTTGATTGGTGAGTTGATTTAATGTGTGTATACTACTCTCCCTCCCCCCCCCCCCCTATGTATTGCCCTCGGGATTTTAGGGTACATGAATCAATTTCTTCGTCTAATGATTGGCTTCTTTTCCTTCGCATAATAGCTATGCACCTCCCATCGCAACTAAGATCACCTGTGCGCTATTTATACGAGTTTTGCAGACTTTGATAGATCAGTTTAACGCTCTTGTTTCTATAGCTTATGCAAATCTAATTTATTATCTACTAGTACTGTTCTGCTAAACAAGAATATTGAACTTTCCATGGTCAAAGAGATTCTTACAATAGTTATTGTAGCTTTTCTTGTTCTTACGTTAAGCTATCTTTCTGTAGATGTGCGTGCAACGCCCGCCTGCTTTGCTCTTGGTGAGACTGCTAGTACCGCAATTAAATAAATAGGTAAATAAATAAATAATTCTCACGTGCACACTAAGCAATGTTGCGACGTCAATTTAATAATTCAGATGGGTGTACTAATAAATTTGTCTGTTTCTTCCTTTTTCTTCCAGAAAGTAAGGATGCGCCCTTAGTACGTGCTCAACCATTGCACTGAAAAAGGGACTGCGGTTGATGGCAGTGGATGACGAAATTTCACAATCCCTTATCGAACTCCAAAAGTCAAGTGCAACTTAAAAATAAAGTCCTCGTTTACAGTCGCGGAGAGTATTTGCATGTGTTTTTTACAAGTATTCGCAAGAGCGGTACATTGAAACGACAATTCTTTGTCTGTTTTATACGCTAGAAGTAAATGAGTGCAGGAAACAGGTCGAAGGCGAGAGTCCTTTGTTATGTATGGTAATACTAATAGTTATTATATACGTTCCAATTTATTATGCTTCATCCGCTGTATGAGCTACAATTCTAATATCTTATAAGTTGCAGAAGAAATAATTAACTGCTAGAGTTGCTCGCTTGAAGAACCGTGCATTTGCGCTCAGTGAAACGCCTCAGTGCAAGATCCAGGAAGTGATGCGATACAGTATAAGCGCGTTGCGTGCAACCTGAGCACCAATCAAATTCTTGCGTGGAGTCATGTTTAAGCGCGGAGTGCACCTTTCTTAGTCAAGTTCCTGTCTAAGACAAGCTTCCATAAATATCTGTAAAATTCTTATCTAAGACAGCCTAATTTGCTTTTGAAGCGCGTCCTTTCTTTTTTGCTGTACTCACAAGCAAGCTACTTAGCTCCATAGCCTTGCCGATTGTGCTTCTTTTATCAACTTGATTTTTTTCCTTTTCATGTTCCATTGGCACTCTCCTAATCAAATCATCCTGCTAACCCTTAGGTAACATATTGTCAGTGTCAATATATGCAGGTGCAGCAATTGCCCCTTTCTAAAATTTGTGAAACGTTCTAGAGGAACCCATATTTCTCAACATACAAAACAAGAACAACAAACGAGAAGGAAGGGAACTAACCGAAGGGCCCGATTTTTTTATTAGTCATATTATATGAAGCCAACAAACACTGGCACAAAGGATAGGCATGGGGGAAATGACTTGTACTTAAGAAATTAAAAGCAATTGCTGGTGGTGCTGCCATGCCCGCAGCTATGTCACGGAGTGTTTGATATGGCTGTATTTCTGTGGAAGTTGCTACTGTTATCAGGAGATGTCGCAACAAACCCCGGCCCTGAACTAAAGTACGTCGTTAAGCAACTGAAGGAAATTGCTGCTGATATCAAAGAAATAAAGGAAGAACGTCTTGCCGATATAGGGACCAAATAAGATGCCATAGCACTTCTAGAAAATAAAGTACAATGTTGTCAGACCGAGACTTCCCGCATGAGTCGCGTAATAAAAACAATGGAGCAATAAATCAATGACCTTGAGAACAGAAGCAGGAGAGCTAACTTAATAGTTTATGGCATACTGGAATTCGAAGAAGAAACAAGCGACAGTCTTGAGCAGATAGTCAGCAGAGATATCATACAAGATATCCTAGAGCTGGACCCAGTTACCATAGAACGCATACACCGGCTAGGCAGACCGCAAGCGAAAAAGACTAGGCCGGTAATTTTTAAACTTCTAAATTCCCGCGACAACTCGGCTATATTGAAAAAAGGTTTTAAACTTAAAGGCTGAAAATTTGCCATTGGGGAAGATCTTTCTCCTAAAATTCGGGACATTAGAAAGAAACTATGAAACAGTGCTAAAGAAAAACGCGACAAACACGACAAAGTTTCCCTCGCCTTCGACAAACTGTACATTAACAGTCACGCCTTTGTTTGGGACGACCAAATCGATGACAAAGTACCCCTTAAAAAGCGAAGCGGAATCAAGCAAAATAAACGGCCCGCCAATGACACGGAGAAGAGATCGATAAGACAACTAACAATCGTAAATGCAAATTCAAGAAGCTTACTAAACAAAATAGAATCTTTCGAAAACCTGTTAACTGATCGCGGACCTGATATAGTCGCCGTCACGGAAACGTGGCTTTCACCGGATCTTTCCAACCATGAAATCATTCCACCGAACTATTCAGTCATTCGAAAAGATAGGGGTTCCCGTGGTGGTGGCGTGGCTCTTGTGATAAAGAAAAACCTTCCATTTGTTTTACTGCCACATGTGTCAGGTGCTGAAAGCGTGTTTTGCAGGATTCTTTGTAGCAGTAGTACTATTTGTGTGGGTTGCTTTTATAGAAGCCCCTCTTCGGGTGATGAGAGCATTTCTGCCATTCTTGAGTTTCTACACCGATATGCTAACAGCTCTAGGATTATCCTTATGGGAGAATTTAACCCTCCAGACGTATACAGACTGGGTAACTATGCATCACACATCTTCTTCAGAAATTCTGTTTGATCAAATGTTATCATTTAACCTTCACCAAATAATCCTAGAACCGATGCATAAGCAAGGTTCAGCAAACAATATTCTTGACCTTATACTAATCAGCGATCATTTTTCAGGGCACCAAGCACAGACAAATTATTGCAGGCACTTCAGATCATAACATACCGCTATGCTTGTTGCCTCTGGAATGCTCGATAAGAACGCGTTGTAGTACGTTTGTAGTACTCAACTTCAAGAAGGCGGATGACACCAGCATTCTAACCCACCTTGAGCACGAATTTCAAGCCTTTACTGAAATAACCTCCGACCCGTCAATCGTTGTGTACACAGCCTGGCTTCATTTTAAGAATATGGTTTTCTACTGCGTAACTGTGTTCCGCTAAAACACAAGCGACCACAAAGAACAAGCCCATGGATAACTCGGGAACTCATCCACGCAAAACGTCATCTAAAAAGGATACGTAACTCTATTAAAAATCATGGACCATGCCCATCCAAAACTAGCAAACTAGCATACGCACTAGCACATTTTCGACAAACTGCCAAAGAAGCTAAGGAACATTATTTTCATGTAACGCTGCCTAACTTTCTGACAAACAGCCCTCAGAGATTCCGGAACCACTGTCGCCCCACTAAAGACACGTTATCGGCCTTGCCTCCTGAGGAAAAAACCAACAACGCTAATGCGTAAATAACTATTTTCACTCGAACTTCACAAAAGATGACGGTAACCTATCAGACTTGAGTAGCAGTTCAGCATAGCGCATCGATCCTTTAATCATATCTGACGCGGGTATGCAGCGGTGGCGTAGAGGTAGAACACCCGCCTCGCGTGCAAGAGGTCCGTGGTTCGAATCTCGGTGCCGGCAATTTTCCACCGGATTAAAAAAAAATCCGCGTGTTGATAAAATTTCGCAAACAGGCCTGGAGTGTGGCCTGATCCCGGTGACCAGAACCGGTAACGCACTCCCTCACCAGAGCAGGATTGGCCACCCTGGTGAAGTACTTGGCCACAACCTCCTACATGAGCACAACAATCAAACCCCGGGCCTCAGTCCCCAGCAGCTACGAAGCAACTGACCACGGCGGCGGTCAGACCTGCGACGCAGCAGAGGGTGCTAAGAATCACTGGCTCGGGACAGGCCGCCATTGGAATATGAACCTGGAAACGTTTAACGCTAGAACGTTATCTACTGAGGCGAGTCTAGCAGTGCTATTGGGAGAATTAGAGGGCAGTAAATGGGATATAATAGGGCTCAGTGAAGTTAGGAGGCCGAAAGAAGCCTATACAATGCTAAAAAGCAGGCACGTCCTGTGCTATCGGGGCATAGCGGAGAGAAGAGAACTAGGAGTCGGATTCCTGATTAAAAAGAATATAGCTGGTAACATACAGGAATTCTATAGCATTCACGAGAGGGTGGCAGGTCTTGTGAAACTTAATAAGAGGTACAAAATGAAGGTTGTACAGGTCTACGCCTCTACATCCAGTCATGATGACCAGGAAGTCGAAAGCTTCTATGAAGACGTGGAATCGGCGATGGGTAGAGTGAAAACCAAATACACTATATTAATGGGCGACTTTAATGCCAAGGTAGGAGAGAGGCAGGCTGGAGACAAGGGAGTGGGGGAATATGGCATAGGCACTAAGAATAGCAGGGGAGAGTTATTAGTAGAGTTTGCGGAACAGGATAATATGAGGATAATGAATACTTTCTTCCGCAAGCGGGACAGTCGGGACCCGGAGGAGCCCGAACGGTGAGACTAGAAATGAAATAGACCTCATACTCTGCGCTAACCCTGGCATCATACAAGATGTAGACGAGCTCGGCAAGGTGCGCTGCAGTGACCACAGGATGGTAAGAACTCCAATTAGCATAGACCTGAGGAGGGAACGGAAGAAACTGGTACATAAGAAGCCGATTAATGAGTTAGCGGTAAGAGGGAAAATAGAGGAATTCCAGATCAAGCTACAGAACAGGTGTTCGGCTTTAACTCCGGAAGAGGACCTTAGTATTGAGGCAATGAACGACAATCTTGTGGGCATCATTATGGAGTGTGCAATGGAAATCGGTGGTAACTCCGTTAGGCAGGATACCAGCAAACTATCGCAGGAGACGAAAGATCTGATCAAGAAACGCAAATTTATGAAAGCATCTAACCCTACAGCTAGAATAGAATTGGCAGAACTTTCGAAGTTAATCAACAAGCGTAAGACAGCTGACATAAGGAAGTATAATATGGATAGAATTGAACATGCTCTCAGGAACGGAGGAAGCCTAAAAACAGTGAAGAAGAAACTAGGAATTGGCAAGAATCAGATGTATGCGTTAAGAGACAAAGCCGGCAATATCATTACTAATATGGATGAGATAGTTCAAGTGGCTGAGGATTTCTATAGAGATTTATACAGTACCAGTGGCACCCTCGACGATAATGGAAGAGAAATTAGCCCAGAGGAATTCGAAATCCCAAAGGTAACGCCAGAAGAAGTAACGATAGCCTTGGGAGATATGCAAAGGGGGAAGGCAGCTGGGGAGGATCAGGTAACAATAGATTTGTTGAAGGATGGTGGACAGATTGTTCTAGAGAAACTGGCCGCCCTGTATACGCAATGGCTCATGACCTCGAGCGTACCGCAATCTTGGAAGAACGCTAACATAATCCTAATCCATAAGAAAGGCGATGCCAAAGACTTGAAAAATTATAGACCGATCAGCTTACTGTCCGTTGCCTACAAACTATTTACTAAGGTAATCGCAAATAGAATCAGGAACACCTTAGACTTCTGTCAAGCAAAGGACCAGGCAGGATTCCGTAAAGGCTACTCAACAATAGATCATATTCCCACTATCAATCAGGTGATTGAGAAATGTGCGGAATATAACCAACCCTTATATATAGCTTTCATTGATTACGAGAAAGCGTTTGATTCTGTCGAAACCTCAGCAGTCATAGAGGCATTACGGAATCAGGGTGTAGACGAGCCGTATGTAAAAATACTAAAAGATATCTATAGCAGCTCCAGAGCTACCGTAGTCCTCCATAAAGAAAGCAAAAGAATACCAATAAAGAAAGGCGTCAGGCAGGTAGATACTATATCTCCAATGCTATTCACAGCGTGTTAACAGGAGGTATTCAGAGACCTGGATTGGGAAGAATTGGGGATTAAAGTTAATGGAGAATACCTTAGTAACTTGCGATTCGCTGATGATATTGCCTTGCTTAGTAACTCAGGGGACCAATTGCAATACATGCTCACTGACCTGGAGAGGCAAAGCATAAGAGTTGGTCTAAAAATAAATCTGCAGAAAACTAAAGTAATGCTTAACAGTCTCGGAAGAGAACAGCAACTTACAATAGGCAGCGAGGCACTGGAAGTCGTAAGGGAATACACCTACTTATGGCAGGTAGTGACGGCGGATCCGGATCATGAGACGGAAATAATCAGAAGAATAAGAATGGGCTGGGGTGCGTTTGGCAGGCATTCTCAGATCATGAACAGCAGGTTGCCATTATCGCTCAAGAGAAAAGTCTATAATAGCTGTGTCTTACCAGTACTCACCTACGGGGCAGAAACCTGGAGGCTTACGAAAAGTGTTCTACTCCAATTGAGGACGACGCAGCGAGCTATGGAAAGAAAAATGATAGGTGTAACGTTAAGGGATAAGAAAAGAGCAGATTGGGTGAGGGAACTAACGCGAGTTAATGACATCTTAGTTGAAATCAAGAAAAAGAAATGGGCATGGGCAGGACATGTAATGAGGAGGGAAGATAACCGATGGTCATTAAGGGTTACGGACTGGATCCCAAGGGAAGGGAAGCGTAGCAGGGGGCGGTAGAAAGTTAGGTGGGCGGATGAGATTAAGAAGTTTGCAGGCATGGCGTGGCCAACAATTAGTACATGACTGGGGTTGTTGGAGAAGTATGGGAGAGGCCTTTGTCCTGCAGTGGGCGTAACCAGGCTGATGATGATGATTTAGATGGTGATGATGTTGATGATGATGATGATGTTGGTGACGCGGGTATCCTTAACATGTTGCTCACCCTTGACCCTAAAAAATCATGCGGACCACATGACATTCCAAACCATTTTCTAAAGAGATACGCAGAGTGGTGCAGCCGATACTTGGGTCTCAATTTCGAAAATCCCTATTTCAATCATCCTTACCCGACCGCTGGAAAAACGCGAAAATCATCCCAATGCAAAAAACAGGAGATACCTCATCGCCCTCTAATTCTCGACCAATATCTCTCACTTGCACAGCTTGCAAGATGCTGGAGCATATCATCCTTAAACACCTAACAAACTTTCTTGACACACAACTTTTTAATGCCACGCCAGCACGGATTCCGCCATGGATTGTCAAAGGTGAACAGCCGTAGCCAGACTGATATAACATTATTAGACCTTTCAAAAGCATTTGATTGCGTATGCCACAGTAAATAATTAACAATATTGCGAGGTTTTATAGGCAATGGGGAAATTTTAGACTGGATAACAGATTTCCTAAAAACCGGACACAATTCGTACTATTTCAGCATGTGGAATCTGCGACAGTGCCTGTCACATCAGGCGTCCCCCAAGGATTCCTGTCGTGGCAACTGTTATTTTTAATTTTCATTAACGACATAACCAGAAATATTGACTGTAACGTCAAACTGTTTGCTGATGACTGCATCATGTATCAAACAATTAACATCTACGAAGATCATGTTTCGCTTAGCAACTCACTAGACCAGCTAAATAAATGGTGCAAAAAATTTCAAATGACGATAAACACAACTAAATCAGTTTGCATGACGGTAACAAGAAAAAAACAACCTTACGACTTTCGGTACTTTATTAACGGCACAATTGTAGCGAAAGTTCACCAGCATAAATACTTAGGCATCACTCGAACTTCTGACCTGAGATAGGACGCGCACATTGCCAACGTGACATCGAAGATATTATGCAAGCTATTTTATCTCCGAAGATGTCTGCGCCTCGCACCAACGTCGACTAAGTTTATCGCATATACTACTTTCGTTAGACCGGTTTTGGAGTACGGCAACACAGTTTGGTTTCCCCACTCAGTAACTAAAATAAGTAAACTGGAAAAAGTACAGCGCGAAGCGCTGCGGCTTATTTACGACAAGAATAACCGCACAGACTCACGAACTAACCTCGCGGCTATATCGGGTTTAGCGACGCTCTCATCAAGAGCGAAGCAAGCACGTCTCAAATTTTTATTTAACTTGATTCCCAACTATTATAAGATAGACCAAACAAAATATATGTGTTTTTCACAAGTACGATCATCGAGACATTAACATGTACACGCTTTAGCAGAATATTCATGCCATAATGACACATTCACGTTCTCTTATTTCACCCTCGTGATAAGGGAATAGAATCGCCTCGATCCTTCAGCCATTTCAGCAGACTCATTATCTCAGTTCGCATCACGGTTTGAATCCATATCAAGCAATCAGTAACGCAGTCTTAATCACATAATATGCTTTGCAACTCTTGTAAGGTATGCTTTTTGTATTCTTTTTTTTGTTCCTTTACGTTCCTTGTTTGGCTTATTGACACGCAATTTGTATGTGCACATTTATTACCATGTATTTCATTTTTGTATGTCCACCTGCTATGGTGCCTGATAGGACTGGCAGTATTGAAAATATTAAATAAATAAAATGCGCTAGTTTTTCATTTATTAAACACAAGTATTTCCCCTATGCTTGTCCTTGGTGTCAGTGTTTATTGGCTTCTTATGAAACAACAACAATAACGGTATAATGAGCAGCATACAATAACCCGCTCCTTCAGTTTGCGGAAAAGTGCACTGGAGACAAGTGGAGTCTTCGCGCACGCAGGGGCAATAAAAGTGGGATTGGAACCTTAGTTAAAACTATATCGATTAAAATCTTAAATGCAAGTTTTTGATGAAATATAGCGCATAGATCTTCAGTTTCACGTCAATAAAAGTCGCTTTCTTGTATACACGTTACTCGGCGACCTGGGCAGTGAGCTAATAGGGGCAAAGCTATTACGAAAGCAGTCTACTCAACTAACTAGGATCAGAATGATGACGATCCGTCAGCGGTTGGCTTCTGCAAAAGGGAGTGATTTGTTTTATCCCTATTTGCCAAGAGTTCGTGTCTAAAACATGGTGGCCTCGGCGTGTTTCTGACTCCGCATTCACTTCCGGCGCCCCATAGAGGTCCCGAAAGCACAGCATTCGAGATATGTTTTTTACGACAATATTACCGTCGTCGAGACAGGGACTCAGACAGTGCCTACATCATCATCATCAGCCTGGTTACGGTTACGCCCACTGCAGGACAAAGGCCTGTCCCATACTTCTCCAACTACCTCAGTCATGTACTAATTGTGGCCATGTCGTACCTGCAAACTTCTTAATTTCATCCGCCCACCTAACTTTCTGCCACCCCCTGCAGCGCTTCCCTTCCCTTGAAATCCAGTCCGTCATCCTTAATGACCATCGGTTATCTTCCCTCCCCCTTACGTGTCCTGCCCATTTCGTGATTTCAACTAAGCTGTCATTAATTCGTGTTTGTTGTCTTTTCTTATCCCTTAACGTTACACCCATCATTCTTCTTTCCATAGCTTGTTGCGTCGTCCTCAATTTAAGTAGAACCCTTTACGTAAGCCTCCAGGTTTCTGCCCCGTACGTGAGTATTGGTAAGACACAGCTGATCATATACTTTTCTCTTGAGGGATAATGGCAACCTGCTGTTCATGATCTGAGAATGCCTGCCTAAAACGCACCCCTGTATACATATAGGAGGTTGTGGCCAAGTACTGCACCAGAGTGGCGAATCCTGCTCTGGTGAGGGAATGCGTTACCGGTTCTGGTTACCGGGATCAGGCCGCACTCCAGGCTTTTTTTTGCAATTTTATCTTTTTCAATCCGGTGGAAAATTGGGCGGCACCGGTATTTGAACCACGGTCCTATTGCATGTGAGGCGGATGCTCTACCTCTACGCCACCACTGCATGTTCATAAGGACCGGATATGAACCTTCATAAGAACATTCATAAGAAGTACCTACATAAGAGCGCCTAATTTTCGCGCCCCATCGACGTAATCTTGCACAGTGCCGAGAAGCCGCCGCCGCACTGTAGCGGGGGCCAGCGCAACACTCGCTTAGGTGGGTGCTCTGCTGAAGGCGAGATTGGCTGCTTTCTGGAATGGAATCTTCACAGCATAACGTCTCCCAGCCAACGCAATCTTGGATTGGCGCAACAGAACATGGAACATATATTTGAGCACATTCCCCACTTGCGTCATGAAAGCTTTGTCGACTATAGTACAATAAAAATGCGGCAACGGAAAGAGGCCTTGCCTGCCGGAGAACACAGCTTTTGTCCAGTCGTTTCCATTAGAAACAATCACACAAAATAGAAGCGCGACATTCTGCGATATCTTATGTACTGGCGCATCAATCCAATGCCGTCATCTAGCTCTCTCAAGTGGCCTCGCAAGCGCTAAAGTATTCGACCACACAAACAGCGGTCAGCTTGTCGCAGCCACATCTGCCCATCAAATAATCCGTGTCTCATCAAACGTGACTGTTGTCGCCTACGCAGCTTTAGGTGAGTGACACACTGCTCACAATGACGCCGCATCCCGTGTGCGTGAACAACGTTACACTGCGCATATTCCTTTTAGCCGCGCTTAGCTGTTACTATTTGTGTTACATGCGCGGCTTTCTTGCCGGTGATGTCGATGGTGGTGGTTTATTCGCGTATCCTTTGAATCGGACTGGAGACATATAGTCGCCTCCAACGTGCGTCCATACGCGCTACAACGCCCCAACTGTTCGCACAGCTCTGCCGCCGAGACCCCAATCTCACCTTCTCCTCGCTGCCATTCCATTTCCCCCGTGCACTACCGGCGGAGCCCTCTGCACATGCAAAGCTAAAAATTGCAGTTCAGGTGGTGAGAACTGTGGTGTCGGCGAAATGTTTAAGGCCTCACACTTTCCCGAAAAACGTTATTGAAGTTGCAATAGAAGGAATATTGACGCTACTCTTGTCGACACCATTGCTGCACTTTCAGCGATTGATGCCCGTATTTACCGCAAAATAGGACAAGAGACGGCGCCGCTTTCTGTACTGTACCGTCAGACTGCCAACGCGCAGCACGTCGAGCCATCCGACGCCTGCACCACGCGTGTCAACATTCAGGAAGTCCTGCATGTCATCGAATTCATCGTGTTGCCATTATGTTCCCATAACATCATATTAGGCTGGGACTTTCTCTCCACAGATCATCAATCATCGACTGCGCCTGCGCCGAAATCTAGCTGCTTCCGTTTTTGACAGATCTGATCACTGACCACCAGGACCCTTGTCGCAAAATCTCCGCTTCAGGAGACACCCTTATAGCTGCCTGGTCTTCTGCTCTTGTGTCTCTTTTCACTCTCTAGATGAAGCCAAAGTACTCCTCGCAGCGTCTGAACTCTTAGTTCACCACCGATCACTGCCCCCTGCCGTTCGCCGTCCTCGAGTTCGAAACTGGTGCCTTTCTCACGGGCGTGACGCAAAGCCATTGGCCGAACCGATTACTCTACGATGCCGTGAAATCATGTCGAGGCATCGTGTCCTTAGTCACTGCCGCGTTCTTTGACGCCAGCTATTGCCAGTGACCTTACGACGCCGTAGCGCGCCGAATTTCTGCCCTTGCTCCAAAGCTTCTCTTCCTTTTTTGACTGCCAAGCAGCATCACTCGGCCGCGCAACGACTGTTTCGCACACTATCGACAATGGGAGCCATGAACCCATTCGAGAGCGCCCGTACCGAGTACCGGTGACCGAAAAGTGCGTTATCGATGACCAGGTGAATGATATGCTCAAACCCAGAGTCGCCCAGCCTTCGAGTAGTCCTTGGACGTCAGCAGTCGCCCTAGTTAGAAAAAGAAAAGACGTCACCATGTGATCTTGTGTTGATTATCGAAGGCATAAGAAGATTACCCGAAATGATGCACGCCCCTTCCTATTTATCAACGACGCGCGTGACTGGTTGCAAGAATAGTTTTTTTTCCCTCCTTAGATGTGCGCTCTGGCTACTGCCGGGTGCCTATGGCTGTCGCTGACTGTTTCAATACCAAACCGCGTTTGTAAGACAAGGCACCTTTTATGAATTCATTGTAATGCCGTTCGGTTTGTGCAAGGCGCCTCCCATGTTTGAACGCATGATAGACGGCTCCTTGCGCGGCTTGAAGTGGCATACGTGTCTCTGCTACATCGATGACGTTGTCTTTTCCCCAGACTTTCCTGCCCATCTTCGCCGTTTACATCAACTGCAGACCTGTCTCCGGAATCCTGGTCTCCAGCTTAACTTTGCAATGTACGTACTTGCAGCTCGAAAACTGACTATATGTAGCGTGGTTGTCTCCAAAGAAGGCATTCTTACTGATCCTGCTAAACTTCGCACTGTATCTGAATTGCAGAAGACCACTTACTCGAAAGCAGTACGCAGCTTTAGAGGCCTGTGCTCCTGTTTTGGACGATCCATTCAGAATTTTGCTACTGTGATCGCGCCTCTAAACCAACTTCTCCGAGTCGACAATGAACTGTCTACTTGGTCGGAAGCCTTTGATGATGCCTTTATGACTCTTCGACGGCTACTTACGTCTTCGCCAATCATGCACCATTTCGATCTAACCGTCTGTCTTTAGAAGTGTAGCCGTAAAGGCAGGCCCTCTGTCCGTTATTATCACGGCTGGTTCACCGCGCCTCAGAACCACGTTTTCAATAAAGAATCGCGCTGCTTCGACTACGGTGCCAGTTGGAAGGGCCTTGGTTTCTGCATAGCGTGTCAGGTAATCGGTGGCAACTATTACCCGCTTATTACCGATTTCGGAAGTCGAGAATGGTCCGAGAAGGTCCATACCGATTTGGGCAAATGGGGTCGTGGGCACTCGGACTTGTTGTAGTAGCCCAGCTGGTTTCATATATGGTGGTTTGCGTCGCTCACAATCGATAGAACTTTTATTTCCATCGATCGTTTATTTTCCAACTGATAAGGTGATCTACCCACTCCCCGACACGCAGATCAAGGGGTGAGTGCCGCCGCCTCAGATGCAGGCTGGGGGGTCTTGGGTCCCAGCAGCCTCTTCAGCCAGTTGGACGAGCCGGAGCTGGAGCTCAGAGGACGAGCTGCGAAGCAAGGTCTCCCAGGTGTCTCTACTACCTATTTTGTGCGTTCCCCCGGGAGTGTACGGACACTCCAATATTATGTGATCGAGGGTCCCTCTCGCACCACAAAGATTACACCTATCGCTCCTTGCCTCGGGGAACATGTGGTTCGGCAAAACGGATACGGGTGCGGATACGTATAAGCTTGTAGTCGTCTCCACACGACTGCTTTTGTGTTCTTTAATTTCTCGTCTCCACGCAACTGCTTGTCTGTTGTTTAATTTCGGGCCAGGCGGGGATACCAGTGTACGAGCCAATCTATAATGCTGCGCGATCTCCCCACATTTTAGCATGCGCTCTCCGCTCCCTCGGTCATCGAGGGGCCCCGTAGCGGCTCGGCGGTAGAGATCTCGAGCCAGCTCGTGTGCTGCCTCGTTGCCGGGGATGGCTTCGTACGCCGGAGTCCAAATTATTTCAACTTTTCTATTTAACTTTCTCTGGCCTAGGAATCTGGCCGCTAAGGCTGAGATCCTTCCCTTGCTAACATTTTGCATGGCAGTTTTGCTGTGACAGATAACAAATTTCGTGTCCGTTCCAGCGCAAGCTAATGCGATCGCAATTTTCTCGGCAACTTCTAGGCTGCGTCCGCGCAGAGTGACAGTGGTCACGGGAATACCCCGGCCGCTGACGGCCGTTGCCACCGTAAAACCGCCGCTACCGCCCACCGCGTCTGCATAGGCCACGTCATGTTCCCATATTTTACCGAATCTAATTTTTAATACTTAGGCTCGTTTATGCCTCCTGTTTTTGCTATGTTCCAGGTGCATTTTTTAGCAGGCGGGGGATAATCAATTTTTTTTCACTTCCCTATCTACTTCCACCTTTTAGGTGGAGCCTCTGTCTGTATTTATTCTAACTTTGGTCAATATGGCTCTTTCTGTCCTCGTGGTGCTAAGTCTCTCAATTGGAGAGCGTCGCACTGCTTCCGCCAGTTCTGCCCATGTGTTGTGCACTCCTAGAGCCATCAGTCTCTCTGTGGATGTGCATATGGGCAGTCCCAGAGCTGCTTTTAGGCATTTTCTCATTAGAGAATAATCTTTTGTTTTTCCACCACTTTCGAATCGAGATATGGCGTTGCGTAGCTTACCCGGCTGCATATGTGCGCCTGTATTAGTTTAATCAAATTTCTATCCTTTAACCCTTCGTCTTTGCTGGCCACCCGCATAATTAGGCTCAAGGTCTGTATTGCGCGATTCTGCAGCCTATTGAAGGTCTCGCCATTGTGGCCGTGTGACTGGAGAATAAGGCCCAAGATTCTAATTTGCTCGACTATTCGTACGTCCTTAGCCGCCACATTAATTTTGATCTCCGACAGTGCCTTGCACCTTAAGTGTTTCGGATTGTATATAAACAATTCTGATTTATGCGGCGAGCATGCTAGGCCTCTCTCGGCCGCGTAATCGACTATGATGTCGGTGGTGGCCTGGAGCACGCTTTCGATGGCTGAATCACTTCCACGGTTGACCCACAGGGTAGTGTCATCCACGTATATACTAAATTTTAATCCCTCGAACTTTGCCAATTGCTCGCGGAGTTCCCTCATAGCCACGTTGAAGAGTAGGGGAGACAGCACTGATTCCTGGGGCATACCCTTACTCCCTTGCTTAATTGTGGGGGATTCCAGCGTTTGGAACCTCATGCAGGCAGTTCTTCTCGTCAGGAAGTCCCTGATGTATCGATATGTCCTGGTACCTACATTAATCTTTTTCAGCACTTCCAGGACCGCCTCATGCTTTACGTCGTCAAAAGCCTTCGTAAGGTCCAGTCCCATAATTGCTTTTGCATCTTCAAACCTTGAGTCTATTATATCATGTTTGATTTGGAGCATGACTTCCTGCGTACACAAGTGAGGTCGGAACCCGACCATCTCATGAGGCCAGAGATCGCGCTGCTCCATGAATCCCATCAGTCTGGTCTAGACGACGTGCTCCATCAATTTCCCTACACATGAAGTTAAGGAAATTGGCCGCAAGTTTGCCAATTGTGGGAGCTTCTTGGGTTTCGGTATTAGAATAATGCTTGCCGTCTTCCACTTTTGTGGGAGCTCGCCTTTATCCCAACATTCCTGCATGTACTTGGTTAGATAACTAACGGAATCATCCTCTTAAGTTCCTGAGCATTTTGTTCGTTACCCCGTCAGGGGCCTCACCCGACTTCGTTCTGAGTCTTACAATCTCTGCCCTTACTTCCGCTTCTGTGATGGGGGCGTCCAACGCCTCGTTTGGTGCTCCACCATAGTCGGGAAGTGTATTTCGTGATGTTTCCCCCAGGAACGTCTCAATTAATTTCTTCATGAAATAATCATCGTTCCTTGCGAACGCGTGCCTTACTTTTTCCGATCTTATACCGTATTGAGTCTTCCAGCTTGCAGGGTCCAACAAGTGCCGGAGGATGTTCCACGTCTTGGAGAGGTTCATGCTCCCCTCCATTTCGTCACAGTTTTTGGCCCAATGTTGTTCGCATAATCATCATCATCAGCCTCGTTACGCCCACTGCAGGGCAAAGGCCTCTCCCATACTTCTCCAACTACCCCGGTCATGTACTAATTGTGGCCACGTCGTCCCTGCAAACTTCTCAATCTCATCCGCCCACCTAAATTTCTGCCGCATACTGCTACGCTCCCTTCCCTTGGAACCCAGTCCGTAACCCTTAATGACCATCGGTTATCTTCGCTCCTGATTAAATGTCCTGCGCATGCCCATTTCTTTTTCTTGATCGACTGTGAATCGAGGCACATGCGCACGTAATGTTTCACAAAGGTGGTAATCCTTGGCCAGTAATATTTCTCTGACTCGGGCCAGTGTGCGCGTGTAGCCGAGGTGGCCAAACGTTGGTTCATCGTGGCACGCTTGCAAGACCTGATGACGGAGGCACGTTAGGACGACAAGAAGGCGGCTGCTTGCGCTTGCAGAGTTCTTCTTGTAAAGAACATCATTACGGAAGCAGAATGATGGCAAGCTCCTTTCAAATGTTTTGGGCACACTTGTAATCCGGCCTTCTAAAAATTCAATAAGCGGAATCACTTCGCTGTCTTCCCGCTGCTGACGAGCAATCATGGCCGTGTCTAGAAAACATATAAAAGCCGCGTCTTCGTCGTCTTCTCTGACTCCCTGCTCAATGGGTGCCCTTAAAGACAGTCGGTGTCGGAGTGTTTTCGTCCTGACTTGTACACCGCTGTCATATCAAATTCTTGAAGCCTTAGGCTTCAACGCGCCAGTGGACCGGACGGATCCTTCAAGTTCATCAGCCAGGAAAGTGAGTGATGATCGCTGACAACAGTGAAAGAACGGCCATAGAGATACGGGCTAAACTTCATAACTGCCCATACCAGCGCAAGGGTTACGGTGGTTGAGTAATTAGACTCAGAACGTGAGAGCGTCCTCCTTGCGTATGTATTGACTATCTCGGCTGAGTCTTGCCACTGCAGGAGCACAGCGCCTAGACCTACGTTGCTAGAGTACGTATGAATCATGGTGGGAGCGTCCTCGTCAAAGTGAGCCAGTACAGGTGGTGTTCGCAGGCGCAGTCGGAGATCATTAAACGCTGCTTGTTAATCTTCGCCCAATACGAAGGCAACATCTTGTAAGGCGCGTAAACGGTGAAGTTTTACGTGAAAAATTGGCCATAAATGTTCGGTAATACGAGCAGACACCTAGGAAAGGCCTCGCTGCCTTCTTATTCGTTGGCATTGGAAACATTGCAATGGCCGTGATTTGTCGGTGTCAGGGCGGATGCCTTGATGACTTACAACATGATCTAAGAACTGGAGTTCCTCGAAATCAAAGTGACACTTTTCTGCTTTCGGTGTTAAGCCGGCGGACCAGATCGTTTGTAGAACCACCAGGAGCCATCTCAAGTGTTCTTCGAACGTTTCCGAGAAAAATAAGACATCGTCGAGGTACTCTAGGCATGTCTGCCACTTCAGGCCTGCCAGAACCATATCCATGAGTAAATGACAAGTTGCTGGAGCTCAGCCCATCAGGCGTTACGAAAGCAATCTTTTCTCTGTCTCTCTCGTCAACCTCGATTTTCTAATAGCGAGTTTTGAGGTCCATCGACGAGGAGTAGCGGGCATGTGTGAGCCTGTCGAGAGAATCGTCGATACGGGGTAATGGGTATACGTCTTTGTTTGGCACCCAGTTCAGCTTACGGTAGTCGACACAGAAACGTAGCCTGTCGTCTTTCTTTTTGACCATCACTACCGGCGATGCCCACGGGCTTTTTGATGGTTGGATATCGTCGCTGTCGAGCATTTTCTTCACTTGCTCTCGGATCGCTTCGCGGTCTTTTGGTGCTACACGGTGCGGGTTTTGTCGGATTGGTCTCGCAGTCTCCTCCGTGATAATCCAGTGCTGCGTCAGTGGCGTCTGACCAACTCTGGTTGTCGACGAGAAGCAATCGCGAAACTGGTGAAGCAGATCCATAAGGCATTGCCTTTCTGCTGGTGATAAGCTCGTGCACACGTCAAGAAGAGGCAACGCTGCGGAAGCGTCTTGCTCTCCTTGTTTTACTGCAAAGCATTCGCCGAATTCCGCAATCTCGTCGACGTAAGCAACTGCTGCGCCTTTTGCAATGTGTCGTCGTTGCTTGCTGAATTGTGTTAGCAGTAGTTCTGTTTGTCCATGCATTACATTGACGAGACTTCAGGACGTGGCAATAACTTGAGTGAGCAAAAGTGTAATTATTTGCTCGGCATTACCTTCCCCACCGTACTCTGTGTCGCACCTGACGGAAACAAGACGGCAAGATAACGGTGGTACGGTCACGTCGTCTATGGTGCGCAAAGACTTGCGTTGTAGTTCTGCACTTTCGTCCCCAAAAAGGTTAGTATACCTTCTGGTATGTTGATGACAACGGCGTACTCGGGTAAGACGCCCCTACCTAAAATAACATCTGTGCCGCAGTTTGCGAGAATAACAAAATTTGCGACGAATGACGAATCCCCTATGTTGACCCTTGCAGTACACTTGCCAGTCGGTGTCATTAGCTGACCTCCAGCACCTCTAATGTGCGGCCCTGGCTATTCCACTTCCACTTTGTGATTTCTGTCTGCCAGTTTTTCAGTTACGATTGAAAAGTCCGCACCAGCGTGTACTAGTGTCGTCACGTCGTGGCCATCAAGTGATGCAATAATATCGGCGCTAACAATCTCTTCTGTCGTCAAATCATCCGGCTGTATCGGCGTCTAGTTCGACGGCAAACGCAGATTTTCGGCGCTTCGACTTCTGGCAACATTCCCCCCTGAGGTCGCTGCGCTCCGTTTCCCCTGCATGGGCTGGAAGACCGCCCTCAGGCGACTAAAACTGCTTCTTGCTGCTGGAAAACACTGTCCCGGAGAAGGGGAGCGCGACCGGTAACCGGGAGAATCGGCTTGCCCGCTCGCCGAATTCGCGTCGATGTTCCCTCGGCTGCCGTCAAAAGTACGACGAGAAGCAGTGGATGGGAACGCTTGCTATCCTTCGATGCGATAAGGGCAATGACAACAGATGTGGCCCACTTCCCCACAGTGGAAGCACAAGGGCTTGTGGTCAGCTTGGGGCTAAATCTCGGTTCTGCGAAACTGTGGTCGCGTCAGTTGTTCCCTATGGTACCAAGGTGATGGCTGTGCTTAGTGGTCGTTATACTGCGGCGTCGGCATCGGAGGTGGCGGTCGACGGACAACATCTTCGTAGCTGGGCTGCCATGTCTGGGAATTTAGCTCGGGAGCGGCAAACGCTTCCTTTATTTCTTGGCGCACAACTTCAGCCACCGACGAAGCTGTGCATTTATTTGGCGTGGAAGTGAGCTCTTAATTTCTTCCTGAACAATTTAGCCTATCAGCCGGCGCAAGGAACCCTCGTCTGTGACCGTCACCGCTGCGGCGCTTGCCGGTCCAGTGCTGCTCGGGTGATCATACTAGCGGCTGCGTAGGTGTAACGCGCGCTCTATGGCCGTCGATTCTTTAATAAAAATCGACGTTCGTTGGCGGGTTCCGCACAAGACCGGCAAACAGCTCCTCTTTTACACCGCGCATGAGGTGGCTGTTCTGTTTTTTTTTTTTTGCCTCGGGCTTATCGGTGTCTGCACGACGAACGAAGACGAGCCATGTTCTCAGCGAATATCGCAAGTTTCATTCGGCTTTTGAATCCGTGATTCAATAATACGCTGCGCGTGGTCTCGCCTTTCGGTGCTACCGAACGTATGGAGGAACTGGCGGCGGAACTCATTCCAGCTTGGCCAGATTCCGTCGCGATCTACGAACCACTTGCGGGCTCCGTCCTCAAGACAGAACTGCACATGTGATAGGTACTGTCCAGCATGCCACTCATACTTGGCTACGCGCTCATATTCCTTGAGCCAGTCTTCTGCATCCTTGTATGCATTGCTGTGGAACCTCACGGGAGATCGAGGAGTAAAAAGAGTCACCTGTGCAGGGCTTGGGTCTGCCATGGCTTGGGCACTCGTGGTAACAGGCAGACTTCCTGGTTGGGGGGACATTCTGGGCTTAGGCCTAGTAGGCGACGGCTGGCGTGGTGAACGGTTGTTTCCGCACGCGCAAAACGTCCTAGGCTTGAGGTGGGGCTGTTGACAGGCGTCCCAAACATTTACCCAGCGCCTCCACCATTGTTGTGATTTACAAGCAGCACGAACTAATAAAAAAAAGCGCTGGGCACTTTTTTGCAGGCCAACTGAAAAAAGATCGCGCAGGGACCTCTTCTTCTCTTCCGCAATTTGCGACATCTTACGCACGGTCGTGCTACAATTAACCCAAGAAATTCGAGAGATTAAACAGTCGATGGCGCAGACATCTATACCTAAACCTGCTTTAGTCCCGACTCCCATCACGAACGGTAACGACAGTGTGGCGCCACCCACAAAGAAACGCGCGGCGGCCAGTTCCGAGTCTCAACAGCTCGAGAACCTCGAATCAGCAGTAAGTGATTGGCGCAAAGCACATGTCACCATAAATGACTGGCGGAAAGAACAAGAAGAAATGAGGAAGCTGCTTTTAGAAATTCAAACCGGGATCCGCAACATCGGCGTTGCGGTCAATAACCTCACTGCTCGAACAGACAGGGTTGAAACCCTTATAGACAAAATCGAGACTCACATAGGACTTCACCCAGGCATGGAAATGATGCCCACCATGGGCCCTACAGTCATTCACCCTAGCCCTATTTCAGGTAACGCACAAGTACAGCACCACGATGGCCAGCACCACTCACGAGCTCGTTGTATGGCAGTGGAACTGTCAGGGCTTCACTAAGAAGCAACCACTGCTGCAACAATACGTCCGACACGCGCAACCCAAACCCGACGTCATAATGATACAAGAAACAGTAGGTACCGTACCAAAGCTTCCAGGTTACACTGCGCATGCCTCACCGATTGCCGTTGATCGCGAACTTGCAATTTTAATTCGGAAAGGGACAGTAGTGCAAGAACACAGCGTAAGCGGCACACATGCGGAAAACATCCTTGTAGAGCTCCTTCCCTATAGAACACGCAACCACAGTGTATTTCTCCTCAACGTACATACTAATCCGGTTCACTCACGGGCTCGTTTCCTCTCTCTGTTCCGAGGGGCGCTTGCCTTGGCGGGCGCAAACCCGTTTCTGGTGGGGGGAGATTTTAGCGCCCCGAACGAGGCCTGGGGCTATGGCTACACTACCGCCAAAGTTCGACGCCTGTGGCAGGACCTACATGAAGCCGAGTTAACTCTTATTACCGATCCCACGGCGCCGACCCGCACTGGCACCTCTACGGCATGGGACACGACACCAGACCTGACGGCGGTCCGTAACATCCTTCAAGCAATGTGGTGCAATACCTTTGAAAATCTCGGTAGTGACCACATGATCATAGAAACACGAATTCCTCAGGCGGGTACACCCCCTTTTTCTAAGCTATTCAAATGGACGGACTGGGACAAGTTCCGAAAGCAGCGAGTTGAACAGAGAGGTGAGGAGAACATCGATGACATCGAGGCATGGATGGAGACGCTCAACGACGACATGAACAAGGCGACGCAGACGCTCGCACCCGAAGTCCAGGTTGACAAGATCGACAGCCGACTAGCCCACCTCTGGGAAGCCAAGACGTCACTAAACGCAAGATGGAAAAAGCAAAGGCCCAACCGAAAGCTTCGTAAGAAGATCGCACATATCAATCGCCAGCTGGAAGAACATTGCCGGACCTTAAGCCGCCAACTGTGGTATGACATCTGCAACGCAGTCGATGGGCAGCTCCCCAATGGCAGCACGTGGCGCCTCCTTCGTCACCTCTTGTGGGAAGCGCAGAGCAAATCTGCTCAGCAAGCAAACCTGCAACGGCTTTTGCACAAGGAACAGGCTACCACGAGTGATCACCAGCTCGTGACACACCTGCTAGCCAAGTACTTCCTTCAACGGCGCGATGTTCAACACGGAGATTACACTGGAGAGACAAATGTGACACTCGATGAAGAAATTCACGAGTCAGAGATCCGCGCAGCTCTTCACGACCTTAATGGCAAATCAGCCCCTGGTCCCGACAAGGTTACGAACAAGACTCTAAGAAACCTCGATGATGCCTCGATAACAGCTCTTACGGCATACATGAACAAATGCTGGCGAGCAGGTTGCATCCCAGAGGCGTGGAAACGCTCTAAAGCAGTCCTGATACCGAAGCCAGGCAAGCCGTCCAGCCTCGATCACTTGCGGCCCATTTCCCTCACATCCTGCGTTGGCAAGGTGATGGAGCACGCGTTCCTCTCCCGCATCAACCACCACCTCGAGGACACTGGAGCCTACCCACCCACTATGGTGGGCTTCCGGTCACACCTCTCCACTCAAGACGTCATGCTCCAGCTCTACCACGAGATTATCAATGACCCAACTAGTGGCAACCGGGCCATCCTCGGCCTGGACTTGGAAAAGGCATTTGAAAATGTAGCACATGCAGCAATCCTGAGCCGCATAAACAAGCTCAACTTGGGTGCGCGAAGCTACAACTACGTCAGAGACTTCCTGTCGCGCCGCACAGTCACCCTCGCGGTCGGCAGCATGACATCCGACGAACATACACTAGGAAGCACCGGCACTCCTCAAGGATCGGTCATATCCCCGCTCCTTTTCAACCTCGTGATGCTGGGTCTCCCGGCCTACCTCGACGAGATCGATGGCCTCCATCACGCCTTGTACGCAGATGACATCACCCTGTGGGTCAACAAGGGCAGTGACGGTCAGATAGAATGCACCTTACAAGCAGCGGTCTCTGCAGTCGAAACGTACCTCCAAGACACAGGTCTCCGACTATCTCCACTGAAATCGGAGCTGCTCGTCTACCGCTCGCGCCGCCGGCCCAAGCCTACAGCCGAATCGCGCCAATGTGACGACATAATGCTCTAAACGCAAGACGGCTCCTGCATTCCCCGAGTCCCGAAGATACGCATCCTAGGCATGCATATAACAGCCAACGGGTCAAACATAGAAGCTATTCGCAAAATCGAAGGCAAGGTTACAGCGGCTACCCGCCTGATCAAACGCATTACAAACAAACACACGGGCATGAAGGAGGACAGTGTCATGCGCCTCATACACTCTTTCGCAATCAGTCACATCACTTATGTGGCTGCCTTCCACAACTGGAATGTCACTGAAAGGGAGAAAATCAACACCCTTATACGCAAGACTTACAAGATCGCCCTTGGCCTACCGGAGTCCACAAGCACTGCTCGTCTGCTACAGCTGGGGGTATGCAGCACGCTTGAGGAAATCGTGGATGCGCAAAGAACCTCTCAACTCAAACGCATGTCTCTGACAGCCACGGGCCGGTACATCCTGCAGAAACTCGGCTTCAACTACCACGTCAATCACGGTCAGAAACAGGTCATTCCACCTTACCTCAGTGACACGCTGATTGTCGCCCCTATACCTCGAAACATGCACCCCGAATTTAATCGGAGCCGACGCCAGGCCCGTGCCAAGGCACTGCTGCGCTCCTTCGGTGGAAAGAGGACTACGCGCTTTGTAGACGCCGCAGAATACACACGAGAACACCGGTTCACGGCGGTAGTCGTAGGCGTTAGCTCCCGGCTTACGCACGCGTGTAGTGTCGCAACGGAATACCCCGAAACATCAGAAGAGGTAGCGATTGCGCTTGTGGTTACCGACCCCCTCTGCGAGGTAGTTTTTAGCGACTCACAATCCGCAGTTCGCAACTGCGCGAGGGGGTGCATTTCCTCCGAAGCTCTCCAGATTCTAAGAAAAGCTGGTCGACAGCACTTCGATAACACCGCGATCATATGGTTTCCAGCGCACGTCGCCACCCCCACCGATGAGGGCCTCATTAACTTGAACGAGGTAGCACACCGCTCTGCGCGAGAACTGACCCGCCGCGCAGAATCGGAGACCGCCTCTTCGAGTTCGGAACTACTGGTTCAAACCACGCGAGAACGCCTGGTCAGGTACAATGACATCCCCAAGCACTACCAGCTAGGCAGGCGGTTGCTGACCCCACCTCACTCCATGCTGAAACGTCGCCAGGCAGTCATCTGGCGACAATTGCAAACACAAACATTCCCCAGTCCGGTGCGAATGCAGCACATTTTCTCCGCGCAATACCCGACTGCTCTTTGCAAATTATGTCAGGAAACTAGAGCGACGCTGTCACACAGGTTGTGGGAGTGTCGGGTTACATCAGCTACAATGACAGTAGCTCCGGAGGCTCTTGCGTCGAAGTGGGCCTCCGCTCTGCGCAGCTCCAACCTCAAGTCACAAGAGTGGGCTGTGCAGCAAGCCCGAGAGACTGCGACGAGGCAAGGCCTCGAAGGCCCCTCATGGGAGACCTGAGCCCGGGTCGTCAAATTTGCCGGATTCAAAATAAAGTTGTTTCCATCCATCCACACGCGCAAAACGTACTAGGCTTGAGGTGGGGCTGTTGACAGGCGTCCCAAACATTTACCCAGCGCCTCCACCATTGTTGTGATTTACAAGCAGCACGAACTAATAAAAAAAGCGTCTCGGCCGCCTGCGGAGGGAAAGTTGACGATTCGCATTTCATCGTACGCTTGAGACCCGGTTCCAACATAATTATTGTTAGTACCCCAGATCAGGAGGTCGCGGATATTGCGCGCAAGATCACGCGGATTGTGCTGGGCGGGAACCTTTACGAAGTCAACTCTTACGTTGCGGCACCAGACGGAGTGGCCCGGGGCGTCATTCATGGAATCGACCCGGATACCCCGCCCGAGGAGCTTATGACTCACCTAAGGGTTAGGACCCAAGGCGTGGAAATCGTGCAGGCCCGCAGACTGGGAAAGACCAAGACGGCCTTGATCACGTTCAGCTCTCACGTAGTTCCACGATACGTCTACTACTACGGAGGGGAGACCGAGTGCCACCCCTACAAGCCCACAAAACAAATCTGCTATGTTTGCCAGCGCATGGGACACCGATCAGACGTTTGTCCTACCCCGAACATCAAAATCTGTCTCGCCTGCGGGACGCAAGACCCGACGGACGACCACGAGTGCTCGCTCAAGTGCGCCGTCTGCGGCGAAGCCCACGCCACGGGGTCGCGCGAGTGCAAGCAAAAGCTAAACTACAACAGCACTACCACCAAGAAGCATCCTCCACCCGGAAGGAGGAAGGAAGACGACGACAATGATGGAGGAAGGCCAAGGCGAAGCCGCCTACGGTGGTTCAGCTCGGAATCCTCGGCGAGCCGCTCAAGGTCCCGGGCCCAGTCCAGGTCAATGTCCCGGAACCGGTCCCGGTCCCGATCCCGATCTGGATCCCGGTCCCAGTCACAGTCCAGGTCCAGGTCCCGATTCCGCTCGGAGTGGCCAAAGCTAGGAGAGAAGCAAGGGCAGCGGCAGCCTTCTACCTCGACATCCACGTCTAAACAGAAGAACCAATCGGGCAAGAAGAACCAAGCCAACAACAACAAGGTGAGCCGGAATCAGTCTAGTACCTCCTGCGCTCAAAATACCAGTGAAAATAGTAAATGCTCCCCAGAATGTACGCGCATCAGGGAAGAAAATAAAAAACTCAAGGCTCAGGTTAACGACCTAAACCAACGCATGCAACGCTTAGAAGCGTTGCTAAGCAAAACCAGCAAGAACACACAGGCAGGGTCGCAAAGCGGAACGATAGGCCACGAGCCCGCCATCTCCATTCCTCCCCCCTCAAGAACCACCACGCCCTCATCGCTCCCCGGTGCGGCCTCGGCAGCGGCAGTCCAGTCAAGTGTAGTCACCCTCGAAGGCATTTATGCTACGATACAACAGATGCTTTACCAGATGGACGAATTAAACAATAAAGTCAAGGAGAACACACTAAGCCATGAAGACCTTGAAAGAAGAATACGCAAGGGTGAGTTTGGCTCGCGCAAGCGGGTCGACGACGAGATCAGCAACCCACGCGTCAAGGCGTACAGGTGCATAAACAACACGGGTGACGTCAGGGACGCCGACAACTGCGACGGCGGTGGCATGAACGTCAGCAATGACTAAACCACACGCAGCGCGCCCGAACACCTCGAGATCTGGCAGTGGAATTGTCGCTCTTTCAACAAGAAGGCAAGTTCACTCCAACTCTTCATCCAAAATCACCTACACCCCCCCCGCCCCCGACGTCATCTGCCTTCAGGAGGTCGGGAACCAGCCGATCAGGCTACGGGGTTACTACGTAATTAAACACGCGGGATCACCGAAGGTCGCGGTTTTAGTTCACAAAACGGTGACGGCCGTGGGACAACATTATCAACATCATGCCATTAATCACGTGCTTGTGGAAGTCCTCCCGCAAAAGAGGGGTAGACGTAGCACTTTCATCCTGAATTTGTACAGTCCGCCGAGGGCTCAGAAAGACGACTTCCGCAACATCATTTACGACAGCGTGAGAGCCGCTGGCTGCAACCAGCTGGTAGTTGTGGGAGACCTGAACGCTGGACACACTACTTGGGGCTACCAACAAGACACGCAAAAGGGAAGGTCGCTCCTCGATGCGGTTGACCAAATGGGCCTCGAATTGATAACCAACCTCCTCCAACCAACCCGAGTAGGCAACAGTGTAAGTCGGAACACGTTTCCGGACCTGTCATTTGTCAAAAACGTAAGGGAATACTCATGGGCGCACCTGGGCGAAACATTGGGCAGCGATCACTATACCCTCAGCATTTCGGTATCCACGCCGAAACTCAAGAGAACAATTGGCGAAATTAGGCTTACGGACTGGGAAGCATTCAGGCAGTATCCCCCGCCCGAAAATGGTATAACTGACATAGCGGAATGGATGCAGCACCTCCGGGACGCCCACATTCAAACCACTAAAACCATCCAGCGCACGGTCGAGACGCCCGAAGTCGACTGCCGGCTCTTACACCTGTGGGAAGCCCGTAAGGGCCTCCTCAAACGGGGGAAGCGACAGCGGTTAAACCGGAAACTACGTCTACGAATCGAGAAAATAACAGACGAAGCCAGAAATTACGCAAACGAGTTGACGCTGCAAAATTGGGTACACTTTTGCACCTCGCTCAACGGTACCCTGTGTACGGCGCAGACGTGGGCCATCCTACGTTGCCTGATCGAGCCCGACAAGGCGAAATCGACAACCAGTCGGACGCTTCTATAAATCGCCCACAAGTTCCCCGGAAACGACCAGGATCTGATTGACACCCTAAAAACCAGATACCTGGGTACCGACCCCATACAACCCTGCCTCCTAAAATATGAAGGAGAACCAAGACCAGAACTGGACGCTCCCATCACGCAGGAAGAGGTGCATGCCGCGGCACGAGCCTCACAGCGCAACACTGCTCCCGGAGTTGACAAAATCACCAATGCCATGATTAGAAACCTGAGCCCGATGCACATCCAGGACTTGACCGAATACCCAAACGGGGAACTCTGGAGCAAGGGCCACGTACCGAACGAGTGGAAACACGCGGAAATCGCGGCAAGAAGCCCGCGATCGACGCCCTGCGTCCAATCTCGCTGACTTTGTGCCTCGGCAAGCTGTACGAGAGGGTCATCGAAACCCGCCTCCAACATTACATAGAGGACGGTGACCTCTTCCCGCACACCATGCTTGGCTTCAGGCCGGGACTTTCTGCTCAGGATGCGTTCCTAATCCTAAGAGAAGAAGTTCTCAAGGGCATCCCGAGGGGAGGAGAACACCTCCTGCTCGCACTCGACCTAAAAGGGGCCTTCGATAACATCTCCCACGAGGCCATTCTCAAGGGACTGAACGACATCAGCTGCGGGGAGCGCATGTTTAATTACGTTAAATCGTTCCTGATGGGCCGGACGGCAACCATCGGAATAGGCAAGACTCGCTCGGATACGATCGACGTGCCGAACAAAGGAACACCGCAAGGGTCAATAATCTCCCCGATTCTATTCAATGTCGCGATGCTAGCGCTGACCAAAGAGCTGCGGAAGATCCCCGACCTAGGTTACGCCCTGTACGCAGACGACATCACGCTCTGGGCCACCAAGGCGACTCTTCAAGAGGCCGCGACGGCCGTGGAGAGATTTGCGGCAGCGAGCGGGATGCGTTGTGCGCCCGAAAAGTCCGAAGTGATCCGGGTGCACGGAGGAGGAATCTACAAGTCCCCCGGCCCTATCGACCTCTATCTTGAGGGCCAGAAGATAACGGAAGGCAATAAGTCTAGGATTCTGGGTTTTTGGATCCAGAGCAACCTGAAAGCCTCCCACACCATCCAAACCCTAAGGTCTGCCACCAACCAGATCTCGCGGATTATAAAACGAATTACAAGAAGCCGCAAGGGCATGCGAGAAGAGGACACGATTCGCCTCGTCCAGGCTCTGGTGATCACCAGAATAACGTATAGCATGCCGTATCACCATCACTCGCTAAACAAACGCGACCAAGAACAAGTCGATGCCATCATCAGAGGCGCGTACAAAACGGCCCTAGGTCTCCCTGTCACCACCTGAAACGAGAAGTTAGCGGCCCTCGGGTTCCACAACACCTTCGCTGAGCTGTCGGACGCGGTTATGGCTTCGCAAAAGGCCAGACTACAGAACACGGCGGAGGGCAGAGCCATCCTCCACCGGACCGGAACGGCAACGGAGCTCCGTGCCCTCGATGGGCAACGATCACTCCCGCCAGAGGTCAGAGGCAAGATAAAGGCGAACCCGATACCGAAGCACATGAGTCATGAACTCCACGAAGGACGACGCAAGGCTCGCGTCGACAGACAGCGCCGACACTTCAAGGGTGACCCGTACGTAACGTACGTGGACGTGGCGGCGTACCTTGTAGGGGGCCTCTTCGCGGTAGCCGCCGTGAACGGGAGAGACAACTGCTTGACCCTCGCGGCCTCCGTAAGGGCAGAGACCCCAGCTGCGGCTGAGACCATAGCCGCGGCGCTGGTAATAAAGCAAGAAGACAGGGTAGGCTGGGAAGTCCATGTCGTTACCGACTCGCAACAGGCCTGCCGTAACTTTACGAACGGACGAGCACCGCTGCTCGCGGCTCAGATTCTAGGCCCGAGGCTGCAAGAATACCATCAAATCACGTGGACGCCGGGTCACGCGGGTCTGGAGGAGAACAAAAGGGCGAACGCCCTAGCTCGAGCGCTAATCAACCGAGCGGGGCAAGACCAGTCGTCTCATCAATCCCCACCCTTTACCTTCATGCCCCTGCCATCCAATTTCTGCGACCGACTCGAGATCCAGCGACTCAACCGCAGGATTTATCCTCCGCCTCACAAAAAGCTCAGCACTGAAGATGCCGTAGCTCTCCGACTTATACAGACCAACACATTTCCAAACCTACACAGATACAGTAAAATGTTCCCACATACATATCGCGGCATCTGCCCCTGGTGCGGCGACACACGTCCTACACTCTTTCACATCTCGTGGGGGTGCGAGGGCAAACCTCAACACTTAAAGACTCCTAGCACGTCATTTGAGCGGTGGGAGGTACAGCTGACCGGCGATACCCTGGCGGGACAAGAAGCTCTCGTCCAGCAAGTACGTCGAGCAGCCATGGCCAGTGGAGTCCTGGAATGAGGACACCACCCACTCGACCTCAAGAGCAACCACCTCGACGGTCCGAATAAATGTTTTTTTTTCTCTCTCTCTTCCGCAATGCGCGACATCTTCGTCTTCCTCTATGGGCTGCGTACAGGATGTGGCGATATCGTTAATAAAAATCAGGCTGTTCGGTTAACCGTCTTCCTTCTCGTTAGGACAAGACAAAGGCACATTTGACCCAAACAGCGCTATGTGTCAAATGATTGTCATGTGCGTGTGAGATGTGCCTTTCGTTTGGCATTCTTAAGCTTGCGCTACAACAAAATAAGATTTGCCGTACCAAGAAGCTTCTATAGCTACACTTTTAAATAAAATTACACAGTTTGGGTCGTACTTCATTTCCTTGCAGGAGCGTCTGCGTAAGCAGGCGTTTAGTGTGTTGCGACACCACGTACCCGAGCACACGAGGGTTGGACCCTCCCGCGTGTAGCCGTGCGTGGCTTAGCCCTGTCTGGGGGAAGGGGGATCCTGAAGGTTGAGCTGATGCTGGGTGTTTGGACCTTTAAGGCCCCCCGGCGGAGGCAAAACACCTATTCGGCCTCGGCTTCACATAGACGGCACCTCCAGACTGACCCACCTGGAGGAAATCGGCAGTCGCCTTTTCCTGTCTCTCTCTTCGTACACCTTCGTCTTTGCCTCTAACTTTTAGTCTTTCCTGTCTTCTTATTACTTCTGATAACTTCCAACATTCCTGGCGGCGAGGGTTAACCTGGTGTGCTATGACCTACCTTGGTTATAACATATGTGGTTATAGTGACGACGTACAGTTGGCATGGTAAGGCTTGTTTCACCGCATACCCTGCCTTGTCCCCTTGTTGGGGTCGGTGGTGGGTGACTGGCATCGTCGCTGAATACTGAACATATATCATGGGAACTTCCAACCCTTTCTCAACCGATCGTCCCTCTAAAAGGAGGCGCACCAATGCTACATTTAGGTTTTTTCTAAAAGGCACTCAGACTTTCCCGATATTTCACGTTGTCCATGGTGATAAACCTGACAAGAAAGCAAGAATGATTTCACCATTTGTCGTGGCGAAGTATCTCAGTGAGACCATTGGAGGCATCTATAAAATCACCAAGCTGGCCAGTGGGGACCTATTACTCGAACTCAAAAACAAAGTACAACATAACAAGCTAACGAACCTTCTACAACTTGGAGACATCCGTGTCAGTGTAACAGCACACCTATCCATGAATACGGCCAAAGGCGTAATCTCTGACATTGACTAGATGGACTTCACCGAAGAAGAACTCCTGGAAGGATGGAAGGATGAAAACGTAATAAATGTACAAAGAATAAAAATCAGACGTGACAACAAGGAACTGCCAACTAAGCACCTGATAGCTACCTTTGGCTCTAGCACATTACCGGAGACATTAGAAACTGGATGTACCAAAATCAGAGTACGACCGTGCATCCCAAACCCGCGACATTGTTTTAAATGTCAGAGGTTTGGTCACGCTTCCCAGAGCTGCCTAGGGCGCCTAACATGTGCGGAATGTGGCATCAATGATCACTCTGCAGATGACTGTAAGGCTGAGCCGCATTGTAGCAATTGTAATGGTAGCCACCCTGCATATTCTCGATCATGCACAGTCTGGAAGAAAAAAAAGAAATAATTACAATAAAGGTAAAGGAAAACATAACTTTCAGTGAAGCAAGGCAACGCATCTCACAAAAATTTGCACAGACCGCATCTTTCGCCGAAGTGGCACGTCGGGGGGCAGTACCACAACGGCACTTGGCGGACGCAAGCACCACACGCAGCGAGCGTGCGGCAACGGCCCCCGCCCCCATGGTGGGAGCAGCGAAGGCTGCCCTACCTCTCCCGAATTCGTCCACAGTGGAGGCCTGTGCTAGTGCTGGCACCAGTCAGCCAAGCTCCGAGGTCAAGACAAGCCCACCAACCACCAGGACGGTGAGCTCCAAGGCCTTGTCTTCAGAGACAAGGCTTTCGCGGAAAACACACCGCTCGCAAGAGCACGTGTCTAGTGCCTCTCAAGAGGCCATGGACACAACACCCAGTCAGAAAGCGCAGTTGACGCCTAAGGAGCGGCGCGATTTTGTTGACCGCTCCAGAAAAGATAAAACTCCAATTACAAGGTCCCAAAAAGGACACTGGAAGCTAAACCAAGTTCATTCTCTTTGACACATAGCACAACATTTATTTTATATGGATACACTGATTATTCAGTGGAATATCAGAGGCCTGCTTTGCAACCTCCATGATGTCCAAGAAATCCTTAATGAACTAACCCTAAAAGTGGTGTGTGTCCAAGAGACTCATTTGGAATCTAAACATAAACACTTCCTTCGTCACTATGTTATTTTTCGGAAGGACCGCGATGATGCCCTCGCATCATCAGGCAGCGTAGCCATCATAGCTGACAAATCTAAAGCCTGTCAACACTTACAGCTACAAACACCCCTCGAGGCAGTGGCCATTCGAGCTGTACTTTTAAATAAACTGATAACCATCTGCTCCCTATATATACCGCCGCATTTTCAGCTTCACAAACAAGAATTCCAAACATTAATTGATCAGTTACCTGAACCATTTCTTGTGCTTGGAGATTTAAATGCGCCCAGCAACCTATGGGGCAACTCGCGCTGCGACGCTAGAGGTCGCTTGATTGAACAGTTCCTTTTTTCTTCAGGTGCGTGTCTTTCGAACGGGATTGAGCCCACGTATTACAACATCGCAAACAAAACATACTCCTCAATAGATCTCAGTATTGAATCTCTTACTCTTCTACCTTACTTTAAATGGAAAGTTATTAAAAACCCTTACGGGAGTGACCATTTCCCTGCAGTTCTAAGCCCACCAATGTCTAATGGATGCCTTCCACAATTACCTCGCTGGAGAACTGACTCAGATGACTGGGAAAATTTCAAAAATCTTGCTTCTTTATCCTGGGACGACATGTTTGCTTTAAGCATAGACGCCGCGGTAAAATATTTTACGGTTTTTCTCCTTAACACCTCCTCCAAATGTATCCCTGTAACAAGTGGAGTGTCCAAAAACGCCGTCTTCCGGGGTGAAACGATGAGTGTCGAATAGCGTGTAAGAAGCAGAACAAGGCATGGGGGTTTACTTCAGGATTCTCCGACGGCAGAAAATCTAGTCAATTTCAAACACGTGAAATCCCGGGTCGGAGAACGCGGCGACAAGCTAGAAGAGAGAGTTGGAGAAAGCATATATCGGGCATTAATTCTTACACTGATGAAACAATGGTTTGGAATAGAGTGAAGAGAATAAAAGGTCGACAGCCTCATTCGCTGCCTTTGGTGAATATTCAAGGCGACAGCATGGAAGATCAGGCAAACTTTCTTGGCGTACATTTCGAACAGATATCCAGTTCGTCGCACTACTCTGAAACATTCCAAAGGTACAAAAGGCAAATAGAAGGAAAACCACTAGACCGGAAAAGCACAAAATTTGAGGCATACAATAGACCTTTTTCCATGGCAGAGCTTCAGGCAGCCATAAACAGCTGCAACAAATCTGCCCCCGGTACTGACCGCATCCTATATGAAATGCTAAAACACCAGCCGTCTCATACACAAAAAACCCTTCTTTGTCTTTACAATTCTATATGGTCGTCCGGCCACATTCCCTCTGCTTGGAAAGAGGCCATCATAATTCCTATTTTGAAACCGGGTAAGGACCCTTCTTTGGCAAATAGTTATAGGCCTATAGCATTGACGAGCTCCTTATGCGAAGTTTTTGAGAAGATGATAAACAGTCGCCTGGTACATTATCTACAAATAAACAAGAAATTATATCCATATCAATATGGCTTCAGAGAAGGCAGATCGACGACAGATCAGCTTGTACGCATGGAAATTTACATCAGAGATGCGTTTGTCCACAAACAGCTTGTATTATCTGTGTTTCTTCACATGGAGAAGGTGTATGATACTACGTGGCGCTTCGGGATCCTTCGGGATCTTTCTGCAATGGGCATTCGCGGCAACCTGATGAGAATAATTGAAAGTTATCTCTCTGACAGGACGTTTCGTGTTAGAGTTGGCAACGTACAGTCTCGACCATTCATACAGGAGACAGGGGTACTGCAGGGTGGAGTACTGAGCTGTACGTTATTTATTGTTAAAATGAACTCCCTCCACACCGTATTACCTCGCACACTCTTCTACTCCGTCTATGTGGACGACGTACAGATAGAGTTCCGGTCTTGCAATGGTAGCATTTGCGAGAGGCAGCTACAGCTTGGCTTGAATAGATTCTCAAGGTGAGCGCACGATAATAGCTTTAAGTTGAACCCCCAAAAAAGCACATGTGTCCTATTTTCAAACAGGAGAGGTGTACTACCACAACCAGACATTAACCTTAATGGAGAAAGACTAACTGTCAGACCTGAACACAACTTCTTAGGTGTTATCGCGGACACAAAGCTTAACGTCATTCCCCACTTAATATATATTAAAGAAAAATGCGTGAAGACCATGAACCTCCTCAAGCTGCTCTCTAGAGCAACTTGGGGCAGTGACAGGAAGTTTCTGTTTAGCCGTGGTGCACCACTCCGCAAGAGAGGCTGCGCTAAAGATTCTCGACCCAATCTATAACCTCGGTATACGACTGGCAACAGGCGCCTTTAGAACGAGCCCTGTTGACAGTCTCTATGTTGACTCCAACGAATGGTCCTTACATCTACACAGAACATTCCTAAGTTTATCATACTACACTAAGGTAAAATCAGACACCAAACATCCATGCCATTCCATCTTTAACGACCTGTCCACTGCCAGACTTTACCGTAACCGCCCACTTACTAGAACTCCTTTGAGCCTGCGCTTGGAAGCAATGGCAGAAGAAACAGACATCCACTTCCCAGAAAATATTCTAATGCCTCCCACTCGCCTTCCACCGCCTTGGGAATGGCAGACCATGGAGTGCGATGTCTCTTTTATTGCAATAACGAAACATGCACCTGAGGCACACATACTATCACACTTCCTCGAACTCCAAGCGAAGTACTGTTGTGCCGAGTTTTATACAGATGCTTCCAGATCATCTGCTGTCGTCGCGTATGCAGCTCTTGGGCCATTCTTTTGCACCTCCGATGCTCTAAATCGCAACACAGGTATTTTCTCAGCTGAAGCGTACGCGATACTCTCAGCTGTAAAACACATCAGACAAAGAAATCTCAATAAGGCCATCATTTTCACAGATTCATTAAGCGTAATAAGGGCCTTATTGAGCTTTCGAAAACATAAGAATCCTGTTTTTAATGAACTATACACACAAATATGCCTGCCCTTAATGTACGACCAAAACATCGTCCTATGTTGGGTACCTGACCATAGGGGCATAAAAGATAATGTAGCTGCTGACGAAAATACAACGTCAGTAGCCTTTAATGAAACCGATGGGAATAAACCCATAGCAGCAACAGAACTTAAGCCCTTCTTTAGCCATAAACTGAGGAAGTACTGGCAGGATCATTGGGATAACGCAGTAGGGAATAAGCTACACGTTATCAAACCCAAATTAGGCAACTGGATATCTGAAAGAACAGCAAGACATAAGAAAGTGCTTCTGAGTAGCTTAAGAATAGGACATACGTACGCCACTCACTCCTACCTCTTGACGGGAAGCGAGCCTCCGACATGTATCGAATGTGGCAACAGGCTTACAGTTACTCATGTTCTTATCCAGTGCACTGAAATAGAGGCAGAAAGGACAAACTACTTCCCCTCCAAAACATACCGTTACACCCAGCATTCTTCCTGAGCAATGAACCCCTTTTTACTTTTCAAACAGTATTAAACTTTTTACTGAAACTGACACCTTAAATGTAATTTGGCTAGGCTACTTGTAGCACGGCCTCCAGCTGGAGGTGGTAGCTTCAACGAAACCATTTTCTAGAGCACGTGCCTCCGAGCCCTTGCTTTCAAGGCCTTGCTGAGGAACTACTGCTACAGCCATTACATATTTTACTGATCATCCATATCTCGTGAAATATCTATTGTCATCACAGGCACCATCAACCACTGTCATTTTTAATATGTATATACTTGCATTTTACGCACTTTAGAGCGAATAAACTTGAGGACCTTTTACAGCCACAGTGCACCACATGTATAATTTGCACATTTAGCGAATATTTTTAGGCTTCTATACAGCTGTGTTTCATATACTCCCCGCAACTAACACTCATATATCATTGAGAAACACAAATCATCGGCTTGACGCTCTTTGGCCACATCTGGCCCTTGTGCCAATAAACGCTATGAATCAATCAATCAATCAATCAATCAATCAATCAATCAATCAATTTGGGTACTATCTAGCCACACAACAACAATCGTCATCTGTCTTGTCCACATTTCCTTTCTTTAATGCTGCGAGCCGGGTACTTCCAAGTCACAAACGGGATGCGCGTTATCAGCATAAAAGAGCATTCTCTACAGGAATGTAACGAGCGCTGCATTTTAAAGAAAGAAAACGCAAGCGTAACTGATGACAATTATTGTTGTGTGGCAACACACGACCCGAAGGGAATAATTTCGTTTAATAGTCTATCATCACCATCGCCTTCGCCGGAAAACTAGCCAGCACGGCCGTTGGAGGTGAGGTCATTGGGAAATCTTTTATTCTGACAGAAATACTTTCACGAATTGGCACGTTCAGAAATAAGGTACGTGTGCATGTAGAAAGCGTTTTCAGGAAGAGAACCTTAGTGTTGAATCAGTGATCTTATGGGCATCATTAAGGAGCGTGCAATAGAAGTCATTGCTAACTTCGTTAGACAGGATACCAGTAAGCTATCGCAGGAGACGAAAGATCTGATTAGGAAGCGCCATTGTATAAAAACGCCTAACCCTACAGCTAGAATGGAACTGTCTTAGCTGTCAAAGTTAATCAACAAGCGTAACACAGCAGACATAATGAAGTATAATATGGATAGAACTGAACATGCTCTGAGAAACGGAGGAAGCTAAAAGCAGTGAAGAAGAAACGAGGAATAGGCAAGAATCAGATTTATGCGTTAAGAAACAAAGCCGGCAATCTCAATACTAATATCGATGAGATAGGTCAAGTACCTGAGGAGTTCTACAGAGATTTATACAGTACCAGTGGCACCCAAGACGATAATGGAAGACAGAACAGTCTGGAGGAATTTCACACCCCACGAGGAACGCTGCAACAAGTAAAGAAAGCCTTGGTAATTATGCAAAGGGGGAAGGCAGCTGGGGGAGGATCACGTAACAGCAGATTTGTTGAAGGATGGCGGGCAGATTGTTCTAGAAAAACTGACCACCCTGTATACGCAATGCCTTATGACCTCGAGGGTACCCGAATCTTGGAAGAACGCCAACATAACCCTAATCCATAAGAAAGGGGACGCCAAGGACTTGAAAAATTATAGACCGATCAGCTTACTGTCCGTTGCCTACAAAGTATTAACTAAGGTAATCGCAAATAGAATCAGGACCACCTTAGACTTCTGCTAACCAAAGACCAGGTACTATTTCATAAAGGCTACTCAACGATAGACCACATTCACACTATCAATCAGGTGATAGAGAAATGTGTGGAAGATAAACAACCCTTATATGTAGCTTGCATTGATTACGAGAAAGCGTTTATACTCAGTCGAAACGTCAGCAGTCATGGAGGCATTACGGAAACCGGGTGTAGACCAGCCATATGTAAAAATACTCAAAGATAAATATAGCGGCTCTACAGCCACTGTAGTCCTCCATAAAGAAAGCGAAAAATCCCAATAAAGAAGGGCGTCAGGCAGAGAGATACAGTCTCTGCAACGCTATTCACAGCGTGTTTACAGCAGGTATTCGGATACCTAGATTGGGAAGAATTGGGGATAAGAGTTAATGGAAAATGCCTTAGTAACTTGCAATTGGCTGATGATATTGCTTTGCTTAGTAACTCAGGGGACCTATTGCAATGCATGCTCACTGACCTGGAGAGGCTAAAAAGAAAGGTGGGTCTAAAAATTAATCTGCAGAAAACTAAACTAATGTTTAACAGTCTCGGAAGAGAACTGCAATTTACGATAGGTAGCGAGGCACTGGAAGTGGTAAAGGAATACACCTAATTAAAAGAGGTAGCGACTGCGGATCCGGATCATGAGACTGAAATAGTCAGAAGAATAAGAATGGGCTGGGGTGCGTTTGGCAGGCATTCCCAGACCATGAACAGCAGGTTGCCATTATCCCTCAAGAGAAAAGGGTATAACTGCTGTGTGTTACTAGTACTCACGTACGGGTACGGGATGATGGTGATGAAAAACTTTATTTATCCCTCTTTAAAGGGAAGGGGGCAATGGAATAGAGGGTGGGGGAGGAACTACTTGAAGTAGGCCTCCTTTATCCTCTCAGCCCACTCCAGGATGGCCTCCTGAAGATCGGGCCTGGAGCTGCGCAAGGCAGCCTCCCACTGCTCCTCACTAGATAATAATTGCTTGAGAAAAGGGGGAATGGGGTGCTTAGGGCACCCCCACATGATATGGTTTAAGTCTGCTCTGGGAGATACACAGAATTTACGAGAGGGAGAAAGGTAAATGGCGGGATGAATGCGGTGGAGGAGGTAAGGGGACGGAAAGGTGCGAGTCTGCAGCTGTCGCCACAGAACTTCACACCTACGCGGGGATTTGCCCATGAGTGGCGGAAAGTTTAAGCGGTCTAATCGGTAGTGTGTGCAGATTTCGTGGTAAGTAATAAGTCGATCCCGCGCTGTAAACGGCGCCTCCTCCGTGGCGAGGTCCGACGCATCTGAGGCTTACGAAAAGTGTTCTACCTAAATGGAGGACGACGCAACGAGCTATGGAAAGATTGATGATGGGTGTAACGTTAAGGGATAAGAAAAGAGCAGATTGGGTGAGCGAACAAACGCGTGTTAATAACATCTTAGTTGACATCAAGAAAAACAAATGGGGGCATGGGCAGGGCATGGGCATGGGCAAGGGAAGGGAAACATACCAGGGGGTGGCAGGAAGTTAGGTTGGTGGATGAGATTAAGCTGGCAGGGATAACATGGCCACAATCAGCATATGACCGGGGTAATTGGAGAAGTATGCGAGAGTCCTTTGTCCTGCAGTGGGCGTAACCAGGCTGATGATGATGATGAAACAGACCAGGCAGATGCCCTTTTTTTCTTCAATGCCAGCGGCTTTCTACTGGTCCGCTTCCATTCCTCCGAAGCAGTTACCTGTGGATCTATTTCTATGCAACGGCGCCACATCAGTTCCTGTTGCTCTTGTTCCTGTAGTGTCCGCTATGGCTTACACATGGCGTGAGCGTCGGGGGCTTGAGGGGACGGAGTAAACGGGAACACACGGGGCTCCGCGGGGATTCGGACTGGCTGCCCCCGTCCTGTCTACATAGATCTCATCATGGTGCCATAAGTGGTACTGTGGTCATCGCGACACCGGTTAGGTAGAGACACTATATAATTCGACAGCGCTGAACTGTCTGGAGGCTAAGGCGTCGGTCCCTGCGCCCAGACATGGACAACACCATGCCTACCACTACTACACCCACGGTTACCTCGCCTACTGGGTGTATCGCAACCACCAAGCCATATTCGGTAGGACTTGCACAGCTGCGTCCACCGGCGCCCTTAGACCTTGAAAACCGGGAATTATGGCCATTGAGGCTTCTGCAATTTGAAGATTACTCTTTCGCCACTGGACTACATGCCACGGACCAGCAGGTTCAGGAGCGTTCCATGCTCTATTGGATGGGCCCATGAGCAACAGTGGTGCAGGCGTCCACATCATTTGGAGACGCCACTGTTCAGGACTTGTAAACTCTAAAGAAGGCCTTCGGTGACCACTTCGTTCATCCACTTAGCGAACTTTATGAATCCGCATGGGGTCATCACCGCATTCAAGAGCCTGGTGAGTCGGTCGACGCGTTTTTCACCGCTGTACGTACTATGGTAAAAACGCAGCCCAAGTGGAGTCGAAGAAAGGCTTGTTCGCAGACGTTTTATCATTGTTCTGCGAAATCGGAGGCTTACCCAAAGTTAACGCTGCAAAAAGCACTTACCTAAGCTCACCAAAAGGAAACGCCGAGAAAAAACGCGAAAGGCGTTTACGGGACGACCCACCTCAGGTGGTCGTTGACGCCGCGCGTATTCTTTGACCAAATGAAGCTACAACAAGGCAGAACAATGCCTGCGATTTTCCCCGCCGCGCTTTACGTCCGCGTTCCAACGGTCTGGCCCGTCGTGCAATTTGCAATTTCCGGCTGCCGCAAATGCGCTCAGTACGAAGTTTGAACGCGACAGCGTTAAGGAGCTCGTGTGGCAGAAAAGCCGGTGTCCTCGGCGTCGACCGTGAGCAAAAAAATGGCGGAAGGCAATTCATAAATAAAAAAAAACTTGCAAGATTGACTGGGTGGGAATCGAACCAGGGTCCCCGGAGTGTGAAACAGAGACGCTACCACTCAGCCACGAGTTTTTTTCTTTTTATTACCGGCTTCGTAAAAGAAAATACAATGTGAATATTACATGGCCATAAACAACTAGTCAATGCCGGATCCGTGTGGTGTGATAAGAACGATGTAGGCTAGTCACTTTGTCCAAAGCACTTAGCCAATCAGGAGGATCACTCTGCGCACAGAAAAATTTGGGTGTACATAACACACTTTCAATGAAGTATTCATGTGCTGGGGCCTGAGCAATGCGCTCATGTCTAATATCCTTACGCGTTCGCCACACACTGTGCATGCACAGAAGCCCTAACAAATCGACAGGCACTCCCTCTGGTTCCGCGCACGGCAGGAAGCGTATCCCGAAAGCACTTAACGGCAATACCTTTTTAAAGCTACGTTTTAGAATATCCCACAAAAACACAGCGTCATGGCAGTCCAAAAAGATATGCTCAATCGTCTCCGGTTTTTTGCATATTAAGCAATTCACAAACCAAGGTACAAAAATGCCTTTGCTTTGCATCCACGGTTTCACTGGGAGAGTGCGTGTATGTAGTTGAAAAAAGAAAGATTTGACAGAAGCTCTCACCGGCATTCGTTTAACTCTCTTAAGAACATCTCGTTCTGAACCTAAAACATATACTGCACGATACAACGGTACAGGCAAGAATACACCAACAAGATCTTTATACAACTTCTTACTAGTAACAACGGCCAGATATTCATTAGAAAATCTTGCTTTTATTATTCGGAAAGACGCGACCACTTCACGCAAAAAACCACTTAAAGGCATTGGCCCTGTATACATGGACGACACTACATAATCAGGCAATGAATTGCGCAGTCTAGCTTCACTTATTGTTTTCAGAAAAGCATCCTTTTGATCACGCAAAAAAAGAAACCTGCTTACAATCTGTTTGAGGAACAAATGTCGCAACTTCAAGGCGGGACAAAAGCGCCTCTAGTGAATGCGGTATTGCCTTACAGACGTGCCGTAGAAAGTTATACTGCGGTGTATATTGGTAATTATGAGCATGTAAATTACAGAAGTCGCAGTTAAACGCGTAGCGAAGTACGTTTCCGCTACATTTCTTCTGCGCTTGGCGCACACGCAGAGCCATCTTGCGGCAAACACAGAAGACCCCCTCCTCGTAATATACGGCGCTGCCCCGACAGGTGGCGCGCCACTCGCCCGCTTCTCCCCTTGTCTTATTGGAGCGCATTGGGGCCGTTCGGGGACCGGTGCGAGGATGCCCCAATACCCTTGCGTTTAGTAAGATTTCTCGCTCTCTCAACTTCCAACGTCCAGCGTGCGTCACTCAAACCCTCGTGTTTAGGTGACGCGGCTCCTCTTTCCGCTCATAGCGCAATTCCTAGGTGCAGCGTCTGGTGCGGGACGCCTCTGACGGGATCGCTGGGCCGTAGCGTGTTTGGTGGGAAAGCGTCCCCTGCAATGTGTGCAGTGCGGCTGGCGAGGAGTCATGCGTCTGCGTGGGGTTCCCTAGCGAGATAGAGGATAGAGGCGTGACCCCCATGGTTGCGTCGGCCTTCAAGGCGCTTCGCGGCCCGGCTGTCCGTGCCGATCACGACGTTTGGCTCGCGTAGATCGTTTCTCCCTCCGAGACACCGATTTCTTTGGTCCGTTCCGCTTGCTCGAGTGCACGTTTCGTCTTTGTGTGACTCAAGCGAATGCCGAGCGAATGAGTGGTGTGTGCGAACGGGGTGCGATAACGCTATCGCGCTCCCCTCCTCAAGGCGAAGCTTAAGCATCCACAAAGTTTTTTTTTTGCACAAGAAGAAATGAATCGCCGGCAAGCAGCTACGAAAGCCGTCTGCCTGTTCCATCGAAGTTGATGCCGTGGATGGAACGCTCCTGAACGCCAAGTTCCTCGATGTGCTTGGGAACGGACGCTCAGTGTCGTTCAAGGTTGACTCGGGCGCCGAAGTTTCTGTGGTCGCCTGCTCATTCCCTGGTGTGTCCACAAGGTTACGAGAACCAGAAGGAGAGCTCAAAGCTACCTGAAACCACCCTATATCCATGAAACATTTTCTTGGAAGGGGCGGTCAACGAAACAGCTGCTTTATGTTCTCGCTGCCAGGAACTGTACCGGTACTTGGTTTTCCGGCAATTAAAACCTTGGGCGCCCTGCAAGCTCTTCGATTACGTTTCCGACGAACGAGAAGCCTCCAACAATTTGCATCGAGGCCCTAGCCTATTTTGCGTGCTTGTGACGCTGCCAGAGGAGTACAGAATTTGGTTTAAACTGGACGCTACACCCTTTTCACTGAGCATCGCTCGCCGTCTTCCTCTACCTTTGATGATGTGGTAAAAGCAGAGTTGGACAAATAGGAAGCTGATGAATTAATCCGCCGCGTTGGCACCCCAACCGAGTGGTGTTCGGGATTGGTCGTCGTACCCAAGGCGTCAGGCAAGTACAGGCTCTGGGTTGGCTTGATGCCTCTGAACAAGATGATCGTTTGTGAACGCCAAGTCTTGTCTACGGTCGAGCAATGCCTTGGAATGCTCGGTGAGGCTACGGTTTTTTTTAAACTAGTTTCAAATTTTCACCAAGAAAAGCTTTCCTCGGAATTGCAATGGTACAGAATGCTCATAACGAAATTTGAACGTTACTGCTTTCTCGGTCTGCCATTCGGGATTGCTTCTGCGCCTCAGTTCTTCCGAAGACAGATGTCTTGGATTTTTAAAGGCCAAGTGGGAGTTGCCAATATGACTGACGATATCTGTTTCTTCGGTAAGACATGCAAAGAACACAATAAGCGTCTGCAGCAAAATTCATGTTGGGCTAACAACGGCAGGCATCAAGCTGAATCGGGATACGTGTTGCTTTGCGGCTAGCAGCGTCAAGTTTTTGGATGTGATCGTCAGCGCTCAAGGCATCCCACCAGACCCAGAAAAGATTGCAGCAATTCAGCATAGGCTACCTCGCGAAGATATCTCCGCAGCTTGTCGTCTAGTTGAGCTTGTGAACCATGTTGGACGCTTCCTGCCCCATGTTGCTGAGACAACTGCTCCGATTCGGGCTCTGCTATGCAAAGATTCACATTTGACATGGGGACCTGATCAGCAGACCACCTTCGAAAGTCTCAAGCGGTTGATGTTCATACGTTTGCGTGGCGCGCTACAATACCGCCTAGAAGACAACGGTGTCTACCGACGCAAGCTATTTCGGCTTGGGAGCTGTATTGCTGCAGGAGCAACCTTCTGGTGAACGCCGAGCCGTTGACTTTATTTCAAGGTCGCTGACGTCCACAGAACAACTTTACAGCCAGACTAAGAAATAGCCGTTGGCTGTTACCTAGGCGGTTCATTGATTAGAAGAGTTCCTTCGTGGTTTACAGTGCTACAAGCAAACGGGTTATCAACCTCTCGTGGAATTAATCGGCTCTAAGGATGCATTTGCCGTCTAGAATTCAGCATATCCGCTTGAAGCTCATGAGCTTATGCTGCGAAGTACTGTATGTTCCGGGGAAACGATTGGCCAAGGCTGACACGCTAACGCCTGCTTGAACAAGGCAAGTTTCAAATTCCGCAAACTATTCTAAAATACGCAGACAACACTGAGCTCTTTGACCAGGAGACTACTCGCACTCTAGCAGATATCCTGTCGACACGCCTTCACGAATTTCGACAGGCGCAAGCGGGCGATGCGGAATGCCATTTACTCATCCAGTACTGCAAGAGAGGCTGGCCAAGGAAGTCCCGTGTGCCGAGACAAGTAAGGAAGTACTGGCAGTAACGGGGCAATCTTAATATCGGTGAATATATGCTGCTGAAGAGTGTTCACGTCGCGGTTGCGGTATCAAACCAGCGACAGGTATTGCAGCTTCTTCACGACGGCCATCAAAGGATAGGCCACTGCAAGTCTCTTGCTAAGGCCTATCCTTAATTTATGCCTATTTGGGGCCAGGCATAAGTTCACAAATCGAAACGTTGCCGATGAACTGCTACAAATGTGCTGAGCCCAGAGTTCAGTGAGCAGAACCTATGCTCGCTTCTGAAACACGAAGACAGCGTTGGGAAGTCGTCGGCATTAAGCTGTTTCATCTTAATAGTGAGGACTACGTACTTATCGCAAACTACAGGTCGTGTTTCCCTGAGGCTATAAACCTACACTCTACGAGAACACCAGCAGTAATCGTCATCATCATCATCAGCCTGGTTACGCCCACTGCAGGGCAAAGGCCTCTCCTATACTTCTCCAACAACCCCGGTCATGTACTAATTGTGGTCATGTCCTCCCTGCAAACTTCTTAATCTCATCCGCCCACCTAACTCTCTGCCGCCACCTGTTACGCCTCCCTTCCCTTGGAATCCAGTCCGTAACCCTTAATGACCATCGGTTATCTTCCCTCCGCATTACATGTCCTGCCCATGCCCATTTCTTTTTCTAGATTTCATCAAAGATGTTATTAACTCGCGTTTGTTCCCTCACCCAACCTGCTCTTTTCTTATCCCTTAACGTTACACCCATCATACTTCTTTCCATAGATCGTTGTGTCGTCCTCAATTTAAGTAGAACCGTTTTCGTAAGCCACCATGTTTCTGCCTCGTACGTTATTACTGGTAAAACACAGCTGTTATTTACTTTGCTCTTGAGGGATAATGGCAACCTGCTGTTCATGATCTGAGAATGCCTGCCAAACAAACCCCAGCCCATCCTTATTATTCCGATTATTTCAGTCTCATGATCCGGATCCGCAGTCACTACCTTTCCTAAGTATATGTATTTCCTTACCACTTCCAGTGCCTCGCTACCTATCGTAAACTGCTGTTCTCTTTCCGAGACTGTTAAATATCACTTTAGTTTTCTGCAGATAAATTTTTAGACCCACCCTTCTGCTTCGCCTCTCTAGGTCAGTGAGCATGCATTGCAGTTGGTCCCCTGAGTTACTAAGCAAGGCAATATCATCAGCGAATCGCAAGTCACTAAGGTATTCTCCATCACCTCTTATTCCCAATTCTTTCCAATACAAGTCTCTGAATACCTCCTGTAAACACGCTGTGAATAGCATTGGTGAGATCGTATCTATCTGCCTTTCTTTATGGAGGACTACGGTGCCGCCATGACTCCATGTCTCCATGACTGCTGAGGTTTCGACAGAATCAAACGCTTTCTCGTAATCAATGCAAGCTAGATAGAAGGGTTGGTTCTATTCGGCACATTTCTCTATCACCTGATTGATAGTGTGAATGTGGTCTATTGTTTAGTAGCCTTTACGGAATCCTGCCTGGTCCTTTGCTTGACAGAAGTCTAAGGTGTTGCTGATTCTATTTGCGATTACCTTAGTAAATAGTTTGTAGGCAAGTGACAGTAAGCTGATCGATCCATAATTTTTCAAGTCTTTGGCGTCCCCTATCTTATGGATTAGTATTATTTTAGCGTTTTCCGAGATTCCGATACGCCCGAGGTCATGAGGCATTACATATAGAGGATGCGAGTTTTTCTAGAACAATATGCCCACCATCCTTCAACAAATCTGCTGTTACCTGATCCTCGCCTGCTGCCTTCTCCCTTTGCATAGCTCCCAAGGCTTTGTTTACTTCTTGCGGCGTTACTTGTGGGATTTCAAATTCCTGTAGACTATTCTCTCTTCCATTATCGACGTGGGTGTCACTGGTACTGTATGAATCTCTATAGAACTCCTCAGCCACTTGAAGTATCTTATTCATATCAGCAATGATATTGACACGTGTACTTCTCTCTATGGAGCGACCACGTTTCGCCGCCTAACAAATGTTATTGCACAGCGCCGGACGCACCTGCATGAATCCGAAGTTTCTGGAAAGTTATCGATGCTTCTATGCGCTTTCTGTTGTCGCCGAAGCTTATGTTATCTGATTTCATCGCCTTACGCGAATGGTGTAGAATGTTGTGGAAGGTGCGCGGGTCCCCACGATTAGTGTGGAACATTCGACGAGTGATGTATAAAAGCCAACGCGCTTGACCCGTTGATCAGACTTTCGACGATCGCCGACTGTGTTCGCCGCTCTCGTTGTGCTTTAAGTGTAGCTGGTTTTGTGGGCACAGGTTCGCCCAATAAAAGTAGTTTTGCCTTTCACAGTATTGCTAATGTGTTCTTTGACGTCACGACCGCGTGACAATATTGCCGGCTTTGTTCCTTAACGCATACATATGATCCTTGCCAATTCCTAGTTTCTTCTTCACTGCTTTTAGGCTTCCTCCGTTCCTGAGAGCATGTTCAATTCTATAATAATAATAATAATAATAGTAATAATAATAATACTTTATTGATGACTTGAGAATCATACAGTGGAACAATCGGGCCTGCCAAAGCCGCAGTGGGCTTAAACGGCAGTGCCTGGCAGACAGCGACAGAGCCATCAGTAACACTTTATTAGACAACAGTGAGAAAAAAATACACAGACACATGACAGGCTTCCCATCACGCATTAATGTATCTAACAGCCTTTCTCAGACCATATTTCGTTTTCACATCGTGTATGCTTTGAGGAAGTAAATTAAACATTGCTGGGACATAATAGTTACAGAGCCTTCGACCATATCTGGTCTTACAGCGGGGTGTAACGTAAGGATTCTTTAGTCTCAGGGAACGGACAGGCACATAAGGAATTTTATACTGACTTATCCAAAAATGCTTTAAGATAGCAGTTTCTAGCCGCAAAGGATTGCAATCAGGTGAAGACAAAGTTTTGAACACATCAGATTTGGGGGAGACATCATAAGCAACAAGCTTCAGAATGCCACGAAGGACGGAAATGACGCGGTTTACCAAATGTTAAGCGCCATGACCATATGTAGATATCTCATACCGGATTACACTGTAGCATAAGGCATGTACTACAAGCTTTCGGACAGACAATGGCATGTAAAATATTATATTATACAAAACACAAGACACTGCGCGAAGTTTTTGACAAATATATGCGAAATGAGAGCTCCAGGATAAATCACTGTCAAAAAAGACACCAAGGTATTTAATTGAACAAGCGTATTGCACAGGGGCACACGAACAGGGATTGCAATGTGATGTGTGCGAATATAATGGGGACGATAGGGTGACTTGCTTGACAGGGTTGTGGAAACAGATTAGTTGAGTTTTGGATGCATTGATATGGACTACATTACTCTGAAACCACTCCATCACTTTTGTTGTTGCCATTTGTAAAGAAGAGATGGCGTCAGTGTTACTACGAGGGTGTGAAACAAGGACAGTGTCGTCAGCATACTGATATAATTTGACGTTCACAACATTAGATAAATCGTTAAAACATAAATTAAATTATAGCGGACCTAAAATTGAACCTTGCGGGACGCCAGTTTAATTTCGGTCAGGTTGCTACGAAATTTTCCAATAGACACAAGCTGTTGCCTATGAGATAAGAAGTTTTTCAGAAGCCGCAAAAACGCACCCCGAAAGCCTAGAAAAGAAAGTTTGGTTGTCAGTATACTATGGCAGACGCTGTCAAACGAGTTGCCGACGACTACAAGCAGTGCATAAGCAATCTGATTGTGTTCAAAGGCAGTGTTTAGTGTACCGGAAAAATCTTCAAGCAGCAGCTGCGTACCCCGATTCGGCACAAAACCATACTGGCTAGGAGATAACACGCCATGATTGCTTAAAAAGCTGCTCATTGTCTTGAGCAGATGTTTTTCGAATATCTGCACAATGCATGAAAGGATTGAAATAGGCCGGTAGTTTTCGATATTGTTGCGTGCTCCACTTTTAAAAAGAGGAATGACCAGCGCATTTTTCACATTATCGGGAATGATACCAGTGGTAATAATATTGTTTAAAATGAGTAGTAGCACATCTTTTATTGCTTCGAAAGTTCTCCGGAGCTCTAATATTGAAATACCATGAATTCCTGGAGACTTATTTGGTTTTATACTGAAAAGAATTGATTTGAGGTCATGTTCCCAAAGCATGGAAAGATGGGCGGATTCTGAAATACTAGTTTGCAATGTGCAAATATCTGGATGAGGTCTCGCTGCAACAGACACTTTTGAAAAAAATGTCTTAATATCATTAGCGGTGGCAGTAAGATTTGAAGAAAAACGAGAAATCAGATCAACATGGCGATTAGCGTTTACATCACCACCCCTAAGATTGTTAATGTTTTCCTGCTGTCACAACGAGCGTCCGTGAATTTTGCTTGTAAGTTATTACGTTTTGCTAGACATATCAGAACATTGACCTTATTTCGAAGCTCTTTGAACCGAAGCCGCAAAGCAGTACAATTAGGACTTCTCTTTGTTTGAACCCATAACAAGTCTTTTGCTTGTATTGCCGCGAGTATTTCTGTCGACATCCATTTTTGGTCCAATTTACGTTGTTTGATTTTAGAGACTCGTGTAGCTGCAAGCCGGAAATCGGTGAACAGTGTTACCAAGTTGTCATAGGCGTCGCTTGGAGGAACAGTCATCAAAAAGTTATGCCAGTCGTGATTCATTGCAAATTTTTCGAAAGCCAAGGGGTCATCAATTGAGATTTGTTTGACTTCGTTTGGAGCGACCAAGCTGGTAGTGTCATCTGTTAGAGAGCAGCAGACCATGTAATGATCAGCAAGTTTCGTTGTAATAACGGTAGATTTGACACATAAGTTATGTGCACGTACATTTATATGATCTATGCAAGATGTGACAAGATGACCAGCAAGAAATTCTTCGCGTGTTGGTTCACAGATCGTGTTTTGCAAGCCCCCCCCATTTGGAAATGACGCACAAATAATTGCCAACAGTCGTTGTTGAAGGGCGTAGCGTATCAATGTTGACATCCCCAATTAGGCAAACATGGTCCATTGACGACATCGAGGCCAGGGCGACATCAAGTTCATCCAGGAATATGCGACCGTTGCAACACGGAGGGCGATAAACCGCAAGCAGAATTAGTGACAAGGAAGGTGCGCAAAGACGCACTGCCACAATTTCAGCTTGGGAAAACGAGAAAGTCAGCTCAGTTGTGGACCATGTGTCCCGGATGAAAACTGCCACGCCTCCTCCCCTTTTAATTGGCCTAGTGTATGAAACAACTTGGTATCCAATAATCTGATACTGATTGATGCAGGCGGCCGGAATGTTAATCTCGGTAAGCACGATCGCATCGAAATAGAAGTTCAAACAAGTAATTAGGGACTGAAAATGGTCCCAATGTTTTCTAATACTCCGAACGTTGACGTGAACGGCACGGAAGGCGCAACCATTAGGAATTGGAAAGAAACTAAGAACCTCGTATAGATTAGTACATGTCTTGAAGGCAACTTTGTTCATGCTCATGCAATACTCTCAAGATCAGACGCCTTATTGATTTAGAGAATAGGTGCATATTCAGCCCTCTTAGCCAGTATCCTGCCGTTTTTGGTCCAAACGAATTTAAATTTTGTTTCTTTGCCTTTCTGCCTTGCCAGCCGATACAGCTCCCGTTGGGCACGCGAAAGATTATCGTTGAAGTAAAGCCGCGGAAAGGTACTATCTTGAGCAGGTTCACGTAGGATTCCTCGGCAGCGAGCCATTGCTGTTTGGCCGAAACAGTGTGCATTTGCACAAGGACTACAGGAATGGTATTTCTGCGTGCGGGAAGTCGGTGAACGGCAGAAAGATCGGTCAGTTTGAATGCGGAAATGTTAGCTTCGCCGCCAGTCCTGACAAGAAGGAAGGCAAATCCTTGTTGGGGTTATATTGCAGGCCCTGAATCTCAAAATTGCAGCGTAGGCTGTATTTCTCTAATTCGCTAAGTTCAGAGCCAACCTTCTCAAGCAGCTCAGCCTGGGCAACAATCTTAGAGGAGAGTGTATCTACTTGTGTGCCAAGCTCGCCGACTGCTATCAGGTTCGCAGTTACAGTGGATGACACCGATTCATATTTAACAGCAAGGGAATCGAGCGACCCCTGTATCTGCAGAACAGTTTCTGCAGTTTTTTCTCAGATAGCTTTGAAGGTTAGTAGTTCTTCCACTCGACTAGCCAACGTTTCGACTGTAGTCGTCAGCAGGTCCAGTTTGTCGTTTACAGTCAAAAGTTGCTGTTCTAGTACTCCATCATCCGATTTATTACCCATTGAAGGTTGCTTGACGGCTTGCGTCTTGCATACCGGGCATACCCAAGATCCCCGTTTTGCTGCCGACATTTTCGAGAAAGTTGATTCAGCGACCGTCGAGCAGTTTTTACCCAGGTGGAAAGCTTCATTACAAACAGAGCACGTTAGAAACTTATCGACTCGCGGCAATGGCTCAGCACAAGCGGTACACTCAGGCATTGTGGTGCAGTCGGCGGCAGAGAGCAAAATAGAAAAACGCTCGCGGGCAGGTGGTCGTTTGAACTCACCTGTTGACAGCAAACCAGATCAATACATGGTACAGCCTTGCCGCCGACTGCGACGGGAGTCAGCGAGAGCAGTCCTGTTGTAGACGGCAGTCAGACTTTATTGGGCTGCAGAGATCAGGTGACCAAGGCGATGGGAATGACGTAGGGCGACAGGGAACGAAGCCGATGTTGGTCCTTTGGTATGTTGATGCGAAAATCGGTGACCCAGGCAGCCAACACGCGTCGATGCATGTTCCCTGATAGCCGGATCGGTAGCTTTGAGTGCGTGCGCAACCGGATAGCCTGTCGACAGCAAAATAACAGATCAATACGTAGTACAGCCTTGCCGCCGACTGCGGCAAGGCTGTACCTGTATCATATGTAATCCATATTATACTTCCTTATGTCAGCTGTCTTACGCTTGTTGATTAACTTCGAAGGTTCTGCCAGTTCTATTCTAGCTTTAGGGTTAGAGGCTTTCATACATTGACGTTTCTTGATCAGATATTTCGTCTCCTGCGATGGCTTAGAGGTATCCTGTCTAACGGAGTTACCACCGACATCTATTGCACACTCCTCAATGATGCCCACAAAATTGTCGTTCGTTGCTTCAATACTAAGGTCCTCTTTCTCAGTTAAAGCCGAATACCTGTTCTGTAGCTTGATCTGGATTTCCTCTATTTTTCCACTTACCGCTAACTCATTAATTGGCTTCTTATGTACCAGTTTCTTCCGTTCCCTCGTCAGGTCTAGACTGATTCCAGTTCTCACCATCCTATGGTCACTGCAGCGCACCTTGCTGAGCACGTCTACATCTTGTATGATGCCAGTGTTAGCGCAGAGTATGAGGTCTAATTCATTTCTAGTCTCGCCGTTCGGGTTCCTCCACGTCCACTTCCGGCTATCTCGCTTGCGGAAGAAGGTACTCATTATCCGCATATTATTCTCTTCCGCAAGCTCTCCTAATAACTCTCCACTGCTATTCCTAGTGCCTATATGCCATATTCCCCCACTGCCTTGTCTTCAGCCTGCTTCTTGCCTACCTTGGCATTAAGGTCGCCCATCAGTATAGTGTATTTTGTTTTCACTCTTCACACGTCTTCATAGAAGCCTTCGACTTCCTGGTCATCATGACTAGATGTAGGGGCGTAGACGTGTACGACCTTAAATTTGTACCTCTTATTAAGTTTCACAAGAAGATCTGCCACCCTCTCGTTAATGCTATAGAATTGCTGTATGTTTCTAGCTATATCTCTTTTAATGAGGAATCCGACTTCTAGTTCTCGTCTCTCCGCTAAGCCCCGGTAGCACAGGACGCGCCCTCTTTTTAGCACTGTATAAGCTTCTTTTGACCTCCTAACTTCACCGAGACCAAATATATCCCCTTTACTGCCCTCTAATTCCTCCAGTAGCACTGCTAGACTCGCCTCACTAGATAACGTTCTAGCGTTAAACGTTGCCAAGTTCATATTCCAAGTGCGACCTGTCCGGAGCCAGTGATTCTTAGCACCCTCTGCTGCTTCGCAGGTCTGACCGCCACCGTGGTCAGTTGCTTCGCAGCTGCTGGGGACTGAGGGCCGGGGTACGATTGTTGTGTTCATATAGGAGGTTGGGCCAAGTACGGCACCAGGGTGGCCATTCCTGCTCTGGTGAGGGAGTGGGTTGCCGCTTCTGGTTACGGGGATTAAGCCAGACTCCAGGCCTGTTTATGCAATTTCATAAACACGCGGATTTTTTTAATACGGTGGAAAATTGTGCGGCACCGGGATTCGAACTACGGACCTCTTGCACGCGAGGCGGGTGTTCTACCTCTACGCCACCGCTGCGCTCGGCCACCGGTAATATGGGCTATTAAAAGCGTGTTCGCACATTACGGTATACCAAAGTAGGTTCGCAGTGACAACGGATCACAATTCGCTGCTAGGGAATTTGCTGACTTTTCTGTGTCCTATGGGTTCTTCACGTCACTAGCAGTCCTGGCTTTCTGCGATCGAACGATTAAGTGGAATGTATTATGCCGACAGTGAAATATCTTCTAAAGAAGGCTAAAGGTCCCCGCTTAGCCTTGTCCTATTGCGACACTCCTTGCGTCAATGGTGTGAGCCCTGCGCAGATTCCCTTAGGCAGGCGCCTCCGTTCACGTGTCCCAAAGACTGAAAAGCAGCTCCAGCCTGCTTGGCAAGCTACATCAGTATTTAACCAGCACGATGAAGCCGCACGCAAGAAACAAGCGAAAAACTATGACAGAATACACGCCGCTTCTGCCCTTCGCCAACCTGAGGCGAAAAAAGAAGCTTTGGTCTAAAACATCAAATGCTTTGCTAGTGTGCTGACACCCGCCCGACGTCCGCGCTCACATGGGGTTGAAATTGCGAAAGGCGTCATTCAACGCAACAGGAAACATGAAGACATATTGTCTCCAAAACTAAAATGACTCTATAAGGTCAAGTTTCTCCAAGACTCGAATCAGGCTGAAATGCAAATACGTCGGAGCCGCCTGAACAAGTCTGCAGTGATAGCCAACCTGCTACGCCGGTTCTGGCAACCACATAAGAAAATGGAAGACAAGATGAGGGCAAGACCGCTATGCTCTAAGCGCCAACTGCGAGGTCACCTGTGTCTCACGAGAATGCATCGGAGACAGAACAAGCTGCCTGAGATCGCCTTGAAAGGAGGTGTACGTTCGGTCGCGTCATGACACCGCCGAGAAGACGAAACTTGTGATTAGTTCCTGATTCCTTCCCCGTGTGCCGCGTCTCATCTTGTGTCAGCTAGGCCACACAGATGGCGCGAGCGTCGTGGACTTGAGGGAACGGAAGAAACTGGAGTACACGGGGCTCCACAGGGATTTGGAGTGGCTGCCGTCGTCCGGTGTACATCGATCGCGACGGTTCCAACCAATGACGGCGTCATATGAATGAAGAGTCAGAAAGAGCCCCATTTCCAGATTATCCCTTTGGTCCACTAGTTTGGCAGAAGAGGTATTCTCTGCTTTTCACAGACAAGTCCTGTGTACACTCTGTTTGCTGCCAATCCGGTGAGCGCATTCGTTCCTCCCCACTTGGCATGTGTGAAAGGGCTTGTTCGTGGCGAGGACGTGAACATGACACCGGCTGAAGTCTTAGAGATGTTTTTACCGGAGGGTGCGGTTTCGGTTTATCAGTGTGGGCGTGTTGTCGACAAACAGAGGGTCCCTACCCGGTCGGTCATAGTCACATTTGCTGGAACAATCCGACGATCAGAACATAGGGCATGGTCCCTAATCTACAGATGAGTACCTCGGTACCCCTCGTAACCTCCAATGTGTAAAGTGCTGGAGTTATGGACACACCTTGAAAGGATGTAGGTCTGTACCAAGTTGCCAAGCTTATGGTGAGGATAGCAATTCTAGCGAGTGCAAAAGAAAGGAAGAAAGGTGCTGCATCCGCAATGACGCGCACTCTGCTGAATATTTTCATTGCTGAGCAAAGGCACGGGAAATGCAAATCCTAGAAATCATTTACCAAGACGTTGCTCTTTTGGAGAAGCCACAGCTGAAATTCAGGCTAGTACAGAGTGATACGCCGGTGTCACAGCCCGTCAGAAGGCAGCAATGGACGCGTCTCTTTCACTTTCTATTGCTAATGCTGTCGAAAGCGCCATGAAAAAAGTCATGGAGCGCCTAGCTGTAAACCGTTGCGGGTCCTTGACAGACATCTTAACTAAAAAGGTAGCACAAATATTCGGTACAGCAACAGCTGTTCGCGTAACTTCTCAAACAACTGCCTGTCCACATCCGTCAAATGAAGTAGGTATAAATTTCACGTCCCAAGATCCCTAAATCGCAGGCCCACCAGATGATGTCAACCAGCGTCAATGTGACGGCATCAATGATTAGACACAGGACTCAGATAAAATGGATATGGATCCTCAATCGCTAAGCGATGTACATCCCTTTGTCAAAAAAATCTACCGCACTAACTCACTCAAAGACCAAAAAATGTCTGAAAGGCGATTATAAAGAAGGTTTATTAAAGGAAAGCATTTTCAGTAAGGCAGTTAGTGAGTCAATTCTTTTGCAAAGATATAATTTCTCCAAATTCATTGGAAGTGCCGCTCAGTTCACTCTGCAGTAGCATATTTGCTGCATTTATCACCGAAGTTCTCCTCAGATATTAATGCTTTAAATGAAACATGCGTTTCAGGACTTCTTAATTAAATAAATAGCGGTCTTTCCGATTAGACCGCCCATTGAAGGGTGGGGGTTCAGCATTCTTTATCACTAACAGAATCAGTCTTAAGGTAGGGATTGCGCATCAACATATGTGTACCGAAAAACAAATTACCTCAGATATAATTCTACCAGGGTGCCTAACTTTCTCGTTAGTATATTTATACTTTCCTGCGGATGTGCAGAACAGTTGGGTGTTTCCATTCCGCTTTGGCTTCATGGTGTAAAGACAAAATTCTTGTTGGCCATTTCGAGTCGCATCACACGTGTTGGGGATTTCGAAATGACTAATGTGGCAAACTTGTGGGATTCGACAACAGATAATTATCTATCTCGTCTGAGGTGTAGAATTTCTATACTTTTTGTAATTAATAACGTTGAGCCTTGTATTTCAATTTCGTAAGTTCGTCTCTCACTGGCTCAACCTGCACAGCCTTGGAATGTGTCACCAACAGTGACCACTTTCCAATAATATTTGAACTTGCTTACCCGATAACGCCGTCATGCTCTCAGGTGCGTCGTGTTTGTAAATTATGATCAATTTAAATCCGGTGTTAAGCTACATTTGACGTCCTATTATGAAAAGTGTGAAGACACCAAAGCTATGAAACTTTGTGCTGTAACCAAAAGAACATACAAAAAGCTGCATTTAGGGTTACATCTCCTAAAAGAAGCATCTTGTTGCCCCTAAATGAATATAGACTGCACGCGAGACCACCGACGCCGAGAGACAGCTTGGAAGCAGCTTCTTTATAACCAGTCCCCCCGAAAATTGGTCTGATTACAAATATCACGCTGTTGTATTTAAACGCACAGTCGCTGAAGCTAAAGAAGATGATGATAGGAAACACTGCGATTCCCTTTCTAAACATAAAAAATGCGTTCTTTAGATATATCAGATATCGCAAGACTCTGCCATCGGCAATTGTTATTGAATATGTAAGTCTGTCATCCGTTGAAATGAGAAAATCTCTAGAACTCATTGCTAATGTCTTCGAGAGTAGGTTTTCATGATCGATACACTATAATTTGCAAAAAATCAGCCAAAAAATCAGTGTTTACTGGAGTTACATTGCGTGAATTAGCTCAAGTGATTCGTAACTTACCCCTGTCATCCCCTGGTCCTGATGGAATTGCCGTTCACATCATAAAAATTTTACTCGGTCTATCTCCTAGTGACCTTCTAAACGTTATAAACCATTCATTAAAGGGAAGCTGAAGAGTCTGTCGAATTCAATAAGACGCTCATATACGGATGCGGGAACCTTATAAACCATGAAGGTAAAATTTTGGGGGGATTTTTCACTTAGGAGCAACGCAATCGTCGGTTAAAATGGCGCTGTAGCTCCGCCCCCCGTCGAGCGCCGCGCGCTGCTGCTGACGCTGACGATGCGAGCGAAGACCGCAAACCGCGGCTTAGTAATGTCAACACTGGTGTTCCGCTCCTTCGCAGTCTCTGCGACCGTGCCTGACTGGGCTTATTTCTGCGTGCTTGCCGTCCCAATCTGCTTCGCTCGACCTCACATTCCTTTATTTGTGTGTATAGAGGAGTAGTAGTTGACGTGCGCAGCATCAATTGAACTTGTTGGCCGATCATGCCGGCGTTCTGTGCAGACTACGCTTGCAGGAACACCAGCGGCCGCGATGATGCTCCGATGTTCCATTAGTTCCTGCAAGACAAGACGCTTTCAGCTAAGTGGGAGGCTGCTGTGAAGCGAAACAACTTCAAGCGCTCAAGAACAACAGTGTTGTGCTCTAACCACTTCCGTGACGATTACTACCGGAGTTTATCAATAATGCGTGCTTTGGGTTCTCCTAAAAAATAGTTAGCACGCTGAACGGAAGGTGCATGTTTATCGCCCACCCTAGACGCAGCTTTCATCGCCAAGCGCCGCGAATTTTCTATTCGCACGTGTGTTGTGAAACAGCCTGCATGCAGCTACCATAACGCAGCGCAAGCGTAAAGTTTGCATGTGTTGGAAAGCCTGCTCACGCCAAGACGCTGCGCTCCCCCTTCTCTCGCACACATAAGAAACCGACCATCTATCGCAGCCGACGGAATTCGCCGGTTACGAGTAGCGTGCAGATGGCCCGCTGAGGAAGGTTCTATACTACACGTGCTACAGCAGCCGGTAAACTTTTCCCACGTTTAAACCATCTGTGTAGATTGCCGACAGCTTTGGGGCAGCGCACAAATGCTGAAGATCGCATCACCGCATACGTTCTACGAGGAGGCATGCAGGAACATAACACTACAGTTGTTTGCCCGGAAACGTACTCACTGGGACGCTGAATGCAGCTTAGCAAAAAACATACTTGTCAAAGAACATTTCCAACACAAGGAGATGCTAACACTTCGCCTTCGTTCGCGTGGAAAGCAGTGCTTGCACCAGTATATTTTACTTCTTGGAGAGGCCGGCTCTTCGCAATCGGCTCGTACATGGAGTATCTAGAAGTATGTACGTAGGTGTAGTATGTACAAGTATAAACCCCTTACAAGTGATTTTGCAGGCGACAGCGACAGCGCTACAAGCGAGGCGATGGCTGTCGCGTTCACTCGTCGTCTGCAAGCCAAACTCCACGTGAGCGACGGCTTTGAGCGACGACTTCCCGGTATGAGGGCAGCAATGTACGCGCCGAAACTAGCGTGACGGATGCTTTATCAATTTAAGTTGATGTATTTTACTGAAGGAGCACAAAATATTTCTGAAGGTATTGCACCGTGCTTCGTGTGTAGCGGCAGCGGCCGGTCCGGACGAACACCATTGTTGACATCACGAAGCACCCGACCAATCACAGGCGGAAACGAGGCGCGCGAGTTGGGCGTGTCTGCTGCTGCACTTTTCGTCGAAATAAAATATCTTTGCGCTTTCTTTCGCTCAATTTCGATGCGATATTCGAATTCAGAGGGTTGAAAATCACGGCGTACTGCTCTTCACTCATTTTTTCTGGAAAAGCTTTCAGCTTCCCTTTAATCAAATCCTGGATACCTTGCTGTTGGAAAGTAGCTGAAGTAATCCCGATATCTAAAAAATAATGAGTATGGTATACAAAATATCACACCCACTTCTAATCTAATCAAGCTCATAGGGAGGGCATTACATTACAGAAAAACTATCTGGATGACGGAAAATTTAATATTGTCACAGTCGGTAATGTGGAAAGAAGACGACGCTGATGGTGGTCTTAGAGACGACGAAGAAGAGTTTAGCATCATCGCTGCTCTACGCTTGTTGGCTCAGCCATTAAAAGCCACTTGTAAATACACGAACGCTTCTTCCTTCCCGTAACATCATTGGTGGAAGTGCGCGGTAATCACTTGAGCAAGACAGAGCTCCGCAGCGGACGTAACCTGGCCGCCATGTCATCCGAAGGAGAGAGTTCCACCGCGGCCCCGGCGTCGCCACCGACGGTCATCCTGGCTCAGCCTCGCGACCCAGGCATGTTTTCCGGGATTGACAACGTTGACGTTGACGACTGGTTGCAGAATTATGAACGGGTCAGCGCACACAACAGGTGGGATCACACGCTTATGCTGGCTAATATAATATTCTACCTCAAGAAAACAGCACGGGTCTGGTTCGAAACACATGAAGAAGAGATTACAAGTTGGGACCAGTGTAAACAGAAGCTTAGAGATTTGTTCGGCAAACCCGTCGGCCGCCAACGTGCTGCGAAGAAGGACCTTGGGACCCGTGTACAGACGTCCACTGAATCTTACGTGGCGTATATTCAGGACATCCTCGCTCTTTGCCGCAAAGTAGATAACAATATGGCAGAGGCAGACAAGGTCAGCCACGTCTTGAAGGGCATCGCGGACGACGCGTTTAACCTGCTTGTTTATAAGAACATCACAACGGTCAATGAGATAATTCACGAATGTCGCCGCTTTGAAGACGCGAAGAGTCGCCGCATAGTTCGACAGTTTACTCGTCTACCTAATACCGCAGCTTCGTCGACGTGCGAAGACATTGGTCCACCGCGTGAGTCCACCTCCAGCGAGAACGTCGTACGTATCGTTCGGCGAGAAATCGAAGCAGCGCCTCCTTCCACGCCAGTCACGCAGTGCTTTGACGATTCCCGGCCGCTTGTGTCCCTCATTCAGTCGGTCATTCGCCAAGAACTTGCCAATGTAGGTCTTCCATCCATCTGCTCCGCCAGCCGTCGTGACTTTGCTTCGTCTACTGCCTCTGCCCCTGTTCACCGGAGCCAATACGGTCCATATCCGAGCTATCGCAACCCGGCCGAATGGCGCACCCATGACGATAGACCCATCTGCTTTTCCTGTGGACGTGTGGGCCACATCTCTCGCCACTGTCGAAGTTCCTGGCCAGCCCACTCACGACAAAGCTTTCCCGCCTACCGCCGCTCCCCATTGAATCCTCGCCCGCCATCACTCTCCACCGAGGTTGAAGACGCACCTGACAACGCTCGAGCCACCGCGACCAGCCGATCGCCATCACCACATAGTCGCCGCTCCCGTTCGCCCCAGCTGCGTCGCTCTCCATCCCCAGCTTACCGTCGCCGCTCTCCGACGGGAAACTAACTGGGGCAGCTCCTGGAGGTGACGCTGCTCTAGCACACCGGCGTGAAATTCCTCTGCTGACCCTGCCTACTAATCGGAACCTTCTGGACGTGGACGTGGATGGTTTGCCCGTTACAGCACTCATCGACACTGGAGCCCAAATTTCCATCATGAGTGCGGAGCTTCGAACGCGCTTGAAAAAAGTACTTACGCCTGCTCCGACTCGACTGCTCCAGGTCGCCGATGGTGGTACTCCGGCTGTGCTTGGAATGTGTACTGCTCGTGTCAGTGTCGCCGGTCGCCACACGTCCGTTTTGTTTAGTGTGCTTGAATATTGCCCTCATAATGTGATCCTCGGACTCGACTTTTTGTCTGCCCATTCTGCTCTGATTGACTGTTCCGCCGGTGTTGTACAACTTGACCTACCCCTACCTGTTCCCATTGACCTTCCGGCTCAAGCTCCAGCTCAACTTTGTTCCGCGGATTTTATACGCCTGCCATCTCTTGCAGCAACCTTCATCCCTGTTTTAGCCAGCCCACCTGTACCTGACGGAGACTATGTCCTTACTCCCTCGACGTCAGTCCTGCTTTCTTACAATGTCTCCTTCCCACACACCATCGTTTCTGTTGCGGCCAATCAGACATGTCTTCCCATCCTAATTTTCGGACAGAGCCCACAAGTAGTTCCTCGAGGCATGTCTCTTGCCACGTTGTCTCCAACGCACGAGTGCCACATTTCTGCTCTATCTGTTGCGCCGTCTTCGACCACTGCTCATTCTGCGCCTTCTGCATCAGTACCGACCGACGACTTCACAAAGATGATTGCACCGGACCTCTCAACCCAAGAAGCCGCACAGCTCCGTGGCCTCCTCGAGTCCTACTCCGACATTTTCGATCTGAACGATCGCCCTTTGCGTCAAACTACGGTCGTGACACATCTGATAAATACCGGCGATGCAGCACCTGTTCGCAGACGCCCATACCGGGTGTCGCCCTCTGAGCGACAAGTTATCCAGAGCGAGGTTGACAAGATGCTTGCCAAAGGGATTATTGAAAACTCTTCCAGCCCGTGGGCGTCCCCTGTTGTTCTCGTCAAAAAGAAGGATAACAGCTGGCGATTCTGCGTTGACTATCGTCATCTAAATACGATCACCAAGAAAGATGTGTATCCACTTCCCCGCATTGACAATGCTCTGGATTGTCTCCATGGTGCCACTTATTTTTCATCTGTAGACCTTCGCTCTGGATATTGGCAAATTGCCGTGGACGAAATGGACCGTGAAAAGACCGCATTCGTCACACCAGACGGCCTATATCAGTTCCGGGTAATGTCTTTTGGCTTGTGCAATGCCCCGGCGACCTTTGAACGGATCATGGACATGGTCTTGCGTGGTTTGAAATGGTCCATCTGTTTGTGCTACCTGGATGACGTCATCGTATTCTCCTCAACTTTTGCGACTCATCTTGAAAGACTTTCATCTGTTCTTTCTGTTTTTCGCACCGCTGGCTTGCAGCTCAACTCGTCCTAGTGTCACTTCGGTCACCGCCAAATAACTATGCTCGGACACCTCGTCGATTCATCAGGCATTCGCCCCGACCTCGCTAAAGTTCACGCTGTGCAGAATTTCCCCGTACCAACTTGTGCCAAAGATGTTCGCAGCTTTATTGGCCTATGCTCGTACTTCCGCAGGTTTGTGGAAAATTTCGCCCATGTTGCCCGTCCCCTGACTGACCTCCTGAAGAAAGACGTTCCTTTCTCTTGGGGCTGTCAACAAGCGTCTGCTTTCTCGCAGCTCATCACGCTGCTCACCACACCTCCTGTTCTCGCCCATTTTGACGCCTCCGCTCCGACAGAAATCCGCACTGACGCTAGTGGCTACGGCATCGGCGCAGTTTTAGCTCAACGCCAATGTGGGCACGACCGCGTCATCGCCTACGCCAGCCGCCTCCTCTCTCCCGCAGAGCGCAATTACTCGATTACTGAGCGCGAGTGTCTCGCCCTCATTTGGGCGGTGGGCAAGTTCAGACCCTATATATATGGTCGGCCATTTACAGTTACCACCGACCACCACACCCTTTGTTGGCTTTCCTCCCTTAAGGATCCCACCGGACGCCTCGGTCGCTGGGCCCTACGGCTGCAGGAATACACATACACTGTGGTCTACAAGTCGGGTCGTCTACATCAGGACGCCGACTGCCTGTCTCGAAATCCCGTCGATGTACCGGACGGCTTAGTGGATGTCGCACCGATCTGCGTTCTTTCGCTCTCTGCCTTGCAAGACATTGGCGCTGAACAACGACGAGATGAGTCGTTACACCCAATTATCGAACGCCTGCTCTCTGATCCGTCTGACCCATCCCTCCGCATGTTCCTGCTACAAAATGGCATCCTGTATCGCCGCAACATGCAACCCGACGGGCCCGAGCTCCTGACAGTCATTCCGTCTCATCTGCGACAGACTGTACTGCAGCAGCTGCACGACGTTCCCACCGCTGGACACCTTGGCGTTACGCGGACCTATGACGGAATTCGGCGACGGTTCTTCTGGCCCCGTCTCAACCGCTCCGTTCGCCGCTATGTTGCCGCGTGTGAGTCGTGTCAACGCCGGAAAAGACCAGCTGTGCCTCCTGCCGGACTGCTGCAGCCTTTGGATATACCGGCCGACCCTTTTTTTCGCGTTGGCGTTGATCTTCTCGGACCATTCCCTATGTCGACTGCCGGAAATAGGTGGATTGCCGTCGCTACGGACTATACAACTCGCTATGCCATTACTAGAACCCTACCGACCAGCTGCGCTACAGACGTCGCTGATTTCTTGCTTCACGACGTCATCTTGCACCACGGTGCACCTCGTCAACTTCTCACCGATCGCGGCAGATACTTTCTTTCCAAAGTCATAGACGAGCTACTTCGATCATGTGCTACTAAACACAAACTTACTACCGCTTACCATCCGCAAACTAACGGTCTTACCAAACGCCTGCACCGCACATTAACTGACATGCTCGCAATGTATGTTTCCTCCGATCATAGCGACTGGGACATTGCTCTACCATTTGTCACGTTCGCCTGCAATTCCTCGCGCCACGACACAGCTGGCTATTCCCCCTTCTATCTCCTCTTCGGCCGTGAGCCAACTTTGCCTTTCGAGACCCTCCTCTCGACCACGCTCGATTCGCCGACAGAGTACACTCGGGATGTCATAACCACAGCGACCCAAGCACGCCAGATTGCCCGCATTCGTCTTTCTGCTTCACAGACACGCCAGAAGTGCCGTTACGACCAGCGCCATCACGACGTGCATTATGAACCAGGTGCCCTTGTGCTAGTCTGGTATCCAACTCGGCATGTTGGTCTTTCGGAGAAATTCCTCTCGCGATACCATGGCCCTTACCGAATCCTTCGCCAGGTGACCCCTGTCACGTATGAAGTGTCTCCGTTGGATGCCACGATGCCTTCACCTCTCTCTGACATCATCCACGTCAGCCGTCTCAAACCTTACCTTTCTCGGACAGCTGAGCCGCACCAATCAGGTGCTTTTTCCGACGGGGGTGATGTCACAGTCGGTAATGTGGAAAGAAGACGACGCTGATGTTGGTCTTAGAGACGACGAAGAAGTGTTTAGCATCATCGCTGCTCTACGCTTGTTGGCTCAGCCATTAAAAGCCACTTGTAAATACACTAACGCTTCTTCCTTCCCGTAACAATATTATGTCCAAGCCGAATAGACTACAGAGTTTATTGCTCAATATGGTGTGCCCATGGTGATTTAGAGAGCCGTGACCAGCTTGCTCGGAAAAGGAGATAATATTTTGTTTCAGTGACATTAGATATAGGGAAACCATACGACAGCGTTGGACATTCAACTTTACGGGATGTTCTACAGAGTCACAATGTCCCAAATTATATTATCGCGAGGTTGGCAGAGTTTGTGCGATCGACAGAATTCTGTTGCTTTTATTGCTCGTGTAAATTCAGACTCGCAGTATTCCCCGAGGAGCAGTCCTGCCTCCGATATTATTCATTATAGTAATGAGCTATATCGCCATTTGTCAGGACGTGCAAGTTCACGTGCATGCATATGACAGTGAATTGCTCGAGGCTGAGAGACACATTTACGCTCTATACCAAAAATTACAAATATTCGATTTTACTGGATATTGAACAGTGTCGGCGATTTCCCCAATTATACTATCGCGCGGTTGGCAGAGTTTGTGCGAACGAGAGAATTTCATTGCTCATGAACGACTGTTTCTCGTCTAAATTCAGACTGCTGGTGGTCCCCAAGGAGAATTCCTGTTTCCAATGTTATTTAATATATTAATGAGCTCTATTTCCGACGCGCAAGTATATGTGTATGCATATGACGTTGCGTTCTTCCCGTCTGACCGTGACATTTACGCTCTATACCGAAACTTACAAAGATCAAAGAGTATGGTTGGTGTGTGGCTTTAGATCATCTGCAAGTGATTAAATGTAAGTAAAAGCGCAATCTTAGCGTTCCCAATAACGGATCGAATTTCAATTTGTATATATTATAAAGAGGAACCCATTCTCCAGGTTGAGTCTCCTAAATATTTGGGAATCATCTCTGATAGAAAATTCAACTGGAGTGCACACATACGAAGAGTAGCGTCCAAGGCAGAACGTGCGTTAGTTATACTGCGCAGAATGAGTAACAAACTACGGACTATGTAGCGACTCTCTGCTAATGATTTACACAATGTATATGCGCCCAATATTGGAATTCGAGTGTAGCACCGTTCTCAGGCGGCCCAGCTTATATAACAAAGCATCTGGTTCTTTTCCAGCGTGAAGCCCGGCACCTGTGTCTTGGACAACCCAGGTTTGTGGCTAATATTGTAATCTAGCAAGAAGCACTGACGTGCAGATTTCGCATCTTAACAACTCAAACATTTCAGAAATTTTACAGCTTGCCGCTTAGGCGATCTGCATACGCCTTTATTGTAGATCCAAATTCTTTCTCGATCCAGATTAAGTTCATATTTACAAAGCACTTATTTGGCGTTATCGCCTCTGCGTCAATACTGCCAAGAAACAGAATCCCTAGATCGCTATTTTTGTTGTCTCGTCGGTGCAAATTGCTAAAAAAAATAGAAATTGCGCTTGCTAAATTAGGATTAATCTTATCATCAGAAATAACACTATCTTTCACTGCGTCAGTTACAGGTTGCCGTCACAGGGACGTGCTTGATATCGTTTGCGCTTACACGCAATCAACTAAACGAATAACTTTTTCAATTCTCTTTCGCTATTTTTTATGTTTCGTTTGTTTGTTTTCTTGTTTTAGTGTGTAATACTTCAAAAATTAAGCAAATGTTTCAGCACACAATTCATGGCCAATCCCCCAATGCGGATAGGAGGCCATCATAATCACCACTACCATCATCATCATCAAATGCATATCTTACTTCTGGTGTACAGGGCACAGACTTGATAGTGTTCCTACCTAATGTGAATGTGCCATTCTACTAACAGCCGATTCCAATCCTCACCGTATTCTGCGGGGATCAAGGAGAGACTTGTGCGCCAACCGACTATGGAAGTAGTCGTTTAACAATGGGCTCTGGATCTACTCCGTTATTTATTTATTTATTTATTCGGTACCTCCTTCACCATTCAGGCATTACAGCTGGAAGGGTACAACTGATATAAACAACCACTCAAAATTACATTCATAAAGCATGGAAGAAATGATCATTTGAAGAAATACAGACAGAGTCAGGTGGTAGAATATTCCAATCCCTTACAGTACGAACAATAAACGAGTAGCGGAAAGCGTCGCTTTTTTAGTATTTTTAATTTGTGATCTCGCCTTTTAGAAACATATGTCGGCAACTAAAAATACAATTCCATAGCTGTCCCTGTTTTAGAGTGGTATATGTTATGAAGAAATTTTAGTCTGAGGGTGTTCAAGGAGATGCGAATTTAATGATTTTTTTTGCTTTCTGTCATGCTAAGCATACCGTCATAATTGCCAAGGACAAAGCGAACTGCCCTGTTCTGCACTTTTTCTAGTTTATCTACAAGTTCTGCAGTATATGGATCCCAGAAAACACACGCATACTCCAGTGCACTGCGTACATGTGTGAAATACAGTTTCTCCCTAAGTTTCTGTGGCAAACTACTAAAGTTACGTTTCAAGAAACCTAATTCTCTGACAGCCTTGTTCCTAACATGAGTAACATGTCTGTTCCACCTTAGATCAGCAGAAAAAAATACACCTAAATATTTATATTCTGGCACTTGTTCAAGAGTAGCATTACTTATTGTGTAATCATTGCTGTCGTATGAGCGCTTCTTGGTAAAGGTGACGTGGGCACTCTTTTTCAAATTCAGTGGCATTTTCCATTTTTCAAACCATGTGGCAATCAAATCCAAATCATGTTGTAGTGCTTGTTGGTCAGATTCGCTGTTGATGGCCCTATATACTATACAGTCATCTACAAACATTCTAAATGATGATGTAATGCCAGAAGTGATGTCATTATTGAACTACAAAAATAAAGCAGTCCTAAAACTGATCCCTGGGGTACCCCATAAGTCACAGGTACATATTCAGAGGATCACCCATTGAGAGTCACAGACATTTGTCTTGAGCCAAGATACTCAGCAATCCATGCGATAACTTTATCATCCAATTTGTAACGCCGAAGTTTAGCAATCATTAGACTATGCGTAACGACGTCAAAAGCTTTTTTTGAAATCCAGAAATACACAATCAACAATTTCTTTCTTGTCGACTGATGAGACTAGCTCATGAGTGAATGTAACCAATTGTATCGTACACGAAAAACCCTGCCGAAACACATGCTGACTAGGATGAAGGAGGCTATTGTTATCAAAACGAGACATGATGCAGCTATATATCACACATTCCATAACCTTATATACAATGCTACTTAAGAATACAGGTCTGTAATTCTCAACTCTGTCCCTCTGTCCCTCTATCCACTATTATGAATTGGCACCACTCGCGCTAGTTTCCAATCACCAGAAACAACGCGGTTAATTAAGGAATTTTGAAATAAGCGACACAAATACAAACATAAAATGCCCGAGCAATTTATAAGGAATGATGCAGGGATAACATCCGGACCACATGCTTTTGTTGGTTTTCAAACATACCCGCCGTGGTTGCTCAGGGGCTATGGTGTTGGGCTGCTGAGCACGAGGTCGCGGAATCGAATCCCGGCCACGGCGGCCGCATTTCGATGGGGGCGAAATGCGAAAACACCCGTGTGCTTAGATTTAGGTGCACGTTAAAGAACCCCAGGTGGTCAAAATTTCCAGAATCCTCCACTACGGCGTGCCTCATAATCATAAAGTTGGTTTTGGCACTTAAAACCCCAAATATTATTATTATTGTGGTTTCAAACACTGTAATAATCGCTCGATGCCCGTTACACTAAATACAACTTCAGACATTTCGTCGGCATCGACCAGAAAATCAACACTTTAACCCCCTAATGTTTGAAGGAGTAGTCTGAAACTGATGAAAAGTAATTAACAAAAATTTCGACCTCACTTGAGTCATCATTAACAATTATGTCGGACCAGTGCAAGGGTGGAACAGAAGTGTCATCCTTACCGTTTCTCTTAACATATTTCCAAAATTCCTTAGGATCGTCCACTAATTTCTGCCCCAAGTTCGCAAAGTATGTGCGTTTAGCAGATCCAGTGAGCTTTCAATAGCTACGTTTTAACTCAACTAACTGTATGTGACGACTATCCGATTTTTTTAGTTTTAATCTGCCGATAGATTCTTCTAATTTTTCGTAATAAGGAAAGGAGTCGACCGTGAAACCATGGTTTATCTTTTGCACGTTTGGAAGACAGAGTTCAAAGGGGAACAAAGCCATCTCGCCGTTTCAAAAGCTTATTTTAAGTACCCTCCATAGCTCTCCCACTTTTGATTCATCGGCCAATGTGTCAAAAGTAGGAAAATAAGATTCAAGTGCTAATTTTAGTGCAGCGTAGTTGGCCCTATTATGCGCATACACAGTTCTAGGAGGTGTTTTTGATCCACACACATTTCGAAAGATAGTGTCGGCTACAATAACATTATGACCGCTAATACGAGGCAAACATATACATTTTATACAATGCTTGATGCATCACAAAACAACAGATCAAGCACATTACCAGTGCCATCATTACGCGAAGGGTCTCCTACGAACTGATGGAGCATATTTTCGTGCACAAATTCAAGGAAAGCTGTATATAAACTGCCTGTGGCAGTACATGTAAGCATATTGCCCGATCCTCGATCTATACCGGGAAGATTGAAACCTACTCCCAATATAATGTGATCCCTTCGAATTGTCTCCAGAAAAGTAGTCATTTGGGCAAACTAATGATAAGAAGCACCAAGGGGTCGGTAATAAGATGCAACAAGAAAACTTTTACCATTTTCGACCCGCAACTTGGAAAATACAGATTGACATTCCAAATCAGAATCAACTCGAACGCAGGGCAAATCAGATCTTACAAGAATGAATGCGCCTTGTGCCCTTGATTCACAGTCCCGCCTGAAGCTGTGATAACCAAGAGGGAATATTTCTCTATCAATGACCGAAGAGTCAAGCCACGATTCAGCTTCTAATACTACTGCGGGCTCAACCGAATTTATTAGTAAATTTAAATCGTCAACTTTGTTTCTAAGGCTTCTACAACTGACGATCAGGAGTCTGAGCTGATGCGTCACCACAGATCACCGTGCTGGGCCAAGCTCCCTCTGCAATACGTCTCACTTGCTACGGCCGGATCTCTCCGTATCTTCTTCGTCAACTGCTGAGTGTTTTACAAACAGTTATCACCTTCCAGAGGTTGTTGAAGTAGCACGTGCGCCCTGTAACATTTATGAGTTACCAGGTGTGAACCTGCATTACAGGCAACATTTTAAAAATTGCTGACGGAATATTCGTTCGTGTCTTACTTATGTGTGTACTAAGCAAAAAACACGATTATATGTTCTGTTTCGAAACTTCACTCAATATGACTGAATTTGAGATTTGATTGAATAATTGAAATTCATAACAGCCGCTGATAGAATTTATTACGCGCTGGTGATTACTGAAAGAAAAAATTCGCTTGCAGAAAATGTTTACCCATATTCCCATAACCAATGTCCTGAAAACTGCAGCGATTATAATTTTTCCGAGAAGCCTTTTAAACATGAAGTTTCAAAAGCAAAAGACGAATGCGACTGCAAGCATATTGTTTCTCTATCTAACAATAAAAATGGTCGTGCTTTGTTCAGTTTTCTCTGCAGTAGGAAAGTATTTCCGCATCGAACTAATATTGACTCCGTAGTCTCAAGTAGTGACGAAATGAACCAGTTCGATAAAATCGCGAAGGAATAGAAATTAGCTCCGTCTTGCCAAATTGTTCTGGTTTATGAAGTGTATCAGATGATTTCACAGAAATTACTGTTAGATTTGGCTGAAATCGCGGAGTGACTTCCAGATTAAGCTCCAGGCACAGATTTGATAAGCTCTGCCGTCATTAAAATTTTTATTTCATGAAGCTCCTGACGACTTTGTTCTGAAATGTGATAAATCGCTCAGTTCGCCACTATTACTTGGCATTCTGACGAGTTTCATTCCTGGTCACTAAAATGTACAAACCTACGTACACGCAGGTTATATCGCTTTTTTCGATTCAGACAGTCATATTCACTCTCTCTGTTATCGACTACAGAACTACATCTATGCCATACAAACCTGGTTAGACAAGATTGGCGTTTCGCTTAACGTTACAGAGTGATCGATATCGGTTTTCTTCTGAGTATCCTTTTAACATATCGCTATGCAGCCGTCACGAGAATATAGCTCTGTCGAGTCGGTGAAGTATTTGGATGTAGTCTATGACGGTTCCCTCAGCTGTCTTGGCCATACTGATCACGTACGTAAAAAAAGAAACGAGTGAGAATAACTGGCATGCTACGTAAGCTATGCAACAGTCGGTCAGGTGTGCGGTACTTCTAAAGATTTATTGAATATTTGTACCGCCCATATCAGAATTGGGACGTGCATTATCTTCCTATGCGCCAGCTTATATATTTGGACCTCTTGTTCACCTTGAGCGGCAAGCCTTGCGACTGTGCTTCGGATTAACGGAATTCGTTACCAATAACGTATTACATAAAGAATTCAAGTTGACCTCAGTACTGCGTACATTTCGCTTACCAGACGCTATAAAATTCTTTAATATGCACGAGAACCCTGTAAGGAGATTGGACAGCATACTCATTTCCAAGCCTCCGTAATTCTTCTGAGTACGCTAACCTCGTTTTTATACACTACGGATAGACGGTATACAAACATTGGCTAATCCTTTAAGCGTATATATCTGGCAAGTGCCACCCATTTGAGATGTGCGAGATAGTCTACAAATCATCTATGACATCTGCCTAAAATGCGCATTGCTTCACTCACAGAATACATTACATTCAATATTATAAGACAATTTATTACATTTAATTACAACTAAGGTAATTATGACAGACGCCTCAGGGTGTGAACAAAAATATGGAATTGCCATTTTCGCTCATACGCTAGGTTGGTCATTTTCAATTAGCATTCCGTACTCCCTACCCGCATTTCACGCTGAATTTCGAACTATAGCATTATGCAAACTCAATTCGTCCATATTGTCACGCAGTATCGACAGTGTAGTATGTACTAAAACTGTGAATGACGAAACTAGCGTTTTATTGGACCAACCTGTGCCCTCAAAAGCAAGTTACCCGCAAAGAACAACAATAGCGGCAAACACAATCGGCGGTTGTCGAAAATTTGATCTGACGGTCAAGCGCACTGGCTTTTATACGGGGGTGATCGAAGCTTCTAGAGTAATCGCTAGTACCCGCGTGTGCTCGAGTAAATTCTACCCAATTAGCGTTACAAGGGAAGTTCACAGAAACAACAAGTTACACAGGCGTCGGTGACAACAGACAACGGGCAGAAACGTCGATAACATTCGAGAAACTTTATTACATGCAGATGTGTCCCGCGCTGGACCATAACATTTGTTACATCGTGAAAAGCGCTCACCCGCGGCCGAAAAAGATAAACAAGTATACGTGCCAATGCCCCCCTCTCCAAGATGCGTCGCCCCGATATTAGAAACATAACAGGAGAACGAAAAACAAGAAGGGCACTTAATGAACCAAAGTATCAAAACAACAAAGAAGCAAAGCAACAAAGAAGCAAAGAAGCAAAGTAACAAAGTCCAAAAAAATATGCAGATCCCATGCACTGTGGGAATCGATGTGAGCGAAGCTTTATGTGCTGAATGCTTTGATTGACGACAATTAGCCGTGATGTTGGCGGCTAAAGCTTAATTTCTTCAGCGATTAGGCCAACACAAGAGCGGTGAGCTGATGTTCAACGTTACCTTGCGTGCACCAATGCTGTTTGTATGTGTAGTACACAGAACAGACAGGGAGAGGTGATTGTTTGAGGCGTCGTGGTGCGCCATGTTTTATATCCTCTGAGAGGGATGAGTGTTGGCATAGCCTCACATGGCACATCGCATCGTGGCATAATTATTAAACTCGAATTGGATTATGGGGATGCACGTGCAAAAACCAGAAGCGGATTATGAGGCACGCCGTAGTGGCGGACTCTAGATTAATTTTGACTCCGTGATGTTCTTTAGCGTGTCCCAAAATGAAAGTGTACTTGCGTGTTCTACTTTGCCCCTTTCGAAATGCGGCTGCCGCGATTGGGATCAAATCCACGACTTCTAGGAATGCCATAGCCATAAAGCTAAGGCGGCGGGCACAGAAGTGTTGACTGACGGTCCGCCGCTTCCGTAGTGCTTCTTTCTTTGTTTGTTCTTTGATACTGTTAATCCCCGAAGGGTCATTACAGGTATAGAGATACAGTCAATATTTACAATACAATGAGGAATCACACGCACAACAATGAAGATGATGATAATAATACAAATAAAGGCACTTATTTTTGCCATATATTAACAGAAGTAATAATTGGAGCACAATTGCACTCGTCGCGACCACCGCGCGGGGTTGTCGATCTAGCGGATCAGAACACTTATTGACCTCAACAAACAAGAGTGTGCAGCTCGTCTAGAGATGTACTTAAAGAAGAAGAGTCAACAAGTGAATCGGGCAGCATCTTCCCATTCCTCAATTACTCTAGGAAAATAACTACGTTTAAAAGTTTCATTTCGTGTTAATGATGGCGCAATATACATGCTATATCTACGTCAGAAGCGTGCCTTGGGCGATAATTTGAAGAAGTCAGACCGATTAATTTTACGTTTATTATGAATGATGAGGAAGAGAAATTTTAATCTGTCCAATGCTGTCATAACTTCTAAAGCAGGAAGATTTGTGTTCCGGCACAATTCGCTAGGGGCAACAGCAATGTTTGTTAGCTATGAATCTAGCGGCCAAACGCTGTACTCGATATAATTTGCGACGATTTATTGCCGTGTGTGGGTCCCATACTATTTTTCCATCTTCTATAATGGGTCTTATTAAGGTCTTATATGCCAGTTTTTTTAATTTCAGGTGTACCACACCATAAGTTGCGTCTGAGACTCCAGAGCACTCTACTAGATTTATTGCATACTATATCTTTGTGTTCTTTGCACCTGAGGTCTTCGGTAAATTGTACACCTAAGTTTTGACGTTGAGTTATCTTTTTCAGTTCAGTGTGGCGAATTTTGTAGCTGTTAGCATGAATGACCTTTTATTCTCGTTATGGACATAGACACATGTGGGTTCAGAATCACTTGCCATTGGCCACACCATTCCGTAATTTTTTGTAAACTAGCCTGTAATTACAGTTGATCGTCTAGTGACGCTATCTTATTGTATGACACACAATCGTCGGCAAAGACTCATAGTGGAACAGTTCTGCAATTTGCAAGATCGTTAATAAATATTAGGAATAGGAGGGGGCCTGGTACACTGCCCTGAGGTACCCTTGACAGTACTGGTAGGAAACTCGATTTACAGCCACGTATTTCGACGTATTGTTCTCGGAATTGATGATTTGAACTAGTCAGTGATATTTGAAATTTTAAAGAAAGCATCAATTTTGAACAAGAATTTTCGATGGAATACTTAGATATTTAATAAGATGCTCTCCTGCACCCTGTGGTGCGCTTTAAATAATGCGGCTCTGCTTTTGCACGCCCTGCGTAAGTAGCCCGCTTGACATGTTTGCATGGCGTTTATTTTTCAGAAATAGCAGCAACGTACTGTAGCCTACCTTGAACTTACACTTATCCTGCTTCCCCACAACAGCTGTCGCATAGTATTGGGGTTTCCTTGCCTTCTCAGATTATCTCTCACCCCCTCTCTTGTATGGGAACTGCCTCTTCTCCTCTATATAGTTCTAGCTGCGCCCCCTCTGGTCTAGCGCATTAGTAGAAAGGAAAGCGCTGCAGTTTCTACATGCTTCTGAGGGGAGTCACGGATAATTACAGCTGTTAAGCGGCTAAGGTGGCGACGGCCAGGGGACTCCAGAGGGCAATGTGCACATTCGACGTAGTGTGATGAAAACGAGTTTCTCCCGTCGCCTTTCCTCTGTTACTCGCGCCTGCAATCTATATACACGCCCTGAACCAACCTCACGCGCTGTGCGCGACAGCAGCAGTCCAAAGCAGCAACAGTAGAAATAGCAGTGGGAAAGTCGAAGGAAGAGGCAATGAAAGCTTCGCTTTAAAAGTAGGACGTCCAATGTTCAGTATGCAAAGTCCGAAAGTTCGTTAGCGCTTGTGGAACGACTTCAGGTTGGACTGCTTCAGGTTGTGAGCGGCGCTGCTGTTATGGCAAAATGCCGTCTGGTACGACCTCATGGTCGAGCTCGCCAATGCGTCCGATATTGTAGGGTCTGAAATTGCGCCGCAATAGTTTCTAGCTTAGTCCTTGTCTGCGTATCGGGGTCCGAACCCAAACACGGTCACCGGGCTGGTCGTCGAAGATTGTAGTATCGACTGTCGGTCCTCTGCTGGTTCTTGATCTACAGGAGGGTGAGCTGTCCGGCTTCTTGGGCGTGCTGGGGATCCGTGGCGACGTCGAGGGTCGGCGTCGTGTTCTTTACGTAAACCAGCTTGAATAGCCTGATCTGTGTTGTTTCCTGCACCTACGTGTTGTAAGCGAATGTTACGTACGGCAGGATGGCATCCCACGTCTTCTGTTGGACGTTGACGTACTTTAGTGGCATGTCGACGAGAGTTTTGTTCAGCCGTTCCGCATGACCTGTGGGAGGTATCTGTCTGCGGGTGGTAGGTAGTTGTCCTCCTATGGCATGCCTGGCTGAACTGCAGAATGGCTTGGGTAAGCTCTGCTGTAAATACCGTTCCTCTGTCGCTGTGACAGCTTCTGGGGCACCATATTGAAGCAGGATTCTCGTGACGAAGAATTTTGCCACTTCAGCTGCACTAGCTCTCGTCAAAGCTTTCGTGTCAGAAAAGCGGGTAAGGAAGTCCGTTACCATGGCGATTCATTGGTTTGCACATGTTGACATCGGAAAGAGTCCCACCAAATTCATCTCAATCACTGGTCGGCAAGGTGGCAAGGTGGCTCAACTAGCTGTAGTAATCCCGCTGAGACTGTTGGCGGTGTCTTGCGTTGGCGGTGTCAGTGACGGAAAGTCATGATGTAACGGGCGACGTCGGCAGTCAGGTGCAGCCAGTTATGTCTCTCTAGTATTCTTCAATCAATAAATCAATGAAGTGTAATGAAGAAGAGTAGCCTGCCTGTGCCACGGCACCATCGCTACCGGCATGAGCTCGTGGTTGCTGTCTTTCGCCGAACGCTTGTGACGTCTACCTTTCGCGCCCGTTGCTAAAAAATATCTTAGCAAGTGGAGGCGGCGCTGGGTTTCGACCACCCTGGAACTTCGGAGCGGCACTCTACTCCCCATCATGCCCGACGACACACGTACTCCTCCAGCTCCTCCAACGGCGCCGGCCACCTTGGTTTGTGCCGGTGGCTTGCGTCAGCGGGACCCCCCTATCTTCTCCGGCACAGATGACAAAGACGTTGAAGATTGGATCTCGTCTTATTAGCTAATAAGTGCCCATAACCAGTGGGACTACGTTACCAAGCTAAGAAACGTCGCATTCTACCTTACGGACGTTGCGAAACTATGATTTCTAAACCCTGAAGCCGACCTAACTTAGTGGTTGGTCTTCAAGACCAACTTTACCCAAGTTTTCGGTCGGCCTGCAGTAAGAAGGCTTCGTGCAGAACAACCTTTGCGCACACGATCCCAAGAGGCCGGAGAGAACTTCACGAGCTACATTGAGGACATTGTCGACCTTTGCAAACGGGTGAATGCGTCGATATCAGAGGAGGAGAAGATCAAACATATAATGAAGGGTATTCAGGATTACGCATTTCGAATGTTATTATCGAACAGTCCTCACACTGTCGCTGAAGTGATAGAATTGTGTCAGAATTACGACGAGTTGCGCAGGCAATGGCTTCACACCCGACGTCCCACCTGCCCGCCGACTCTCTGTCAAGCCTTGGAGTCTGCGGCAACCATGCTGCTCTCTTCATACAAATTCAGGAATTCGTTCGCGCAGAGGTCGCCCCCCCAGCTGTCTTTGGTATCTTCTGTCCAGGAACCACCACCTGCTTTGCATCCTACGATCCACGACTTCATTCAAGAGCAAGAATCTCAAGCCGTTCCTCCAGCCGCTGAGCAGACACCAGTCACGGCTCCTCTCACTTACGCTGAAGCAGTTCCCCGATCTCGTCCACATACGCCCCTGCCACCCTCTATGCATCGACCACCGACATTTTTGCCGCCATCTATGCCGCTTCAAGACCGACGGCATTTTCCTTCTATGCCGGTACCCGACCGACAGCATTTTCCGAATCCTCAACTGCGACTCGGACCTTACCCCCACTAGTGGCGCACCTTCGATGACCGCCCAATATGTTTTGCTTGCGGTGGAGCTGGTCACGTAGCGCGCCATTGTCGTCGTTGCATGCTTCCTCTTCAGAACATCTGGCGAGCGCCACCTTTCCCCGCTCCGTTTTCCTCTTCGCCTTCCAGCCTTCCTACCTCTTCCTTTTCCCCTGACCGCCCAACCGCCTCTACTCGCCGCTCACCATCTCTCCGTCGTCGCTCGCTTTCTCCGATGCGGCGCCGTCCCGTGTCCACCGAGCAGGAAAACTGATGGCCGCAGTTCCCGAGGCACGAATTGCGTCCACGTCGCAATGCCCAAGTTCTCGTCCCTCTCCAGCCAACGCAATTGAAGTCTCTGTCGAAGGAACCGCCGTCCTGGCACTTGTAGATACAAGAGCCGCCGTATCTGTAATTTCCGCCGAACTCTGTCGCACACTACGAAAGGTCTTGACGCCTCTCTCCGACTTCTCCCTTCGAACCACGAACGCTCAAAATATAACGCCATTCGCTGCCTGTACTGCTCGCGTCTTCATTCAAGGTCTACTGTATGCCGTCGAATTCGTCGTGCTGCCCTCGTGTTCCCATGACATTATATTAGGCTGGGACTTCCTTCCAAATAATAACGCCGTTATTGACTGTTGTCACGCCGAACTCGAACTTTCTGCACTTCCCGACGTCGAGACTATCGAAAACGACCCTTCTAGTTTTAAACTGTTTGTTTCCGAAGACAATTCCGTCCCTCCACGTTCTTCCCTGCTTGTGCCTGTGTCGTGCCCATTTCTGATGCCACTGTTCTCTTTACGCCATCTGAGGTGTTCATTCGCCGCCGATGTTCTCCGCTGCCCTTTGCTCTCCTTACTCTTCGCAATGGCGTCACGAAAATGGCCGTCGACAATCCCACGGCCTGCCCTTTAGCTTTATTTCATGGTGACTGCCTAGGCCTTGTTCAACCCGTCGATACCTTTTGCATCTTTGACGCTCCTGCCGTTTCTACTTCTGCGGACCTTGGCGCACTTACTTGTGACCCTGCGGTTGATCAGTCACTCCTCGATGCTTTCCACTGCCCCATCGACGATGGCACGTCATCTTTAGAACGAAGCCAGCTTATTGCTCTCCTGCAGAGGTACAGCGCTTCTTTCGACAGCCATGCTTCCGGTTTGGGTCGCACACCGACCGTTTTTCACCAGATAGATACCGGCAGTCATGCACCTTTGCGGCCGCGCCCTGACCGAGTATCCGTCTCTGAGCGCCATGTCATTGACCACCAGATTGCTGTCATGCTCAAGCGTGGCGTTGTGCAGCCTTCCAGCAGTCCCTCGGCATCACCGGTCGTCCTCGTTAAGAAAAAGGATGGCTCTATTCGATTCTGCGTCGACTACCGACGTCTGAACAAGATAACGTGCAAGGACGTTTGCAGGGAGCTGAGTTCTTTTCTTCGCTGGATTTACGTTCCGGATACTGGCGAGTCCCTTTGGCACCACCTGATCGACCTAAAACAGCATTTGTAACACCTGACGGATCGTACGACTTCATCGTAATGCCTTTCGACCTGCGTAACGCTCCCGCCACTTTTGAGAGAATGATGGATAATATTTTACGCGGCCTCAAATGGAACACATGTTTATGCTACCTGGATGAAGTAGTTGTCTTGTCCGCTGCTTTGCGAACCCATCTCAGCCGTCTCGAGCAAGTTCTCAAATGCCTTACTGACGCGAGACTTCAATTTACCTTAAAAATGTCGTTTCAGCGCCCGAAAGCTCACTATTCTTGGCCATGTTGTATCACGAGACGGCGTCCTTCCGGATCCAGCCAAGCTCCGCGCTGTCACCGACTTTCCGCAACCAAAGAAGTTAAAGGAGCTTCAAAGTTTCCTTCGTTTATGCCTATACTTCCGACGTTTCATTCGAAATTTCGCTTCCATAAGTGCACCCCTGACAGCCCTTCTAAATGGCGACAAAGAACTTTCCGCTTGGTCACCCGCCTGTGATGACGCCTTCAGGAAATTACGCCGCCTGCTAACCTCGCCACATATCCTCCGCCACTTCGATCCTGCAGTGCCCACAGAGGTCCACACCGATGCCGGCACCGTCGGACTTGGCGCCGTACTCGGGCAACGAAAAGCGGGGTTTGATGAATATGTCGTGTCCTACGCGAGCCGAAATCTGACAAAGGCCGAAGCTAATTACTCTGTTACAGAGAAAGATTGTTTAGCCATTATTTGGGCCCTTGGAAAATTCTGTCCTTATTTGTATGGTCACGTTTCGATGTCGTCCCTGACCATCACGCCCTTTGTTGGCTTTCTACCCTTAAGGACCCATCTGGCCGACTTGCTCGCTGGGCCCTTAAGCTACAGAAGTACGACATCCGCGTTCTCTACCATTCCGGCCGCAAATACACCGACGCTGACGCCCTTTCTCGCTCACCAGTCTCCACTGACTGCGCTTGCCTATCCACCCTTGAGCCCACACTTACATTTCATGCACTGCACAACATGCCGTCGGAGCAGCGCAAGGATTCCTGGATCAGTGCTCTTATCAGCATGCTTTCTGATCCATCCACCCCTTCACAATCTAGCGCTCTTCGCCGCCAGGCTACCCACTTCTTCATTCGCGACGGCCTTCTTTATCGTCGTAATTACCTCGCTGACGGTCGCATGTGGCTTCTCGTAAGACCCCGCCATCTCCGTGACCTTATCTGCGACGCTTTCCACGCAGACCCTCAGTGCGCACAAGCCGGCTTCTTCAAGACCTATGCTCGACTACGCATCCGATTTAATTGGCGCGGCATGTTTAACTACGTCAGAAATTTCATTCGCTCCTTTGCTCAGTGCCAATGCAGAAAATTACCTCCCGGACAAGTCTACCCGTCACAACCCCTTCCCTACCCTAGTCGGCCCTTTGATCGTGTTGGTATAGACATATACGGACCGCTACCCTCCCCTCTAACAGGCAACCGCTGGATTATTGTTGAAGTGGATCACTTGACCAGCTATGCTGAAACAGCTGCTCTACCGGCTGCCACCACCCGCGACGTTGCATCGTTTCTGTTACGACATTTCGTTCTTCGCCACGGTGCCCCTCGCGAACTTTTGAGCGATAGAGGCCGCGCCTTTCTTTCCGGTGATTTGAAGGCACTACTCGACGAATGCCGAATCGTTCACAGTACCAGTACAGCGTACCATCCGCAAACTAACGGCATGACAGAGCGCTTCAACCGTACTCTTGGTGATATGTTCTCCATGTACGTCGCCTCTGATCATTCAAACAGGGACCAAGTTCTCCTTTTCGTGACGTATGCGTACAATACTGCGGCCCAAGCAACTACTGGTTTTTCCCCTTACTTTCTCCTATACGGACGAGAACCTTCTACTACGCTCGATGCCATTCTTTCATATACACCTGACGCGTCCGAAAGTACTCCGCTATTCGCTGCTCGTCATGCCGAGGAATGCCGCCAGCTTGCCCGCTCTTTTTCCACCGAGGACCAGTGGTAGCAGCAATCCCGTCAACCTGTCGGCCATTCTGCACCAACTTTTTCGCCTGGCTCTCTCGTATGGCTTCGGGTACCCGCTACTACACCCGGCCTCTCCTGAAAACTCGTCGCAAAATACTTAGGACCCTACCGCGTTCTGGAGCAAACGTCCTCCGTCAATTACATCGTAGAGCCCCTCACGCCATCGGCGGACCTACGCCATCGCGGCTGCGAACTTGTCCATGTCTCTCGCATTAAGCCGTACTACGACCCATTAGTAGTCTCTTCGTCTTAAGCCGCCAGGATGGCGCCTTTTTCTGCGGAGGGCGATTGTAACGAAGAAGAGTAGCCTGCCTGCGCCACAGCACCATCGCTACCGGCATGAGCTCGCGGTCGCTGTCTTTCGCCAAACGCTTGTCACGGCTACCCGTTCGCGCCCGTTGCTAATAAATCTCTTAGCAGAAGTTTTATTTTCGCCGCAGACAATACATTGTTACTGCGAAAATAGGGGGCCACAGAAAAAAGCTGCATCTGTGCAGCTTGACTAAGCTCTAGCTACCTGTACAGCAGCAGGGACACGGCGATTTGTTATCTGGATTCGGTTATATAAATATATCAGGAAATAAAGGAACGATAAGACAATCCCATCACAAATGACAATTACAAGAACAATTCGAAGCATAAGCAGTTTCGATACAGTCAAACAAACATGTCAAATAAGGTTTTGTTAGTAAGGTCCGCATTTTTCCGGTCTAGATCTTTTAGTGTAGTTGCTAGAGCCCATAGTCAAGTTTTTCTTTCCCATAATGGGTGCTCGAGAAGGGAACGTAGTATGCCGGTTGATATCGGAAAGCGTAGCAAATTGTACTTTTCTTGAGATTTGGTAATTCTTGGAATAGTTCCGCCCTACCTAATGTGGCGTTTTTATCGGTTCTTATTAATTTGTATTTGTATATATTGTGGATTTTTAAAATTTTATGTTTCTGAAAGAGTGGTTCTGTGTGTTCTAAGAACGAGGAATTTTCTATTGATCCAAGCGCTTTTTTTCTGGATAAGGAAGAGTTTCTGCAAGTTCGATGCTGTCGTGTTTGCCCATATTAACATGCAGTAATGTAAGTGAGAGTTAAAGAGTGCAAAATATAACATCTTTTTAATGCTCACTGGAAAAGTATGAGGGTTCTGGCTTAATACATCGGCGGCTCTACTTAATTTTGGTAATAAAATTTTCCCATGTTCATTCCAAGCCATGTTTTCTGAGAAAATGACACCTAGAATTTTAACAAACTTTTCTATTTTAATTTTGAATGACCCGAGAGCAATATGGTCGTCTATATTTTCGAAGGTGCCTGGGGTGCGAAACAACACACAGTTATTTTTTGACTCATTAAAAAAGAGCCTATGTTCTGGCACCAAATCTGCAAGTTGTGACAGAACGCAGGTGCCTTTTGTCTTACATTATCAATGTCTTTTTTCCTCAACGAATACCGAGCAATCATCGGCATAAATAACATATCTACAATGCTCATATATTTTTACAATACCGTTATTCTAGAAAAAACAGAGAATTTGTCCCAGTATGCTACCGTGTGGAAATCTAAATTCAAGAGACCGTAGGTGAGTTTTATGCTTATTTAGTTCGAAGTATTGATGGCGCGCACTCAAGTAAGATTTAATAAGTTGTAGTGTTGTGCCACGAAACCCATAATGCTCTAACTTATCGAACAATATTGCGTCGCTGACTCGATCGAAGGCTTTGCTAAAGTCTCAGAGTATACCCAATGTCATTATCTTATTCTCGAAATTGTTTCATATTTCTTCCTTCTGAGCTAGAAGTGCTGTCTCGGTGCAGCGTCCCTATCTGAAACCAAATTGGTAGTCCGTTAAGAGGTTATATATTCTGGTAAATTTCTCAATGCGAGAATTAATCCTTTTCTCGAGTCCCTTAGAGAATACAGGCAAGATTGACACAGGGCAATAATTAACTAAACAATTTTTGTCACCATTCTTATAGATTACTGAAACTCTTGCTACCTGCATGTTGTTTGGAAAAATCCCCGTCGGAAGAGAGACGTTATATATGTGTGTAACGTAGTAGTTCTGCGGAAACCCGGAAGGTGGAGGGAAGCAATGAATAAAGGGAAAATGAGACATCCACCCGTTCGTAGCAATTGCTACAAAGGAAACCCATACGGGTTCTTCGAAAGAAAAGCCTCATAGTTGAAGAAAAATTCGTCCTGGTCCGGGACTCGAACCCGGGACCACCGCCTTTCCAAGGCAGCCGCTCTACCATCTGAGCTAACCAGGCGGCTAGCAGATGGCAGGGCGAAGTCGAATTTGTCGACAACACGAAGCAAAGGCAAGAGTTTGACGTAGTAGTTCTGCGGAAACCCGCAAGGTGGAGGGAAGCAATGTATAAAGGGAAAATGAGACATCCACCCGTTCGTAGCAATTGCTACAAAGGAAACCCATACGGTTTCCTCGAATGAAAAGCCTCATAGTTGAAGAAAAATTCGTCCTGGTCCGGGACTCGAACCCGGGACCACCGCCTTTCCGGGGCAGCCGCTCTACCATCTGAGCTAACCAGGCGGCTAGCAGATGGCCGGGCGAAGTCGAATTTGTCGACAACACGAAGCAAAGGCAAGAGTTTGACGTAGTAGTTCTGCGGAAACCCGCAAGGTGGAGGGAAGCAATGAATAAAGGGAAAATGAGACATCCACCCGTTCGTACCAATTGCTACAAAGGAAATCCATACGGGTTCCTCGAAAGAAAAGCCTCATGGTTGCAGAATTTTTCTTCAACTATGAGGCTTTGCTTTCGAGGAACCCGTATGGGTTTCCAGCAATTGCTACAAATGGGTGGATGTCTCATTTTCCCTTTATTCATTGCTTCCCTCCACGTTGCGGGTTTCCGCAGAACTACTACGTCAAACTCTTGCCTTCGCGTCGTGTTGTCGACAAATTCGACTTCGCCCTGCCATCTGCTAGCCGCCTGGTTAGCTCAGATGGTAGAGCGGCTGCCCCGGAAAGGCGGTGGACCCGGGTTCGAGTCCCGGACTAGGACGAATTTTTCTTCAACTATGAGGCTTTTCTTTCGAGGAACCCGTATGGGTTTCCTTTGTAGCAATTGCTACGAACGGGTGGATGGCTCATTTTCCCTTTATTCATTGCTTCCCTCCACCTTGCGGGTTTCCGCAGAACTACTACGTCAAACTCTTGCCGTTGCTTCGTGTTGTCGACAAATTCGACTTCTCCCTGCCATCTGCTACCCGCCTGGTTAGCTCAGATGGTAGAGCGGCTGCCTCGGAAAGGCGGTGGTCCCGGGTTCGAGTCCCGGACCAGGACTAATTTTTCTTCAAATATGAGGCTTTTCTTTCGAGGAACCCGTATGGGTTTCCTTTGTAGCAATGGCTACGAACGGGTGGATGTCTCATTTTCCCTTTATTCATTGCATCCCTCCACCTTGCAGGTTTCCGCAGAAGTACTACGTCAAACTCTTGCCTTTGCTTCGTGTTGTCGACAAATTCGACTTCGCCCTGCCATCTGCTAGCCGCCTGGTTAGCTCAGATGGTAGAGCGGCTGCCCCGAAAAGGCGGTGGTCCCGGGTTCGAGTCCCGGACCAGGACGAATTTTTCTTCAACTATGAGGCTTTTCTTTCGAGGAACCCGTATGGGTTTCCTTTGTAGCAATTGCTACGAACGGATGGATGTCTCATTTTTCCTTTCTTTATATGTGTGTAAGCGCTGGCGCAGTTAAATTTATGACGTATTTGATTGGTTTTATTTGTAGATGATCTACATCACGGCTACGGCTATTTGTAAGCTTCTGATACAATGTCGTTACTTCAGCGATGGATGTTGGCAGTAAGTACACTGTGTGGAATAATCTCCGAATATGATTAGCAGCTTCCTGACAGTATGTACTAGTGCCAATTTCAACAAAGAAATCGTTAAACAGGTTACCTAGTTCAATTCCACCAACCCTTTTGTTATTTATAACAAGGTTGTCAATCGTGGTATCCTTAGTGCTCTTGTTTATTACCTCGTTAACTTTCCTCTACACTTTGCCGCTATCAGGCAAGCAATTGTTGTCAAATACACGCTTGTAATATTCGTTTTTTGATATTTTTATATCTTTGTTCAACCTATTTCGAAACATTCTAAATTCTATTCACTTTTCTATACTATGTGACTTAAGAAAGTTGTCGAAAAGTTTGTTCTCATGCTTAATAAGCTTGATAAGTTCATGTGTGATCCATGGTTTACGCAACCTTTTTTGTTTACAGTATGTGCGTAATGGGAAGGACTCGAAATAATGTTTCTTGAAGATTTTTAAAAATGAGTCATGGCAATTGTTGCTGTTTTCAAAAGTAAATGTTTCCTTCCAGTCTGTTTGAGCGATCTTATCCCTAAAGTTTTTTTACGTGATAGATGATATTTCGCGGTACGTGAGTTCAGGCCACTCCTTTTGTTTCAATGTGCTGTTACGCTGAAGCATACAAAAAGTAGGTGAGTGATCACTGATGTAACTGTTTATGACACCATAGAAAAAGTTATTTGGAGTTAAGTTAGTAATGAATAACTCTAGCACAGATGCAGTTGAAAGAGTACCGCGTGTTGACGTTGCTATAACATTCTCAAAACCATTACTCTGCAACACAAGCAAAAAGTCATTCGACCGGCTCGAGACCTTTTGAACATCGATATTCATATGACTGCCTATTGTTAGTAACCATCCATTTTCATTCGCACAAGAAAGTAAAGAGTCTAGGAAGTTTAAGAACGTGACAAGATTGCCGCTTGGCGGTCTGTACAGTACAGCGAACACATTCTTATTTTTCTTAATACAAATTATTTTAATATGCCTGGTAACGGTGCTAAATTCGTGTAGCATTTCAAAACCTGGTACAGCAACCTGAACGGACACTTCGCCGCCTCTGCAATTTTCCCGATTTAAAAAGAAATGATTGTAACACGGTAAAATAAAGTGATCCGAGTTTTCACCATACCAAGTCTCAGTGAACATGAGTGCATCAAATCTAACACTGCATGATTCTAAAAGGGTAATAATTTCGTCAACTTTATACTGAATGGATCTTACGTTTAAATGAAAAAAGCTAAAAAAGCCTGTCTGGATTCTGATATGTGATACCGCGTGTGTTCTGAGGTAGTACACAATCGGTAGCCATGTTTGCACATGCTTGAAAATCTTGGTGCTCGCGCCAAGCATGCGCACTCTTATCCTGTCGCGCTAATCTTGTCCAGATCGCTCTCGCGTCTTATTGCCACAAAGGCTGACGCTTCATCGCGACTGGCAAAAATGCCATTTTTTTGACCCAGACGAACTTCCAGCCACGTTCCCGCTTGCACGTGACTGCTATACCGAGCAATCTCTTCAAAATTGGCACAGGTGTTCAGTTACAAAGACAGGCGAGTTTGCCTCTGTTTCGGAAGCTTCTAGTGACAAACCCAGGTTTCTCTTCGTCAGTTTTGTTTTCTTTGCCTTCTCTATCTCGCTTTTCGCGCTTTATGAACTGTACAACAATGTTCTTCTTTGTTTTCTCTTTGGTTGCTACCCGGTGAATTACGTCTATATCGCTGACTGAGACGGGTTCACTGATGACCGCACCTATTTTAGCGAGGATATCGGTTAAACACTCATTTCCGCAACGCCATTAATCTCAAGGTTTCCGTTGGGCTAGTACTGCTCCGATTTCACAAGACTGGTTTGACATTCAGCCAATGATCGAATTTGCTGCCGGAGCAATTCATTTTCTTTCTTAAGAGAATTATTCTCGGCCAAGATAGCATAAAGTCGCTGGTTAGCATCGTCAAGGCTTTTACTTATGAAATTAATGTTTTGCTTGATGTCATCAATATCGGCCCGGAGCCCTCTTTCTTCTGAACGCATGTTTCTCTCAAGAGATTCATTTAAGTTTTTGAGTTCATTCCTTAGCTCATCTTTGAATTCTTGTAGCTGTTTCGAAAGATCCCTAGTCATTTCTAATGACTGCAGCAACGAACAAATGTATCACACTTTGTGGCAGTGGTGGCAGCAAAACTATACTTATTAGACTTCTAGAATATCTGGAAAGTTCGCTAACCTGTAATGTACAACAGTCAGAGATTATGCCTTCTGCGCCGCCGCTGTCACCTCTGCCAAATTATGCGTCCGCGAAACAGCGGTAGCATTATAGCTAGGGGGTGGCCACGTGTTCCGTCGTCCAGCCTGCGCAGTCAGGACTTGATGAACGAAGCCTGTGTTCTACCGCTCTTTGTTGTAGACTTGCGCTGTCTTCTTGCGCAGTCCCACCTGCTCATCGGATAAAGCTATCGCAGTCACGCCTTGAATTAGGTGCAAATCAGCAATGTGCAACAGTGAGGGATTATTCCTGCTGCTCCGGCCCTGTCATCGCTGCCAAAATGTTGCAAGTCTACGGGAAAATCCGAGTTGCCCGGCCGTCTTATCGTCGTGCAGGGAGTGCAGGATTTCTGGTCGGAGTACTGCCGGAACAACGAGGAGGTAGTTTGCACGGGCTGGGGAAACGTTCTTCACAAGAACGCCTTTCGCAATTAGAACGAACACAATCAGTGCCTAAATTTCCTAGGGACAAAGTCGGTCTTGCATTCCAAGTACTCAGCAAGGCTCCTTACCTCGGGGTCCGATCGCTGCTGCTCGGCAAAGTCGTCAGTCCTTATTGTTTCTAAAGAGGTGTCGTTCCTGAGTCATCTTCGGTCGGCGGGCCCACCAGAGCGCGATGAAGGCAGTGGGCTTCAAAGTGTTTTCGTCCGAACTTGCTAAATTACAGTGATGTCATATTCTTGCCTCTGAAGCTTCAACGCGCCAGGCGTTTTAAATGGTCGTTTAAAGCCACTATCCAACACAATGCGTGATGGTCGCTTACGACTTTTAGCGGTCTATCAAATAGGTAATGGCGAAATTTTGGTGTAGCCCGTATGATGACAAGCCATCCCTTTTCGTTGTAGAATAATAGGCTTCCGCTTTTCACAGTGACCGGCTAGCGCAAGTTATCACCCCTTCAAGTCCATATTTCCTCTGTACTAAAGTGGCGCCGAGGACTAGGCTACTGACGTCAGTGTGAATTTGCGTATCCACGTTTTCATCGAAGAGCGCAAGTACCTGTGGATACTGCATGCGTTGTTTGATTTCCTGAAATGCGTCGGCCTGCAAGTGTTTCCCACTTGAACTCGACATCACATTTAGTTAGATGTATCAGCTGCTCAGCGATGCGTGATAAGTCCTTTACAAAGCGCCTGCCGCAGGTCCACATGCCAAGAAATCTACGCACGACCCGTTTCGCGACGGGCTGCTGGAACTTCGCGATGACAGCTGTTGTCTGCGTGTCGGGGTATACTCCAGACTTGCTGATGACGTGTCCAAGGAACAGTAGTTCATCGTACGCACACTGAGACTTCTCCGGTTTCAAAGTGAGTCCGGAAGACTTGATTATCTTTAGTACTCTTTCAAGGCGTCTCAAGTGCTCGCCGAAACTTGCGGAAAAAACGACGACATCATCCTAGTGGACAAAGCAGGTCCGCCACTTCAACCTAGCTAACAACGTGTCCAACACGCGCTGGAAGGTTGCAGGCGCCGAGCACAGTCCGACTTGCATGACCTTGAACTCAAACAGACCATCTGGCGTAAGGAAGGCAGTCTTCTTGCGATACGCTCGTCGACTTCTATTTGCCAGTAGCCAGTCTTGAGATCCATTGACGAGAAGTATTTTGCGTTGCAGTGCCGATCCAATGCGTTGTCCATCCGTGAAAAGGGGTATACGTCTCTCTACGTAATCTTGTTCAATAGACTATATTCGACGCAGAAATGCAGGGTTCCGGTCATTTTCCTTACCAAGACTACAGAAGATGCCCACAGGCTTTTCGGCGGCTTGATGATATCGTCGCGCAGCATTTCGTCGATTTGTTGCCTTATTGTTTCAGGTTCTCACATCGAAACTTGGTGTGGGCTTTGGCGAAGTGTTCGAGTACACTCTGCAGTTATTATGTGATACTTTGCAACTGGTGTTCGTCGAATCCTCGTTGACGTTGAAAAGCGGTCACTGGGTCATCGTAGAAGACCTTTGAGCTGTTCCTCTTTACTGATGGCCAGACTTGGATATTTGTCGATGTCTGATTGGGGAACTATGGTTGTCGAGGCGTGGACGTTATAGAGCTCTTCAAAAATAAATTAGCAAACTAGGGACTTCGATGCCTACGGCGACATTTAAATTAGACTTTTCAATGTTACCATTTTGCACGTTGTATTGCAATTTGTTTATCGTTATTCTCAGGAAGCAATTTCCCGTTACTTTTTTCTTCCACCACTACACATTCATTGTTTGGTGCTAACAAAACATGATCATATGTCATGCCTTTCCTGAATGTGCTTCTTATCACTCCCTTTCTATTCCAATGACTTTGCTAGTATAAAATATCAAGAAGTTCATAAATGAAAGCTTCGTGACGTAAGCCGGGGAGCGCGCGTGGGCGAGCGCCACACTGCGCCCTTTCTTCTATAGTCACTCAACATCGCAGCATCGACGCCGTAACAGAAATCTTCCTCGCGGAAGTGCTTACTGCACGCCCGAGTTCTAGCTAATAGCTGCTTGCCAGTTCTAAATTTCGTGATCCAAGCTTCACGCAGCTTCTTGTCCCGCTGGTGCGTGTGAAGGCTGCACTAGGCTCCGTTGAGTACCTCCGGCAATGCGGCACCGAGCAGTAGCCTACTATGTTCGAGGCCTTCAGAGGCAGCCACTATATTTTATAGGGCTTTCAAGTGTTGTCAAGCACACAGCCGAAGCGGCAAAACCTCCATCTTTAACTAGAACCGCAGTGCACGTGGGATTTTAAACTTTCGCTTTCAGCTCACTTCGGCGCTTCTGAAGCAGCCGACGCGGCCGCTGTGTCCACGTGATCCCCCATACAACGTCACGCCGACGGCAGCGCCAAATTTCCAGTGGTGTAGCTCACTCACCTCTAATATCGTTCGTGTCTGGCATAGGGCCTCCCGGCGTTCTCTCATCAAGCATGTCTTGCTCCTTTGAATTTTCTTTGGTTAGAGGACGAGGTAACTTCAAATGGTGTGACAGACCGGGGGACTGAATAATAGGAGAACGATATTTTTGGCACCACGCTTTGACGCTTCCGCTCAGTAAAGTCCAAACGTCTGAAGAGTCGGCATGTTCTTAAGCGGAGTATTCAAAACAATATTTTGTGACTCTGAATCAGCTGTTCAAGGCCTCAAGTCTACTCTATGTCGCAGAACGTACGAACAGGTGGTAACAAATATTAGGGAAATGCACCACCATGCTTTGGAAACATAGCACACCGTAACCTTTCACTAGATTCCCGTTACCTGTGGCATTGTCGGCAGTGGCTTTGCTCACGAAGATACCCAGACACGTCTAATACATTTAGCAAGGGCGCACACTGCCAGGAAAATTGTTGTGCTTAGCTTTTCTTTACCTTAGTCTATACGACGGCGAAGCATTCTTGCTGCGAAGCTGGTAGATGGGAGTGGCATTTCCTAACGCTTACTCATTCAGTATAGGAATAGCCTGTAGCACGACGTGGGACTCGTGTGGGTGCGAGAAAACGATTCAGCACCTATTGTGTACCTGCCCTCGCTTCGAATTCTAACGCTCATTGTGGTGACTTCAAGTACGCGGTAGCCTACTTGCCAGAACTTATGTTCATTGCCTTTTGCAATACAACGGAAAGAACGCGAAAGCACTTACGTGGCCGTCTTATATACCTATACAGATCTACTAATCAGTGTCATCACAGAGACACACACAGAGGCACCTGCGTACTATTCAGATACAATAATTCAACAACTCAGTGACGTCAGAGCGCCACAACACGTTCTATCTAAAGGGTGATGACACTACACTCCCTTTTCCCGCCCCCCTCCCCCTATGTGTTCTTAGTAGCGGTCAGGCGGTTGTCTTTGCCGGGCGCTGCGTCGAATCCCTGGCTGGGAAGATCCAGTTTAGCCACCGCTGCACTTCCTGCCTGCAGACGATGGGTACGGAGGGGTGGCATGTCCTTTGTTGGTAGGTACTGCCTGCTCACCTACGTGATTGGTGTCAGGCATTTTTAGCGCACCGCCGTCGTTTAGAGGGCGTGCACCTATAGACCTGCGAGACACAATGTATTTGCTAAATGCTGCCGTTTCGGTGTTCAGAGACGGTGCATGAACCGGGGGTCTCTCGTGCACCGCCATTGTTTACAGGGTGTGCACCTTGAGACATGGGGCACATAATGACTTGACTATATGCTCGTGGTTCGGGATTTGGAGAACGGCTTTGGCGCAGAGCGGGTTTGGCGCATGAACCGATTGCGGGAAGCACTCCTGGGATGTTCGCGGCCACACATTATCAACATGAACGTACCACTCTTTGTTCCCTAGCCCTACCACCTAAGTGCTTGAACTCACACGTTTGTTTGCCTTGCGTGACCCAAATAGGTGACAACCTTTTCAAAAAACTCATTTCTCCTTCCGCAATTTCACGCGCCATTCCTTGAACCGTGTCAGCACAGCTTCCATCTTAGTGTAGCATTCTTTCATCGTTTCTCCTGCTGTTAACACATCAAGATAACATGACACTCTAAGTCCTTTAACATGTCATCCATCATGGCTTGGAAAATAGGCGGAGCACTTGTTATTCCATACGGCATACGAGTGTATCGAAAAAGGCCTACGCGGGTATTCACAGTGACCAAAAGCTGCGAATCAGGGTGCAGCTGCAACTGTTGTTACGCGGTAGAAAGGTCAAGAACAGTAAAACATTTGCATTCACGCAACGCGACAAAAGTAGCTCCCAACGTTGGCAAAGGGTAATAATCGGTTCTGAGACAGCGGTTTACAGTGACTTTGTAGCCTCCGCATATGCGAACTTTGTTGTTAGCCTTGGGGACGACCACTAGGGGCGTAGACCGTTCACTTTGCTGTACAGGCACCAGTACTACCGATTCCACTAGTGAATGTAATTCCTTTGCTACGGCGTCCCTTAGTGCAAGTGGCACAGGTCGATGCTTACAGAAAATAAGGGTACTGCTGTCTTTTAGCACTACTTTCACCGTTGTGTCAGCTATCAGTCCTAGTGCCGGCTCAGACACCTCCGAAAAGTTTTCTATGACTGCGGCTGATTTATGAACACCGGTATTAGACGCGCTCGTCCAATCTAGCTTCAACGCATCTAGCCTATTACGGGCAGCAACAAAGTCCACCACACTTTTTAAGTGTTCAGACTGCAATTAAAGGCAACTTCGTGGCTTCACCACTGTGCTCTACGCGCATTGTCAACTTGCCTGTAATTGGCAGCGGGACTCCTCCGTACGTTTCTAGCCGTAAACTACAACTTTCTAGAGGAAAGTCCGACCAATATTGCCAGTACATTGTTCTGGTATGATAGACACAGATGCTCCTGTGTCAACTTGCATTTTGACATTCCCAGCTGCCACCCTAACTTTCACAATGTAGCTACCGTAATTACTCGGACATGAAAAAATGTGGCTAAGCAAATATCGTCCTCACCACTTATACCGTCCGAGTCACCGGAGCCTTCTAAACCAGTGCTCTTTTCAAGGGTGTGGAACGAACGTGGCGTTGTTCTGGAGACCCTCGCCAGGTGTCCCACCTCTTTGCAGGCAAGGGCATCGATATTTGCGTACGGGGCAGGTTGCGGCGGTATGTGTTGATCCGCAACGGAAACTGTCCGTTGATTCGGCTGGCCTTTTCGTGTTCTTGCTGCCTGCTCTTCTTGTCCTTGCGGTGGCCTCGGATTTTCTTAGTTGGGGCTGATGAACCAGGTTCACCTCGCTGAGTTCTTCAGGGTGAATCGTCTTTGTTTCGGTGCGAGTGAGTTCCCCACTTTTGGCAAGGTCATAAGCAGCTTGGAACGTCAAGGTACTCTTCTTGAGGAGCTCGGCTTGTGCTGTTTCCTTTCTCAATCCAGCCATGAAACGATCCAGGAATTTCACGACCTTACAGGATGCCACCTACCTTTTCGGTTCTAAAGCAAACGTAGCAACTGGTTCGTTTTCTTGCTACAATCGACGGTTTAACCGGAATCTTTCTGCTATCACCAAGGGCTTCGGTGAGTAGTGCCCTTTGAGAGCCTGCCTAATTCGTCGTATGTTTTGGCTTCGGGCTTCACTGGGGCCAACAAATTCTTCAATCTGCGGTAGGCCTGTTTTCCAATGACAGTCACAAAACCGGATACTTTCAAGTCGTTGCTGACCTGGGTGACACAGGTATAGTGTTCAAAGCGTTCCACATAAGATTCGAAGTCTTCGCCTCCCTCTTCCACGAACGGCTTGAAGCGGCCGAAGGCAGCCATGTGGTGGTCCACCTAGACGCCTGCTGTTCACAAACTGCTGGGGCCGCAACCAGCGCTTCCTATGCACAAAAGAGTAAGGCGTGCAGACACGGACAGAAGCGTGGACAACACGAACGCATTCGTTTTGTCCACTTCTCTTGTGTCCATGTCTGCGCACCTTACTTTTTTTTACTTAATCCTTACCAACTAGCTCAGCTTTCTGTCGCTTTCAGCGCCTCAGCCATGGCCCGGCTATCGTACGATATGAGAATTCGATCCTCATCGCAACTGTTGTGACTTCAAGTACGCAGTAGCCTACTTGCCAGAACACGTTTATTGGCGCTTGCAATACAACGGAAAGAACGTCAATGCACTTACGTGGTCGTCTTATGTACCTATACAGAGCTACTATTCAGTGACACCACAAACAAAAACAGGCACGTGCGTACTGTCTCAGATACAAGAATTGAAGATCTCAGTGGTGTCAGAGTGCCGCTACACGTTCTATCTAAAGGGAGATGACACAATACTTACGGTATCTCTTCAGACAACTTTAAACCGACAGGGCTCAGCACCATTTTCAGAGTGTCTTATACTCGGACCATAGTCACAACCATCATTGTCTCAAAAAGCGACTGATGCACTAGTGCAGCACTTAAAGTGCACCGGAGTGAGTATGGTTCCAGTGCTCCTGTGGATCCTCCCACGTGCACTAAATGCACAAACGCTTCCTTTTTATATTTCTATATCACTTACTCCCTTTACAGGTTAGCAAGCCGAACGCTCGTACGGCTGAGTTCGCTGACTTTCCTTTGCTTTCCGTATATCTCTCTCTCTTTACGCGAATCACGTCTTCATGGCCACAGATAAGGGCGAACAAGTTTTAATATAGAAGCAGCGCACTTAAACCTGACACGTTCACGCACACGTAAAAAGGACATACACAGGCGCTCGGCTTCAACTACTACTTAATTGCTCAAAGACCCGCCATTTGTAGTGTCCCTTGAGAAGCGCAGTGCTTTGACGGCAGTGAGGAGTGACCAAGACCCAGAGTAAAAAAAAAGAAAAAAACAAGGATGACATTTTTGTTGATTCCTATTCTAGCAATGATCAATCTCCAAGATAGCGGCACGCTGTGTGAGGGTACGATACTGAGGGCCAACTGACAAACCTGTCTTTCCATTTGTCAATTTCTATTGCTTCAATTCTTGAAGTACTGGTGCTTCCCGCATTCAAACAAACACAGAATTATGTATGCTAAATATGCACGAAATAGGTCAACGCTTAAAATGCAGGTTCTTTCCGAATTAAAAAGGAAGATGACTCTTTATGCTAGATCTGTACTAAATGCGCCAATCATTAAGTACAGGTGCTTTCCCTAAGAAAAAACAGCTGATTCTGGATGCTAAATCTCTACTAAATGGGTCAACCGTTCAAATGCAGGCACTTGCCATATTCACAATACAGGCGACTATGTATACTAAATCTGTACTAAAGGACCAACCATTAAAATACAGGTACTTCCTGAAAAAAAAGTGACTGCTTATGCTAAATCTGTACTAAACGCGCCAACCGTTAAATACACATACTTCCTGTATTAAAAACACAGGCACTTCTGTATGCGAAATCTGTACTAGATGGACTAACCATTAAAATGTAGGCACTTCCTGTGTTCAAAATACGCGCGCCTCTATGCTTATTCGGTACTAAACAGGCCAATCTTTAATAACCGAGAAAGGCGGGCTAGTGGGTGGTCGATATTTAAATGCATAATGCAACCGCGCAAACGACAACTGACGAAGAAGGAAACACACTGGACAAGCGCGGAACTCAACAGTTGAAGTTCCAGGCTTGTCCAGTGTGTTTCGTTCTTCATCTGTTGTCGTCTGCGTGGTTGTATTATCCTTCCAATGTTTAATATACGGGCACTTCTCGTATTCGAAATACAGGCGACTCTTATGCTAAATCTCTAGTGAACGGGTCAGCCAATAAATACAGGTTCTTGTCGCATCCAAAAAGCAGGCGGCTGTGTATTGTTAATCTGCAATAATCGGGCCAACCGTTAAGTATAGGTGCTTCCCGTAATAAAAAAAGCAGCCGTATATATATCTTAAGTATGTTCTAAACAGGGCAACTATTAAAATCAAGTAGTTCGCAATTCAGAATACCAGGGACTCTGTATGATAAATCTGTAGTAAACAGGCCATCCGTTAAAATGCAGGTACTTCCCCTATTCAAAACACAGCATATTTTATTGCATGCTGAATCTGTACTAAACGGGTCGACCATTAATATATAGGTACTTCACGTATTATACAAGAAGCGACTGTTTATGCTAACTTGTGCTAAACGGGTCGATGCTTAAAGCTGTTTCCCCTATTGAAAAAATAGGCCATCCCATGTGCTAAATCAGTCTGAAAAGGGTCAACTGTTAAAATGCAGGTAATTCGAGTACTCAAACCCATACGCGATAATGTATGTAAATCTGCACTAAACACGCCAAGCAGTATGTGCAGGTATTTCCCGTATTCAAAAAACAGGAAACTCTGGGTGCGAAATCTGTGCTAAATGAGCCAACTGTCAAAATAGAAGTATATAGGAGAGGAGATAGTTCGGCTAGTTGTTTAAAATGCGCACTGAAGAAGTTTGCGCGGAGACACAAGGACAATGCCGAGAAAAAAGGAAGAGCGCTAAGTCACAACTGAAGTTTGTTCCAAACGCACAAACGAATAAATAGGAAAACTGGCACAGAACAAAACAACGCTGTCATGTGGAACATCACGCGTACCCCATTTACCTGATTGAGTTGGGCAAGAACCGGAACTGCCTATCAGACAAGAGGACGGAAGTCTTACGCACTCGTCTCCGCTGCTACGCGTATGGAAGGCTTCCATGAGCTCTCACACGAGTTGATTCGTGTGCCTGAATAGGATTGTTGTTTTGTGGAAGAGCGGCTTGCATTCTATCTTTTTCCTATCGTTCTTGCCACACGTGCCGCATTGTTTTGGGAAATTAGCAAGGGAATCTCCCCCAAGTAATGTTCGGTGCTCTCCTAATCTTTCATTAACGCATCGTTCGGTTTGGCCGTTGTATAATGCGCCACAGGACAATGGAAGCTGGTGGAAAACTCCGCTGGCACAAGAAACGAACGGGGCTGTGTGCTTGATACCGCTACAGAATGTAGCAGGGTGTTACAACATTCCGATAGTGTTTTCCGCCCCTAGAAAGTTGACAGCAATCTGTTGGCAGATGCACAGGCAGAAGGAAGAAGACGGTAGAAAGCAAAAAAGAAAAAGGTATTCAAGTATCAAGCGCTAAGCCCAATGGATGCGCAGTCATTCACTCATTCACTGGCTCGACCCCACCAGTGAATGCGATGGCGTTGTGACCACCGTGAGATGCCTATGACCTTTCAGTCGTACTAATGTATCTTCGCCTTAATTAGCACAAAATGTTGTGAGTTCAACTCTCACTAAAAGTTCAGGGTTCGACTCCAATCAAACGCCATCGGTTCGAGTTCATTAACAGATTCCATCTTAATTTAGTGTGCCTTAATCAACTTCACATTTATTAACACCAAAGGCCATGGGTTCCACTGCCACCAATGGTCGATGGTTCATAGCCTTTTATGAGCATCCTGTGGTCATGTCAAAGACGGCTTTTCCGCCTCAGGAGCCACATAATGCTTTCGCATTAACACAACAGGACCTCGATTCGTGGATGTTTACAAATCTCAATAGTATGACACTTTTGCCGCATAAAGTGGCCATTGATCTTGCTATAACGTCGCCCTTCAATCGACTTTACACATCGCTAAAACAGTAAAAAATATTGAGGCTCTCATCACAAATATATCTTTAAAAACAGCACGCTGCGAAACAACTGTCATCGTTTTACTTCCGAAGGATAGTTTCACAAGTGTTTTACAGTACACTCCGCTCAGTTGTTAAACACACACCTTTGCGAGCTTGTCAAACGGCTACGGCTACGGCAAACAATGGCGCAACACAATCCCACTAAAGATCTTCACAATTGAAATCGAACAGCCTGTGGTAACACCAACTCGGCTCAAGGGCGGCATGGGCTCACTATTCAAATGGTAAAAATGGCTTTTGGACAGAAGCCAATATCTTTCTTTTTGATGTTTGTTACTCATTTAAAACTGACGTATTGTTCTATCTCTCGGCGGAAAGCTAGTCGTCTTTTTTTAGCAAAGTGTACCCGACCATCCGATTCACTGTCATTATGCTGGCCCAACTCAATTTCTCTTTCTAACAAAATTTTCGAAAGACATTTAAATTTCCGTAGATATTCTTTCCTTCACATTAATAATTTAGTCCATTGCAAGCAGGTTGGCTTACCCACGAGGAGAGTGCGTCCGCGCGCCTTCTGCGCGTTCCATAAAACATTCGGCGAAATTAAGGGGAAAATGCAACACGCTTGCTTCAGTATTCTTGATTTCATAGCTGTCTTCGACAGCGTTTGGGAGCGCACACTATTAAAGTGTTTTTTTTTTCGTTCAGATTTAATAACTGCTCTAGAAACCTGTGCAACTTAATCAAATTTTTCCTCAAACGTGGAAGTGTGGTTTACAGCGCTCGCGTCTGCGAGGCGACTACCACAGCTTAAATTGGAAGTCCTGAAGGCTGACCAAAAAATCGCCTACGATGAACTATCATAATTCATATAATTGTGAATTTTCCTTGCTTCTAGGTGGGGCAATAGAGGTATATGCTGACGAAAAGTAGTTGCAATTTCCGTAGCCACCCACTCGGATAAACAAGCAAGGACATACCAGGCAGTAATGACATCTGCGGCCGGATGCGTCGTGCAGAAGTCGCCATCAGTGCAGAGCAATCATGCTTCCTTATAACTCTGCAAAAGTCGCAGCGCTAGTTCCAAGCGGAACTATAACCCTACTGTTCCTTTAGAAAGTCCTCACTCTCAAACTCCAACGAAAAAGAAAAATCACTCGCTGCTATTTTTTATTTGAACCTTTATTTAACATGTCAACAACCGCAGGAGAAAATCAGAAATTACTCGTTCTCCTTTACTTATATATTTATGCATGATTATATTGACACGCGGAGTTTATCTTTTTCGGGTGATCGCTTTTCACTATTTAACAAATGTTATTGCTCAGTGCGGGACGCACGTGCAGGTATGGGAAGTTTCTGGAATGTTATCGATGATTCTATCCGCTGTCTGTTGTTAGCGAACCTTGCGAAATTTCATTGCATGTATGCATGACGAGAATGTTGTAGAGCTTTCTGGAGGACACGCGAGCACCAGCGATTTATCTGGAACGTTCCTCGCGTATAAAAGCCGACGCGCTTGACCGCAGATCAGATTTCTACGATCGCTGACCGTGTTCACCGCTATCGCTAGGCTGTGAGTGTAAATTGCTTTGGTGGGCAGAAGTTCGCCCAATAAAACATAGTCTCGCAATTCACAGATCGGTCGCTGTAATATTTTCCAGCAGTACTACGTGACATCTGGTGGAGGTGCTTTGCGTGCATGTACGGGCGGCACCCCCCCCCCCCTGCCGAACACGTGATCCAAGGCCGAACGCGGAAGACAATACCAGCGCAGCCAAGAACTAGCAAAGTAGCCGCAGGCTGCAAGGACTGCTCGCTAAGCACGTACTTTTGCCTGAGACGACAAGGAAGATCGTCGCCAAGTCAACCAAAATGGCAGCCTTAGCGTCCCCCATCGTGCCGCAACAGTCCAGGGAGCTACCGTCCTTCCGTGGATCATCATTTGAAACATATGAAAAAAGTCGCTGCATTGTTGAACTCCGACTACAAGCTCCGGCATGGGTACTTCGCCTTAGAAGAGACCGCCAGAACTTGGTTTGACAACCGAGAATGAACCCTGACTACGCGGGACCTGTTCTCCAACGGCTTCCTGCAAAGGCTCACGAGCGTCCTACTAAAGAGCGTGCACAAGCTGTACAGGAAACCCGCATGCAGCTGCCAAAAACGAGAGCATCGCGATCTTTACGTAAAAGATGACTCGGCTCTTCCGACAGGCCGACCCAGACGTGTCGGAAAAGAAAAAAGTTCGCTTTCTGATGCGCGCTATGAAGCAAGAGCTTTTGATACGCCACCCACCTAAAACCGTTGCCGAATTTATTTCTGAGGCCACAGCTATTGAGAATAGGCTCGATATGCAGACAAGGCAATATAACCACCGACCGCTGACCGCAAAGCACGCCGACGTTCAAGCACTTGGACACGAGGACTAGCTAGAGACTATCAGAGCGGTCGTTCGCGAGGAACTGCAGCAGCCCTTTCCAAGGTCGCAGCCTCAAACGGCCTCAATCGCCGACATCTTCAACGAAGAGGTTCAATGAGCACTTGGAGTTCTTGAGGTGCCACCACAATCGCCGCAGCCCCAGCCGGAAGCGATGACCGATGCCGCCTGCCGTCAATGTCCCCCTCAGCTACCACGCTCAGATTCTATGCGTAACGTTCCCTTACAACACGGCGGTGCAAGAAACAACACAGATTACGCTGATCAAGCTGCTTTACGGCAGGAACCCGACAACGACTCTCGGCGCCATGCTGCTGCACGTCTCCGATGAAGAGAATCTTGACGTCGCCTCCTGTCTCCAGAACGCCGAAGAAGCCAAACAGCTCGTCCTCATGCCGAACAAGAACCAGCAGAGGACGGACAGCGGACACTACAGGCTTCCAAGACGCTACGTATAGAACAAGCCCGGCAGCGATGTTTGGGTTTGGGCCCCAATACGCCGACGAGGACCTAGCGAGAAGCTTTTACGCCACTATTTTGGACCCTACAAGATTACTGCCCTCGACTACGAGTTCATATTAGATGACATTTCGCTATCACAGCAGCGCCGCTCACTGCCTGAAAGAGTCCACGTTGTGCGACTTCAGCCATTCTACCAGCGCTAATAAACTTTGTGACCTTGCGTAGCTGGACCATTAGAATTTCTTTTTATGGATTGTATTACGTAGGACTTTGTTTTTTTCATAAGTGGCCTTTTGCGTTTCGCTCTCCTCTTATGTTTGTATTATCGGGACGATTCTTTTACATCGAAGCTGTGTACCTCTATCGTGCAAGGAAATTTTCGTGTCGTTGTTGGCGTGGTAAGCAAAAAACTCCCAACACGTGGGCCGACCCGGAGATCGTGTGATGCCGCGCCAACCCCGGCAGAGGTGAAACAGCCGTTAAGGACTCCCAACACGTGGACCGATCCCGAAGACAGTGCAATGCCAGGCCAATCCACGGCGGACGTGAAGCGGGCGTTTAAAACTCCTACGTGGGCCGATCCCGAAGTTAGTGCAATGCCGGGTCGACCCGTGGGAAAGGTGAAGCAGGCGTTAAGGACTCCCCAAATGTGGGCCGAACCCGAAGATATTGCAATGCCGGGACGACCCGCGACGGAGGTGCAGTTCGCCATTAAGGCGAATGTTATCGCTCAGTGCGGGACGCGGCTGCATGTGTCAGAAGTTTCTGGAATGTTATCGATGATTCTATCCGCTGTCTGTTGTCACCTACCCTTGTGTAGTTGAAATCCTTGTTGAAATCAAGAAAAAGAAAACGGCATGGGCAGGGCATGTAATGAAAAGGGAAGATAACCGATGGTCACTAAGGGTTATGGTCTGGATTCCAAGAGAAATGAAGCGTAGCAGCGGGCGGCAGAAAGTTAGATGGGCGGATGAAATTCAGAAGTTTGCAGCGACAACATGGTCACAATCAGCACATGACCGGGGTAGTAGAAGTATGGGAGAGTCTTTTGCCCTGCATTGGGCGTAGTCAGGATGATGATGGCCCTTGTGTAATCTGATTGCATGTATGCTCGACGCTAGTGATGCAGAACTTTCTGGAAGAGATGCGGGCGCGAGCCATTACTCGGGAACGTTCGATGGCTCGTGTATAAAAATGAAGGGTCTCTTAAAATCTTTCCTAAGAGGTGAACGACGAAAGCCTACTCTTTGTCTTCGCCTTTTCTCTTTCTCTTCTTTTAGTCAATAATGCTTACTACTAAGCAATATTGAATAAACGAGAAGAAAGGGGGTTAATCGAGGGGCCCGATTATTATTAGTCATATTGTTACGTAGGAAGACACCAACGAAAAGCTATTTACAATTATATTTACAAGGCAATACGCCGCAGATGGCCAAGAGGCAACAGCCCGCGCTACTTTCCAATCGTCGTCGTCGTCTTCTTACTGCTCGGCTCTTCGTCATTGGAAATACTATCCCGTAGCACTACCCCCGGTGGCAAAAGCGCTGCCCGGAGCGACTAAAGGCCGGACTCTGAAGCAGTGTAGTAGCTCTTGAGCCTACTGACGTGGACGACATCACCAGATGCCAGAGTAGATGACGAGGTTGAGCTCACAGTAGCAACTTCGTACGTCACAGGCGTCACCTGGCCCAGCACGCGGTAGGGCCCTGTGTATCGCGAAAGGAGCTTTTCTGAAAGTCCGACGTGACGAGAGGGCGACCACAGGAGCACGAGTGCACCAGGCGAAAACTGTACGTCACGGTGGCGGGCGTTGTACTGACGAAGCTGCGTGGTTTGCGAGTCCGTCAGTCGAGCACGGGCAAGCTGGCGTGCATGGTCGGCGAGGGCGATGGCGTCGCGCGCATACTCGGTTGTTGAGGTCGCAGCAGGAGGAAGTACCGTGTCAAGGGGCAAGGCCGGTTCACCACCGTAGAGTAGATAAAATTGAGAAAATCCAGCGGTCTTGCCGGGATGAATTATAAGCAAATGTGACGTAAGCAAGGGCAACGTCCCAGTCGTGGTAGTCCTTCGAAACGTACTTGGACAGCATGTCGGTAAGAGTACGGATTAACCGCTCTGTCAGGCCATTGGTTTGAGGATGGTATGAGGTAGTCAGCTTGTGTTGAATAGAGCAGGAACGCACAATGTCGGCGATAACTTTCGAGAGGAAGTTACGACCACGGTCACTAAGCAGCTGTCGCGGGCGCCATGCACTAAGATAATGTCACGCAAGAGAAACTCCGTGACGTCAGTGGCGCAACTGGTAGGGAGAGCCCGCGTGATAGCGTATCGGGTGGCGTAATCAGTTGCGACGGCTACCCATTTGTTCCCAGAGGATGACGTGGGAAAGGGACCGCGGAGGTCTAATTCAACACGAAAGAACGGTGCCGCAGGGATGGTGATCGGCTGGAGATGAGCGGAAGGTAGCACCTGAGGTGTTTTCCGACGCTGGCAGGGATCACAGGCAGCAACATAGCGTCGGACGGAGCGAGCGAGACCAGGCCAATAGAAGCGGCGGCGGACGCGGTCGTACGTGCGGGTTACCCCAAGATGTCCTGCAGTGGGCGCGTCACGCAACTCAAAGAGGACAGTCTGTCGTAGATGTTTTGGCACGACAAGAAGAATATCAGGGCCATCAGGGAGGAAGTTGCTTCGGTACATAATGCCGCCCTGGAGGACATATCGGCGAACGGATGCGTCGGTAGGTGTAGAGCGCAGACGCTCGATGAGTACTCGCAGCGATAGGTCTGGGTACTGCTCATCGGCGATGTTAGTGAAGGCAGACACAGAGAAAATGCCGTCGGCGGTACTACTGTCGGCGTCGTCAGGCTCGTCTACCGGGTAGCGAGACAGGCAGTCAGCGTCCTTGTGTAGTCGGCGGGATTTGTAGGTGACAGAGAACAAATATTCTTGGAGGCGTAAGGCCCAGCGACCAAGTCTTCCTCTAGGGTCTTTCAATGAGCATAACCAACAAAGCGCGTGATGGTCTATGATAATGGAAAAGGGTCGGCCATATAAGTATGAGCGGAACTTCGCAACCGCCCAAACTAGAGCCAGACACTCACGCTCACTAATGGAATAGTTGCGCTCCGCGGGCGAGAGGAGCCTGCTGGCGTAAACGATAACACGGTCGTGGCCACGCTGGCGCTGTACCAGTACTGCGCCAATTCCGTGACCGCTGGCATCAGTACGGACTTCGGTAGGCGCAGAATGATCAAAATGGGCCAGAACGGGAGGCGTTGTGAGAAGGTCGATTAGAAGCGAGAATGCAAAGGCCTCGTTATCGCCCCACTGGATAGGGGTGTCTTTCTTGAAAAGCTCGGTTAGTGGTCGTGATATCGCCGCGAAATTTTCCACGAAACGGCTGAAGTACGAGCAAAGGCCGATGAAGCTGCGCACATCCTTGACACGCTTCGGAACAGGGAAGTGCGTAACAGCATGGATCTTGCCTGGGTCCGGTTGCACTCCGTTCGTGTCAACGACATGTCCAAGGACGGTAATCTGGAGACGGCCGAATTGGCACTTCGACGCGTTGAGTTGCAGACCGCCTCGCCGAATAACGTCCAGGACTGCTGAGAGGCGCTCCAGGTGCGTAGCGAATGTTGGGGGAATACTATAACGCCGTCCAAGTAGCACAGGCATGTGAACCATTTGAAACCATGAAGAAGGGAGTCCCTCATGCGTTCAAAAGTGGCAGGAGCGTTACATAGGCCGAACGGCATCACCATGAATTGATAAAGACCGTCGGGTGTTACAAAGGCAGTCTTCTCGTGGTCGAGATCGTCCACGACAATCTGCCAATAGCCGGAGCGAAGGTCAATAGAGGAGAAAAAGCGAGCACCATGGAGGCAGTCAAGGGTGTCATCAATCCGAGGTAGGGGATACACGTCCTTTTTGGTAACACTGTTAAGGTATCGATAATCAACGCAAAAGCGCCGTGAGCCATCCTTCTTTTTTACCAACACAACAGGTGACGCCCATGGACTACGTGACGGTTCAATAATGTTCTTGGCAAGCATTTTACGAACTTCGGCGTGAACAACTTGACGATCAGCCGGTAATACTCGATACGGGCGGCGATGAGTAGGAGGGGCATCGCCGGTATTAATGCGATGTTTAGCAGCTGTTGTTTGGGCCAAAGGACGATCGTTAAAGTCAAAAATATCTTGGTAGGAAATCAGAACGCGGTAGAGCACACGAGCGTGCTTGGACGGCATGTCGGGTGCAGTCATTTTCTGTAAGTTCGCGATGGTACAAGTTGCCGACTGCGATGGTAGAGGAGTATCGGTTGAATTGTCGTCTACTGAAATCGATGCTACAGAGTGGTCCTCGAATGAGCGAAGTTGCACCAGGGACATCCCGCGTGGCAGCACTTCTGTCGTCAAGCCAAAATTGACCACTGGCAGGCAGACGCAATTCGACGTAATAGATAAAACTGTATGAGTTAGTGTTATCCCGTGTGTAAGGAGGACGTCTTGCATAGGAGCCGCGATGTAGTGACCGTCGGGCACTGGTGGGGATGACACGAAGTCAACGTAAGTCAGTGCCGAAGGTGGCAAGGGAACGAAGTCGACGAAACTGAGGCGAGTAGGGTGTTGTTCAGCGGGATCCAGAACAGGCAGGTCGAGGCGGAGAGTAGTGGCGGAGCAATCGATGTGAGCAGAATGTGCGGAGAGGAAGTCTAGGCTGAGGATGATGTCACGGGGACAGTGAGCGATGACTGTGAATAGCACGGTAGTGGAGCCATCGGCGAATGAGACGCGGGCGGCACACATACCAATTACAGGGGCTGTTCCGCCATCGGCGAAACGGACAACAGGCGTCGTGGCGGGCGTGATTATTTTCCTCAGCCGGTTATGAAGGTCAGCGCTCATTACCGACAAATGCGCCCCAGTGTCTTTGAGAGCAGATAGAGGAACACCGTCGGCTTGCACGTCAAGAAGGTTCAGATGAGTGGGCAACATCAGGAGAGGATTTGGCGGCGTAGGGAGCAATGCAGCGTCACCTCGAGGCGCTGCATGGTCTAGTTTTCCGGCTGGGAGCGGCGTCCGAAGGGAGTCGGCGAATAGGAGCGACGGGGCTGGGGAGAGCGAGATTGTCGTCGTTGGGGCGAAGGCGAACGAGAATAGGAGAGGTTCGGTGCATGAGAATCAGCGGCGGCGATATGGGAGCGTGCGGCATAGGGACGAGAAAGGCCACCTGGGGGGCGAGAGTAGGCAGTATAAGTAGGCCGGGACGGGGAACTCCAGCGAATGCGACAGTGCCGAGAAATGTGACCGATTCGTTGGCACTAACAACAAATTGGCTTGTCGTCTGCAGTGCGCCATTCAGAGGGATTGTGGAAACGTGGTGGGTAAGAAGGTACGGGACGGGGTGGAATCGAAGAAGCCGGGTGGGTATCAGGGCGATGGGCCGAGCAGATGGTGTGAATACCCATGTTGGCGAACTCCTGGCGCACAACTGCCTGGATCAGGGAAACTGTGACTGCAGCTGCATTGGAGGGGATTGAGTCGAACGCAGCCGGATAGGCGGCCTCGACTTCACGCCGGACAATCCTGGTAACATCGCCAGTATTGTTGGGACGAGGAGCGTCGGAACAGGAAGATATCGCCGGGGTGTTGGGCAGACGGGCACACTGTTGGTCGATACGTCGGCTTTTAGCGAGTTCAAGGCGGCGGCGCTCTTTTATAACTGCATCCACCGTCGCCATGTTGTTAAATACGAGCAAGTTGAGGGCGTCATCGGCAATGCCTTTGAGGATGTGGGAGACCTTGTCGGACTCAGTCATGTGTGCGTCAACTTGGCGGCATAGAGCCACGACGTCCTGAATGCACGTGACGTAGGGCTTCGTTGACGTCTGCACACGACCGGAGCGGCAAGTTGGTGACCGTAGGGGTTGCCGAACAAGTCCCGAAGCTTTTGCTTAAGCGAATCCCAACTGGTCAGCTCATCTTCTTGCGTCCGATACCAAACTCGAGGTGTGCCACCGAGGTAAAAGACTACGTTGGCGAGCATGATAGTAGGGTCCCACCGGTTATTGCGGCTGACGTGTTCGTACAGGCCGATCCAGTCCTCGACGGCTTCCCCATCTTTTGCCGAGAACATGCCAGGATCACGGGGAGCGGAGAGGGTGTTATAGGCCGTCGAAGTGGCAGCAGATGTCGCAGCCGGCGGAGTCAGGTTGTCGTCGCCGGGAGCCATGAAGGAAGGCTCGACGTACCGTCCACTGCGAAGCTCCATGACGAGGTACACGGAACGTCCACCTCCACCAGATATGCTACTTAGGAAGACACCAACGAAAAGCTATTTACAAGTATATTTACAAGGCAATACGCCGCAGTTGGCCAAGAGGCAACAGCCCGCGCTAGCTTCCAATCGTCGCCGTCGTCTTCTTACTGCTCGGCTCTTCGTCATTGGAAATACTATCCCGTAGCAATATCATGAGAAGCCAACAAACACTGACACCAAGGACAATATAAGGGAAATTACTTGTGCTCAATAAATGTAATGAGGAAACGATAAATTAATGAAAATTAAAGTGGATGAAAAAAACAACGTGCCGCAGGTGCGAACCGAACCCACAACCTTCGCATTTCGCGTGCGATGCTCTACCAATTGAGCTACCGCGGCGCTGTTTCCCCGTCCACTTTCTTGGGTTTTTATGTGTACTAGTAGAACCCTGGGAGTGTTAGCCAGCGCCATCACTCACAGACCTTGGCGGCGGACGTGGAACGTCCTTGTTGCCGCAGGCGCCACGAGAACATGATCTTTTTGGGTGAAGGCAACTGGTCAACAAACCCACATATGCTACCTGAAGGCATCAATGTTGCCGGATTCGAGACCCTCGTAATGTAATAAACGAGAAGAAAGAAGAAACGAGAAGAAACGCGAAATGCGAAGGTTGTGGGTTCGGTTCCCACCTGCGGCAAGTTGTTTCTTCATCCACTTTAATTTCCACTAATTTATCGTTTCCTCATTACATTTATTAAGCACAAGCAATTTCCCCTATGTTGTCCTTGCTTTCAGTGTTTGTTGGCTTCTCATGATATGTCTAATAATAATCGGGCCCTTCGGTTAACCCCCTTTCTTCTCGTTTATTACATAACGAGGGTCTCGAATCCGGCAACATTCATGCCTTCAGGTAGCATATGTGGTTGTTTATTGACCAGTTGCCTTCACCCAAAAAGATCACGTTCTCGTGACGCCTGCGGCAACAAGGACGTTCCACGTCAGCCGCCAAGGTCTGTTAGTGGTGGCGCTGGCTAACACTCCCAGGGTTCTACTAGTACACATAAATAGCCAAGAAAGTGGATGGGGGAAACAGCGCTGTGGTAGCTCAATTGGTATAGCATCGCACGCAAAATGCGAAGGTTGTGGGTTCGGTTCCCACCTCCGGGAAGTTGTTTTTTTCATCCACTTTAATTTCCACTAATTTATCGTTTCTTCATTACATTTAATTAGCACAAGTAATTTCCCCTATGTTGTCCTTGGTGTCAGTGTTTGTTGGCTTCTCATGATATGAGCAATATTTAGTCATTTGTAACCAATTGTGGTCGTTACAAGCCATCCTTAGAAGTGCTCGTCATATCATGGTCATTACAGGTCATTTAAGTCATTATTAGCCATTACTAAGCATTTTTGTCATTTCTAATAAATTGTAGACGTTACAAATTGTCGTCAGACATATTGGTCATATCGTAGTCATTACGTGTCATTAAAAATGATTTCAGTCAATATTACCGTGGTGTTGACCGAAGGTGGTAGTCAGACTCCAGCCGTCCCGATGTAAAAAGCCGTCCATTCAACGTATACAATCATATATATAATGAAAAACAGAAGCGCTCCTGGGGAAAAAAGAACTGAAATGCAAAACGAAACCGAATATAGCATACTCCCTCCGTTACTTTTAGTGATTAATTGTTAGTAAGTATTAGTAAGGATAACCCCAAAGCATGCACACTGTACTTATTTACACATATTTACAAACTATGTACACAACGTCAGACCACCGACTAGTTGGTCTGATACTCTCGGAGCCAGGCCTGTGGCAGGCGCTCTCGGGTCGGACGCTTTGGACATCGCACTGGCGACGGGCTCGTAGACTGCTGCTGCGGTATGCCAGGAGACAGTGCCTGCGTCCTGGAACAAGGAGGCTGTAGCACGGCATGCTGCAGCACGTCGGGAGACAGCGGCTGCGGCGTGGCAGGCTGCAGCGCCTCAGGAAACCGCGGGTGCGGCCTGGCAGGTTGCAGCACATCAGGAGACAGCGGCTGTGGCCTGGCAGGTTGCAGCGCATCAGGAAGCTGCCGCGTGGCGGGTTGCAGCGCATCGGGAGACCACGGCTGCGGCGTGGCAGGCTGGTTCCCAGGTGCCCCTCTACGGAACCCTGGAAAGCTTGGAGGCAGTCCACGTACGGCCGTCTCCAAGTCGGAAAGAGGCTGGTCCCCTCCTCTTGATCACCTCAGTTGTTGAAGAAAAGGCGCAGTCTCTCTTGAAACGAACGGACGGTTTTTTGATGCGGACAAAATCGCCTACGGCTATCTTCGTCTTCTTGGCGGCTCTCCTTTTGTCAGTGTAGTGCTTGCTGCTCTGCTGTTGACACCAAACCCTTTGACGAAGTCACGCCAACTCCTTGGCTGGGTCTTCCGCAAATACTGGTGCTGACAAACCCACGACATCCAGCCTGGTTCGGGGCATTTTACCATGCAGCAGGACTGCTTGCGCGACACCGGTGGTGGCGCGCGGAGTACAGCGGTAAATGGCAAGGTATTCTGTGACAGCTTGCGGGAGTGGTCGTCTATCGAGGAGTGATAGTTGAATGAAGTTTTTCAATGTGCGATTGAAACGTTCTATTTGCCCATTGGCTTGGGGGTAGTATACCGAAGAATGTGAAAGAGTGATGCCTCTGTTTTGCAGGAAGGTGATGAATTCACGCGAAGTGAACTGAGGTCCATTGTCACAAACTATCTCTTCTGGCTAGCGTTCACTTGTTAAAAAGTCTTTTACGGTGCTCGTGGACACTTCGCTGCAAAAATATACCTCTGGCCATTTAGAATAGCAGTCAACAAGCGTTACAGCAAATAACCTGTTGTGTGCTGCATGCTTCAAAGGACCAGCAATGTCTAGGCTAAGCTTTTGCCATGGTAGCTAAGGCCATTCAACAGGTTACAATGGTGCTGGTGATGTTCTGGCAGACTTATCTGCCTCCAGGCACATATGGGAGTTCTTTACTGCCTTTTCCGCTTGCTTATCCATTCGTGGCCACTAGAACCGCTGACGCAGTCGCGCCTTCGTGCGCGTGATACCCGGATGTGTCTCGTGCGCGATGCCGATGGTCTGAGCCGTGAGTGAGGACGGAACAACGAGGCGCTCTCCACGCAGTAGCAGGTTATCGACAACAGAAAGTTCTTCCCGAATAGCGTAGAATGGTTCCGCCTCTTCTGGTATGGACTTCTTTGGCGGCCAGGAGCTCAGCACGAACGACTTGACGGTTTCCAGGCAACTGTTATCGAGGGCGGCCTGCCTGAACTTCTTTGTTACGCAGGCTGGCTCAATGAACGACACAATTTCTTCCTCCTTAACGATCTCTGCCTCCGAGGTAGGTGCTGGTAGCCGAGAAAGTGCACCTGCTACAGTGTTTGTGGACCCCTTGCAGTATTCAACAGTGAAATTGTAGTAAAGCAATCGTGCACTCCAGCGTGCAATTCCGAGTGGCCGTCTTCCATGTCCTTGTGACGACAGCACGGACACCAGTGCCTGGTGGTCTGTTGGAATTTTGAAATAGTAACCCCAACGGTACATGTGCCATCGCTCACACGTCCAAATGCACGTGCACCGACTGAATGTTTTCTCTTCGCAGGCGACAGTGTACGAGATGCGAAAGCGACTGTGCGGAGCTCGTGGCCACTTTGTTGTTGCAGGACTGCTCCCAGCTTACAGTCGGATGCGTCGGTCGACACAATGAGTGGCAATGACTGATCGAACATCTAAAGGACTGTACTCGACCAAAGCATTTCCTTGACCCTCCTGAAACTGCTGTCTGCTTCCGCAGATTAGATGAATGGCTCATTTTTGCGAAGTAAGACTCTCATAGGCTCAACCATTTGTGCCAAATGTGGAACAAACTTAGAGTAGTATTCTACGAGACCCAGGAACGAACGAAGGGTGGCAACATCAAGTGGAACTGGTGTGTTAACTACGGAGCCTACCTTCTCTGGAAGTGGGGAGATACCACGTGCGGTGACCCTGTGTCCTAGAAACTCAAGTTCTGGAACGTCGGAGAGGCATTTGTTGTTCAATTTCAGACCTGCGTTCTTGATCTTTTGCAGTACGGTCTTCAAGTTTGAAAGGTGTTGTTCTGCAGTTTTGCCAAAAATGACGACATCATAAATGTAGAACAACACGCCAAGGCAGCGGTCAAGGATTGTCACCATCATCTTCTGAAATGCGCTGGGGCAGAAACCAACCCAAAGCAAACTCTTTTAAAACGGAAAAGGCCTTCATGAGTGATGAAAGCTGTCAGATCCCTGCTGTCAGGGTGACAGAGAACCTCATTGTAAGCGGAAGCCAAGTAAAGTTTGCAGATGTGTGCAGCGCCTACCAAAGCGTGAAACAGCTCCTCTGTGTTGGGAAACGGGAAACTGTCTCGAACAATAGCTTTGTTCGGCTCTCGAAGGTCTACACATATCCTGATGCTACCATCTTTCTTGTTAACAACAACAATGGGGGACACCCATTCAGAGGCATCGATGCGCTCGATGATGTCAAGGCTCAGCAACCCCTGAAGCTCATTTGATACTGGTGACTGGAGAGAATACGGCAGACGGCGAAGCTTCGAAGGTACAGGCTCCACGCCTTGCCGCGTCTTGATGCCATGCCTTTATACCGAACGTTTCTAGAAACAGAGGGTCGCTTTCATCCAGCCCAGACAGGGTTTAGACCAAACCTTGGCACTCATGACAGCCTCCTACTTGTGAGGGAAGGTGTACTGCGTCGAAAGACAGTCGGCCGCGCAAAGCGACACCCGAGCGCCCTGGTGGCGGTGGACCTCCGTAAAGCTTTTGACACTGTGACGCATGAGGCAATCATCGAGGCAGCTGAGAGGCACGGAATCACGGGCCGTCCCCTCAACTTTGTGCGTTCCTTCCTTCAAGATCGCACTTTTTCCATACGGGTCGACGGCGACGTCGGGAAGGTTTACCCAAACATAGTGGGAGTCCCACAAGGCTCCATACTATCACCCCTCCTCTTCAATTTGACTATGATAGGCCTGGCTGAGCGACTGGAGGCTATTTCCGGACTGGGCTTCACAATTTACGCAGACGACATCACGTTATGGACTGCATCACGACCAATTGATGAGCAGCAGGAGACCCTGCAGGCGGCACTTGACGTTATTGACGACTACCTGCCACAAACTGGCATGCGGCCATCTCCAGAGAAGACAACCTATGTGGTGATCCGAGGTTCAACGCAGGACGAAGCAGCGCTCACGCTCACTCTCGCAGGCAAAACGCTGCAGCGAGCAGAAAAATCAGTGCGCGTTCTCGGGATACCTATTGACCGCACAGGCACAGCGGATCCGTGGCTCGCAGACCTTCGTCGGACATGGACAACACTCTGCACCTCATAAAACGAATTTGTTTCCGCATGGGCGGTGCTGGTACCGACGTATGCCGAAAGCTTGTTAGTGCTTTGCTGATATCCCGAGTGATATACGGAGCGCGCTGTTATGACCTGCTTGCTCGGCACTGGACGCAGCTAGAGGTACTCCACAGATCAGCTCTCCGTGTTATCACAGGGCTCCCGAAACACACACGTGTCGAGGAGCTACATCGCTATGCGAAGTTGCCTACCCTCCGTGCAACCATCGAAGCATCGAAGGCAGGACACGAGGAACGCCTGAAGCACACCAGACAAGGCAGGACTCTACTGGCCTACATGGGAAAGGATATATCAACTTTGCCACAACTGCCATCCGACATCTCACCGTGGGATGACATTGCTGTCGTCGACACTACACCAACGCCCCGAAACATGGGTACCCAACATGCGCACCGCCGGGCAGCATTCGCTGCGCGTCATGTGCAGACAATGGCAGACGCACCGCCAAGCCATGAACAAGTGTACACTGACGCAGCTTTCGACCCACGCACCAACGAGGGAGCAGTCGCCTACCACGTAGTGGGTTCTTGTGAGACACATTCTACCTTTACAACTGCTGATGCTGACGACCCAACGGAACTTGAACTCCGCGCAATAGTCTGGGCATTACATAGAGTTTCAAGCACCACACAAGCAAAACACATCGATATATACACCGACTCTCAGTATGCGCTGCATGCCTGCAAGTCGCGCCACACATCATCATCGGAAGTACTCCTCGTCAAGCAGACCTTCAGGCGCGCGGAAGCCCATGGGGTCACTGCAACACTTCATTGGATCCCTGGTCACCAGGGCATCGAGGGAAATGAGAGAGCCCACGAGGCGGCGCGCGCCCTTCTTTCCAACCGTGTCGTCTCCCGGGATCCTTCAGAAGCCCTCACAACCAGCACAGGCAACACGACAAATGGAGCCCCGTATGACCCCGACAGAGCTCTGAGAGCAGCAGCCAACCGACGCAAGAGGGAACTCCGTGCGAGTGTGCCCTCCGACCCAGACCCACTTCCAGCGGGTCTTCCGAGGTCGGGGCAGGTGCTGTTGCATAGGCTCCGTTCCGGCTTCGTCCTCACACCGGAAGTGCTGGAACGGTGGCGACAGTACCGGCCACGCCGGGAAAGACGTCCTCCATCTCCGTCTCCCAACTCCCTTCCATTGCAGGAACCCGGCCATCCCACAGCCTCTGCGGACCAAGAAGCGCTCCATACGCCCCACAGGTGCCCTGACTGCGACATGGCTGCGCGGCCATCCGCAGCCCATCTGTTTTGGGAGTGCCAGCGACACGCTCAACAGCGGGACCACCACCTGAGGGCGGTGCGAGTGTCGTCCTACGAGGAGTGGATTAGGCCGGCAACTGGATCGATGGATTCTGACAGGGCCATTCTGGACTCGCTCTTGGCTTTCGCCAAGGACGCGCAGCTCCTAGGATGGCTCTGAATACGCCTCCCCCCTCCTCTTCCTATTCCCCATTATAGGCCTTCGCGCCATCCTTTAATAAATACATTTTGTCATCATCATCATACCGAACGTTTGCCCGGAAACAACCTAGCACGGGAATCGGCTTTTGAGAGTAGTCAAACAGAGTAACATGCGGGGCAGGCAGGAGCAAAACGCTCTGAAAATATCGACTGAATTCTTGCTCTGACAGGACTGAAACAGACGACCATGAATCTACAAGGAATGTCATGGTGACATTCGCGACTTGCACTTGAATATGAATTCCGCTACGCGCAGGACGTTGCACAGTCAAAACTTGCTCAGCACTGCTAGATGACGAAACGTCTTCATCAAATTCAACTTCACGGACTCGGCCTTGAATTTGCGTTAGCTTGCGGTTGCATACCCTTTGAAAGTGGCTCTTGCGACCGCAAAACGAAGAAGTCTTGCCATGCGCTGGGCACTGCGGCGATGACGCGATGTGGTCCCGTGAGCCGCATCAGAAACAATGTGCCGAACCGGAGCGGCTACTCAGTTCTTGGTTCCGCTCAAGGGGTCGGTTCGGCTGCGGCGCACGTGAGCCGCCCGCGCTCCTCGTTAAATTCTGCTCATAGGTGACTGCCGGTTGCGAACTCCTTTTTTTCAAAGAATGCGAGGATGGTTTACGACGCTGCCGGAATGAAATTGCTTCGACCGAAGCAGAAAGCTCATTTAGCTCTTCAGCCACCTGCTCAAACTGAAGTGTAATTCGAACAGAATTCTCGAATGAAAGTGTGGAACCCTCGAGCAGTAACCACTCGCGTACGCGATTGGAAGCTACGCTGGCAACGAATTGATCCCGCTGAGCATCGGCTTGCGAGGCAAAGGAACAATGTGACGCTAGCTCCCGTAGAGCGGCAACAAAGTCATGAACGGACTCGCCTGTGTTTTGGCTGCGGCGGTGAAAGCGATGACGCTCGGTGATAACGTTGCGCGACGTCGAAAACTGGTGCCGTAATGCGGCGAGTGAAGAGGCGTATTCGTCAGGAGGGGCCACGTCAGACTTGTCATCGGCGAGTGCTGCGGCACATGGCGCGGCCTGCGCTGCGGCGCTGGTCCCTGCATGTAGCGTCTGATAAATACGCTGGCCCTCCGCCCCCAAACAATGCAAAAGAATACCCTTGCGTTGCTCCGGCTTGAATGCGGCGGCTGCGTATGCCAGCAACTACACGCTGAACATCTGCTCTGACTGCTCCCATGGCAATGACGGACGGCCGGGCGTCGGAAGGAAAAGCGTTGGCGGAGCAAGCCCGGTGAAGCTCATGGTGGGCTCATACGGACGACGCAGTGGGGCTGGGCTACGTTCACGACATCCTCATCGCCAGTGTGATGTTGACCGAAGGTGGAAGTCAGACTCCAGCCGTCCCGATGTAAAAAGCCGTTTATTCAACGTCATCATCATCATCATCATCATCATCATCATCATCATCAGCCTGGTTACGCCCACTGCAGGGCAAAGGCCTCTCCCATATTTCTCCAACAGCCCCGGTCATGTACTAATTGTGGCCATGCCGTCCCTGCAAACTTAATCTCATCCGCCTATTTAACTTTCTGCCACCCCCTGCTACGCTTCCCTTCCCTTGGAATCCAGTCCGTAACCCTTAATGACCATCGGTTATCTTCCCTCCTCAATACATGTCCTGCCCATGCCCATTTCTTTTTCTTGATTTCAACTAAGATGTCATTAACTCGCATTTGTTCCCTCACCCAATCTGCTCTTTTCTTATCCGTTAACGTTACACCTATCATTCTTCTTTCCATAGCTCGTTGCGTCGTCCTCAATTTGAGTAAAACCTTTTCCGTAAGCCTCCAGGTTTCTGCCCCGTAGGTGAGTACTGGTAAGACACAGCTATTACACACTTTTCTCTTGAGGGATATGGCAACCTGCTGTTCATGATCTGAGAATGCCGGCCAAATGCAGCCTAGCCCATTCTTATTCTTCTGATTATTTCCGTCTCATGATCCGGATACGCTGTCACTAGCTGCCCTAAGTAGATGTATACCCTTACGACTTCCAGTGCCTCGCTGCCTATTGTAAATTGCTGTTCTCTTCCGAGACTGTTAAACATTACTTTAGTTTTCTGCAGATTAATTTTTAGACCCACTCTTCTGCTTTGCCTCTCCAGGTCAGTGAGCATGCATTGCAGTTGGTCCCCTGAGTTACTAAGCAAGGCAATATCATCAGCGAATATCATCAACGTATACAACCATATATATAATGAAGAACAGAAGCGCCCCCTGGGGAATAAAGAACTGAAATGAATAACGAAATTGAATATAACAATTACTTGTTACTGCTCACTACTAAGCATTTTTAGTCATTTGTAATCAATTGTGGTCATTGCAAGCCATCCTTAGGCCTGTTGGTCATATCATAGTTATCAGTAGTCATTACAAGTCATTTCTGTGATTATTAGTCATTACTTGCCCTTGCTAAGCATTTTTGATTATTTTTAGCGAATTGTAGTCGTTAAAATTTGTCGTTCGACATATTGTTTATTTCGCAGTCATTGCCAGCCATTACTAGTCATTTCAGTCATTGTTACTCATTACTCCTCATTACTGAGCATTTTTGGTCATTTCTAGTCAGTTGTAGTCGTTACAAGTTGTCGTTAGATATACTGGTGATTTCATAGTCATTACTAGTCATTACAAGTCATTATTGATCATTACTGCTCAATAGTAAGCATTTCTAGTCATTTCTAGTCAATTGTGGTCATTACAAGCCGTCGCTAGACATATAGATTCAGTCATTAGTAGTCATTAAAAGTCATTAGTAGATATTAGTCATTACTAGGCATTAATAACTTTCACCAATCTCTATTATAACGTCATCATTCACTGTCACTATCAATCATTTTTCATTTCTTGATCTGTCTTTAATCTGTCGTCATATGGTGTGATGGCGCTTCGGCGGATGCTCCGGCGGTTAGGTCTGCTGATACAAAGTTCACCATGAGCCAAGAAAGCCTTTAAAAGCCGACGCACTTGACCAGCAGATCAAATTTCGGCAATCGCCACATGTGCTCGCCGCTATCGCTGTGGTTTTAGTGTAACTAGTTTTTGTGGGCACAATTTCACCCATTAAAAGTTAGTTTCGTCATTCACAGATTCGTCCCTGTATTATTCGGCGTCACTACTTCTTGACAAATGGGCACAGCTGACAAACGCCTTTTGGTATCATATTGTAACGATGTTAATAAAACAACGATATTTATTAAGGGCGAACTTGTGCCCATATGTAAATGTCACTGCGGTCGTGCAGAAATAAGCGGCAGTCGCGTTCTCAAACTGGGCTCGATCCGTCCTCTTCTTTCTTCTCGCGTGACACCTCGTGCGCGTGGCGCATGCGAGCCGGGTCCCACCGGCTACCCGTGCCACGAAGATCGCTGCCTGTTGCTGAACAACACCACGGTACGGCGTGCACAGTGTCCAATACGAAGGGCGTGCAACTTGAATGTGCCCAAGTTGTAGCAGCATTATCCCCCTCCTTACCGCATCGGCCCGATGCGTGAGAGTAAGTACGGGTTGCTGTGGGCTCTCAGGTTTTTTGTTTTGTTTTTTTTTTGTTCAGGACCTTTCCTGGTAGGGTTTCATGCGGACAGCATGCACGACTTCCGTAGAGTTGCGCCGTCTTGGGCACTCGTGTCCAGCAGATTTCACTTCGTAAGTGACGTCGCTTAGACGACAAAGTATTTCGTAAGGGCCGAAGTTCGGCACAGAAGCTTTTCAGACAGTCCACGGCGTCGCACAGGGGTCCATACCCACACCTTGTCACCTGGATGATAATGAGCTTCACTACAGCGCCGGTTGTATCGGCTCGAGTCGATGCGTTGTTGGCGGCATATTCGGTACCTTGCCATCTGTCGTGCCTCCTTGGCTCTTTGCAAGGAACCATCGAGGTCAGATGAGTTATTGTTTTCTTCATCGAATGGCAACATAGCATCCAAAATTGTGGTTACTGCTCGGCCGAATACAAGTTCCAAGGGAGCGACTCATGTTGTTTCTTGAGCGGCCGTATTATATGCGAAGGTGATGTACGGCAAAATTTCATCCCACAGCCTATGTTCAACGTCGACATACATCGAAAGCATGTCAGTCAGTCTTCTATTGAGGCGTTCAATTAAACCGTTTGTGTGAGGGTGGTACGCCGTAGTTCTCCTATGATCAGTATGTGTCATGTGCAATAAGCATTTCATTAGGTCCGCAGTAAAGGCTGTTCCAAGATCGGTAATAACTGTGGGAGCGCCATGGTTGAGCACGATATTGTTGACAAAGAATATTGCAACTTCGACAGCCGTTGCGCTGTACAGGGAATCAGATTCTGCGCAACGGGTCAGATAGTCCGTGGCCACAACTATCCACTTGTTGCCTAAAGATGATGTTTGGAAGGGTCCAAGGAGGGCCATACCGACTTGTTGGAATGGGGCTTTTGGTGGCTCTATTGTCTGGAGGAGGCCTGACGGTTTTACGGATGTAGTCTTGCGCCTTTGACACTCGCGATAAGTCTTGACGTAGTGCTGCACTGATGCTAATAACATAGGCCAGTAGTATTTCAGACGAATCCTGGCGAAGTACGGCCCACGCCCCTGTGTCCAGATGGCGGTTCATCATGACATGCATGCAAAATTTCTTCTCGTATAGCTGTGGATACGACAAGCAAAACTTTGTCTCGCTGTTCTCAAAGTTTCTCTTGTAGAGGACATTTCCTCGCATACAGAACAAGGATAGCCCTCTAGAGAAAATACGCGGGAGTTGAACGTTGCATCGCTCCAGGAGCTGCATAAGTGGGAGCAAGTCTGGGTCATCTCGTTGTTGTTGAGCGATTTGTGACGCGTCAACAATGCCAAGGAACAGGAAATCCTCTTCTTCTGACACAGTAGCCTCGACTTGTGCGCGTGACAAGCAGTCGGCATCGCTGTTTCCTCCCGGATCGGTATACGACAGTAATGTCATACTCTTGAAGCCTAAGGCTCCATCTTGCTAGTCGTCCGGATGGATCCTTGAGATTGGCCAGCCAGCAAAGAGAAGGGTGATCACTGACTGCTCTGAATGGTCTACATAGAGGTAGGGCCGAAATTTACACATTGCCCGAATGTCTGCAAGGCACTCTTTCTCGGTTGCTGAGTAGTTTGCCTCTGCTTTCGAGAGCTTACGGCTGGCATAAGCTATTACTTTCTCCTGGCCGTTCTTGCACTGTACTAGTATGGCACCGAGGCCGACGTTACTCGCATCGGTATGAACTTCAGTGTCGGCTGTCTCATCAAAATGGGCAAGGATTGCAGAAGCTTGCAGCCGTTTCCTTAACTCGTCAAAGGCATCTTGTTCTTCGTTTTCCCACATGAAAGGTTGATCTTCTCTTGTTAGTATTGTAAGGACCTCAGCAATCTTTGAAACGTTCTTGACAAATCATCTGTAGTACGCGCATAAAACCAAAAAAACGTCGCACTGACTTTTTGTCTGTGGGTACCGGGAACCTCGCAACAGCTGCTGTCTCTTCGGGACCTGGCTGAACACCTTCAGCACTGATGACGTGTCCGAGAAACCGAAGTTCATCGAAGCCGAATTGACATTTTTCCAGCTAATTTTCAAGTCTGCTGCGCTGATAGCTCCTAGTACCAGTCGCAGGCGCTCTAGATGTTGGTCAAATGTGGTGGAAAATACCACCGCATCATCCAAATACACTAAGCACGACTGTCATTTCAATCCTGCGAGCACAGTGTCCATCATTCGCTGTAATATGGCAGGCGCGGAACAAAGGCCGAAGGGAAGCGCTTTAAATTGGTAGAGGCCATGAGGGGTTACGAATGCTGTCTTTTCACGGTCCCGCTCATCCACCTATATTTGCCAATATCCACTCTTGAGATCCAGGGAGGAGAAAAACTTAGCATATCGAAGCCGATCTAACGTATCGTCGATACGCGGAAGGGGATACACATCCCGCTTAGTTACGCTGTTCAATTTACGGTAGTCGACGCAGAATCGAAGTGTGTTATCTTTTTTCTTAACAAGCACTACGGGAGACGCCCATGGACTGCTGGAAGGCTGAATAACGTCATCTGAAAGCATCTCCTCTACTTGCTTCTTGATGATCTCCCTTTCTTTCGGCGAAACTCGATACGGATGCTGGCATACCGGTCTTGTGGCGTCCTCTGTTATGATTCTGTGCTTTGCAACAGACGTGCGCCGTACCTTCAAGGACGTGGAGAAGCAGTCAGAAAAATCCTTTATGAGGTCATATATCTGTTTCTTTTGGGCTTCCGGGAGTCTCGAGTTGACGGTAATTGATCTGCCGACACTGCAGGTTCCTGGCAGGGCAGTTGACGTAGTTAGGCTGCATAATTCGGTCGCTAGACAGAACTCGTGAAAGTAGGCAATAGCTGTTCCTTGTGCGATGTGCTGGAATTCATTACCGAAATTCGTAAGTGCGACATTTGCACGGCCATCGCTTAACTGAACAAGACCCCGAGCCAAGCAAATACCTTTGTTGAAAAGGAGCTATATGTTTCCACCCGCTTTGCCTTCGCGGTCGGAAAATCTTTCATTCTCCACGAGAACCATCATACTGCAGCGTGGCGGCACAGTTATGTCATCATCAACGACGCGCAGTGCAGCGAGACGTCGCTCCTGCGATTCTTCCACAAGTATAGCTTGTTTTGTCGAGAAAGACGCACTGGATCTACGTAGGTTAATTCTGGCGCCGTTAGCTTGTAGAAAATTCTTTCCCAATGTACGTTCCCGTGAACATTCTGGCAGTACAATAAAGCCAGAAACGCAAGTGAAGCCTTTTATCGTAAGTCTTGCGGTGCATCGGCCAGGGGGCGTAATAAGATGACCGCCTGCCGTGCGTATCTGCCGACCAGTCCACTGCGTCACAACTTTTTTCGGTTGCTTCGCCATTTTGACGATTACTACCGAATAATCAGCCCCGGTGTTGACTAAGGCATTCAGCTCGTACCTTCTATTATCAACCGCAAATCTGACGTAATCGTTTCGGCCTACACCTGTATAGTGGAATTATCTCGTCACCGCACTGGAACCGCGTTGGAGGATCTTCGTAACTCTGGTTATCAGCGGCCTCACCTCCACAGGTCGCTTTCTTCAGTTCTCCTGGTATGGGCTTGGTAAACGAAGCCTAGGCAATCTTGGAGACGCGCGTGGGCTAGGCGATCGGTAGCGCATGGGCGACTGTGACTGTGGTTGATGTTGGCGAGGAGTAACGGGGCTTTGCCGCGTGGACAAGTATTCTTCGAGCTCCGCTCGCCGTTCACCGTTTCGGGGGCATGGAGCGCTTACGGGAAAACCCCTTAATCCAGCTTGACGGTACGGACAGAACCTATACAGGTGAGCCGCTTCTCCGCAGTGGAAACACAGAGGCCTACGCTCGTGGTCTTGCCAGACGTCACTTTTTCGGGGCCTTTGTTCCACAAAACGAGGTGCACTACGTGCTGAAGGCGGATAGGCAGCCGGTGGTTCCAGCAGGCGAGGTGTACTGCGTACTGTCGGCGTCTGGGGAGCGGTTGTCTCAACTGCTCCACTGCTGTGAATCGCGCGTTGCCTGAGTACGTCGGCGTACGTTGGGGTGCGCCGCATCGGCCGTGGCTCACGCTCTGGATCCCGTATGACCCGCCTCAGTTCGTCCCGGACAACGTCGATGATAATTGATAGTTGGAGCCTGAGGTGTCTGCAGCTTGTTGAGCTCTTGCCTGATCGCTGACCGGACGAGCTCCCGCAGTGCTTCAAGGTCGTTTGGCACGCCTCCAGAGAAGACATGGGCAGGTGCAAAGCTTGCCTCACGGTTGTATTGCGGAGCCCGCTGGTCCAGCATCTTTTCGATGGTCGTTGCTTCGTATCTGAACTCGGCGACCGTGCGCGGTGGGTTGCGGACGAGAACTGCGAAGGGTTCCTGCTTTACTCTATGCATGAGATGGCGCAGCTTCTTCACCCATATTTGGATCAGCAGGCTTGAACAGGCGAGACATTTCCTCGATGTGCATCGCCACGTTCTCGTTTGTGAGTTGGTTCCTAGCTTGAAGTGCAATTTCCGCATTTTCTTTACGATCCGTGCTGGCGTACGTTGCTAGTAGTTGTCGTCGAAATCCCTCCCAAGAGGACAAAGAGGGTTCGTGGTTTTCATACCACGTTTTTGCGAAGTCCTCCAAAGCAAAATATACGTTACTGAGCTTCTATCATTCCATTCAATAAAGCTCGCCACTATCTCGAACAGTTCCAACCAGTCTTCCACGTCCTCGAACGAGTCGCCGTGTAATGTTGCTGGCTTGCGAGGTTGGCTTACGACCAGCTGTGCCGCTGTTACCTGGCTAGTCATTGTGGCGGCGTCCGTTGTCTGAGCTTCCCTTGGCATTAAGAGAAGAAGGCCGAATTCGGGCGAGGCACCTCGAATACGGCGGCTGGTCCGCTGGTGTACAGGTGTCAGTTCCACGGGATGGACTCGCTGGTGGTCAGGGCTACGTTGACTTCCGTTCGTGGGGCTTCGACTCATACCCCGCATCTCCACCAGGAATGTAACGATGTTAATAAAAAAATGATATTTATTAAGGGCGAACTTGTGCCCAAAGTAAAAGTGACTGCGGTCGTGAAGAAATCCGCGGCAGTCGCGTTCCCAAACTGGGCTCGATGCGTCCTCTTCTTTCTTCTCGTGAGACACCTCGTGCGCGTGGCGCATGCGAGCCGGGTTCAACCGGCTACCCGTGCCACGAAGATCGCTGCCTGCTGCTGAACAACACCACGGTACGGCGTGCACAGTGTCCAATACGAAGGGCGCGCAACTTGAATGTGCCCAAGTTGACGCGGCAATATGCTGCACCCCGTTGGCAGCCAACATTTCTGGCATCTCAATCAGTACAAACTCATGTCCTTACAACGTTTATTCGTGCTCACCACCAATGCTCCACAACTTATGCGGAATGCACATAGTTCGGAGAAGAGGGCAGTCACGTCTCTCGTGCTCTATGGCTCTCCTGCTCGGCTTTTAGCATTGTACGGATTAGCCAGCAGCCCGTTTATTATGATGTTACGTGTTCCATTAGAACTATGTGATTGTTTAAAATAAAAGGAACACGAATGTACATGGCCAGTGCATTATGGACAACGAGCAGGGACAAGTCAGGAATCAAAGGCGAAATTTTGGAAAGAGGTGGCACGGTAAACCACTGATTAAGCGTACGAGGCGCTACGATTGTCCTTGAATGTACAAATTCCGAAGCCAAGAAACAACTGTGCGTCGCCCATCATTTTTGCAAGAATGTTTGCGAGCAAATGGCAGTGCAAAAGAAGACGGTTTTAGATCGCTAGATATCGCATTTTTCAGCCACACGTAAACGAATGTCGCTTCTTTTTTGTTCGTCGAACCTGTTTGAACCCGAATTGACCCTTTGAGGATGCTCTGAACCAGTTTGAACTGTCATTATTATTCCTCCTCTGCTCAAGCGTAACAGAGTCGAAAGCACGAATCGAAATTCTAGAATGACACGAAAAGATTTCAATTCGCTAACCCGTTGTAAGACTTTGGATCATGCGTGTATCTCACATACGCTTTGTCCCTCCAGTTAAGCTCTTTGCATTCGTTTCACAACGCTACCATTACAATGACAGCGCAACAATATATCTGCGGCTAATATAAATGTGCTCCCTTCATGAAAGCACAATCGCCAACTGAAGAAAAGGAAGTGCATGCGTGTTATTTATGACGGCTGTCTAGCAATTTCCGGCGCGAAATACATGTATGTAACAACCGTGTAAAGATATATACAAAGAACGGAAATGTCTTATTTAAGTATATTGAAATGAAGAATTGCTCAGACATCTGCTAGATCTTTTCGGGAGATGCTTTGTAGCCATCTTTCGGCAACGTTTTCAACACATCTTAGCAAAATGTCTTCAGAATCACTATCATATTCAGCGTATTTTATGTCCACCGCAGGACAAAGGCCTCTCCTTGCGATCACCACTCTACTGCACGAACTGATTCCAACTAGCGCCCGCTAATTTCCTAATTTCACCCCTCCACCTGGTCTTCTGCCGACCTCGACTGCGTTTCCCTTCTCTTCGTACCGATTCAGCAACCCTAATGGTACACAGGTTGTAAAAGCTGCGCACAACATGGCTTGCCCAGCTCCATTTTTTTTCTCTGAATGTCTCTTAGAAAATCGGCTATACCAGCTTGCTCTCTGAATCAAACCCCTCTCTTTCTGTATCTTAACGTTGCGCCTAGCATTCTTCGTTCCATCGCTCTTCGCCACGGTTCTTAACTTGGTATCAAGCTTGTTTTTCAAACTCCAAGTTCGCCCCTTATGTCAGAAACGCCAAAATGCACTGATTGTACGCCTTTATTTTCAACGATAATTCTGAGCTTCCCGTCAGCAGATGACAATGTCTGCAGTATGCGATCGGACCCATTCAAATTCTTCTATGAATTTCCTTCTCATGATTAGGGGTCCCTACGATTAGTTGACGTAGGTAAACGTGCTACTTCACAGACTCTAGCGGCTGGCTGGGAATCCTGAACTCCTGTTCCCTTACCCCGCTATTCATCACTGTCTTTCTCTTCTTCATAATATAGTTCACCCCCACTTTTACACTCTATCTGTTGAAGACCTCAATCCTTTGTTGTAACTCGTCTGCAGTGTTGCTGAACAGAACAATGTCATCGGCAAACCGAAGATTGCTGAGATATTTCCCGTCGATTGTTACTCCTAAGCCTTCCCTGTTTAATGAATGAACGAGTTTATTTCTCCTGTTTACAACAGAAAGGAAGCAGAAGCTAAGGGCCATCTGGCCTGCTCCCACAAAAATTCGGCACGCAGGCCGTACGCAGCAACATGTATCATATATACATACTGAAATAAACTGGAGGGTCGTGAGAGAATATTATTTTCGTGATAGAAAACATGTGTACAAGAAATATGAGAAATCAACAGGATACTCAAAGTACGATGCATTCTGTTTCAGGCCATCCACAACCGGAAAACAAAAGAAACAAAAGACTGACAATTTATACTGTGGTTCCAATCAGACAAACTTAATATCGTTCAGAATGACATAATTTTTCAATGATTTATTCGAACATTCTATAATTTCTTCTTGAAAATCACGTAGGCAATTTAGTAGTGAAGGTGCCTGGTAACTGACCAGTTGTTTTCAATATTTGGTTCTTATTTTTGGTGTTCTCATGTTATGTTTTCGAAGGCGGTAATCCGGATAGGTGGGTACACTCATGATGTACTGTGATTTGCTTTGTTTAATGTATTGCAGCAACTTGTAATAATACGTCTGGTTTGCCTTTAAGATAGAACGCTTCATAAAAAATGGTGTGGTTACAAGTTTTGTACAGGGCTATAATATCCCTCGAATGTGCGTAAGATTCTTTTTCATCAATTTATTAGATGAAAAATTTATGAGATGAATTATTTATTAATCAATTTATTAGAATATTTTGCAAAGTAATACCCCGAATTTATATACAGTAGGTTAATCTAGAATAAAAGAGTGCGCAGTATAAAGAACTTTTCAACCATGGAGCAACCAGAGTACTCAGTCTGTATAAGCAACCAATAGTTCTGCTTAGTTCGATAGCAAGTTTGTCGATTTGCATGTTCTAGGCCAGATGCTCTTGCAACCACACACCCAGAAGATTTTGATATTTTACCTACCCTATCAGCCTATCTTGAAAAAGAATAGCCGCTTTGCAGTTACGTGGTTTATTAGTAGGAGCAAATATCATATATTTTGTTTTGGAGGAATTCACTTGTAGCTAATTATGTTGTAACCAGCAAGAGAGTTGATTCAGGCAATTGTTAACTTTTAATTCGAGCTTTGTTATAGTAACAGCTTTAAAGAATATGTTAGTATCATCTGCATAAATAACTTATTCAGGAGACCCACCGTGGTTGCTCAGTGGCTATGGTGTTGGGCTGCTGAGCACGAGGTCGCGTGATCAAATCCCGGCCACGGCGGCCGCATTTCGATGGGGGTGAAATGCGAAAACACCCTTGTGCTTAGATTGAGGTGCACGTTAAAGAACACCAGGTGGTTGAAATTTCCGTGTGCCTCGTAATCAGAAAGTGGTTTTGGCACGTAAAACCCCATAATTTAAATTAACTAATTCACGAGACTCGGGGATGTCACACAAATCATTAATCTGTATTATAAAGAGAAGAGGTCCAAGTATTCATCCTTGTGGGCCACCCGTTATGATTTCCGCGTGAGAGGAAACATCATTATTTATACTCACATGTTGATAGCGATTGGTTTAGTAATGTCGTAAAAGTTCCAATACGATACCTCTTACACCGCACTGTTCCAATTTGCTAATTAGTAAGCTGTGGCATACTGAAACAGAGGCTTTCCTTAAGTCTACAAATAAACCTAATGCGTACATTCTATATTCAATATTTCTATTATTTTTGTTTGATATTAAGAAGAGCTGCTTCACAAGATTTATTTTTTGGAATCCATTGTGCATGTCACTAATTACACTATATTTACTAAGACAGTTTGTAGTCTAATAGATTGAATACTTCTTCCGAGCACGCAGTGAATAGCATTGGAGAGATTGTGTCCCCCTGCCTGAACCCTTTTTTTTATAGGTATCTTCCGACTTACGCAGAATTAAGGCAGCTGTGGAATCTCTGCAGGTTAATTCCAAGGTATTTACGTAAGTGGTGCGCACACGTTGATTATGTAATGCCTCTACGGATGCTGGTATCTTTACTGCATCAAATGCCTATTTGCAATCTATGAAAGCCCTATAGAGAGGGTGAGTGTACTCAGCGGATTTCTCGATCACCTGATTAATTAGATGGATGTAATCTATGTAGAGTATCCTTTGCTGGAGCCAGCCTGTTCCCTTGGCTGACTAAAGTCCACTGTTGCCCTTAATGTGTGGGAGATTTCTTTGGTGAATATTTTATATAATACTGGGAGCAAGCTGTTGGGATCATAATTATTCAATTCTTCAACTTCTCCAGTTTTGTGGATTACTATAATGCTTGCATTCTTCCAGTTTTCTTGGACCCTTGCAGAGCACAGACACTTCGTACAAAGAGCCACCAGTCTTCCAAGCATTATGACTCCTTCATCTTTGTTTAAATCGACTGTTATTCAATTTTCTCCTGCCGCTCTTCTTCGTTTCATGTCTTGTAAGCCCCTTCTGACCTCATCGCTAGGTATAGTAGGAGTTCCTGTATCCTGTTCATTACTGTTTCTAATGGAGGTATCCTGACTCCTCTGGGTTCTGTACAGGTGAATATAAAATTCTTCCACTTCATTTACTATACCTTCGAGATTGCTGATGATATTCACTTGCTTACCTTTCATTGCATACATCTTGGTTTGTCCAATGCCAAGTTTCCTTCTCACTATTTTTTACGGCTTCTTCAGTCTTTCTTACGTTATAGTGTCGAATATTACTTATTTTCGGCTTATTGATCAGTTTTGACAGTTCAGCGAATTCTATTTGATCTGTTGAGTTGGACTTTCCTGCTTTGTCGTTTATTTATAAGATCCTTTCTTACTTGGGAGAAGTTGCCTACTGGTTGCCTTGGTGCGTAGCCTCCCACTTCAGTTGATGCCTCTAAAGCCAGCCTAGTTTAGGTTTCATTCATTACCTCTATGTCATCTTCATCTCTTTGTTCTAAGGCTGCATATTTGTTGGTAAGTACCAGCCTCATTTTGTCTGCTTTTAGCCTTACTGCCTCTAGGTTGACCTATATTTTCCTGACCAATTTTGCTCTTTCTCTCTTAAAACTCAGGTGAATCCTAGCCCTCACTAAACTATGATCCCTGCACTTTTACCCTACCTATCACTTCTACATCCTGCACTATGCTGGGGTCTGCAGAAAGTATGAAATCAATTTCATTTTTTTGTTTTAACATCAGGGCTTTCCTGGTCCACTTTCTGTTGCTACGCTTTCTGAAAAAGGTTTTCCTTATTCGAAACTTATTCCTTTCTGCGAATTCTACCAGGATCTACCAGTTCTGTAACTTCCCAATTGGCTGTTCCCAAGCCTGCTTTTTTCTCATTTCTGCAGTTAGGTCGCCCCCTTACTACAGTATACTGAGGTTGCATTTTTCTCATGGCTAATCCAACATCTTCATAAAACAGATCTACTGAAACAGATCATCACCGTGACTGGATGTTGGGGCGTAGGCTTGTACTACTTTTATACTATACCTCTTATTAAGTTTGATTGCGACTACTGCTGCCCTGTCATTTATGGTGTAGAATTTGTCAATGTTGCCCGCTGTGTCCTTATGTCCCATTCTGTTCAGGCCCATTCCTGTTCTGGTGAGGGAGTGTCTTTGTTCAAGCTTGGTAGGCCTTCCTAATTTGATTGTACCTGGGTTAGTACAGCCCCACTGGCTCTCTGCATCTTCTGCCTTAGTCAGGCGTTACTCCAAGCATGCAGGTGTATTGCACTGGAGGAGGTGAAATTCACGCTCACCATTGCGAGGTAGAAAAAAACTTATAGAAGGATTCGAATTTCAGGCAATGGAAACCGACCATTGGACGTAGCTCAGTAAGATAACCCGGCATGCGGCGAGGCTACCTTATCGCCAAAAAGTACAGCCCAGAGGGCCCCACATACCTAAAGACTTCTTTGACTAACCCCCAATAGATGTGTATCGCCATGGGTAACGTAGAGCGATTTCTAAACGGTTCTGGCCTTGTAGATCCGGAATTTGACGTGTGCAGGCGGCCGTGGCCTCGGCTAGGCAAACTATATACGCGTTCCGACGGCCTCGGACAGCACTTAAAACGAGGAGCGGTCCAAATAATAGGGCAAGTGGGGCCTTGTCTCACCCAAAAGGCGACGAAGCACGGGATATGTCTATCTTGTGCTGCGTCAAAAGGCCGAGTCGTCGGGAGTGGATATGCTGCAGTTTCATATACACATATGTATACACGAAAAGCCTTCGCTCCCGAACGAATTGGAAGACTTCATAGTCGCGTCCTCTTTCATACAGGGTCCCCTACCACTACTGGCGTTAAAAAAAATAATAATATAATAATAATAGGTTTGCCTAGCCGAATTCAGGGCCGCCTGCGCACATCACATTCCGGAACTACAAGGCCAGAACCGTTTAGAAATTGTTCTATATTGAGTTGCCCATTGCGATCAGCAAAACACATCTATCGCCGACAAATCAAACAAGTTTTTAATCATGCAAGATTTACGAAATGGTCTGCGGAAACTCCCGAAGCGCACTGCTAATGTGTGCCTACTGAGATGCCCCCCTTTATGTGATCGAAACGAGCGCATCGCGCACGTTATTATTATTTTAAACGTGAGCAGCGGTATGGGGGCCCTGATGTCGCAGAGAACCCGGTGGCAGAGACTTCCGATTCATTTGGGAGCGCCGTGTATATATACATATGTCTATATTACAGTGCAGCATATCCGCTCTCGACGACTCGGCCTTTTGACGCAAGACAAGATGGAAATGCCCAGTGCCTCTTCGCTTTCGGGTGAGTGGAGCGACCACTTCTACAATTATTTTGACCGCTCCTCGTATTAAGTGCTGTCCCAGGTCGTCGGAACGCGTGTATAGTTTGCCTAGCCCTGTTCACGGCCGCCTGCGCACGTCAGATTCCGGAACTACAAGATCAGAACCGTTTAGAAATCGTTCTATATTGAGAGACCCATCGCGATCAGCAAAACATATCAGTCGCGGATAAATCAAAGTCTTTAGCCATGTAAGATTGACGAAATGGGCTGCAGAAACTTCCGAAGCGCGCTGCCGATATGTTCTTACCTTACCTTACCTTCTGCCTTATGTTCTCATATGCCCCCCTTGATGTGATCGAAATGAGCGCATCGTGCACGTCTTCAGAATATCTTAGCAAAACGTTTTATTTCCAATTTTTGCAGGACGTCTCTTAGACGTAGACAAAAGTCTTTTGTAACCGTTTTTAATAGCTGTACATGTTTTGGGTCATTTTGGCTGGTAACAAATATCTATAGAGTGTTTTGCGTTCAGTGGCTCGGAAGGCTGTGCTTCGTGCTGTACATTTGGGCTTGATCTTTATCTCATTGCATTTGTGCAGTACCTTTGCACAAAAGTATTAAATGTAAAACCTACGATGTTCTCCTGAGCAACAAATTACGTATACTCTAGAGGTACACAGGAAATTGTTATTGTGCTTTATATCGCACAGGTATAAGAACTATTCCTGGTTCTTTCTTTATTTAAATTATATGTTATAGAATACGTAAATAATTTTTAAAAATTATAAAATTGATTGAAACAGCTACCCAGATGAATGTGAACTAATAAAACGCCATGTACACTTGATAAAATGTACTTACTCGCTGATGTATATTGGGTTTTTTTTTCGCTCTGCGCTGCTCGGGTCATTATTCTAGCAGGTAAAGTTGAGAAGTGCATATGTTTTCTCAGGGTTTCTTTTATGCATTACGCTGTTCCGTTGGGCTGCCTTCTTTGAGGTTTGTAGGCATACTGACAAGACTTAGAGAACGAAAGATAAAATCTGTTAACAGCTGGCATTCCTCATAAAGGAAAAATAGCACAGACAATAATGCTAAACACGCACTGTTTTCATTACCGACGTCATGAGAGCTTCATGATGCCTTTTGGCTTGAAGTTCTTCGGTGGCATGGGTAAAGGCTTGATGATCATTGCCGGCTTTGCATTTTTGCTAGCGCTTGGGCACCCTTCTGAGTGGCTGTCCAGCTCCTCGTTGCGAAGTCGTGACTTAGCAGCCTTCGTGGGTCCCTTGCAGGTGCACCTATCTGCCACTTTGGAGGCCTCACCACCGGTCGAGTAGACGTCACGCAATATAGAAGAAAGCTCGTCTTCCACACTGTCGCCAAGGGTGCTGCCCCCTGATGTATCTTCTAGCTTGTCTTCCGAATTGTTCGATCCTGCATATCCCAGGAAGCCAACTGTATTCTTTAGAACAACGCCTTAAAATTTTAATACATAGGGTTCTCTGAAAAAAGGACAAACAGTAACAGCAATTATAGTGTTTCAGAGGCAGCAATACCCACACGAGTGAAGGCAGTCGTCGTGGAAAAATCATACTAGTGCACATACCCTGAAATACATTCACGGCTACTTTGGCATGAAATTAAGAAACGATTGTGCGATGCAGGTAACTTAAAATGCCACTTAATAGGCGCGCATAGATGAAAGATCAATGCGTGACAATACTTCACACATAACGTCTATAAACTGAGAAATGTATGTATAATGACAGTATAATGAGTGTGATCAGGAGAAATTCCGGCACCTTCTGGCAACGCATTTTTTAAGCCCTACATAACCTAGAGTGTTATTTTTTCTTGAGTTTCCCGTTATTATTGTGGTACTACTCCTTAAATACTATTTTATTCTAGCTAATTAGTGTCCCGCTCGCTCTGTATCTCTATTGTTTATATTTTACATTGCAAAAATTTCTTGTTCACTGACCTTTCGCGTTCAAAAGCATTCGGTTTGTCTTTTGTACAATTTTTAACACCACATTACTGCATGTTAGCGCATTTCTTACACTGTATTTTTTGTATGTGTATTCACATATATATTCTAATTATTGCATAATCTTTTAGTATACTCTCCCCCTTACAGAATGCCTCTAGGGGTCTGCAAGGTATAATTAAATAAACAAAATAAATAATTAAATAAATAAATAAATAATGAAATTATTGCATCACTGCAACCGAATGCATGAAATAATTTTGCTAAAAGAAAAGACAGTTGTTGGCATTGCCTCGTAGCTCTCGCAGAAGGTCGCTGTGTCATACATATTGACGGCGCCTCTTAAGGTGTAGCTAACTTAATCCAATTAAAGCTGCACTACATTGTGCTTTTTACGAAGCAAGGAATGAACTTGGTGAGTTTAAATAACTTTTGCGGAGCCACAGCGGCCCATAAAAGATCCCATGACGTCACAATCACGCCGGAGCTAGGTATTCGGGAAAAAATAAGAAAACTAGTACCTTGAACCCCCTTTTATCCTAGGATAATGAACGTATTGCAAGAAAAATATAAAAACCATTTTGGAATATGTCAGTAGTCTAAACTTATTAAATGCTTCTCATTTGCGTGCCTTTAAATTATGGGGTTTTACGCGCCAAAACAACTTTCTGATTATGAGGTACGCCGTAGTGGAGGACTCCGGAAACTTCGACCACCTGCGGTTCCTTAACGTGCACCTAAATCTAAGCACACGGCTGTCTTCACATTTCACCCCCATCGAAATGCGGCCACCGTAGCCGGGATTCGATCCCGCAACCTCGTGCTCGGCAGCCCAATACCATACCCACTGAGCAACCACGGCGGGTCTTTTGTGCGCCTTTAGAGTTCATCCAGGACACGATATACGAACGTTTTTACAATCCACCTAGCGCGAAAATTGAACACGCATGCTCTTGCTCGACCGTCCAACGACATAGCCACTGAGGCAGCATGGCTGAGTCCGTCTTAAGTACAATAGAAACTTCAATTTGCGTAAACCCAAGTGTTAAGAATGCCACCGATAGGGGTGAATAGTTGCAGATAATGAAAGCGCAGCGCCGGGACACCTTCATTGTCTTAAACGTTAACCTCAAGTTCACGTCATATCAAATGCGCTGGGATCGTTACATACATAAGCAGACACCCGCCTACATACACGCATGCATAAAGACACACACACAGCATACAAGCGGAAAGCTTTGCTTCGAGTGGAGACCTTACTGATGCCCTTGCAGGAGCGAACACAAGCAAGAATGCGCAAGATGAAGTACATATAATTCTTCAAGAACCTTATTGCTACGCTACAAAAACGTGCCGTAGTGAAGTCGTAAGAAAAGCAGATATGAGACTCTTCTTTAACAAAATCTAGAACTTATATTGATATGTGCGAATTAACGCAATATCACTTACACAGTCAGTGGTGTGCGATAAATAAAATGTGTTAGTAACAGAATGCCTTAAACATTGACTGGAATTTTCTGGAACACAAAAAAATGGTATTTGAAAAGTCAACCCCAAAACTCCCAATGACTCCCAAAATGATACAATGACTCCCAAAATGACAGAGCTGTTGAGGAATACTTGGACAATCATAAATAACTGTCTCGGCCGCAACGTGAAATGCAATGGGAGAAGAGATAGTGTTATTAGAGCTCTGGGATAAGCGCATTGTCTTTCAGCGATTGGTCATCCAAGACTGTTGGACGGGTTTCCAGATAACGTGTATGTGAACTATGTTAATGAGGCCCAATTAGAATAAACCGAAAAATATCAATCTGCGCATAATCATATGCACTATGTTTTCTCTATTACAAAAAAACTACAAAAAGCTTCAAAGAGTAATAATAGGAGAATACCTAAAGAAACGGAAAAGGCGAGACACAAGCGCTAACGTTGAAGAAATGTTTACTTGCTGCAAGAAATAACGAAACATACATGAAGTCAAAGCAAGTGCTCATATATCACTGCAATGTTGTAACGTAGCATTGGGGCATGGAATGACTATGAAGAACGAAGACAATTTGGAGAGCAGAGCTGTGGCTGGATAGGACAGCCTTCACGTGTATTCGGCGTTGCTGCAGTTTGTAAATACCCTTGTATACACGTATCCTTCAGTAATATTGATAATAAATTCTCCATTTGTGGATTTACAGGGTACAAATATGGGCCTGCAGATGCCAACAAATACATTGCGTGGCACTGTCCAGCAGCAAGGCACGAGTCCACTGTCGACTCCCATCACAAAAATTACTTGACTAGGGAACAGGCAGGACGAAAAGGAAAGGCATCAAGAATACAAAAAGGTAAGTCTGAAAAACGAAGGCCTTACAAAACCAAGACATCACGTCTTTCCAACAGCTTAAAGAGAAAACACTATTTGGGAGGTCATCGAGAACACTTAGCACATAAAAAATATACGTTCTCAAATTTGGCGTGTAAATATTTTCTAGTGTCATTATATAGGTTTATGGTAGCAAAACAACGCTGTCAGTAGTAGGCTTTGTTTCCATGCAGACGACGCGCGCTACTCTGGCGCCATACTATAGCCATTGTCGCCGCACAGCCCATCTTTCGAGGCACTAAGCTTATCGCACCTTCGTTCCCGCAACGACGAGAGCGGCCCTTCGTCGCGGGAAGATCGTGCCACCAGTTTCAGTGGCGACAACATCTAGGGGAGCGTGACATCGAGCCTTACTCGTAGCCGCTCACCATTGCCCCTTACAGGAGCACTGATACACGTCACACACGCTGGTACCGCGGACTGGCCTCAGCAGCTGGCGCCACGGACGAACGTAGCGCTCCCCACGTCAGGCCACCCTGCCCCCCCCCCCTTGGAATCGGAGATGAGGTCGCCCACGCAGCGGCTGATGCCGTGGTCGCCGATAACTCAGAGCACATGCAGGGCGTTTTCACTCCCCTCCTCTGCAATTCCCGCCTCATGCTTTCCCTGCCGCCTTCTTCTCCACTTTCCTCCTCGCACACTCTTCCATTTACCTCTGCACTCCGCGTTCGCTTTTCATCTTTCACTTGCGCTTGCTCGCCCGGTTACGACGTATGACGCCGCCGCCGAGGCATGCCGACGCTCAACGTAGGGACTGCTGCTTAAGAGCGGCGCTCGAAAAGCCCGAGCACGTTCGCCATATCTAATCCGTACTCTGGGCGAAATGAAATGATCCCGTGGACACAATGTTCGAGCACGGACATTTGGCAGGCAGAATTCTTTCTTTCGTACTTTCTTTAAATACTAGTCAGAACGAATGTACACGTGAGCACAAAAACACAGTGGAATTGTTGGGACTAGGAACACCAGACATGACGCCACGAAATATAGATTTTAGTAGTAGCGAGAGTATGTCAGACACGGGATTTAGCGGAGCTGTTCACAAGCGTTAGCCAAATGACTGTCTCAAGATGTTATGGAATCGGAATGAGCGCCTAGGTATTTGAGCATATGCAATAGGATGTGAGCGTATGCAATAGGAGAGTAGGCGCAATCGTTACACCGAGGAGGATGGAAAAACAAAGGAATGATGAGAGGAATACGTTTTAGAGGGTTGTGGAAACGTATGAGTTTAGCTTTCCTTTAATTGATAGAAATTAGGTTACAACAGTTCGAACTCATGACACTTAGAGCGTCAGCTTGTAATTCAGGCATGGTTCGTGCATAATTAGCATGACGGGATACTAAAAGCGTGTCATCAGCGTACTGAAAAACTCGTTAATGCAGAATGGATTGAGTAAGGTCGTTACATTAAATGTAAATAAAAGAGGTTCTAATATCAATACCTGAGGAACTCCAGTGGACAACTGTACACGCCTACTTTTAATATTTCCCATTATTACAACTTCAGTTCGACTACGCAATTAATTCAAAAGAAAAAGTTAGGAAAAGTTTACAAAGTAATATATCATGTACCACGGAATCAAAAGCCTTTGATATGTCTAAAATAAATGCTCCATCAAATTCGCTCTCTACAAGAGCATTGTTAAGCAAATTAGTTCATACACCGCAAACCTAGTGCCACGCCCGGAGGTAAATCTATTCTGGTTGGGCGATATGAGGTTATGTGCGTCAATGAAGCTTTGCATTACATGAATAATATGCTTTTCTAGTACATGAGCAATGCACGAAACTACCGAAATAGGTCTACAGTTTGCGACAGAATTACCCAGTCTTTTGGAAAGGGGAACTACAAGAGCTTCCTTCACGCTTGGTGGCACGATTTATGTTGCTGTAAGGTTGTTTATGATTGGTAAAACAACAGTCTTCAGGGTCTCCAAGTATCTGCGAAGAACTTCCGCAGCAACGCCATCTAAACCATTGATTTGCACTGTTTGAAGTTGAGCAGAATATTACGAATATCATCTTCAGTGCACTCTAGCAGAAAGACAGACCCAACCACCGGTTGTGGTCCAAGATACCTAGCCGTATTACCACACCAGTTCATTGCAGCGACGAGAAAAAATTATTAAATCGGCACCCTAGCACAATTAACGCAGGTCCAAAATATTTAACAGTGATTTCAAACGCATCTTTACGGGGACGGCCCTTTAATTCATTAACAACCGACCAAGCATTAGATAGATTATTCCTAGGTTCAGAAAACTTACTTTGGAAGTGTTTTCGTCATCTAGCTGTAAGCAACACAGGAACTTTCTTGCGAGCCATCTTATAAGATCGACGAAGAAACCTATTTTTAGTGAAACCTATTTTTGGAGACCCCAAGCTGGTTGTTTTCCTACTTTCACGGAAAGGGCACTTCCATTTATCCTGGGCAACCCGGTTTTCGTTGTTTTATAACGACCGGCCTTTTACGCAAGGGTAGTATTGGCGTATAAAGTGTAATAAACGATTCACGCAGCTTACTGGTGGGAACTTCCGTCATGAAAGATCACCGATAACAATGCTGTAACGACAAGTCAAACTTCGTGTATCAACAATTTCTATTCCTGATGTCGGTTTCTGGACGGTAATGTGCTGTGCCAAAAAGCTACACCCCATGAAGACGCGATCGAACAGCTTTTGAAGAACGATAAACCGAAAGGCCTGGTCATTCGCGGTAGGGATATTCAAATCAACTAGACAAGCAGACACTAGTGATGAGCCGAAAACTTCGACACGTGACAGCGAGATGATAACGTCTTCTGTGCCAACGTCAGCCAGCGTGCTGAAGTATTCAGTTAAATGTGCCGTTGTTGCTTCAGCCCGTCAACGTTATCATCACCTATCATGCATACATAACTGCCGTGGTTGTTTAGTGGCTATAGTGTTGGGCTGCTAAGCACGAGCTAGCGGGATCAAATGCTGGCCACGGCGGCCGCATTTTGATGGGGGGAAATGCGAAAACACCTTCTATTTAGATTTAGGGGCATGTTAAACAACCCCAGGTGGTTCAGATTTCCGGAGCCCCATACTACGGCGTGGCATCATGATCATATTGTGCTTTTGGCATGTAAAACAAGATCATTTAATTTTATACTTGCGCATCTCTGACCAGATAGCAAAGCAAATGGACACAATTCGCCCACAAGCTTTCTGACGCTTTGATTTGGAGGCCTCTAGACAGCGAGAAAAGTAATGGCAAGAAATTGTGCTTGATTAAAAAAGGCTAGTGGTCCTCTAGTTGAATAGTTTATACTCGGAGGACTCGTAAAACACTAATTCAACCACCACGACCGCCTGTGCGTGTAAAGATATGAATGTGATAACCTTGGAGAGAAAAAAGATCAATATCCTCTTGTCCACCATTTATTCAAGTTAATACGAAAACATCAGCTACGTTATCACGGGTCAGACATCATCAGCGACCAATCGGGAAACTGTAGCAGTTAATTTCTCGCTGTGGTTTTGGGATAAGCCAAGAATTTCGAGGTTAGAGGGCCTGCTGTTCTACTCATTTGCGTTTATTTCACCCCGAAGGCTTTGAATGATAACTGCTTGTGAAGCGACCTGATCGTCAAGTATCGCCACTGTTGGCGACAATGCAGGGGCGTTTTCCTCAGGATTTGCCTATACTTGCCTCATGTAATCATACTTCTTTGACAGGAAGTCGTCCGAGTCGTGTATTCCTTGCAGTTTTGTACTCACTGCTTCAATCTAAGTCTTCAGCACAAGAAATCGCATATCTTAGAAGGAACCAAGGAAACACACTTGACTATCTCGCGAATGGAATCCAGCAATCATAGCTTTCCAGCAATGGCTGTTAACTGACTAGAGCTACCCTGGGATTCATCCGCTGACTTGCATATTTACATCGCCACTTCTCTCTCCTTTTTCCGTCCATGGCTGAAAATGTGCCTTTAGAAACACCTGAGCACTCCTGTCTGAGGTGGTAAAATGATGCGCAGCATAAGCACTCCTTATATCAGTCCTCACCAGAAAACCCATCACCATACTAAGTACATTTCTTTCCTTGAACCATACAAGCGTACAAAAATGTACACACACGGTCGCTCAAACAATGGGTATTATTGCAGTTAGCGGCCCGGGAGGGGCACAGAATCGCGGCGATAGCGAAACCAGCTCATCTATAGAGACAAAATGAATCACTTAGGACCGGCTCAGGGGATAACATGAAGTGCGCTTGCTGCTTGAAATGGGCAGCCTTTTACGGGGAGGATGAGAGCATGCGTAGATTTGGGCGCCACATTGTGCTGCCATCCTAAGCCACGAAGAACCGGTATAGTTCCCCATATTTCCAGCAGTACTCTCACGCTTGCGAACCTTGTCGTGCAGAAGAATATTAGACGTTCTCAGCATTACTTGTAAGCTTCGTGACGTATTGGCGCAGCTGCAGTACAAAATGAATCGTTTAGGGCCGGCTTTGGAAGTGCCGCTAACGGCCAAGTTCTGTCCCGTGGCATTTTCGTAGAGGTGCGGGGTAGCCCTAAGAGGCCACGGAGCTCAGCAGCGGTCGTCGCCTCGGTATTAACACCATGACGGAAGATGCAGGGCCTGCGCCAGTGGTGATAAGCCCAACGGTTGTCTTGGCGTATCCGAAATATCCAGGAACGTTTTGTGCAACCGCTAACGTCGATGTGGAATATTGGATTGTGACGTAGGAGCGTCTGAATACCCAAAACCGATAGGATATAACCGCACTGTTGGCCAAATGTTGTTCTAATTGCAAGGCACGGCGAGGGTGCGGTTTGACAATCACGAATATAAGCTGATGGACAGGGAAAGTATTTGGTCGTCATTTTGGGCGGCAAAACGCCGTTAAGATACACCTGGCGGCTCGTACGCAAACGTCCACGGAAAATTACGTCACTTGCATTGAGGACGTGCTTCATGTGTCGCAGGGCTAACTGTGACCTTGTCCGACTCACACTAACATGCGCGAGTCGTGCAAGGCGAGGCATGTTTCAAGGGCATCGCTGCCGATGCTTTGAACTTATTGATGTGTAAGAATTGTCCGACAAGCGGCGATATTATCAAGGAGTACCAATGCTTTTAGCAGGCAAAGAGCCACCGATTTGCACCTTCATTCGCCAACTTGCGTTGCACAGCTGCGCGTTCCTCATGTGAAGTCGACAGAATGCAGCCACCATCTAATTCAGAAGGCGTGACACTAATTGTTCGCCATTGAATGAAGCAATTTCACCTGTCACCCTTTTCCAGCGCCTTAAGTATCCAACGTCATGCCCATGGTACCCTTTGTTAAGACAATAGTCAGCGAAGAAGTCCACAATCTCGGAGTTCATTCTGTGTGCTCTAGAGCCGCTTCACGACTCTCTGATTAATTTTATGCTTCGCCTAGCAAGCAGTACCCTTGCGGCTATCGAAATCCTGATGAGGGTAGAGCTGCAGATGATCGACCAATCTCTTCTGCCTGCCGTTGAGTTGGTCACACTGCCCGTCGTTGCCGCAACCATAACGCTTCCTCATTTGGAGAACCGGCCTATGGTTTTTATCGTTCCGGACTGAGTCTAATTTGTTTCCAGCCTCCATTTGACCAGCTACCACCTAAGGTTGACGCTATTGCTACGTGGAACAGTTCCTCACCGTCATTGAGTCATCACCAGTTCCCGTTCGCCACCAGCTCATCAGCCGCCGTCCCTATCATCTCAGACTCTTTGTACGCCGTTTCCAATGAACCTCCTCCGACGCTCTTCAACGGAAAACTGCAGCTCCCGGAGGTAATGCTGCCCTGACAACTCGAAATTAAAATCCTCTGCTCGCTTTACTGGCCTGACAAAATTTGAACCACCGTATAGTGGACGGCACAAACATTCTGGCGTTGATCGACACTGGCGCGCAGCTATCTGTGATGTGCGCCTAGTTGCGCCATCGCCTACACGGTTATCACAGCTGCCGCATCAGGAACCCTCCACGTGACTGATGGACGAACGCCCACCACGGTCGTATGTGCACTACTGAATACTGACGTCATCATCGCAGGGCCCCTTGCCACTGTTTTGTGTGAAGTTTTGAAGCAGTGCACTGACGACAATATACTAGGTGTGACAAGTGAAAGAAAACGACACCCACGACAACGAAGCGGGCACGGGTTCTTTTGTCATTGGACCACGAAAGTGTGTGATCTCACCAAATAAGTAATAGCCCTGTGTTATTCCGAAGATGCGTCGTGCCACAATCGGCTTATGTATGGCGAGCGCGTGGCAAAATGTTTGGTGGCGAGACAAGCGCCCAATCATCGGGAGACGGAAAACAGCAGGCCGATGTGTCGGACGCCGCAGATGAAGGCTCCACGGAATGCGGCAATCTGTGGAGCTGACCCCCGACTCTCGGCCGAAGCGCTCGCCAACACGAATACTACCTGATGACAGAAGGAATTCATGATAAGTAGAGAGGTGGTCATTGATGAGGAAGGGTATAGCAGCATAGGGAGCGATCATAAACGCCTCATTTTTAAAATGGGATATGTAGTTGGGAAAGAGAGCAAGGAGCACAAGATGGCCAGTCCAAATTAAAGGCTGAACAAATAGCAAATATAGACACTGGAGTCGAGGAAAAAATTGGCAAATGGCCAAGTAAAGAGTAGGAATACGGTGAGCTTCGAAGTGTAATAACGACATAAATACAGAAAGAGAAACAACATGTTCGTTGGAAAGGAACAAAGAAACCGAAAAGCTGGTGGAACAGTGCGATACAAGAAGCGATCTCCGAACGACAGAAAGCATCTCGAAAGCACAGGCAGGCAAAGAAGGAGCAGTTGCCGCAGGATGAAGTAACCAATAAATGAGAAATATACCGGGAGAAAAAGTCTATGGTTCAAATACTGGTTCAAGCAAAATTAAAAGGTGAAAGTGAACGTTGGTTGTCAGAAATGCGTGAGAAAAAGAAGGCCGCACCTAGAATATTTTGGAACCACATAAAATTATTAGGCAGGAAGTCAACAACAATACAACAACATATCCTAGACGAAGATGAAAACAGACTGGAAGGAGAAGCGGCAATAAATTACATCCGAAAAATAACGCCCGAATATTTCCAAGGCAGTGACGAGGTTGTATTTGAAGAAGAAAAAAGAGCATGAAAGAGACCCAAGTGGAAAGGGAGCTCTTGCTGACAAATTTCAACTGGAAGATAGCGGAAGAGAAAATTCCTCAGCGCACAGCCACAGGGCTAGAGGAGGTTCCCGTTAGGCTGATTTATGAACTGGGGCCAAAATTCAGAAAGATCTGGTAAAAGCAGTGGAACAAACTTTAAAAGGTAGAAGAATACCAGACAGTTGGCGACAAACTATAATGAATTTAATTTATTAAGGTAAGGGGACAAAGATAGAATTCACTCCTATATACCGCTGACCATTAAATCGGCAATATACAGGGTAGCAATGCAGGCAATCAAATTAAAGCTTCAAGCATGGGCAGAGAATAATGGCATATTGGGAGAACTTCAGAATGGCTACAGAATAGGTAGGCGTTTAGATGCCAACTTATGTGTTCTTACTGAGTGTATTGAAATGTCAAAAGTAGCAAGCAGACCGTTATATGGGGCCTTTTTAGATATTACAGGGGCCTACGACAACGTAGACCGCAACATTTTGTGGGATATGCTGAAAAGGGAAGGCTTAGGTGGCGATTGTCTACAGCTTGTGAGAGAGATTTACCTAGGAAATACCGTTTGCGTTGAATGGCAAGGGATGAGAAGCGAGGAGAAAGTTCATATCAACAAGGGACGGAGACAGGTGTGCCCTTTGTCCCCGCTTCTGTTTATGATGCACATGGTGAGGATGGAGAGGCGGCTAGAAGGAAGTAATATCGGGTTTAATCTCTCGTACAAGCAGGCGGGTACAGAAGTAGAGCAGCAGCTCTCAGGTTTATTTTATGCGGACGACATTGTGGTGCTAGCTAACGAACAAACTGATTTGCAACGTCTGGCTAATGTCTGTGGACAGAAAGGCAACGATTTAGGTTTTAAATTTAGTGTTAGAAAATCAGGTATTATTTTATTCAATAAAACAGTGAACAGACAGCGGAAATACAGGGCCAAGAAATGCTTCGGGTAACAATAATAATAATAATAATACTTTATTGATGACTTGAGAATCATACAGTGGAAGAATCGGGCCTGCCAAAGCCACAGTGGGCTTGAACGGCAGTGCCAGGCAGACAGCGACAGAGCCATCAGTAACTCGTTATTAGACAACAGTGAGAAAAAAAAACACACACACATGACAGGCTTCCCATCACGCAATAATGTGTCTAAGAGCCTTTCTAAGATCATATTTCGTTTTCACATCTTGTATGCTTTGAGGAAGTAAATTAAACATTGCTGGGACATAATACCAACGAAGTCTTCGACCATATCTCGTCTTACAGAGGGGTGTAACGTAAGGATTCTTTGGTCTCAGGGAACGAACAGGCACATAAGGAATTTTATATTGACTTATCCAAAAATGTTTTAAGATAACAGTTTCTAGCAGCAAAGAATTGAAATCAGGCAAAGACAAAGTTTTGAACACATCACATTTGGGGGAGACATCATAAGCAACATGCTTCAGAATGCCACGAAGGACGGAGTTGGCCCGGTTTATCAAATGTTGAGCGCCATCACCATATGTAGATATCCCATACCGGATTACACTGTAGCATAAGGCATGTGCTACAAGCTTTCGGACAGACAATGGCACGTAAAATTTTATATTATACAAAACACAAGACACTGCGCGAAGTTTTTGACAAATATATGCGAAATGAGAGTTCCAGGATAAATCACTGTCAAAAAAGACACCAAGGTATTTAATTGAACAAGCGTATTGCACAGGGGCACACAAACAGGGATTTCAATGTGATGTGTGCAAATATAATGGGGACGATAGGGTAACTTGCTTGACAGGGTTGTCGAAACAGATTAGTTGAGTTTTGTATGCATTGATATGGACTACATTATTCTGAAACCAGTCCATCACATTTGTTGTTGCCGTTTGTAAAGAAGAGATTGCGTCAGTGTACCTTCGAGCGTGTGAAACAAGGACAGTGTCATCAGCATACTGATATAATTTGACGTTCACAACATTAGATAAATCGTTAAAATATAAATTAAATAATAACGAACTTAAAATTGAACCTGGGGGATGCCAGCTTTAATTTCGGTCAGGTTGCTACGAAATTTTCCAATAGACACAAGTTGGTGCCTATGAGATAAGAAGTTTTTCAGAAGCCGCAAAAACGCACCCCGAAAGCCTAGCAAAGAAAGTTTGGTTAGCAGCAAACTATGCAGACGCTGTCAAACGCTTTGCGGACGTCTAGAAACAGTGCACAAGCAATCTGATTGTGTTCAAACGCAGAGTTTAGTGTATCGGAAAATTCTTCAAGCAGCAACTGCGTACGCCGATTTGGCACAAAACCATACTGGCTAGGAGATAACATGCCATGATTGCTTAAAAGGCTGCTCATTGTCTTGAGCAGATATTTTTCCAATATCTGCCCAATGCATGAAATGATTGAAATAGGCCGGTAGTTTTCGATATTGTTGCGTGCGCCACTTTTCAAAAGAGGCGTAGCGTATCTATGTTGACATCCCCAATTAGGCAAACATGGTCCATTGACGACATCGAGGTCAGGGCGGCATCAAGTTCATCCAGGAATATACGACCCTTGCAACACGGTGGGCGATAAACCACAAGCAGAATTAGTGACAAGGAAGGTGCGCAAAGACGCACTGCCACAATTTCAGCTTTGGGAAACGAGAAAGTCAGCTCAGTTGTCGCCCATGTGTCCCGGATGAAAACTGCCACGCCTCCACCCCTTTTAATTGGCCTAGTGTATGAAAAAACTTGGTATCCAATAATCTGATACTGATTGATGCAGGCGGACGGAATGTTAATCTCGGTAAGCACGATCGCATCGAAATAGGAGTTGAAAGGAGTAATTAAGGCCTGAAAATGGTCCCAATGTTTTCTAATACTAAGAATGTTGACGTGAACAGCACGGAAGGCGCAACCATTCGGATTTGGAAAGAAACTAAGAACCTCGTTTAGATTAGTACATGTCTTGAAGGCAACTTTGTTCATGGTCATGCAATACTCTCGAGATCAGATGCCTTATTGATATACAGAATAGGTGCATCTTCATCCCTCTTAGCCAGTATCCTGCCGTTTTTGGTCGAAACGAATTAAAATTTTGATTCTTTGCCTTTCTGCCTTGCCAGCCGATACAGCTCCCGTTGGGCACGCGAAAGATTATCGTTGAACTAAAGCCGTGGAAAGGTACTATCTTGAGCAAGTTCACGTAGGATTCCTCGGCAGCGAGCCATTGCTGTTTGGCCGAAACAGTGTGCTGTGAAAAATTTGCACAAGGACTACAGGAATGGTATTGCTGGGTGCGGGAAGTCGGTGAACGGCAGCAACATCGGTCTGTTTGAATTCGGAAATGTTTAGCTTCGCCGCCAGTCCTGACAAGGAGGAAGGCAAATCCTTGTTGGGGTTATATTGCAGGCCATGAATCTCAAAATTGCAGCGTCGGCTGTATTGCCCTAATTCGCTAAGTTCAGAGCCAACCTTCTCAAGCAGCTCAGCCTGGGCAACAATCTTAGAGGAGAGTGTATGTACTTGCGTGCCAAGCTCGCCGACTGCTGTCTGGTTCGCAGTTACTGTGGATGACACCGATTCATATTTACCAGCAAGGTAATCGAGCGACCCCTGTATCTGCAGAACAGTTTCTGCAGTTCTTTCTCCGATAGCTTTGAAGGTCAGTAGTTCTTCCACTCGACTAGCCATCATTTCAACTGTAGTCGTCAGCCGGTCCAGTTTATCGTTTACCGTCAAAAGTTGCTGTTCTAGTACTCCATCATCCAATTTATTACCCATTGAAGGTTGCTTGACGGTTTGCGTCTTGCATGCTGGGCGTACCCAAGATCCCCGTTTTGCTGCCGACATTTTCGAAAAAGATGATTCAGCGACCGTCGAGCAGTTTTTACCCAGGTGGAAAGCTTCATTACAAACAGAGCACGTCAGAAACTTATCGTCTCGCGGCAATGGCTCAGCTCAAGCGGTACGATCAGGCATTGTGGTGCAGTCGGCGGCAGAGAGCAAAATAGAAAAAAGAACGCGGGCAGGTGGTCGTTTCAACTCACATGTCGGCCGCAAAATAACAGATCAATACATGGTACAGCCTTGCCGCCGAGTGCGACGGGAGTAAGCGAGAGCAGTCCTTTTGTAGACGGTAGTCTGACTTGATTGGGCTCCCGAGATCAGGTGACCAAGGCGATGGGAGTGACGTAGGGCGACAGGGAACGAAGCCGATGTTGGTCCTTTGGTATCTTGATGCAAAAATCGGTGATCCAGGCATCCAACACGCGTCGATGCGTGTTCCCTGATAGCCGGATCGGTAGCTTTGAGTGCGTGCGCAACCGGACAGCCTGTCGACAGCAAAGTAACAGATTAATACATGGTACAGCCTTGCCGCCGACTGCGACGGGAGTCAGCGAGAGCATTCCTTTTGTAGATGGTAGTCAGACTTGATTGGGCTGCCGAGATCAGGTGACCAAGGCGATGACCAAGCGACAGAATATAAATACCTTGGTATATGGATAAATTAGGGCAATAGGTATACGGAAACACAAGACAAAACAATAACAGTGAAGAGGAAGAGAAATGCAGCAATAATAAAGCACAGAGCGCTATGGGGATACAATAGGTATGAGGTCCTCCGAGGTATGCGGAAAGGTGTAATGGTTCCAAGACTTACTTATGGAAATGCGGTTGTTTGCTTTAAATCAGGGGTATAATCAGGACCCGATGGGAACCAAAGGTCAGTGGGTCGCCTCGCATTGGGCGCTCACTGGAAGACTACAAATGAAGCTGTGCAGGGTGACATGGGCTAGACTGGTTTTGAAGTGAGGGAAGTTCGCAGTAAAATTGAGTATGAAGAACGCCTGAGGAATATGGAAGAATGTAAATGGACTGGGAGAGTGTTCAGGTATCTGTACAGAAGAAGCATTGATTCACAGTGGAGGAAAAGAACTAGGAAGCTTACCAGAAAGTATGTGGCCTGTAGGGTGGGCAGGAGAGCAACAAAGACGGTCCAGCGGAAAGTCAGAGAGGCTGAAATAATCTCATGGGTGGCGGCAACGGAAAAGAAACCTGCCATGGGTAGCTACTTAAGAGGAAAAAATCAGGAAAGAAACTATTTATGATAACTCAAAGGGAAGCTCATTACTTTTCGAAGCGAGATCGGGATGCCTTAGAAGACGCACCTATAAAGCGAGATATAAGAAGGAGCATGAAGCATGTGCTTGCTGCGGTAAAGCTAGGAAAATTATGGAGCATGTTTTATTAGAATGTGCAGACGTCTACCGAGTGGTCGATTTAGGCACCGCTGGCCTCCTTGAAGCACTTGGGTTCAACGGGAGCCGTCGAAGAGTAAACATGTCCGCAATAGGCATTAGTAAGAAGCGATTGGAGGATTGGTAGACGAAAAGTAGGGAAACGACAAAAACGGAGACGTACAAAAGCACAGTTAGCAATAGAGTATCAGAAAATTTGGATGTGGGAGTTCATAGCGTTTATTATTTTTTTATTGTTTAACTTTGGTAGGACATTAGGCAGTATATAGCTAGAGCTTGGTGGCGCAACCCGTGGCCCCGTTCCGAAGGGGACGCTCATAACATCCATCCATCCATCCACTGCAGCTGGGAGCGTGGCTTGGCCTGCTGCTGTGTAACCCTTTGCCGCGAGCATCCTGAATCGCTTGCAAGGCATTTCCTTGGTCGGATGTTCAACGGAGCACCGTTTGTGGCCTGACTAATGGCCACATATACGCCGAGCCCAGCGGACAGCTTGCGACTCACGCGCAAGCTGTCCGCTGGGCTCGCTGACCATTCCTGCAACGAGCACCACGGCTCAGGTGTAGGCTGACTGTTGAGCGGTTGTCCTTCGTCTGTGGAGAACCATCTCCTTTTCCCAGCCAAACCTCGAAGTGCCTTTTTCTACGTCGTCACGTCCTCACGTCATCGCCCCTCACTCCGGCAACCTCTCGTCTACTGTCTGTTGCACCGTGAGCTGTTTTTAACTGTTCGTTTCTGGGACACATGCAGGCTTAGGACTTCTAGCCTAGTCATGTCATGTCATGTGCCTTAACGTCCTTTGTGATTGTAGTTTGGTATTTGTGGGTTTCATAAATGTAGTTTTTTAGTTTTCATCAATATAGGTTCTGTTTCCATCATGTGTTGGTCTACTTGCGGCCTTTCCTCACCGCGCGGCCCGAGAACGAAGTGTGACGAATGTCCCGTAACGTCTTTACATTTTTGGCGTTAACGATAGGACTAAGCTCTGTGCTTTGTCATCGTTATGTTCCACCTTGTTTGCGTGTCATGGCTGAGGAATGGATCCGGAAATGTTAGTTTTACTTAGTGAGGCGTGTAGCATGCTTCTTTATCAATTTGTGAATTGGTTTGAAAAGGAGATACGCTATGACAAAGATGATCTAGTTGAGAAGAGAGAAGTGTTGTGGGAGTCACCGTTTCGTCAGTTTGCTAAGGATGCAGTGCAAGAGCTGCAGTCCGCGTAGAAAGATTGAATAAGACGGAAGATTCTGTACGAGAGCTACGGCTGTGATTATTACAGCAGCAATTACGCACGCTCGCTTGAGAAGAGCTAGGCAAAGCCAGAGTAGTGGAGCGGGACGAGGATGACGAGGGACTTGGAACAAGTTTGACGTAGTAGTTCTGCGGAAACCCGCAAAGAGGAGAGAAGTAATGAATAAAGGGAAAATCGGACATCCACCCGTTCGTAGCAATTGCTACAAAGGAAACCAATACGGGTTCCTCGAAAGAAAAGCCTCATAGTTGAAGAAAAATTCGTCCTGGTCCGGGACTCGAACCCGGGACCACCGCCTTTCCGGGGCAGCCGCTCTACCATCTGAGCTAACCAGGCGGCTAGCAGATGGCAGGGCGAAGTCGAATTTGTCGACAACACGAAGCAAAGGCAAGAGTTTGACGTAGTAGTTCTGCGGAAACCCGCAAGGAGGAGAGAAGTAATGAATAAAGGGAAAATCGGACATCCACCCGTTCGTAGCAATTGCTACAATTGCTACACAATTGCTACAGTTGCTAGTAGTTCTGCGGAAACCCTTGCGGGTTTCCGCAGAACTACTACGTCAAACTCTTGCCTTTGCTTCGTGTTGTCGACAAATTCGACTTCGCCCTGCCATCTGCTAGCCGCCTGGTTAGCTCAGATGGTAGAGCGGCTGCCCCGGAAAGGCGGTGGTCCCGGGTTCGAGTCCCGGACCAGGACGAATTTTTCTTCAACTATGAGGCTTTTCTTTCGAGGAACCCGTATTGGTTTCCTTTGTAGCAATTGCTACGAACGGGTGGATGTCCGATTTTCCCTTTATTCATGACTTGGAACAAGGTTCACAGTTGAGCTCGTTGAATAAGTCCTCAGCCATTGAGACGCCGTCAACGAAATGGCGCGCGACAGTATCAAGTCCGCGCTTGTTAGGGGTAGTGAAGCAGAATACACCTGTGGAGGTTTCAAGAACGCGCTATATGAGGATAGAGAGTGCGCGTCGGTTAAGTTGTGCAACGCTTGCTGTGAAAGTGGTATCAAGTCAACCGGCCTAGATAAAGTTAGTCTAGTTGGCGACCTAAGGAAGGTAGCTGGTGCCAAAGTCCTCAGTAGGATGACAGCCAAAACAGATTGTAGTCAGTCTCTCTACTAGAACGTAAGCGTAGTAAATGCTGCGCCGATAGCCTCAAGGGCGATTATTCTGGTTTCTGTCGGTTCAAGCATCCTACAGGAAAAAAGTATGACTTAGTGCCAGAGATCGCGCCTCTGAACTTAGGTCCGTTGCACAAGGTAACAGTTTAGAAGGAGTGGTTACGTTGAAGTTAATGAGCTTATGTGTAGGCTCAGGCCTACTGTCATACGGGAACGAGGCCAGCGAGTGTGAAAAAAGTTTGCCTAAAGGGGGTGTACAGGATGATAGAGTTGTGTTCCGAACCCCAGGATGAGAAAGCATATCATTGTTTCTTAGAAGGTTACTGCCAATCAAATTTTTTGCATAAACAAAATGGGAACATAAGAGAATGGAATATTCAAAAGTATACTGTAGGCGTCACCATAGAACACGTTTCTGAATCTAGGGAAAGGATCTTTGGCTTGAAGGATAGTGACCACCAAGTAACGACAGAACATAAAGGTGAGAGTATGAATGAATAGTCCCCTATGTGCATGCAGTGGTTTACGGGAAATAGTGCCACCTGAGGAAAAGTGCCACGTCAGCTTGTGCTACTAAGCACCATAAGGATAAGTACCTTCTCCTTAGGTGCATCTCTGGAAATTCGTCCAAGAAAGCATGTCAGGTTTAGAAATCTCATATACGGAGCTAATGTTTGTAGAAACTGGTGCCGCTGCCACTGCAGAAAAAAAATATTTTTCTGCAGTGCGTTCGACACTCTCTTTGATGGACTTCAGCTAGATGGGGTAGCGATTAGTGTTCCTCTGCCATTTGAAATAAGTTTGGTATGTAATGCTAACTGCCTTATCAGTGCCTCACTTTGTATGAGAATGGGTTTGTTACGTGCAATGTGTTTGTGGACTTCTCTGTGTTTTGTGGGCTTGGAAAAATAATTTCTAAATTTACCCCAAGGCTTTTTGGACAAAACACCGCCCGTCTAACTGACGTTATGTAGGCATTCGTAACAACAATGATACAGAGCCCAGCGATGATGCAAAGGGTTCTCACATTCGATGTTGCTTCTTTCTCGTTCTCTTTTATATTTTTCGCTCAAGTTTATACTGTTGTGACAGTACTCACTTTGCTTGAATCTTAGCGTGGAAACTAAAGCGAAACAATAAATCAGTTTAGACTAATGACGCATTATTTGAGAACTCTGCAGGCAGTCATTTTAAAGTAATAGTTTGATTATTAGATGAGAAAATGAAGGTCGAAGTATCAGCATTTGAATTTCGCGCGGAAACCCCGACGCCGCTACGTCAGTGTGACCTCAAGGATTCCAAAGTATGTTATCGCATTTGGGCCGCGTTGGCTGAGTAAAGGTTCCCAAAACTTGCTATGCTTAATATTTGGTTCCTTTAGAACACAATGCAGTCAATCTGTACCGCTATATAAGGAAGTAGGCCCTAGAAGATGCGATCAAAATCCATGACGTCACAGCGACGAGGCGTGGGAACCATTTGAAGGCGTCGCCACCCGCCTTTCGTTTTTGCGCTTTTTCTTCCTTGAGCACCGTCTTATTGTGGTAAGAATAGTGTTTTAGTGTCGTAGAAAGGTAATTTACTCATGCGCACAAAATCATTTTGCTCTTTAGTCTCCCTTTAACCATGTTGTGGACATGTGTTGTTAAGACTCCGATTCGTCTTGTACGTCTGTGATCGCTGCATCTGCCATATCTTGTGTGTGTTAGTTTTCAATACTGTGTGGCGATGTTTAGAAAAAGTTCTTTTTACCGAAACAACTTTTTTGTGTGGGGGATAATTGTGTTGAGTGAAACAAAACGACGCCGACGACAACGACGTGCGCATGGGTTCTTTTGTCATTGGACCATGCATGTGCCTGATCTCACCAAAACAGCGATGGCCCATCAGCGATAGGGTTTTCATAAATGTAGGTTGTGTTTCCATCATGTGTTGGACTACTTTTGTTGCGTTTCTTCATCATCGCGCGGTACGACAACCAAGTGTGACAAAAGTCCCGTAACTTTTTGCTCTAGGATGAGACTTCTTATCGTCTCATTCACCCTCTGACCTCGCATCCAGTGTAATTCAAGAACTGACCTTGAGCTGCGACATTCCACAAGACACACAAATGTGCTGTTGTTCCCTCGGTGATATTCGCCTGCCCCGGCAAGCCACCAAGTACGTTGCTGTGACCTCATTTCCGCCTGTACCTGACGGTGTCTATGTGGTGTTTCCGAGTGCTCAATTAGGGCTTGAATGGAATATTTCTCTTCCGCACAACCGACTCTCTGTTGCAGGCAACCGGACCACAGTACGCCTCCTACATTTTAACTACTTCGCGAATGTTATCATGAGAGACATGTCACTGGCCAACATCTCCCTTATCAATGATTGTGTTATATCAGTATTAGACGTGGAAGTGCCACCATCATCCGAAAGCAACTTCAGTCAGTACAGTCATGCACCAAACCAACTAAGCGCAACAATAGCACCTGACCTTCTTCCCACGCAGGCTGCTGACCTACTTGTATTGGCTCACATACTGTTCTTGGAGGCTACTCAGCAGTTTTTTTATTTTGATGGCCGCCCATTAGACTAGAAGTCAGTTGTCGCTGACCGTATAGTGTTACGGAGATAGTATATCTTTTCAAATTATTACTATATACAAGGATACAACAGCCACACGCACCAGCCACCGCTGCAAGGCTTTCACGCGTGCCTTTGGCCACTTTGTAGCCGTCGTCATCGTCTGCCCGTGAGCAACAACCCATTAATTGTCTAGTGCCACTGCCCCCCCATCCCCCCTCCGGGAGCGAGAGCGCCAACTCGGTGCTTCTTATGACGGACCAGAGGAGCCCGTTGCGTACGGCTTAAGTCTACTACGTGTACAAACCAGAGGGCGCTCTTGTTGACGGCGTTAGCTTGAAAACAGGTTCGATTTCATATGGAACGTCGCTGATTTGACATAACACCCTGTAAGGACCGTCGTAGCGGGACAGCACCTTTTCGGTGCGACCGATGAGGCGGGACAGAGATCGCAGTAGCCTGGGGATTTCCTGATGACGCCGTAAAAGTACAGGCCCTCATCAGTCAGAAGCGGCCGAGGAGCACCATTATGCAAGGTGATGTCATGAAGAAAAAAGTTGGAGAAGTTCATAGCCCAGCTGGTTGGGATGGCGCGAGTAATGGCGTATCGCGTCGCGTAGATGGTCGTGACGGTGACCCACTTCTCGCCTAATGACGAGGCTGGAAAGGCGCCAAGAAGGTCGAGCCTAACACGGAAGAATGGTTCGGCAGGAATGTCGATAGAATGAAGTCCGTCCGGCAGCATAGCTGGTTGCTTGTGTGGCTGGCATTGGTCACAGCCAGCGACATTTCGTTGGACGGAGTTGTAGAGACCAGGCCAGAAGAGAACGGCACCTGACGCAATCACAAGTACGGGTGACACGAAGGTGACCAGCAGTGGGCTTATTATAAAGCTGGTAGAGGATAGCTGACTGCAAATGGGCAAGCACGACGAAGAGATGTTCAGGACCACTAGGTGGCATATTGTGGCGGTATAAGGTGCTGTCTTGAAGGCAGAACAAGTGGAGTGAAAGATCGCGTGTCACAGAGCTAAAAGTGCCGATGATAGAATGAAAAGACGAGTCGTGGTGCTGTTGGTCCCGTATATCAACGAGGTCCGAGATAGACATCCCGCAGGCGTCTTCCTCGAGGACATCCAGGGGAATCCACGGGATGCCGGGACAGCCAGTCGGCATCTTGATGAAGCTGACCGGACTTGTGTACTACCTAAAACGAGAATTCTTGAAGGCGAAAATGCCAAGGACCAAGCCGGTCTGTAGGGTCTGTGAACGAAGAAAGCACACAGAGGGCATGATTATCAGTTACGACGGCAACGGTACGGCCAAAGAAGGAGGGGCGAAATTTGGCGACAGCCCAGACAGGAGCACGACACTCGTTCTGTGATTGAGAAATTCTTCTCCGGAGCAGACAGGAGGCTGCTAGCATAAGCAATAACGCAGTCATGACCGCCTTGACGCTTAGCAAAGACGGCACCAATTCCATGGCTGCTGGCATCTGTGCTAAGTTCTGTCGGCGCAATCAGATCAAACTGCGCTAGAATAGGAAAAGTCGTGAGAGCATCGATACGCGCCGTAAAGGCGCCAGGTTGGGGCGAGCCGCAAGTAAAAGCAGCGTCTTTTTTACAAGCGCAGTAAGGGGACCCGTTACGTTGACTAGATGGCCAAGTACCGTTATTTCACGCCCTCCTAAATGACATCTCGAGGCACTGAGCTGGTGCCTAGAATTGCGGAATACCTCGAGAAGCGCGGAGAGGCACTGAAGATGTAACATGTTGGCGAAAAGCCATGACATCTCCTAGGAAGCATAATCAGGTTTACCATTTTAAGCCACGAAGAAGCGAATCCATCATGCCCTGGAATATGGCCGGCGCATTGCAAAGACCAAAGGCGTGACTTTATTGTGGTAGAGGCCATCTGGAGTAATGAGTGCGGTTTTTTGCGGTCCAGTAGGTCAAACGAAATCTGACAATAACCTGAGCGAACGTGAATAGACGACTAATTTTGGGCACCGTGAAGTCAGTCGAGTGCGTCGTCTGTACGGGGCAGGGGCTAAACTCCTTTTTTCGTTAACTTACTGAGGTGTCTAAGCGCGAGGTATTGTCGCTCTGCCAGCAGTACAGGAGCGGCCCATAGACTATAGGACGGCTCAATGATGTGTTTGGCCAGCTTTTTATCGACCTCTTTTTGGATTATCGCGCGTTCCGCAGCACAAACGCGATTAAGGCGCCCGTGAGTCGGTTTAGTACCGTCAGTGTGAATTATGACCTTAACCACTGATGTTTGGCCGAAAGGGCAATTTTCGAGATGAAAGACATCGCTATACGACAGCAAGGCCCGATGAAGATCGTATGCTTGCGTAAGCGGGATATTGTCGAAGTCGGCATATGGCGACACTGTGACTGTGAGAAAGCAGGAAACACTTCGAGTTCCCTCGACGGCTAACACATCAATACCGCATACCTGCAACGAAGACACATTGGCAGGCACGATACCTGTCGGTAGCATATGTTTAGAAACTCCAAAGTTCAAAAGATGCAGACAGGTTTTCTTTTCGCGTACGGTGACCACAATGTGCGCGAGAAAGAGAAAACGCGTCACGACCACGTCGACAATCGAGGAGACAACGTATTCAGCATCACACAGACGAGAGGGACGTAATGGGATGTATGTAGTGGCTTAGGGTGACAGATGAAAGAACTCTACAGAACATAAGCGGCTGGGAATGTCGGATATTACGTGGACGTCAAAAAGGAGTTCCAGCTGAAGCGCACCTGAGGAGCAGTCGCTAAGGGTAGAGTGCGTCGAGAGAAAGCCTAGGCCGAAGATCGCCTCGTGAGGACACTGCACAAGCATGGCAAACAAAACAGTGGCCTTATAGCCAGCAATGTGCACTCGCGTAGTGCACGTTCCAAGAACAGCAGCCGTGCTGCCATCAGTGACCCATACTGCGTTCAGAATAGCAAGCATAATAACTGCGGAGCTGACTACGGAGAGTAGCGCTCATTATTGAAATATGCTGTCCGGTGCCTATGAGGGTCGTAACGGTAAGTTCGTTTTTTAAGGTCTTAAGGTAAGGTCTAAGGTAAGGTTTTAGGTAAGTAATGCATAGGTGCAGTCAAGAGAGGATTTTTTGTACCTGAGCACTGATGCAGCGTCACGCCCGGGAGATGCCCAGCTTACTTTCCGGAACGTATGTGCCAGGCCTTGCAGAGGACCAGTACTGGCATGGTAGTGGCGATAAAGACAGACTGCCTTGTGGGGACGGTGAGCGGCTAAACCTGGAGTGCGGAACGGCGGCTTCAGAAGCATGTGGGTCAGAGCGAGGAGAAAACGTCGATTATGGCTTCCAGAACGACGCGAAGATCCAGTGGTCCAGTTCGATGGCGATTACCAGCTACTACGGCAATGGCGGGCAGTGTGTCCAACGCGCAAACAGCTCAAACATATGAGTCGGTCCTGTGCCGTTCTCCAGTCGGCCGGGTTTCTGTAGCTCGAAGGGTAGACCTGGGGCCCTAAAACGTAAAACTATTGCAATATGTTTTATTCCAATCTCTTGACGTCAAATTTGCGTAACCGCCGACGCAAGCATCGGACGGCGACCAGCAGCGTTGCCTCAACAGCCCAATCAAACGCTCTATTAGTTTATAGGAGGCCACTTTGCTTTCAAAATTAGTGACATTGCCTACAATGACGTTCAAGTGGAGCTGGTTTCGATGGGGCTGAGCCAGTGCGCTGAAGATAGATAACCGGATGAAAAAGGTGGTGCTGGTGCCTGCGATTGGTCTGCTTTCCCTTATTTAGCTTGCTGTGGCTTGTCTAAAATCGCGTCGGCGCGTAACGGAACGCTGAGAGTGCCGCTAAAATGAATTCTCAGCAAGGAAGAGCTGGCAGAGTGAGGTCATAAACGTGCCGAAAGCACTCGAAAACCTTACACGGCCACGCAGAGAGTTACATTATACGCACATAAAATAATGCTTTCCGACAGGTGCGAGTAGCCATTGCCTCAGCAATCGGCAGCAGCCATGTTTTATTCCTTTCGGAACGGAGCAACCTGCGGCTATGCAGCAGAAAAATCAGTTTTGTTCGGCATATTCATGCATCTTTAACGCGTAAACATCACTTTGACGCGGTGAGCTTTCGCGGTTTTGTGACGTCGCGCGACAGACAGGTGAAGTGGGTGCCGCTCGAAAAAATTTGACCGATAGGCGAGGGCTAATGGCGAAAAGGCGTCGAATGAGAAATAACTCTTTTTCTTTATTTCGGTCCAATCATGCATAAGCAGTGTGTACACGTCATATCAGATGGGTAGCTATCGCGGTTTTTGTGACCTCGCGTGACAGACAGGCGAAGTGGGGGTGGTCCAAAAAAAGTGTTTGACCGATCACGGACGGCTGATTGCGAAATTCGAATAGAAAAGTTTGTAATAGATTTAGGTTGTAGCCCCCTGGCGGCAGTTGCTGGAGTACGTTCCGGTGTTTGGATGGAACTTATGGCGGATGATAAACCCTGGTTCGCTAACTTATGGTGGATAGGTTGACTGAGAGAGCTATGTTGGCCGTAGGGGCTACTGCTTCGAGTTTTCACTGGACAATGCGAGTTACATTTTCCAACGGTGTAGGCTGAGCAGACATCGATGGGTCCTCGCATGATGATGTGGTGGCGGTGTTAGGCAGCCGAAGGAACTGGTGGGTGATACGCCGACTTTTCGCTGGTTCAAATCATTGACATCCCTTAATTTTGGCGTTGACTGTCGTGCAGTCCTTGAATACAAGTAGAATAAATGCATCGTCGCCTACTCCCTTCAATATTTGTCAAATATCTTCAGCTTCGGTCATTCGCTTTTCCGCTTTTCCGCTTTGTCCGCTTTTCGACAAAACCTGAGTATGGCCGGTATATATGAAATGTACAATTCAGTGGTCATCTGGATGCAGATCCCAGCTCCTTTTTAGTGGCTTACTCCCGGCCAAATGGTATGCCGAACAACTCGCGCAGCTTCCCCTTGCAAGCGTCCCAACTTGTAAGATCATGCGCCCGGTACCACACGCATGCCGTTCCTTTCAGGTAGAGAATCAGGTTTGCTAACATCAACGCGAGGTCCCACCTGTTGTGACCGCTAACGCGCTCGTAGATGTCCATCCATTCTTCGACGTCCAAGCTATCCATGCCAGAAAAGGATATCGGGTCCCCTAGGTGTAACAGAATCACAGGAGCCGGTGGCTTCTGCGCCGTCGCAACTTCGGTGGTCATCGTGGAGCAACGAAGACGGCGACCGCTTCGAAGTTCCGTGCTTGGTTCATCGTGCCCGCACGCCGTCAAGTCTACCCCGCACATCCTCCGAAAAAGATGTTACGGGGATAACGTATATTTCCAAATTATTACTATGTACAAGGTTATAATAATGTATACACCAGCCACAAGCAGCGGTGACTGATGCAAGGTTTTCGCGCGTGCCTCGTTCCACTTTGTCGCCGTCGTCTTCGTGCGACCGACAGTAATGGCGCGCACTGTCTTGTAGCAATATATTGACACGTGAACTCATTTATCTTTTACGCGTAAGCGCTTTTACCATCCACGAAATGTTATCCCTCAGCGCAGGACGCGTCTAAATGTATCGGAAGTTTTTAGAATGTTATCGATGCTTCTATCCGCTCTCTTGTCGCCGAACCGTGTGTAATCTGATTGCATGTATGCGGGAGGCGCATGGCGTAGAACTTTATGGAAGGCATGCGGGTCCCAGCGATTACTCTGGAACATTCGACGACTGATCTATAAAAGGCCACGCGCTCGACCCGCTGATCAGATTTTCGACGACCGCCGACGGTGTTCGCCGCTCTCGTTGTGCTTTAAGTGTAGGCTGTTTTGTGGGCCCAGGTTCACCGAATAAAAGCTAGTTCTGTCGTTCACAGTATTGTTACGTTGTTCTTTAACGTCACTACCACGTGACATCTGGTGGAGGTGCTTTGCGTTCATGTACCAGACGCCCCCACAGAGCTGTTACCCAAGCCCGCACGCGGAACACGACACCAACGTCGCCAAGAACCAGCGAGGTAGCTGCAGGCTGTAAGGGTCAGCGTGGCGGAACAGATGGCTCACTTCCTCCGTAAAGATTGCTGTTGTCTCATTAGGTAGTTGCACCCCGGTTTCTAATAGCGCTTGAGCTCGTTCTCGGCGTACGACGCTTGCGAATGTCTGCAGGAAGCCGCTTCGAAACATGTCCCAGGTCGTGAAAGTGGCTTCTCGATTCTCAAACCACGTCTTGGCAGTGACTTCCAATGCGAAGTAGACACGTCGCAATTTGTCGTCACTGTTCCAGCTGTTAAATGTGGTGACTCTCTCATACGTCTCAAGCCAGCTTCCCAGGTCCTCGAACGTTGAACCGCGGAACGTCGGAGGCTATCTGGGCTGCTGCAGCACGATGGGAGACGCTGGGGCTGCCATTGGGATGGACTAGGTGGCGATCTTCCTGGTCGTCTCAGGCAAAAGTCCGTGCTCCGGGGGCAGTCCTTTGAAATGCCCGAGGAGAAGAAAGTTCGCCTACTCATGCGTGGTGTGAAGGAGGAACTTCTTGCCGGAATGTTACGACGCCCACCGAAGACCGTTGACGAGTTTCCTCGTGAGGCCACCAGCATCGAGAAGACACTCGACATGCGAAACCGGCAATTCGACCGCCGCACGAACTCGACAAATTTCGCCGGAGTTCAGTCACTGGCCACCGATGACCTGCGCGAGGCTATCCCGGCGGTCGTGCGGGAGAAGCTACAGAAGCTGTTCTATTCATTACAGCCTCAAGTGTCTTCGATTGCCGACGCCGTACGTGAGGAGCTCCAACAACAACTCAGAGTAGCCCCTGAATCGCCGCAGCCTCAGCCGCAAGCGATTACATACGCCACAGTAGCCCGCCGTCACGTTCCCTCTCCGCGCCCACGGCAGCGCCCAGTGACGACACAGTTCCGTTGTCCACCACTACCCCCGCCGCCAGCACGCCAACCCGTCACCTATCGCGGCGTTCCAAGGAAGGATGACGTTTGGCGCACCCCCGCTTTGCTATCATTGCGGAGAAGCCGGGCACATCTACCGCCGATGCCCATACCGGGAGATGGGACTCCGAGGGTTCGCCGTTAACGCGCCGCGACCACAGATTGGCGAACGACCTCGCGATGTCGTCGACTACTTCGCCGCCACTCAGTGGAGCCCTCGATGACCATCCCGTTCACCGTCACCATGCCGCTAACTGTCGCCGCAGCGCCGACTATACACTGGCCCAGCCCGGGGCCGGTCAGCGAGCCCATATCCGGAAAACTAAAAACAGCAACCGATGGATGTGCGGTTGCTGTTCGTCGAATTGAAGATCCTCCGCCGCCGACGAAGACGCCGAAGAAACTACCTCGTCGATATAACGACACCCCGCCGTCACGACGAAGTCTGGAAGCGAAGAATACGACGACGAAAGACAATCTGACGACGTCACATACCAGCCACAGGTCGACGCGACGCAGCCGTGATGCGACGCTAAGACCGAACTGTAATGCAAGACAAAGAACCACCGATCTCGACGTGCTTCTCGACGGCCACGCAGTTACTGCCACAGGGGCTCATTACTCCGTCATGAGTGGACACATCGCCGCCCAGTTGAAGAAAGTTAAGACTACATGGGAAGGGCCCTCAAATTCGTATCGCTGGAGGACACCTCATAACGCCGAATGGAATGTGCACAGCAAGAATTATCGTTCACGACCGGACTTAACCCTCCACCTTCGCTATCCTCCAACAGTGTTCACAGACGTCATTCTCAGCATGGACTTCCTGAACCAACACTGCGCAATCATCGACCTGAAGTCGAGGTCAATAACGCTGTCCGAAGATCAAGCTATATCTCCGGAGAGCCTTCCTAGTCACCACGTCTTGAGTATGCTCAAAGATCAAGTGAGCATACCGCCTCGCTGCAACATTGTTATTTCGGTCGGCAGCAAAACACCTGCTGACGTAGAAGGCGTCATCGAAGGCGACCAACGTCTACTGCTCAATCGCGAAATTTGTGTCGCGTGAGGAATCGCTCAACTGCACGGAGGAAACACGAAAGTGTTGCTGACAAACTTCAGCCAGGAGATCAAGCACATCAACAAGGGCACGACGATCGCATACATCGAGGAATTCTGCAAACCATTAATACGTTTGTCCTCTCGGATTCTGCCGCATCTACTCCGACGACCGTAGTTCCTGAACCAGACTTTGACATAAATCCAAGCCTCCCCATGATTAAGCAACAGCAGCTCAGAAGTTTACTTCGACAATACAAATAGCGCTTTTCGACATCATCAATGATTCGACAAACGCGAGTCGGAAAGCATCGCATAATAACCGAAGAGTGTGTTCGACCACTCCGTCAGAGCCTTTATCGAGTTTCTAGGCGAGAACGTGAGGCTATAAGGCACCAAGTCGACGAAATGCTGCGCAACGATCTCATCCAGCTGTCAAAAAGCCCGCGGGTATCTCCTGTAGTATTGGTGAAGAAAAAGGACGAAACGCTACGTTTCTGCGTCGATTATCGTCGTCTGAACAAGATCACGAAGAAGGACGTATACCCCGTCCCACGAGTAGACGGCGCATTGGATCGGCTCCGTAACGGTAACGTCTTCTCGTCGAGAGACCTCAAGTCTGGCTAATGGCAAATAGAAGTCGACGAACGAGATCGCGAAAAGACCGCCTTCATCACCCCAGAAGGCCTTTACGAGTTTAACGTTATGCCATTCGGACTGTGCTCGGCGCCTGCAACGTTCCAGCGCGTGATGAACATGGTTTTAGCAGGATTGAAGTGGCAGACCTGTATCGTATACTTCGATGACGTCGTCGCCTTCGCCGGAAATTTCGACGATCGCCTTAGCCGGATTGCAACAGTACTAGAGGCCATCAGGTGATCAGGGCTTACTGTGAAGCCGGAAAAGTGCCGCTTCGCTTACGATGAGCTTTTGTTCCTAGGCCACGCCATCAGCAAGCCTGGAGTCCGCCCCGACCCGCAGAAGGCAGCTGCCATCGCAAAGTTCCGGCAGCCCATCTACAAGAAGGCAGTGCGTAGGTTCCTTGGCATGTATGCCTACTACAGGCGCTTTGTCAAGGACTTTTCACGCATCGCAGTGCCGCTAACACATCTAACCAAATGTGATGTTGAATTCAAGTGGGTAACGCCCCAGGCCGATGCATTTCGAGAACTCAAACGATGCATACAGTGGCCGCCGGTACTTGCACACTTGCGCGAGGACGCCGACACTGAAATCCACACTGACGCCAGTAGCCTAGGCCTCGATGCCGTCATAGTCCAGAAGAAAGACGGACTTGAACGGGTGACATCTTTTGCTAGCCGGTCGCTGTCAAAAGCAGAAGGCAATTATTCTACGACTGAAAAGGAATGCCTCGCCATCATTTGGGTTACAGCAAAGTTCCGCCCTTACCTATATGGGACGGCATTCAAAGTGGTAAGCGACCATCACGCGTTGTGTTGGCTAGCTAACCTAAAGGACCCTTCAGGACAGCTGACGCGGTGTAGCCTCAGACTACAAGAATACGACATCACTGTAGCCTACAAATCCGGGCGAAAACACTCAGATGCCGACTGCCTATCATTCGCACCCCATTGACCCGCCGCCGCAAGATGACAAGGATGACGACGCCTTCCTTGGAATAATAAGCGCGGAAGACTTCGCTGAACAGCAACGAGCAAACCCGGAGCTAAAAGGCCTCGTCGATTATTTGGAAGGGCACACCGACGTTGTCCCTCGGGCATTTAGGCGCGGATTGTCTTCGTTCCCGCTTCAAAACAACCTGCTCGTGAAGAAGAACTTCCCACCAGTCCACGCCAGCTACCTTCTTGTTGTTCAGTTAGCGCTGCGTCCAGAAGTACTGCACGCCCTACATGACGATCCGACCGCTGGGCACCTCGGTTTGTCCCGGACGCTATCGAGGATACAAAATAGGTATTACTGGCCGTGCCTAACCGCCGATGTCGCCCGTTACGTCAAGACATGTCAAGACTATCAGCGACGCAAGACACCACTGACAAGGCCAGCGGGATTACTACAGCCGATCAAGCCTCCTTACCGACCTTTTCAGCAGATCGGGATGGACTTGCTGGGACCGTTTCCGACATCAACTTCAGGAAATAAGTGGATCGTCGTAGCGACGGACTATCTCACCCGCTTCGCTGAAACTAAAGCTCTACCGAAAGGCAGCGCAGCCGAAGTGGCGAAATTTTTCGTCGAGAACATCCCGCTGCGACATGGTGCTCCAGAATTCCTCATCACCGACAGAGGAACGGCTTTTACAGCAGAGCTCACCCGAACCATTCTGCGATACAGCCAGACAAGCCACAGGAGGACAACTGCCTACCACCCGCAGACGAATGGTCTCACTGAGCGCCTAGCATGCTAGCAATGTACGTCGACGTCGAGAGCAAGACGTTGAATGCCGTCCTGCCGTACGTACCCTTCACTTACAACATGGCGGGGCAAGAAACCACACAGATCACGCCGTTTAAGCTGGTTTACGGCAGGAAACCGACGACGACGCTCGACGCCATGCTGTTGCACGTGACCGACAAAGAGAGTCTTGACGTCGCTACCTATCTCTAGCGTGCCGAAGAAGCCCCCCAGCTCGCCCGCCTACGGATTAAGAACCACCGGCGTACCGACAGCCGACACTACAACCTCCGACGCGAATACCAGCCTGGTGACCGTGTTTGAGTTTGGACCCCAATACCTCGACGAGGGCTCAGTGAGAAACTATTGCGACGCGATTGCGGACCCTACAAGGTCACCCGACTTGTTGGCGAACTGGACTATCAGGTCGTGCCAGACGGCATTTCGCACTCACAGCGTGCGCCGCTCACCACTTGAAGTAGTCCATGTTGTGCCTCTTAAGGCGTTTCACCAGCGCTAATGAACTTTGGGGACATCGTATAGCGGAACTTTTGATTATCTTTTTTTGGACATTCTCACCTTGGACTTTGTTTCTTTGTTGTCACTTTGTTTAGCAAGTGTCCATTTCGGTTTTCATGTCCTATTTGCAGCATCGGCGCGATGACTTTTGAGAGAGGGGAACTGACACGTGAACTCGTTTATCTTTTGCGGGTGAGCGATTTTACCGTCCACGAAATGTTACCCCTCAGCGCAGGAGGCGTCTAAATGTATCGGAAAATTCTTGAATGTTATCAATGCTTTTATCCGCTCTCTGTTGTCACCGAACCTTGTGTAATCTGATTGCATGTATGCGCGACGCGAATGATGTAGAACTTTGTGGAAGGCATGCGGGTCCCAGCGATTACTCTGGAACATTCGACGACTGATTTATTAGAGCCGACGCGCTTGACCCGCTGATCAGATTTTCTACGATCGCCGACTGTGTTCGCCGCTCTCGTTGTGCTTTAAGTGTAGCCTGTTTTGTGGGCACACGTTCGCCCAATAAAAGCTAGTTCTGTCTTTGACAGTATAGCTACTGTGTTCTTTAACGTCACTACCATGTGAGAATATAGAGGTGACGACAATTCCTTACGCTGGCGTCCGTACCACGTTTCACGGGCTTAACATCATGTTACAGAGTACCAGGAGGACAAAATGCTGACTAAAGGTGTCCTCAAACATTCATCTAGTTTTTTGGAATCCCCAGTTGTCATTTTTAAGAAGGATGGCAGCTGGTGCTTTCGTGTAAAATACCGTCGTCTGAATAATATCACGTGCAAAGACGTCTACCCACTGGCACGCATTGATGACACCTTGGACTGCCTTGCCTCAGAGTCTCCCAATCCTATACGTGTTTGCTTTATGGTGTGGTAGGGTGATGGCAGTTGCTGTCGTTGTCGGCGGGGTTTTTGTGTAGGATAGACTGCAATGAAAATGAGGGCTGTGATTTGGCGTTTCTACGTATCGAGACCGGATAGACAGAACTTGAAGGCGAGTTGGAGACAGTGGTGGAAAAGGGAGGAGTCAGTAAAAGTAACAACGAAAACAACAGGGGGGTCTGCGTGGAGATGAACAGCCTGATAAAATTAGTGACAAAACCGCGTGTGCAGGCGGCATGCGTTGCTGGTTCAAGAATCATCACAAGTATCTGATCATGAAGAGCGCGGATACAGAATGCAGAACGAGGTAAAAAAAAGTGATCAACCAAGTAAACAATAATTGAAAGCGTAAGTAGACAACAAAAGTCACCAGAAACAAATGGAGAGACACGCTCTAATCGACCTTTCCAATGGTATGTCGCACCACTCCGGCGATGTCGGAGCGTGGCGTCAGCGGCGCACGTGCAGTGACTTTGGCTGTGAAAACAGAGCCACCGCCGATTTCCTGCGTGGTGCAGTCGCGAAGCGCTGGGCCTAAATAAGCGCCATGTGGACGCATTTTTGTTGTTGTTGTTTTACGTGAACCCTCAAAATTCGCTTGACAGCCACATTAGCAGTATTGTGTGTAGGAGAACATCAGTGTGGGGTAAACGGCGTGATGAAAATACTGAGGACGCTGGCCTTTTTTACTTGCGAATGTGAACCACCTGCTGGTCTGTGATGGATATTCCGATCAAGGATATTGCCTTTTCCAAAGAAGTGTGCCACCTTTCTTGTGGTGTAGTGAAGTGCGCGGCGATGAATAGCGATGATATTGCCTCATCTTGGCGTGGGGAAGCGTGACAGGTTGCTTGTTTTTGTGTGTTTGCGGGGTGCACTATGCGATGAGCAATACATCTCGCTTGCGAGAAAGTTCAGGCATGTTGCGTGTAGTAATGCCAGGCACAGTTAGAACTTCAAGGCGCGCAGTTTTTTGAACAGGTGTGAGAATGAATGACATGCGATGATTAGTGAGTGCATATATTTCGGTGCCACCTTCAATGTGTGCAGAAAAAGAAAGAAAAGAAAAGGCTTCTTTTGAGCAAACTGAAAGGTATAACTATAAATGAGCTACCGCCATGTTTTCACCACTGGCGAAGCTGCGTGTGTACATTTCACTGGGGCGAATGTACGAAAGGCAAACCACTGAAATTATTGTTTCTTTAACGAAGATCAAGTCCCTTGGTGTGAAGTAAGAATGAACTTTCTTCTTTTTTCTCTATTGTTATACTTACTTTAACGGCACGAACATTATGCTGTGGTAATACTTATAAATACGTAAAAGTTGGGCCTTCAAAAGTTGAGAGTTGTAAAGGGAGGCAACATGCACTTTGGAGGCATCATGCACAGCGCAGTCATTGCGCTAAGATTTATGTGCTTATGCACACTTTTGCTGTGTAGTTGCAAATAATTAAGACTCATAACTAAAATTAAATTGTGGTGTTTAACATCCGTAAGCTGCACAGTGGCCTATTGGAGGGGGGGGGGCAGTAAGGAAAGGCTCCGCCATAATTTTGACCACCTGCGGTTTCTAACCGTGCTCCCAAAGCGTGGTAACAATTATTCGTTTTTTTTTATTCCTCCCTCATCCGAATTTAGGCGCCGCCGATCGGTGCGGCTCCACTGAACCACCCTTGTGGATATGGCTGATATGCGTACACGAACGTTGTTTTGTATATCGTTTAACACTGCACTGTAAATCGGGCGCAAATTAGTAGGTTCACAACAATTCAATACAAAGTTTTGTCCAAAGAGCAGTCATTTAGGCGAAGTGTCATCTCCGCACCGTGACGCTGTGCATCTTCTGTGATAGAATGTTCGCTTTCGAAGAGCAATAAATTTTTATGTCTTGTAATCCACAGCAGGGGGAAATTTTTAGGAAATGACCACATGCTGACCTAATGGAACTATGTATTTGGCGACAGCATTAAATTGTTGTACTGGAAACAGAGGACTAATATTTTCTTTCTAAGCACAGTTCGTAGATGCAGTAGCTTCTCAAGAATAGCAATATTCGAGAATAAAGGTTGCGGCAGTTTATATACAATCAGCGCTCTTAGAGAGAACAGGTAGCATGAACTTCTTTTGCCAACCAGCGCCTAGCCCCGTTCGAAGGTGCGGAAGAAGGGAGGGGCACTTGCAGGGACGTCACCCTCTTTGCAGACAGGGGCAGGTTTATGGCAAAGAAATTGGGAGATGCGCGTATACTTACATTATGAAGTGATTTCGAAGCCAAGGTATTCAAGATGAGCGTGTAGTCCTCCACGACAGTAAGGATAGAGCTTTAAGATGTTTTTGTATAAAAATCTGTTGTACGCTATTGTATATAGAATTATAGAATGAAGGACCTAATTGAACGGTAAGTGAAGGCGGTCAAGACACGGCAAAAGCAATATTAGAAAACTTGAAGAGCAGTAACAACACTGGGCGTGGAACACACATTATACGGCGCTGTGGTGCGTATTCGTTTCTTACGTCCAGTGTCCTTATTGCGCTTTAATTTTTCTAATAATGCTTTACCAACTAGCCCACCTAACCATCCTATTTGGAAAAGCAAGCTAGGAAACAATAATGTCGTTTCTCAGAAGAAGACAGCTGCGCTGCGCGTGGTTTGCTCGAACTGATAGTGTGCTAGAGATCGCCAATAATTCCGCGCACAGCAATGCGCCCCCTCTCAGTGCTTGGCACATTACGCGACACTGTATTAATGAAAACTTAGAGGGAAGTACGACGACGGTTTTAACCGTTCGTGAATCACATCTTCTCCAGGTTACCTCTCTGTTAATCGTGGCTCGATATGTTAATTGTGTTTACAAATTATAGTGTTGTCTGCGCAACTGCGCATCATGGCCGGAAAGTACCTGGTGCCTCGGAGCCGTGCGAGACGGATGGCGCCAGGCCGCCGAGTCGGCTGGTTGCTGACGTGGCACTAGTCTCGGCATCGTCCTTGTTGGACGGCTCTGCTTCGGGGGCCGGGTTGTCCGCGGGCTTGCCAGGGCTGTCGTCGCGGTCGGCGTTCTGGGCAGGAGGAAAGCCCAATGATTCGATCACTGTCTGTTAAAGCGCTGGCTACCGCCACCTGCATGCGCCACTGGGTAAATAAAGTAGCGAAGCCTCGCTGAGCCAACTGAAAAGGAAACAATTTTTGGAAACAATTCTTCAATGGTGTGAAATGTGGGACATGAAACTTAACATTGATAAAACCGCCTTTCTTCGCGTCTCTCGCAAAAAGCTCCGCTTTCTTCAAACTACCGGCTAGGTTCGTCACCTTTGCTGGAAGAGACTAAATATAAGTATTTGGGTGTCACACTTACGAATACTTTATTATGGAATTTACATACAGATGCTCTTCCGCATTCCGGAAACTATACTTTCTAAGACATAAGCTTAGGAATTCTCCCTCTAGCGTAAAATTACTTGCTTGCGATTCACTAATTAGACCGAAACGAATATGCATGCGTTGTCTGGGACCCGTTTAATAAACGCAATATCGCCCGCCTAGAAAAGGTACAGAGAAAAGCTGTAAGGTTTATTTACTCTAAATTTCTCCCGTGTGACTCACCCTCTTAATTAATGCAGATTAACGGTATCCAATGTCTTGAACAACGAAGAAAAAGTTTACGTTTGCAATTTCTTTTCTTGCTTTGGAATCAAGACCTAGCTATTAACCCTTCTCCATATGTGTCGCTTTCAACGTCGAGGCATACACGCTACCATCATCCTAATTCCCTGACGCCGTATTTTGCGCGAACAGATTTATTCAAGTTTTCATTTTTTGCTCGCACTGTAACCGACTGGACCGATTCGTTATTGCCTTTCGCCACACTTTAATGTTTTTAACTTTGTTATCATTGTTTTGTTGCCATTTAACCCACCCTGCTTGGACCTGTACAAGGTTTGCAGTATTGAATAAAGAAAGAAAGAAAGAAAAAAGAAAGAGTAACAGAGAGGAATCGTTACGAATTGTAATCGACGCCGTGCCGTAGGCTGGAGGAGTTGCCAGTGTACAATCAAAGACCACTGAATTTCCGGACGCCCGACAATTCGAACGGCTTCGCGGCACCACCACGTCAATGTATAAGAACGTCTAAAATTTCGGATGTGAGAACCCTTCGCCGACCGATTTGCCGGACTGTTTGTCGTGACCGTAGGTACGAAACGGCATTAATTAAAGCTACCAGCGCCGCCATTTTAGTTACCTCGCCGCCTCGAACCAGTGCTCTCGCACGCAAACCCGCTGGCAACCATAGCCGCCACCGCGGCAGCAGTAGGCCTAGCTGCTTCGACGTTGCCTTCTTGCCGTTCACTGCCGTGCTCTTCTTTGAAATAAATCGTCGCCGTCAGCAATTGCACCAGCTATGCCTTTGTGGAATTCGCGAATGGCTTCCCAGCTCTGAAAGCACGACGCATTGCATAATAGCGATTCCCAAAAGTCACCTTTGCCCTAATACAACTATGTTACGCTGCGAAGCATACGCGATAGTATTGCCGGTGAAACATAACAAGCGTGGGAAGAGACAATTGTTACGGGACACAGTATGTATTCACTAATAATACCTGCGTGCACGCGCCGTCTCCTGTCACAGTACGAGCACCGATATGCCTAATAAGTGTACTGGTAGAACTTCAGAGCTTTTCCGGGTGTGCCTGCGGTGATTTGAGCCCTTAAAGGCAGTAAAAGATATGCATTCATTTTTTCGAACTGCCAGATTTTCGGACTTTTGGCGCCCCCTAGGAAGTCCGAAATATTGGACGTTGACTGTGCAACTCTCCAACAGGATGCTTCAAATGGTCCTTGCGGCGGACGCCCAGCAAAAGGAGGACAAGAACACAAAGGACCTGCGCATTGAGGAATACACGGGAAAGGAAGCGAGCCGCGGCTTCTTTGAAGGAGCTTGAGCTCAAAAAACAAAGTGTTGACATACGCCGAGATGCAGGTGTCTCTCATCCAATCCAAAATAAACTCTTTAAAGCAGTGACAGGAAACACTGAGGCGTCGAGCGTGGGATGATGGCATGTCATGACAGTTGAGGTTGACTTACCAGCTGTTGGGAGAGAATCTTACTTGTAACAAAGTTTAGGCCTCAAACCAATGAGCTTGCTATCCGTTGATAAAAATAGCTCATATTCAAAAATACTTGCTTCGGCATGCATCTACTTTTTAGTCGTACTTGAGAATGTTTGACTCGATTTGCAATGAGTATACATTACCATTGTTTTTCCGAAGATAATGTATTCCCCGTGCATTTTACTGTCCCCTCATTTCTGTTTTCTGCTCGAATAAAATAAACACTACTCCTTACTGTTCAAAATGGATTTAGTATTATTTTTAGTTATATAGCCTGACAGCGTCAGCCGACATGGTGTCAACCCGTAAAGTTCTGTATCACTCAGGGAATTTTGCAAAGGCACTTAGAGAAAACCTGGAAAACTCAGAGAATTTGGAAATGTCAACTTGGTAGGCGCCCTGGTTATTTGCACACCAATCTTAGCAATGCCATTGCAGAATTTATGCATTATTATTTGCCTGAAATTCTCTGCCTGGAGGTCTTGAAAATGATTTGAGAGTCCGCTTACAAATGCAGCAATATCGGACTAATGCTTCGTAACTTAGCGTAGTGTCTTGAACGGTAGTAAGCAGTTCACATGTGACATGAAACGTGATAATATTTTAAGCGCATGGTGGCTTTAATTCTTGCTCCATTGTAATGTGCCAATTGATCGTTCTCATTCAGTCCACTGGCATCAACACAGAGGGCACTGCTGAAAAGGCGGGATAATATGTGGATATACATTGGGGCATCCTCCCTCACCTGCTTTAAAGGACGTCCTTCAGGGGGAGTGAACGCTAGTTACGATGCCATTACATAAGCTCTAGCTAATTTAAGTTGAAATGTTTATAATACTTAATGTGTAATGTGATGAGAAGCCAACAAACACTGACACCAAGGACAACATAGGGGAAATTACTTGTACTGAATAAATGAAATAAAGAAGCGATAAATTAGTGGAAATTAAAGTGGATGAAAAAACAACTTGCTGCAGTTGGGAGCCGAACCCACATCCTTCGCATTTTGCGCGCGATGCTCTACCAATTGAGCTACCGCGGCGGCGTTTCCCCATCCACTTACTTGGGTATTCATGTGTACTAATAGAACCCTGGGAGTGTTAGCCAGCGCCACCACTCACAGACCTTGGCGGCAGACGTGGAACGTCGTTTTTGCCGCAGGCGTCACGAGAACGTGATCTTTTTATGGGTGAGGGCAACTGGTCAATAAACTCACATATGCTACCTGAAGGCATCATTGTTGCCGGATTCAAGACCCTCGTTATGTAATAAACGAGAACAAAGGGGGTTAACCGAGGGGCCAGATTTTTATTAGTCATATCATCAGAAGCCAACAAACACTGACACCAAGGACAACATAGGGGAAATTACTTGTGCTGAATAAATGAAATAAAAAAACGATAAATTAGTGGAAATTAAGGTGGATGAAAAAACAACTTGCCGTAGGTGGGAGCCGAACCCACAACCTTCGCATTTCGCGTGCGATGCTCTACCAATTGAGCTACCGCGGCGGCGTTTCCCCATCCACTTACTTGGGTATTTATGTGTACTAGTAGAACCAGTAGAACTGGTTCTACTGGTTCTACTAGAGTAGTTCTAGTAGTAGTAGAACTAGTACTAGTAGTAGAAATGTGGAATGTGCATATGTGCGAATTTTATTCAGCAGCCTGTTAAAAATGATTTCCCAAATACATTTTTATGGTTGGCATTTCTCTCATGTTTAATTTTATGATCTGCATAGAGTATTGTAGTTGAATATTTTCTGCATATGCCACTTTCATAAGTCATCAAATTTCATATAATTTTCACATTGTAGCTTAAGTGTGCTGTTATATGCTTCCATACAAGCTGCCAAAATTTGAAAGAATGTGTATTCCTGCCCACTTATCTCGCAAGCTCACCGCAAGGGAACACTTAAAGTCCAGTACTGCCAAGCCAAGAGTGAGCGCACAAATGTGGTAGTGGTGGTCTGTGAACAAGTTGTTCTGGTGAAGCTACTGCATCTGCATTCAAGACATTTCAAGTACGAGCGAGGTGCAATATTGTGATATCATGCGCGCGACGTCGGACTTGTATAGAGACGTTCAGTCGATGACTGCAACACAATCCCTGGGACAAACATGCAACAACCCAGAAAAAGAGAATAGCAGACAGGTGGAGGAATGCTGAAGAGGGAGAAGCGCGATGCACGAGGCGTGAAAGCATGCGCTGCGCAGGCTCGAAAGAGGGGCGACAAGGAGGAGGTGCCGGTTAGCCTAGCCTTGCTATTCCAAGGAACCGGACTGTTCCGGGGATGTCCCCGGACGACGGTCCATGGTACAGCTGAGCCTGGTGGATGGAGCCGACAGGCTGGTCACGCAAGAGGGTCCACGCCTGCTGCACAACCTGGGCCACGCTGACCGTAGCAGAGGGCCACTCCTGCCCCTCCCAGACAACGCAGCTGGGACTGGTTCGTCGACCGTGCTTGTCTGAATCACCAAGCGTCGCGTTGAGGCCAGCGTCGACAATGGACCCTGCGGTTCTTCCACGGCCGCAACCTCGGCAACGGCCCCGACATCTGGGCCAACGCAATTTTACGCCGTGAGCCCGCGTTTATACCAATATTGTGACTCTGATTTATCGCGTCGTTAATGGGCGAAGCAGTGAAACATGCAGAGCAACCTTATAGCTTTGATCGCGCCCTGCTTGTTGATTCTTGCCAGCTACAACAACGTTTTATTCTGCTTGTTCCTGTACGTGCTGTTAATTTATCTTATTCAATCTTATGAGAGTGTAGTGAGAGAAGATGACATTTCGTCTGCAAACGGCTCTGTCTAATATTCGCACCAATGTTGCCCTTGCATGCACGATATCCTCCCAAGAACCTGACATTACAAAGATATGCGACCACATTGACTAAATGCAGCACCAGCGAAAATATCTGGACATACCTGTCCAGAGCAGCAAGTGTGTCTACACTGAAAACATTTCAAGTACCAGCATGTACGGCAGCTCCATTGCTAACGGAACTGAATACAAAGTGGTGTGCTCCCACACTATTCATCGATGGAACTCTGCCGGAACTGTGTGCCAAATATCTTTGGATGTGAAAGTGAAGATGAACTGGTAAAGCATTTATCGAGGCTACAAGTGTGAAAGTTTTTTGTCATTCAAAGTGCTTTTTACAGCGAAGCTGTTAGGTCCTACTTGGCAAGCATTTTTTGCGTCCGTGTCTGTTAGCAAAAACGTGGGGCGATTGTGGTAGCAGTGCAGGGACCAAAGCTGTGGCTCATAGTCCCCGTAAGGCATAGGCTTCAACCACTTATCAAAGTGAAGCGCACAGTGCATAGGTTCTTTGGAATCACAGACACAACATACAGAACAGCGTACCTTTCAATAGAGAACGAGCGCTAAACCAGCATCCGAGCTACATAACTGGTAATAAGTGGCTCCTGGTCGCAATTAAAATGAAATTATGGGGTTCAACGTGCTAAACTACGATCTGATTATGAGGCACGCCGTAGTGGGGGATTACGGATATTTGGATCACCTGAGGTTCTTTAAAGCGCACCTAAATGTAAGCACATGGGTGTTTTCGCATTTCCCCCCATTGAAATGCGGCAGCCGTGGCCGAAATTTGATCCGCTGACCTCGTGCTTAGCAGCTCAACAACATAGCCACTAAGCAACCCCGGCGGACGCCTGGTAAGAATGTGAAGCACGTAGCACTCCTCGCATACCTGCCGCTGGCTATAACTGCTCTGAAAGCTGCCGCGGCGATGACAGCTTGCGACCTGTGAAGTCACGTCCCTAGCCCTGTTATTTCTTACCGAAATGTTTAGCAATGGTATTTTTCTTGTGGAATCTAAAGTTTCGGATAATAAATTAGTATATTTTAACTAAAATAAAAAATCTGCTGAAAATGAGAAAACGTTTTCCTTGACTGTGATTAGAGACTACAAGAAGGCTGACGACACGGCCAGAACTGATCATTTGTACACGTATCTTGATTCTGTTAGTGATGATGTCGAGCGTTTATGGCAAATTTTCCCTTGAACTAAACAATATTGCATTGGTCATTTCATTCTCACAAGGAAACTTTAGAAGCGTCGCAGAAATCATTGGAACAGCAGGGCTACCAATGCGGACTAAAAGAAAGATAAAGCGCCTTAGAAAACGGCACAAAGCTTTTACGTCTCAGTTCAGCAAACTAAAATATGATTTAATGACGAAAGTTGGACATGCAAGAAAAAATTTCTTGAGCAACACATTGGCGTAATTTATTACGCTGCACCCAAAAAAATTTGGCGCGCCGTAAGTGAAGCTAATGAGGAGATACATCAATTAAACATAAATAATTTAATTACACATGAACCAAGGGAAATCGCAGTAATATTTATGTGGTATTTTCAGAGTGGATTTTATGAGCTACACGAATAGGTCCATCAAGAAGGCCTGACGATAATGGAGAAAACAACTGGTAATTACTCGTGAAGGTGTCACTGCTATGCTTCTATATCTGAATATTAAATATTCAGCAGGCTCTAACACCATTGCAAACACATTTCTTAGACGCTGTGCTGAGCAGACTTCAAGTTTTTTGACCAATATATTGAACCTATCATCCCAAGAGTTGGTGTTATCCCAAGCGCATTGCACGTGTTCCACCAATCCCCAAGAAATGTGGCGAGCTTTCTGTAATAATTACCACCCTCTCTCAGTTATAAGCACTTGTTGCAAGCCGTTGGAAGATGCTCTTGTCTGTTACATTCAAGAGTTTATTGCCGATCGAAAGCTGTTGTCATCACGATCTGCATAGCTTCAGAAAAGCTATGTCCACAGTCCCTCAGCTGGTTTCAGCTGTGCATAAGATCTTGGGCGTACTTGATGTCCCTGGATAGCTTGATATTCTGTTTCTAGATTTTTCGAAGTCCTTTGAAAAAGTGCCACATGGTAAGCTACAGTATCAATTAAAATGCCTCCACCTGCCTTCATTCATTGTCCGCTGGATTAGTGTATATCTTTCCAATCAAAGCCAGTTTGTGTAAAAAAAATACACATCTTGTGTGCTTCCTATTACCTCGGTAGTACCACAGGGCAGTGATTTAGGTCCATTGTTGTTTCTTATTTACATAAATTAGTTAGTTCGTGGTGGTTCCCGGTTCGGCATCCATACAGTTGTTTACCGATGATTGTGCGGTATTCAAAGATATCTACTAATTGTCACATCTTGGTACAATACAATATCTGTGCAATTGGAGATTGGTGCAATCGGTGTGGAATGATTTTAAACTCAGAAAAAAACAGCGCTACACCGTATTACTAGAAGAAAGCTTGTTAGTGTATTCACATATTCAGTTCGTAATAATCCCACTTTAGAAGTTGATAACTTTAAACGCACAGGCGTTAGGCTAACAAACAAGTGCACGGGATCAAAACATATACGAGATATCTGTGTAGCCGGCCTCAGAAATTTATGGTTCCGCAAAAGAATACCTAATAAATGCATCATTTGGTACAATACATTTTGCTTACAATGCTTGCATAAGGTCAAAACTAGAGCATGCTTCCGTCGTATGGAATCCGCATATAAACAGAAAATTGTGCAACTTAAGAAAATGCAAAGCAAATAAATTTATTTTTGCAAAATACAAACGCCTATATTTTCCTTCAGATTTATTAATAATAATATAGCTACTTTGAAAGCCCGTAGAAAGGTTAGTCGCCTATCATTTCTTCAGGACTGCGTTAAGAACGGCCCCCTGACATACAAGTTTTAGCTGTTAGGAATGGCCTGCCGAGGTGGCAACGTGCAAGTTTTGCCAACCAGTTGCGACAGTGGCGGCACACTTTTTTCGGAACGCCACCGCAAACCTCTAGCTACGGCGTCACTAAGTCGACTGCGTGTGGAGAACAGTACATGCATCCTCGACGCTCCGTCGCTGGAGCCGAGTTTGACGAAGCAGGCTTTGTGCCTGAACCCACCACCGCGGAACTGACCTGCTATGAGCGGGGGAGTTGCCGCGGGAACGTCTACAGAGACCCCTTCCCACGCGCCGTTCAAGAAGCAAGACAATGGACACCACGGTGGCCGCGCTGAGGGGGCCAGCTCCGAGTTCTGCGCAGGCCCTCTGCCCTCCGAGGTGGGGGCGGGGGAGGGGCGTGAACTTGTGCGGGTGTGTGTGTGTGTAATCCCACGCGAAGAGGCGGCTCGTCTCCGGGTCGAATGTTTCCCTCACCTTGGGATCGAGGGAGGACCGAGTGTTTATAAACCGCTGCTGTGCGGCTGCTCAGTGGACTTTCTCTCGCAGTCATGCTAGACTGATGAACAGCAACATCCTGATGTAGATACTGTAAATAAACCCATATTCCTCGTTCTCGATGAGAAGCAGTCCTTTCCTTCAACAACGTCCTTAGCGTGGATAAGTTGGACGACGGCATGGGCCAGCTACCTTCTAATTCATGCCCGACTCCAATCTTGACAACTGATTACGAGCGATGGGATTGAGCCCCCAATCCTGACAACTGGCCGACAGCGGTGAGATGAACGTGGTGCTGTGTCTGCGGTGAGTGCTTGGTTCTTGCTTTGACTCTCTAGGCTTCATTTTGTGGCTGTTCTGTTAGAACTGTAGGGAAGCTAGATTGTTGATTGTTAGGTAGGTTTTCTTTTCGTAGGTAGATTTAGCGAGCACGACCAAGGCACTAAAGCAACAATCATGCATTTGAGGAGACTGCGGAGAGACGAATTGTTGATCGTTGGTGAGGAACTGGGCCTAGACGTAGGCAAGGAAATGCTAAAATCGAAATTATTGCATCTAATTTCCGAACAGGCCAGTGAGGAAGAAATTGAAATGGGGTTGAAACTTCTGAAGAAAAGAGAGAAACGGGAGAGAGAGAGAGAAGAACGGGCCAGAAAGACAGAGGAACGCCAGTTAAGAAAAATGCAACTTGAACTTGAAAGCAAACGTTTGGAGTTGTCTCAAGGAAGTGTAAGGGCCCTAGAACGATCAAGTGATGCAGAATCATACCGCATGGACAGGCTATTAAAGCCATTTGAGGTCGGGACCGACTAGGCTTGTTCCTAAGCAATTTTGAAAGGACTTGCGAGAAGATCAACTTCGGTCAGAGTACATGGCCACAGCGGTTTGTCTATGCTGCTGTGTGAGGCAGCGGAAGTAATCGCCAGACTCAGTGCACAGGATGCATATGATTATGCGATAGTTAAGGCTAGTCTCCTGAAGAAATACCGCCTTTCAGTCGAAGCTTTTCGGCAGAGGTTCAGGAGCACACGCAACAAAGATAGCGAGGGGTATCCGGAGTTTGCATACGGCTTAAAGGCCAACCTAGTCGAGTGGCTGAAAAGCGCGGAAGTGTTCGACAGCGGAGACGTGATCATTGAATGCGTGTGTCTAGAGCAGTCTTACAAAAGCATCCCCCAAGCTGTGAAACTCTGGGTGCAAGACAGAGGGAATGGAAACACTATGGAAAGGGCGGCTGAATAAGCCGAACAGTACGCAATGCGTAGAAAGTTGAACGCCGAGGACGGAAATTGGGACGGTCGAAATAGACCGCGGAAACCATTTCCGTTCAAGAAGGGTTCACAGACTAGACGACCGGAGCCTGTAGACGTGGAGGAAAAGCCCTCAGAAAAGAGCGAGGAGAACTCAAACGGAGAAACAGTACTAAAGAGCAGAAAAGAAAATTCGAGTCTTTCAGACCAATCCGCTGTTATAAATGCCACAAACTGGGACATATAGCTATAAACTGCGGGACGCCTAGCGTAGTTTTCTACTACGTGGATGAAAAAGACGAGAATATGGAACATTTAAGCCCATATCTTCACGACCTGCTAGTTAATGGCAAACCATGCCGGGTGCTAAGCGACATTGCCGCCACGATGGACATTCTCCATCCGTCTTGCGTGACGGTAGATGACTTCACTGGAGAAGTAGCATGGATCAAACAGTTTGTAGAAGAACACAGCGTGCGTCTGCCCATGGCCAAAGTCAAAATCAGTGGATCATTCGGGGAGCTAGTAACCGAGGCTGCAGTTTCCAAATTTTTGTCACTGCAGCACCCTTACATTTTGTAATCGTTCTAATCAGTTCCTGCGTGAGAAAAAGAGCTTAAACTGTGAGAAGGCGTTGTACAGGCATTGACGCGAGGCCAAGCTCGTAAAATCGCGTCGCTTACGGCTGAAAATGCACAAGCTGCTCCAGGGGAAGCAGCAAAAGGGATGACTTCAATACCCGAATCCGAGCTAGGCCCGAGGGACAAAAAATAGAGCCTGCCAGCTGACCAGCTCAATGAGAGCGTAGCACTAGAGTGTCAAAGTTTAAGCCTGCACGAAGAGCAAGCTGACGCAATCGCAAGCGAGACAGGGTCATTATTATCACCAGCCTCAAAGAACTTTGATAAGCCCTTACGTGTGGACAGAGAGTCACTGGCAGCGGAGCAAAAGAACGATGACAGCTTAGCTAAATTATACCAGACAGCTAAAGAAGGCATTGCTAGGCACAACGTGACGATACAAGAGAGAGGAGGATTGTTGTATCGGCACTACAGAGATCGAAAGGGTAGGGTTCTAGACCAATTAGTCGTGCCTACTAAATACAGGGAGGGCCTTTTGAGTCTCTGTCATTGAAATGGGTGGTCTGGCCACCTAGGCATATACAAATCAAAGGAAAGATAGCTTATGGAATACTACTGGCCTGGCTGCTTCAAAGACGTAGAAACCTTTGTAAGATCATGCGACGCCTGCCAGCGCTCGGGTAAAACAGGGAAGACATGGAAAGCTCCATTAAAAGTAGTGCCCTTAATAACAGAACCTTTCAGACGACTTGTGATAGACAAGGTAGGGCCTGTACCAAAAATAAAATCGGGTTACAGGTACTTGTTTACCAGGCTGTCTCCGGCTACAAAGTTTCCAGGAGGAATCCCTCTGAAAAGCTCAGCTCCACCGAAGTAGTAGACGCAGTTTTGACAGTATTTAAACGAGTTCGGTTTCCAACCGAAATTCAGGCGGATCAAAGGTCAGTATTCACCAGCGCACTCACTTCCACATTCTTGCAAAAGGGCGGGGTAAAGTTAACACACAGTTCCGTCTATCACCCTCAGTCAAACAGCGTAGAGAGGTGGCATTCAGTGCTTAAGCGAGTTTTGCGTGCGCTCTGTTACGAGCACAAGGAGGACTGGGAGAATTATCTGCCGGCAACTTTGTTTGCTTTGCGAACAGTTCCACATGAAGCGACAGGGTTCTCGCCAGCAGAACTAGTGTATGGAAGGACACTCCGTTCTTCACTGAGAATGTTAAGAGAGATGTGGGAGGAAAGAGGAGAGAGTCCTACAGTGGTTGAATACGTGCTAAATCTGCTGGAAGAGCTAAGCGCAACCCAAAAACTAGTCGAAATGAACATAGGAGTTGCTCAAGAGAACGCCAAATTCTATTACGACAAGAATGCGAGGTTTCGTGCGTTTAACGCCGGAGACCAGGTAATGATCCTCAAACCTTCAAGAAATAACAAGCTTGAAGTTCACTGGGACGGGCCGGCTAAAGTGATGCACAAACTTTCGTATACTATCTATGCTCTGAAAATGCCCGGTCGCAGGAAGGAGGTGAGGATATATCACTGTAATTTTATGAAGCCGTACATTAAGCGGAGCGGAGTCGTTAACTATACCATGAAAGAGCAGGATGGCACTAGTACCAAGTTTAAGGAGTATAGGGCGACCTCCAACTCTGAAATCGGCCTAGAAGAAGTAGTAAAACTTTCGGTAAGCTCGCACGCTCTTAGCCCCGAGCAGCTAAATGAGCTAAAAGGGGTGTTAGGGGAATATCTCGACAGATTTAGCGATTGGCCGGGTAGAACAGAACTAATAACGCATGAAATAGAGCTGACATCGAGCGAACCCGTAAGATCAACGCCTTACAGGGTGTCTAAATGACAGAGATATGTTATGGAGGCAGAGATACAGCGCATGCAAGAGTTGGGAGTTATTGAGGCCTCTGAGATTGACTACGCGTCACCGCTAATACTGGTAGAAACCCCTAACAAGGACCCTGATCCATGTGTTGACTACAGAAAGTTAAATGCCATTATTAGGGATCAGCTGTACCCGATACCCAACATTGAGGAACGAATTGAAAGAGTTAGCGCTGCTAAATACATTTCAACTATAGATTTTGTGCGGCCGTACTGGAACGTTCCCCTTTCGGAAAGTGCCAGCCGCTATGCCGCATTTATCTCACCTGTAGGCACTTTTCGCCCTCTCGCACTCAGCTTCGGGCTGAAGAAAGCGCCGTTTATCTTCTCTAAGTTAATGGATATTGTCCTAAAAGACTTGCAGGAGTTCGCCTTGCCATATCTTGATAATGTAGCAATTTTTTCGTACAGCTGGGAACAACACGCATCGCACCTCAAACAGGTGTTCTCAAGGCTGAGGGAAGCCGGCTTAACGGTGAAAGCGGAAGACTGTAGATTTGGTTGCTCGCAGGTTACTTATCTGGGCCATGTTGTCGGCCAGGGCACGAGACGGCCGGCCGAGCTGAAAATAGCTACGATTGGAGAATTTTCTCAGCCGCGCACGAAAACAGACCTTCGTTCATTTTTGGGACTTGTGGGGTACTATCAACGGCACATTCGAGATTACTCGCAAATGGCAAGTCCATTAATGGGCGCCCTCCGAAAGGGAGCACCGAGTAGCGTACACTGGGATAAGGACAAAGACCACGCTTTACAAAGTTTGAAAACGCTATTGGTTTCTCTTCCTGTGCTTCGCGCGCCAGACTACACAAAGGAATTCATAGTTCAATGCGACGCAAGCGACAGAGGTATGGGCGTGGTACTTAGTCAGGTCGGCGACGATAGCGAGGAGCATCCTATCCTCTATGCCAGCCGTAAACTAAATGTAAGAGAGGAAGCCTACAGCGCTTCAGAGAAGGAATGCGCTTGTTTAGTTTGCGCCGCCCAGACGTTGTCGTGTTACTTGTACGGAGCGTAGTTCCTCTTCGAGACCGACCACTGTCCTCTGACGTGGCTCAATCAAATGTCACACAAAAATGGCCGCTTGCTCTGATGGAGCCTCACTCTCCAAGAGTACAACTTCTCCGTTAGATATAAAAAGGGAAAGTTGCATAGCAATGCGGGTGGTTTGAAAAGGCTAATTTTAATTCTGTGTTTAAGGGTCCCACCTAAATTTTAGGGTTACTATTGCTAATATTGTTAAGCCAAAAAGATCCCCCTGATTTAGCAGGATTCCCTCCATGATTGCTGAATTTGTCAGCATGAAATTGCTTGAAAAGCTGGCATAGCGAAATGCAATATTTTTTTTTTTGCACTTGTGTTTTCCTTGAAGCCTAGCGGGTCTAAAGTGAGATCCAAAGTACGTCATTTCGACGCAGAGCCCTTTTGTGGGGTTCGTTTTGCAGTTGCCTGTCCTTGTTGGGCGTTTTTGGGCGGTGACATCATTACAGAAGTGGTCGCTGCGAGCCAAGGCATCACCCCCTGGCCACCAGCAGTTCTCTTCCTGCCCAGCAGTTGACAGCGCTGGACAGTCGAGATTTTCCGGGCCTTGGAGGCGCTATTAAGAACGGCCCGCTTACATGCAAGTTTTAGCTTTTAGGAATGCCCTGCCGAGGTGGCAACGTACAAATTTTGCCAGTCAGTTGCGACAGCGGCGGTAAACTTTTCTTGAAACGCCACCACAAACCTCTAGCCATGGCGTCACTAAGTCGACTGTGTGTAGAGAACAATACGCGTGTCCTCGACTCTCCGTCGCTGGAACCGAGTTTGACGAAGCAGGCTTTGTGCCTGAACCCGCCGCCGCCGACCTGATCTGCTATGAGCGGAGGAGTTGCAGCGGGAACGCCTACAGAGACCCCTTCCCACGCGTTGTTCAAGAAGCAAGACAATGGACACCACGGCGGCCGCGCTGAGCGGGTCAGCTCCGAGTTCTTCGAAGGCCCTCTGCCAACGGGGGGGGTACCGTGAACCTGTGTGTGCGTGTGTGCGTGCGTGCGTGCGTGTGTGTATGTGTGTGTGCGCGCGCGCGCGCGTGTGTGTGTGTGTGTGTGTGTGTGTGTGTGTGTGCGTGTGTGTGTGTGCGTGTGTGTGTGTGCGTGTGTGTGTGTGCGTGCGTGCGTGCGTGCGTGCGTGTGTGTGTGTGTGTGTGTGTGTGTGTGTGTGTAATCCGTCGCGAAGAGGCGGCTCGTCTCTGGGTCGAACGTTTCCATCACCTTGGGATTGAGGGAGGACCGCGTGTTTATAAACCTCTGTTGTGCGGCTGCTCAGTGGACTTTCGCAGTCATGCTAGACTGATGAACTGCAACATCCTGATATAGATACTGCAAATAAACCCATATTCCTCGTTCTCGATGAGAAGCAGTCCTTCCCTTCAACAACGTCGTCAGCGTGGATGAGTTGGACGACGGCATTTGCAAGCTGCCTTCTAATTTACGCCCGACTCCAATCTTGACAACTGATTTCGAGCGATGGGATTGAGCCCACAATCCTGACAACTGCCTTTCCGGAAAGATTAACTTAGCTCTCCCAAACTCTGTTAGACTTCTTAATACGAGGAAAACGCGACACAGGGACGAACATTATTTAGCACCAATATTCGCACGCACAAATTTATTCCGATATAGTTTCTTCCCGCACAAGATCGCGGAGTGGAATTCTTTGCCATCTACCATATTTACCTCCGATAATTTTGTTAATGAAATGCAGTGCCATGTTTCGAATTCCTAGCATCACTAATGTTTTTACGATTCCGGTGACCTTGTTAGCCATTCCTACCTCATAAGAATTGCCATTTTTCCCTTTTCCTGCCTACATTTGTTAAGGAAATTTCACGACACCGCTTGTTATTTCTTCTTTAATGTAATGTTACCGGCATGTTGCACGTGCAGAAAAACTATATTTACAATATATGTAAAGGATGAGCCAGAATGTTTAAGATGCCTGACCACCAACAGCACACAGCAGCCAGCCTATCCGATCTTCTTCTTCCTCTGTCTTTCTTCATCCTTCCCCCAACAGGACGCCTGGGTGGCGAAACGCCGTCTCGGCGCGTGGCAGGCGAAGAATTGCCAGCGAAGTATAACTTCAGCCGCAAAACGTGCACGACGTCGACAGGCGTTTGAACTTAGGATGCATCAAAGTGTAGCGGCGAAATCTCATAGTTGACGTCGGTAACTTGGCGCAGGACTTTATAAGGCCCTGTGTAGCAAGAGAGAAGCTTCTAGGAGAGGCCAACGCGACAATATGGTGACCAGAGAAGCACCCAAGCACATGGTGCGAACTTGACATTTCGATGGCACTGGTTCGTAATACTCTTTTGTATATGCTGCAAGGCTAATAAACGAGATCGGGGTTCTTGACGTGCCATGTGAGAGTGATCGATGAGTTCACGAGCGTACTCAAGTGCAACACGTGGCATAGGATGGAGGATGGCGTCAAACGGCAATGTGAGGTCGCAACTATACAAGAGATAAAAGGGTGAATATCCTGCGTTGTCATGTCGAGACGAGTTGTACGCGAACGTTACGTAATGCAGCGTTGGCGTCGCCGTCGTGGTGATCGTTGGAGCCCTACATGGACAGCATCTCTGTGATTGTTCGGTTGAGACGTTCCGTAAGACTGTTAGTTTGGGGGTGGTAGGTGGTGGACAGCTTGTGCTCACTGGTACAAGAGCGGAGGAGGTCGTCGACAACCTGAGATAAGAACGAGCTACCACGGTCTGTAACTGTCGAGGTACACCGTGGTGGAGAATGACGTCGTGGAGGAGAAAATCGGTGACGTCTATTGCGCAACGAGTTTGCAACGCCTTTGTTATCGCGTAGCGTGCCGCGAAATCAGTCGCCACAACGATCCACTTGTTTCCTCTAGTCGTCGAGAAAGGGCCAAGCAGGTCAAGGCCTATGCAAAGAGGGAACTTCAATTGGATGGAGTCCGCCGACAGGTGGCAGGGGAGGTTTCTTCGGGCGCTGACACAATTCGGAAGTTGCCGCATAACGACGCACAGTGCTGTAGAGACCCGGCCAGAAGAACCGGCCACGTACGCGGTCGTATGTACGCAAAACTCCAAGGTGTCCCACCTTCGGTACATCGTGAATTTGTTCGAGAATGACGAGTCACAGATGAGGAGGAAGCACAAGGCACAACTCAGGGCCGTGAGGGTTGACATTACGGCGGTAGAGGATGCCATCGTGCGGCACGAACATGCGGCGCGTGCTGTCGGTGCTGCCAGATTCCACTCCGGAGAGGATGGATGGTAAGGATGCGTCGCGTAGTTGTTGAGCGTGCATATTGGTCAGTCAAAGTCATCGCGCAGGTCACCGGATCATGTACAACTGGATCGGGAGGATCCACTGGGTGACGCGAGAGGCAGTCACCGTCCTTGTGGAGGTGTCCAGTTTTGTAATGGACACTAAATGAAAATTCCCGGAGCCGCAAAGCCCAGCCAATGAGCCGTTAAATCGTGTCCCGAAGGGAAGACAGTAAGCAGAGTGCGTGGTGTTCTGTGAAGACCGAAAACGTGCGGCCGTTTAATGAGGCCGGAACATTGCGACAGCCCAAACTAAAGCCAAACACTCCCGCTCGGTGATGGGGCAATTTCTCTCGGCAGGTGACAGCAGGCTGCTGGCGTAGGATATCACGCACTCGTTACCATTCTGTTGTTGGGCGAGAACAGCGTCGATGCCATGGCCGCTTGTGTCAGCGTGGACTTCGGTCGGTGCAGACGGATCAAAGTGGGCAAGTATGGGAGGGGTGGTCAGAAACCCGATGAGAGTGGCGAACGCGTGAGCCTGCTTCCGGCCGCATGAAATGGCGTGCTCGGCCTTTCACCGATCTTCTAAAGAAGATCGGTGAAAGGCCGAGCAACGTCGGCGAAGTTTTCGATGAAACGGTGAAAGTAAGAACACAGGCCAACGAAGCAGCGGACGTCAGAGGTGGAACGTGGCACAGGGAAACTGCGTACGGCGCGAACCTTTTCTAGATGTGGTTGAACACAAGATGCGTCAACGAGGTGTCCCGAAACGGTAATTTGTCGGCCCCCGAATCGACACTTCGTGGTGTTCAGTAGAAGGCCGGCTTTTCGGGAGACCGCCAGTATTGCAGCCAGTCGGGTGAGCTGGCTGCCGAACGTGGGAGGTGACGTCGTCAAGGCAACAAAGACAGGTGGTCCATTTGTAGCCCCGCAGAAGAGAGTTCATCATGCGTTCAAATGTCGCAGGAGCATTGCATAGGTCAAAGGGCATGAATTTGAACTGATATAAGCCATCCGGCGTGATGAAGGCCGTCTTTTCGCGGTCCATTTCATCAACAGAAATCTGCCAGTAGCCAGATCGAAGATCGATGGGCGAGAAGTATTTAGCTCCATGCAAGCAGTCCCAGTCGTCATCGATGCGTGGATCTCACCAATATGTTACGGGGATGTTGCGAGTATAGAAAAACTATATTTACAGCATATATACAGGATGAGTCAGAATAGTTAAGATGGCTGACCACCAATAACACGCAGCAGCCAGTATCTCCGATCTTCTTCTTCGTCCTTCTTCGTTCATCCTTCCGTAGCAATATAGTTATGAGAACGAAGGATTAAGAATTGAAGACTATTTACAATGTATATTTAAAAGATAACTGCAGCGCCTGGCTTGTTTTGCCGACAGCTCAAAAACCACAGAGCGTTCGTCTTCTTTGTCGGGGTGCCCGCGTGCATCGTCCACAAGAAACACGCCATATGCATGTATCATTATCCCCGGCGACAGGAGCACGGTCCCGGGCCGTTTATATATCGGTGATAACAGCAGGGTAGTATGCCTTGAGGCGTGCGACATGCACAACATCAGTGAAATTTGGAGGAGATGAGGCACTGGTAATGCCTGGGGCGATTTCGTACGTAACTCGAGTCGCGGAACGCCGCAATCGATACGGGCCTGTGCACCGAGACAGGAGTGTTTCTGCTAGGTCAATGTGACAAGTAGGGGACCACAGGAGTACCAGAGATGCAGGCAAAAAGTGGACGTTTCAGCGCTGGCGATTGTACAAGCGCCGTTGCTTCTCTTTGGAGACCAGGAGGCAAGCGCGGGCAATTTCGCGTGCTTGGACTGCCTTGGTGATGGCGTCGAGTGCATACTCGCAGGTCCCTGCTGCGGCGGATGAAAAGGATGCGTCCAGTGGCAATGTGGGTTCCCGGCCGAACATCAGAAAGAACGAAGACTAAGCGGCAGTGTCGTGACGCGAAGAATTATATGCAAAAGTTACATCAGGTAGAGCAAGCTCACAATCAGTATGGTCGGACGAGACGTTCTTTGGAAGCATATCTGTTAGGGTGGCATTGAGACGCTCCGTGACATCATTAGTCTGTGGATGGTAAGATGTAGTCAGCTTTTGCTTGGTTGAGGAGGATTGCACGATGCTGGCGATGACTTAATAAATAAATGTCCGACCACGGTCTGCGAGCAGTTGGTGGGGAGCACCATGCTGCAGAATCACGTCTCGTGAAAGAAAATCGGCGACATCTGAGGCGCGGCTTGTTGGAAGCGCTTTGATGAGGGCGCAGCGCGTGGGGTAATCTGTCGCCACAGCGACCCACTTGTTGCCAGACGTGGATAGAGGGAACAGGCCAAGTAAGTCCAAGCCAACGCGAAAGAACGGCCCTAAAGGAAGGTCGATTTGTTGAAAACACCCGGCAGGGAGCGTCAATGGTGTTTATCGGCTGTGGCATTTTTCACATGCCCCGACGTATTTGCGGATGAAGTGGGCAAGGCTTGGCCAAAAGAAGCGTCGGCGAATGCCGTCCTAGGAGCCTGAGATGACAAGGTGACCTGCCGTTGGTAAATCGTTAAGTTATTGAAGAACAGCTGACCGGAGGTGCTTAGGAATGACGAGAAGCAGGGCAGGACTATAGGGGCGTAAATTGTGGCGGTATAATACACCATGCCGGAGAACAAACAGGTGAAGGCACAAATCAGCAGGCGAAGAGTCCAAGCCATCAATGACGGTGCGCAAAGTGCCATCACGTCGTTGCTCGTCGGCAACGTGTAGCAGCTGAGACAGCGGAGAAAACTCAAGCGTCGGTATCGGGGTCAGGATCAGCGGGTGGTTCGTCCACTGGATAGCATGAAGAACAGTCTTTTATCTTGATGTAATCGGCATGACATGTACACTACTGCATCGGAATATTACTGCAGCTGCAGAGCCCAGCGACCAAGCCGGCCGGTAAGATCCTTGAGTGAGGAAAGCAAGCTCAACGCGGGGTTGGTCCGTGATTAGAGAGAAGTGCGTGCCATACAAGTACGGGTCAAATTTGGAAACCGCCCAGACGATAGTCAGGCCTTCACGATCTAAATAGTTTCGCTCCGCTGCTGTGAGGAGGCGGCTAGCGTATGCGATAACACGATCTTGGCCCTGTTGGCGCTAGGCTAAGACGGCTTCGATACCATGACCTTTTGTAACGGTATGGACCTCTGTAGGAGAGGACGGGTCAAAGTGGGCCAGTATAGGTGGCGCTGTGAGAGTGTTGGTGAGGTAGGAAAACGTGGCAGTTTGAATGACGCCACATGTAAACGGTCCGTTCTTCAGAAGATCAGTAAGAGGTTGTGCAATCACTGCGAAGTCTTTAACGAAGCGCCGGAAGTAGGAAGAGAGTCCCAAGAAACTTCGGACGCCTTTGACAGACTGAGATACAGGAAAGAACGTGACAGTACGAATTTTCTTCGGGTCTGGTTGAATACCGGAAGCGTTGAAGAGGTGGCCCAGCACTGTAATCTACCGACGACCCAAGTAACACTTCAATAACTTTAGTTGGAGCCCAGCCTCGCGTAAGACATGAAGAAAAGCTGATAAGGGCTCGTTTCAAATGTATGCAAAAATATGAGAACGTCGTGTAGGTAGCAGAGCCATGTGACCATTTGAACCCTTGAAGCAAAGAGTCCATCATACGTTCGAACGTTGCTGGGGCGTTGTATATACCGAATAGCATGACTTTTAACTGATATAGATCATCAAGGGTGACGAACGCGGTCTGCTCTTGGTCCTTTTCCTCCACAGAAATTTGTCAATACTAGACCGCTGGTCCATTGATGAAAAGTAGTTGGCACCGTGGAGACAATCGAGGGCGTCATTAATGCGAGGCAAGGGTAGAGGTATTTCTTAGTAATGCGGTTTAAATGACGGTAATCTACGCAGAAACGCCACGTGCCATTATTTTAACAAGCACCATGGGCGATGCCCAAGGGCTCGAAGAAGGTTCAACAATGCCTTTGGCAGGCATCTTGTTCACTTCATCTTGAATAAGCTTACGCTGTGAAGGAGAAACTCGATATGGCCGGCGATGAATAGGACTGGCTTCACTAGTATTTATGTGATGTTTAACAGTTGAAGTCTGGCCCAATTGGAGATTGTTGAGGTCGAAGATGTCGTGGTAGGTAACCAAGAGGCGACACAGAGCTGCTGTTTCTTCAGCAATAGGTCCGCAGAAATCATGGGACGAAATGTTGCGTCAGGGCACATAGCATCCTGTGGACGTGGTTAAGTATCTGAGCAGACGTCTACTACAAACGTCGTGACGTGGTCATCTCCTATAGCACGCAACGATGCAAGCGATATACCTTGGGGTAGAACTTCCTTTGTCAGGCCAAAATTAATGAAATGGAGGCATGTCCGGTTATCAGCGACGCTGACATTGATATTGCGCATCAAAAGGACATTAGGAACTGGTGGAGCTACATAATCACCATTGGGCGCAGGAAAAGATGATAGCAAATAGACGAAAGTCAAGGCTTTAGGGGGCAGGGGCGGACGAAGACGGTCGTACTAAAGTTGTGCAGCAGTTCGGCACGAACATGCACTAGTAGAGGAAGTTCGAGGCAAAGGGCACCAGCAGAACAGTCAACGAAAGCTGAATGCGCCGTAAGAAAGTCGAGTCCGAGGATTGGGTCATGTGGAAAATTAGTCAGCACTTTAAAAAGAACAGAAATATGGCGGTCGCCGATACTTACAAGGGAAGTACACATTCCAGTGATGTCAACAGTGCATTCATCAGCCACGCATAGGGCTCGTGTAGTAGCAGGCATGAGGTCCTTCCTCAGTTGACGGAGGTTAGAACTCATTATGGACACCTGGGCTCCAGTATATAATAACGCCGTCAAAGGTACACCCTCGACGTCAACATCAGTTAGGTTCTGGTTCGTTGGGAGCATCAATGGACGACTTTGAAACGACGAAAATAACGCAGCACTACCTCTCCAGGAGCTGCATGGTCTAGTTTTCCGTTTGGGAGGGTCCATAATTGGTTGGCGACAAATAGGCGCGTGGCTGGTGCGACGGAGACCAACGGCACTGAGGGTACGGCGAGCGAGCAGGTCGACTGTTATCGATGAATACGTCAGAGATAGGAGGCATACGGCGAGGGGACTAACGGCGTGGATTCGCATATGAGCGACGAGACGCGGAAAAGGAGCTCGAATACGACGACGTCCAGAAGGTGCGGCAGTAGCGACGTTGCCAATGGGGGCGCAACGGAAGCAAATGGGCTTGTCATTCGGAGTTGTCCAGTCGGCTGGCTTGCGGTATTTGGGAGGGGAATGCAGATCTACACGAGGCGCAGCAGCCGGCAGTGGTCGGGCGTCAGGTCGGGAGACCGAGCAGGCAGCAGGAAAACCTAGGTTTGCAAATTCTTGCTGCTCAACTGCCTGAATGAGAGAGATCGCTGGGGCTGGTTGGTCAATGGTGGGGTTAAGTGGGCGTTGATGGAATGGCGCAGGACTTGTAGCCTCGATCTCGCGGCGAAAAATACGTGTGAGGTGCTCGTTTAAGGGTGGTCAAGCGATAAGGTCGATGCAAGGTGACGTTGCAGCCGTGTTAGGGAGCCTGGAGAACTGTGGAATGACCCTATCACTTTTGGCGAGCTCAAAGAGGCGGCATTCCTTGACAGTGACGTCGATGGTGTACACGTTGTTGAAGACCAACAAGTTGAAGGCGTCGTCCGCAATCACTTTGAGTACGTGGCCGACTTGGTCAACCTCAGCCATATTGTCGTCGACTTTCCCGCAGAAAGCGAGCATGTCTCGTATGTATGAGACATACGATTCAATAGAAGACTGAACTCGAGTAGCAAGCTCTTTTCTAGCAGCCAGCGCCGACCAGTGGAACTTCCAAAGAGGTCGCTGAGCTTCTCCTTGAAAGCATCCCCGCTAGAGATCTCGTCCTCGTGTGTACGGAACAAGACACGAAGAGTTCCGCCCAAGTAGAATAGGACATTCGTCCGCATAAGTGCAGGGTCCCAGCGGTTCTTTCGGCTAGCACGCTCATAGAGGCTGAGCCAGTCCTCAACGTCGATATTCGTGGAGATTGGTGACCGATTACCAATCGCGGAGATTGTTAACCGTACAGTACGTTGTTGTCGGGGTCGCACGAGTAGAAGAGACAAGGTATCGTCATCGGGAGCCATGGCTGAAAGCGGTACGGTGGGGTCGCTTCGGAGCTCGTGGCGAGGACGGAGGATGGCACCCTCCACCAAAATGGTGCGCGAACGAAGGATTAAGAACTGGAGACTGTTTACAAGGAATATTTACAAAGGATAACTGTAGCGCTGGCCAGTTGAGCCGACAGCTCGAAAGCCAGAGAGCGTTCGTCGTCTTCGTCGGGGCACCCGTGTGCTTCACTCACAAGGAACACGCAATATGCATGTATCAATATGTATTGTTTCCTTTGTTCATCGCTTGCTTTGTTTGATTCTAAACTTTTGTATGTTACATGAAGCCCCGTGAGCCAAATTATTGACTTGCAGTTTTTCAAATATATAAATAAATATTCCTGTCATGACCTATAATTTATGTTCGTCACACATTCTCGTCATACTATGCCAATTTTCGTGCATACCAACTTCCCGAAACGGCCATGAGAGCACCAACACGTAGGTGGCTGTATCATGACCTGTATACGATTGCCCCTTTGCTTCGCTTTCAGTATCTGCTAGAAAATTGCGGCGCCGTGCAACACACGGGAAAATTCCTCCTAACACCGATCCTTAGCGAAGAACATTTGGCAGAGCGATGTCGTGTACTTGCTGAAAGGGCTCGACAGCTTTATACTGCCACGCAATTTGTTTTTACTACACGCAAATAAATGCATTCTCCTTGGCAGCTACAAGTAGCCAGTGCCAGAGTGATCGGCGGGCAGTATCTTTTATACCTTCGGAACGCAGCAGTCTCCGGCTATGTCGACAAAGAATTTGTTTTTGTTTTCGACATAATAGCACGTATATACTGCATACACGTCACTTTCGCGCAATAAGCTTTCGCGATTTTTTGGCGACAGGTAACAGACAGGTGAAGCAGGCGCAGCCCGATAACTTTTGACCAATTGAGGAGCGCTGATAGTGAAAAAGGCGCAGAATCTGAAAGCATTATTTTTCATTTGTTCGGTCTAATAATGCATAATAAGTGTATATACGTCATATCAGATGATGAAACTTGCCGCTTTTCCTGATATCGCGTGACTGACTAGCGAAGGGGGAGGGGAGGGTGTGGCCAGAAAGAATTTCGCATAATCATGGAGGGCTGATTGCAGTAATGGAATAGAAGAGTTTGCAGTAGCTATAAGTTACAGGATCCTTATCATGCGTGCGGTGTAAATATGGCCTTGAGGTGACTCACGCTCCTTCTCTCAAACTGAGGCGGGAACTCCTGGGGAAAGCAAACCGAAAGCAGCCTTTCCCCACGTTGTTTAGAAGGTCCACAGTCCGGGTTGCGATGGCGTGTACATCGGGGAAAGGGCCAACTTTAGTCAGCGGCTTCGCGAACATAAAGAGGATGTGGACAACAGTGGCGTCAAAAGGCAAATCATGCAGCAACGACTGAACAGAAAATAGACTTGTAGAACTCTACTATAATCGGCCTGGAAAGAAACTGGGAGTGACGCCGCTCACTAGACTCCCTTGAGATGCAACCAGCGGACACATGCTCGATTGAAAGCAAGAAAGGCTTCCAGCGTCTTACGCACCGTGCTTGCGTCACATATTAAAACTTAATCCAAAGGCACTTCTAATTTATAGCGCCATTACGAACAAAGCTTCCGTAGAGAAGCGGAAGCGGCTTGCCTTTTAAAGTTTAACTTGGTTGGTGCACGCCTTTCTTTGGTAATGTTTCATCCCTACCGGATGGGTTTCCGTCGAACTTTCGATTACGATTCTTTCTGTATGGTTCGCCACAAGAACGCTACAAGATTCTTGGACCACCTAAATTATTTCAAGCCGATGATCCAGTGTACAGTAGGGCACAAAGAGAGCGCCTGCATTCCGTTCGATGACGTTCTCACGGAACGAACCTCAAAAACTCTCTGCACTCCAAGGCCCACTAATGCTCGGTTGCCTCATCACTGTTCGACCGCGCTTCCCTGTCTTTGTTCTAGTCTTACGACGCGCAATGCAGAGCCCATTTGGGAGTGGAAGAACCCGGGCAGTATTGACTACCTACCCCAAGCACGGGTGAAGCAAGGATGTCATGCCTCAGCACCGACCGAAGTGGTGTAAAAAAAAAAGTGAAGGAAGCGCACTGCCATTCCCGGTGCACGCAGTGTGACTGAGGCTCGCGTTAGAGTGTTTACTCATTAGTGCCTTTTAGGGGCACATGGTCCTTTCAACAAGATACGGGATTACCAAAGGCGTAGCCAGGGGGGGGGGTGCTTATGGGGCTTCAGACCTGCCCCCCCCCCGAATTTTTTTCGCGGTGCTGTCAATGCACCACCGACCAAAGCGACCCCGGGCGCCGCCGCAAATCATTCTGGATTTTGTCGATAATGGTGTTTTTCACGCTCCAAAAGACATTTCACCGCGAAAATTGCAAACTCGGGCTGGATTTCGCGGCAACGCCCATGTACCGGGAGTCACATAACGCGAGCAGCCCCCTCCGAGCGCAAAGTTTCGCTGGCGTTTTGATGACAAACGGGCTCACCGCGGCATCTCGCGGAGGCCGCGGAATCGACGGAGCGCATGGATATCAATTCCGAAACTTTATGGGTATAAATCACATAAACTTTTCATGTGAAAGGTGCATTGACATTTCCAAAGTACTGCTTTAGATTTTCAATTGCGGAACTGTGTGGGCCTAATGCTGTTATAAAGATTTGACGCCAAAGGTGCATTGACTTTTCTAAAGTCTTGCATTGGAACATAAAACGCGACAAGCCAAATCAACACACTGTTAGACAAGTTGACAAAGCACGCAGCGATGTCCGACGAGACGAAGCATAAGGTTGTTCATTTGTGCCGTCAGGTCACATAAAAATTTTTTTTCACCTACGCCAAAGCATCCGTGTGAAGACACTGAAGCCAGCCAAGGAAACTACGTTCTTATTTATTTTTCCTAATTCGACTTTTATTCCCCAGGAGACATTGAGCGTCTTTAGTTTTTATGGTCTTGCTACCCTACTCGCGGTATGGCAGAGCCAGCCAGAGCGCATACGTTTTTCTCGTGTTGCCCTTTTTCCTAAAAAGAAATTAGTCGCCGTATGGCTGCCGTGTACGTTGAACATCGGATTTCATTGGCCACTGTGAAGCGTTGGAGTAAACGGTTCAAAGGAGGACGTGAAAGTTGCAAAGACGACCCAAGATGGCACTAAAGCCATTTTGAAATCGCCCTTAACAAAATTGAAAAAGTTGATGAGGTGATGAGACAAGAACAGAGAATAAGCATCGATGAACTGGCAGAGCGTCTGAACATCAATCACGATTCGGTGCACGCCATAATTGACGAACATCTCTGTCATCGGCTTTTGTGTGCGCAATGGATGCCGAAGATTTTGAACCATCGCCAGAAGACGGAGAACTTCGGCGCTGCCTTGCCTGATCTGATCCGTTATCACAATTAGGGTGGCGACTTCTTGTCTGCAATTGCGATAGGGGACGAGCCATGCTGCCACCACTACAAGCCTAAAACACGAAAGCAAAGCTTACAGAGTAAACGTTCGAATTTACCAGGCCCAAAGAAAGCAAAAGCCATTTCCGCCGGAAAGGTGTTGGTGACTTTTTTTTCGATCGTCAGGGACCATTACGGATAGAATTTTCTAATTCCTGAGAGACTATCAATTGTTTCCGATACTGTGAAACGCCGGAACGGGTGCGTGTTGCAATCAAGAAGAAACGATGTGGAAAATTGACGAATGTGGTAATCTTGCTCCACGGCAATGCCCGTCCCCACATCGCTGATGTATTTAATACAAAACTGGCAATGTTCAAGTGGGAAACGCTGCAATATCCGACACAGCCCAGACCTGTCGCCTTGCGACATACCCATTTTGGGGCAACAAAAAAAAACAGCTCAAGGGAACCACATTCCTCTCGGACGATGACGTGAAACAGTCAGTTGCAGACATTTTGAAGCAGCAACCCAAGGAATTTTATGAGACCGGAATAACGCGACTCCTTAGTCAATGGGACAAATGTTTAAATGCTAAGACTACTTTTAAATAAAGTACCCAGTTTGCCATATATTCGCATTGGCTCGCTTTCATTTGACTGGCCCTCCTATATTTTACAGAACACCGGCTTCTTATAGGTACTCTTTGTTGCGACTATAATTTCGGTGCAATTACTCATGATACGCGACCGGTGACAGCTGCTCCTGCGTAACAGATTAGAACAAATGGCAGCGTCATTGATATTTTGCACTGCCCGTTGCATACGTACATGAATGTCAACACGGTTCTTGAATGGGAAAGTTTCATTAACATATTTGCCCTCAACTTGTTCATTTCATGGCCTTTACATTTTTCATATCAGCGGCATGCACTGCTAAGTATGAACAGCTGGGCTAGTTGGTTATGATTAGCATTATGAAACATCGTTCCAGCGCACAATTAAACACGGACGAGAAGAGAAAGACAACACGAGCGCCAGACTTCAACTCTTCAACAGTTGAAGTCCGGCGTTCGTGTTGTCTTTCTCTTCCCGTCCGTGTTTAATTGTGCGCTGGAACGATGTTTCATAAGGCATGCACTGCTTTGCTAGTTTCAAGCTGATATAGTTCTAAAGTTCGTGTGATGCTTTCTTTACTTATTAAATAAACAAAAAACATGGAAACAATGATATCAGTCAGTTTGGACACAATAGTTGGCACATACCAGTACATCCTTTATGAAGAATGATATATTTTACTTCTTTTCACGGTGCGTAGCGTTCTAGAATTCTTTTGCAGCACCTTTGGCAATGGCAATGCAATTATTATTTGCAATTATTTGCAATGCAATTCATGTATTTGATCCCTCGACAAATTGTTTAAGAGGAATCTTTAGCTCGGGCCCCACTCCGACACGGCCTATTTAAATACGTGTAAAACGCAGAAACGCTTTTCTGAGATAACCTCTGGATCGCTTTTAATGAAATTTGTTGCATTTCATAGAGAAAGTTAAATTGTCGTATCTGTTGTAGCGGAATTTCGATTTAGGGCCAGAATTTTGTTTAAAATATTTCGATAAATTTGAAAGTTCGAAAAAAATAGGAGCATGACGTTTACAAACTAACAGCTCTGCAGCAAGAACAGATATCGCAGTTCTACATGTCAACGACATCTACTATAACAGTCAAAGCGGACAAATTTGGTATGTCAATTTGTATCTTACGTGAATTGGTTTCGATGTGTACAAGGGTTCTGCAAAAGCCGTGTTTCCATAATACTATTTTTTTTAGATTCATGTGTAACATATGAATTTTGTCCGCTGTAGATGTGCTATTAGATATATGTAGTCCTCCACTACGGCGTGCCTCATAATCAGAAAGTGGTTTTGGCACGTAAAACCCCATAATCTAATTTTTTATGCGCTATTAGATGAAATTTACATAATTGTGATATCATTTTTCATTGTTGCGTTACAGAGTTTTCAACGTGATAGTTTCGTTTTGTGAAAATTTGCGATTTTGGCCAATTGTTAATAAAAAAATTGACGACCTAAATGAGAACTTCGAAACCAGCAGTCACTAGAACTCCCCCCCCCCCTCCCAAGTTTTCTCTTTTAAATACTGCAAACTTCGTCAAATGTGGCGCAGTAGTTGCCGAGAAACACGAATTCCCTTTCTATACGTATTTAGATAGGAGCACCCGAGCTAAAGCTTCCTCTTAAGGAGGATGCCGAGCTGCAACGTAAGCCCCCGCCCCCCCCCCCCCCCCCCCCGAATGAAATTTCTGGCTACGCCACTGGTGATTACGTGTTGCGAGTAAGGGTCACTTGGGAAGATCTAACTAGGCTGGTGTCGTGTATAAAGTCCCGTGCAAATGATGCGACGCAGCGTTTATTGGCCGATCTGGGAACTTCAAAAGGCGCCTAAAGAAGCAGTAATACGACGTCGTCAAAGGCAACTCTGTTTCCTACGCAATATCTGAGCGTCATGGCAAGACAAGCCACTCCATACATTGTTACTCGGCGTCTGTTATCACCACGGAGAAGCTATTACTTTCAGGAATACTATAATGTATATGGCATAATTATGACGCGTCAAGCGGTAAGCGGGACACGTGGTTATCTAACCGATATGTACACACACGCACTGAACCATCTCGCCTATACTTAAACAAGAGCCATTTCATTTGTTGTCATTGAGAACAGGGCTCCCGTTAAGCCCCGAAACTTCAAGGCTTTTTATTTTGCTATATTCTTCGCGAGTGCGTTTAAATTCATCCTGATGGTAACAAAGGGTGATGTCGCATTTTATCGCATCTAACAAATGCTTGTTCAACTCAGGGCGGATAATGCGTTCAAACATCGCAGTAATCATTGACAATCGTACAAAAAAAAACGTAAGCTCCATAATCAATAGTCATATTTGAACATACAGATACCACTTAAGCTCATATAATCATAATGAACTTGCCTCATGTATATATGACACACATATTGTTGCCTCTAAACAGCGGTGCTTGGCTGCCGACGATTTATTCAACTCAGCGAACTAAGAAATATTAGCAGACAGTTGTTCAGGCGCGGGAGCCGACACAGGCAAGGCGTTCGATTCGTGAGGCGCGCTCGTACCAAAAGCGACAGTCCTTAGCGTGCTCACTTCTTCGCTGTCCTCTTCTGGCGATATATCAATTCTTCCTCTTTTAGACGAAGTCTCCTTAGCGCTACGGAGGCCGCCTATCCTCTGGTGGCTGCAGATTCCGGCTGGTTCCTGCTTGTGATGTCGAGGTCAATGGTTGAGACGAAGTGTTGTTTTGCGCATGCAGTTAGTCTTGTACCAAAACAACAGCAGAGCTTGTTTCTTTTGGCACTGTGTCTGAGCATTGCCAGCCCTTGGCTTGTTTGCCTAGTCTGACTCGCATTTTTTTTTCTGTTCTAGATGCGATTTAGATGACGCCGAACATTTACGAGGACGCTTTTTACAAGTCAGGATTGTGGTCCGACGTGATCCAGCATTTCTCCTTCAGTCCAGTCCGGCTTTTTTAAAGACGGCCGGATAAGCACTTTTTCCCCTACTTAGAAGCGACGTGATTGCTTCATCGTCTCCTGGCGCTCATGGATGTGTGCTTAGCGTCTCAGTAGGTCGAGAGGACACAAACGTTCTCGTACAAACGTCGCCCTCGTAGTGGTCATTGCTGTGTGTGAACTGTGGTGTATTACCGATATAGGAACCTTGCAAGTGGACACTTTATATGCCACTTTATATCAATTAGCAGCACATTCTAAAGTTCTTCCACATACCGTTCTGCCTGTCCATTTGCTGCAGGGTGACACGCTGGTGATGTGGTGGCCTGTATGCCATTTAGCGCATAAAAATAAAGCCCTTTCCGTAGTCGGGGACGACTTTTAGGGCTATGTCGGAAGTAGCAAAAAGGCTTCGGCTTACAGAGACTACAAGTACGGATGCTGATTGTGTCACCTGATGGACTTCCACCCACTTAGTGTACGCGTCCGCAAGAACCAAGCATGTGTGCCCGTGTCATGGCCCTGCGAGGTCTACGAGTACTGTGTTCCACGGTGTCTGGGGATGGTCCCAGATAGGAATAGGTATTTCGGTGGACTCTTCCGCAATGCCTGGCAATCACGGCACTGTCACACCGTTTCTTCCATAACCTTGTCGATTCCGAACCACCATACGTAGCTTTTGCGCACATGTTTATGGTTACCACGCCTCGGTCACCAGCATGTAGAAATTCCACACCGTGAGACCGCGCTGAGCCTGGTATAAAAACCCGTGATCCAACCCGCGAGGCAATCGCGATCAGCTGCCAGTGCATTCGCTCTTCGTAGGTAATGAGCGAACTCATCTCCAGTTGCTTTCGCCACTGTGCCATCCTGCACTGATTTGTACAGCCTTTCCAGGATATTGGCTTACTTTGTCAGAGCGGCTATATCTGTAGCTGTAAACGAAGTTCTCGACTACGCATTAAACAGTAGTACGTCACCTGGTGGCCATGGCTCGTCGGTGCCTTCAAATAATGGCAATCGGCTCAACATGGCTGCGTGTTGATGGCTATGTTTTAGGAAGAATTGTGCCTATGAAAGAAGAAACACAGGGAAAAATGAGGTAGACGAAAAGAGCGCAAACAATCAACTGGGTTTATTTTAGTCGAATCTGCATATATAAGCAGTGTTCACGCGTGACAACAAAAGCAAGGGGAATGAGGAGGCGAGGGTAAATCAAGCATGCGTTAATTCAACACAAGCTGGGCAGGAAATTGTGTTCCGCGTGATATAATTGAGGACACAGAATTAAGTATCACTCACACATTCATTGCACTTTTCCTTCATATGAAAAGCTTCTGAAAGCTCACGGGCTATTTTATTCTTGCTTTTGCCTAGAATCTTGATGTTGTTGAACAGTGGTGTACATCCTTTACATGCAATTCGGCGATCGGGCAAGTGTGCGCCTTCTCTTTTCCGAAATGACAACGCATGCTCCCCAGCGCATTCATTAATGCAGCGCCGTTTGGCTCCTCACATATACTCCTCCGCAATACTCGCGCACAAAGAGCACACTTGCCCGCTCGTGTAAAGGATTTAGACTACGGTTCGACAAAATTAAGATTCTAGGCAAAACAAGAATAAAATAGCCCATGATCTTTCAGAAGCTTTTGATATCAAGGAAAAGGGCAATGACTGCGTAAGTGAAACTTCTGTTGCTTTATATCACGCTGAACACAATTTCGTCCGCAGCTTGTGTTGTATTAAGGAAGGCTTGATTTGCCCTCGCCTGCTCATTCCCCTTCCTTTTTGTTTTCACGTGTGAACACATCCTATATATGCATGTAGGTTTGACACAAATAAACCCAGTTGATAGTTGGCGCTCTTTTTGGCCACCTCGTTTTTTCCTGTGTTGGTTCTCTCATAGGCGCAACTCTTCCTAAAACATAGCCCTGCATCAACTCACCCCCAAAGAAAGTCTGAATGTTTTGATGGTTCTTGCCATGCTTATAGACTATGTTGTAGTCATGCGCAAATAACTTGATGAACCATCTGGTCATTCGGGGTGAGAGGATTTGAGCCGTTGGTTTCACCGGGCCCAGTATGCCGAGCAACGGCTGATGGTCAGTGACGAAAAAAACCTTTCCTCCCGGAATATATTTGTAGAACATATGAGGTGCAAACACTACATCAAGGCTTTCTCTGTCGAAATGTAAATACTTTAGTTCCTGCGTGCCCTACTGCCTTAGATGAAAATACTGTCAGTGCCTGTTTTTTCTTGTCATCACGTTAGCAGAGAATAGCTCCAATGCCGTACGGTGAAGCGTATTGTGACGTAGCCTTAGGCTATGCGGAATGAAGAGCGGTATACAGGTTTTGTGGAGACAGCTTGTTTGTTTTGTAAAGCCGTTTATTAGTCAACGATGTTTGGGACCCACAGTTAGAGCTGGGCACATACTCCCACCAAGGGCGGGAGATATTATTGATCCTTGCGGTATCCTTTCCTCTTCAACATCGGACTTAGAAAACTTGCTTTACAACTGGAAAACATCCCACAACTCGGATGTGCCTTCTATGCCGACGATATCACTCTATGGGCAACCAAGGGTTCATACGGCGACAGAGAAAACACATTACTCACAGCTATCGGATACATCGAGTCATACCTAACCACAGCAGGAATGAGGTGTGCCCCACACAAGTCGGAGTACCTTCAAGTCCGGCCTAAGCAAACTAAGGAACATCGAGCCCCGCCAATACATCTCGAGATTGCCGGACAACCTATAAAGCGCGTCCCGACCGCACGCATACTAGGTATGCACGTCCAGGAGAACAACGGCATAAAGCTAGCCTCAGAGAAATTAAACCACGTTATAAGAAGCACCGCATCACTCATCACCAGAGTAGCGCGTAGCAAAGATGGTTTCACAGAGGACGAAACCTTAAGACTGGTACAAGCCCTCGTCATCAGCCGTGTCACGCACGCGCTACCGTATCAAGTCAAGCGCAAAAGCGACACAGAGCGCATGGACGCTCTTATAAGAACGGCGTAAGAAGAACAGAAGAAGAAGAGCGGTGTATAAGAACACCCTTACAGCTACCGTCAAGCACAAGCACAAAGAAATTACTAGCGCTAGGCGTACACAACACCTTTGAGGAGCTAGCAAGTGCCACGCTCATAGCGCAGAGGGAGCGCCTCAACAAGACTCAACAGGGAAGACACCTTCTTCAACGACTAGGGTACCCGCTGACACCTCCGTACTGCAAAGAAGAAACACAACTCTTGCCTAACCACATTAGAGATAACATTGTAGTAGACCCTATCCACAAGAACATGCACCCCACCCACAATCAAGAGAGAAGAGCAGCGCGTGCCCGCATGTTCCACAAAATCTGTTTCAGAGACCCGGATACGTACTGCACGGACGCTAGCCCGTATCCCTCGTCGCCACGTTGCGGGCCAAAATACACACTCGCCTTTGTCAATCAGGGGAACCTGGTAGCCTCAGCCTCCATCCGCGCCACATGCAGCGCAGCAGCAGAAGCAGCAGCAATCGCTCTCGCACTTCGCGACGCCGAGAGGGAAGGTCCGCCCGCGTCCTTACTGACTCACAAGCAGCGTGTCGTTTATACATGAATGGAACACTCCCTATACAAGCCATTCGAATCCTGGGTCGCACACTAGAATGGACCCACGGTATCGTCTGGTGCCCCGGGCACGAAGGCCTGCGGGGCAACGAAGAGGCGGACTGCGCAGCTCGAGGTCTCACTAGCCGAGCGGCAGACGACACCGTTCTTCAGCCCCCGACAGACCGACGAGCGACCCACCACAAGTTTTTAACGACAGGTCAACAAATACTGCAGGACCAACGGCTCGGAAGAACGCAATACGCTCCCCCACACAAAGCTCTCAATAAACTCCAGGCAAGAGACTGGCGCCGCCTGCAAACTAACACATACCCACACTTGTTTCGTCTACACGCAATCCGCCCAGACAGTTATACGTCCCGAACATGCCCCTGGTGTAGCAACGACACAGCGACACTCGCGCAAATAACACACGAATGCACCGACCGTCCGGGCGACTCAATTTTGCCACGAGTCACAACACACACACTCACTACGTGGTCTTGGGAGGGGAGACTCTCCGAACTGGACCTGGGAAGCCAACTGGCGACCCTCGACCAGGCCCGGCGAGCCGCGATCACCAGTGGAGCCCTGTCAGAGGGAACCACCCAGGAATAAACCGCGCAACGGTTTCTGCAATAATAAAGTTCCTCCTCCTCCTCCTCCACGAAGGGCGGCATTAACGAGCAAAAGCGCAGAAGAGGACGACCCACTAGAATGCGCTGGAGAAGACTCGCTATATCGTTCCAGGCTTTCTCTACAATTATCCCTGGGCACGAAAAGGGAGCCACCAGGCGATCCAAGAGCTTGTCATTATAAGGTCATAGTAGGTCTTGAGGCGGCTGACCTTGACAACGTCTCGTCCGCGACGGCGCATGTCAAAACACGTTTCAAAGAGCTCGATAACGTAGTTGACCGGAGATGTGCGTTCGACGACGCGGCAGGAGCTTTCGTACATGGGCAGTAGTTTCGACGAGAGCCGAGGTACAGTGGAAGGGACCCGGAGCCACACAAGTGCTTCGGGGTAACGTGCGCGCAGAAGTGTCGCCGGTAACGCCCTTCTGGCACTCTTGGTCACTTGAAGTAAAGACACACGCGAGATTGCGACACTCTCCGGCATGTCAGGCTGTGGCATAAATAGGCGCACATTCAGATGCATCCGAGTTGTACCGTAGGATTTTGTCGATTGGGTGGGACGGGCGCCACCCGTACAATAAGAAAAATGGCGAAAAGCCAGTGGTATTCTAAGTGGCGGTATTGGAGGCATAGGTTGCCAAGGGCAGAATGGCACCCAAATTTGCGTGGTCGGAGGCTGCGTACATTGCGAGCATTTCGCCATGCGTACGGTTAAAGCGCTGTGTGAGGCCATTGGTCTGCGTATGATAAGCAGTAATTTTGCGTTGCGCAACGTGGCACTCTTTGAGGATAGCTTCGACGACTTCCGACAAGGAGACAGGTCAACGATCACTGAGCAACTCCTGTGGTTGACCACGACGCAGTTAGAATAGGCGAAGCTGCAAGAAGGCAACCTCGCGCGTTGTAGCTGCTAGGAGAGCGGCAGTTTCGGCGTGCCGCGTGAAGCGGTCCCAGCGGTTGCCCAGCGGTTACCAGCAGGTGTCCGGGGAAGTGGCCCATACAAGTCGATACCGACGCGCCTGAAGGCCCGGATATGGCAAGGCAACGGTTGCTGACCAGCTGGCGAGAAGCGCGGTGAACATTTGCGGCGCTGAAAATCGGGGCACGAGCGAACGAAATTCTGAGCGTATCTGTACATAACATGCCTGTAGCACCGTTGTCGAATGCGCTAGTATGTTTTGAATACTCGCGTCTGTGTACACTGGGGGTCAGAGTGCAATAACGCGCATATTTCAGAGCAGCGACTGCGGGGTGCTACTAGCAACCACTTGCGGCCACCGGTGGTGTAATTGCGTCGGTGGGGGAGGTCCTCCGGAATGACGAAATGGTTCACTTGACTTTGTAACGCGCGAGTGCTTCGTTGGGCCGATGTATCAATGAGCATGTCTTTCAGCGAGGCGATGCAGTGGTCATTGCGCTTTTCGGAAGTGATGGCGCGAAGGTGGATGGAAGAAACGACAAGCTGGGATACGTAGAAGCGGGCATTGTCGTCGCGCAAGGGAGACCGTGAGATGGAGTCGGCGTCAGAATGCCGGTGGTCGCTACGGTAGAGCACGCGGATAGCGTTATGCTTCAGGCGAAGTGCCTATCGGGCAACACGGCCTGAGGGATCTTTCAAGGACGACAACCAACATAGTGCATGCTGGTCCGTGACTACATCAAATGAACGGCCGTACAAATAAGGCGTCAACTTGGCGAGAGCCAAAATGAAGGCCAGGCATTCATTTTTGTAACAGTGTAACTGGTCTCAGATTCCTAAGCGTATGACTGGCATAAACCTCGACATATTCAGGAAATCCCTGTTTGTGCTGGGTAAGAACACAGCCAAGGCCAAGACCGCTGGCATCCGCGTACGCCTCGGTATAGGCTGTCGGGTCACAGTGACGCAAAATTTGCGGAGACGATAGCAAGCTACACAGCTTTGCGAAGGCCTCGTCGTACTCGGACGACCACGAAGTTAGGGGCCCGTTGCTTCTAAGTAGCTTCGCCAGGGGCGATCTGATGGCGGGAAAATTGCGAATGAAGCATCTCAAGAACCGACGAAACTGCGCAATTCTTTGATGACGGCCCCTAGTTTGGCTGTATCGGGGAGAAGTTCATTTGTGGTTACGAGGAATAATTTTTCTTGGTCGGTTAAACGCTGTGAGATCACAAAGACTAGAGATCGTCTGGATAAGGAAGTTTTGAGTTTTGTTTAGATTGCTTGTTTCACAAGCTCACCCATATGCACAAAGTATGGTTTGCGGGCGCATTTATTTTTGTTAAAGCGTTTACAATGTGTTGTTCTTATTTTAGGCAGATAGGCTTCTTTCTTGTGTGAGATACCCTTGTAACGTCAAGTCTACGTTACTAGTTAGAAGCCTACACGTAGTGGAAGTTTCCGAGCCAGTTCACTTTTTCGAATGTTTTCGTGAGATTTTTCTTTGAAACGAGTATGTGTTAGTTGGAGAAGCCGTTGTTTCACTGCCCAATTTTACAAAGTTTTTCTACATTTCTTTTAAAGCCTGTGTCGTGCGGACACAGAGAAACAAAGCGTTGGTGCGTGTCTCGGCCATGAATTTAGAAGGCGGCAGCGTTTTGAGTTTCGTTGAGAGCTCGCGTGGAAGTGTTTAGACATTAGCGCGAATACTTTTGTAGCCTGAATCCCATGTTACTGGTTGCAACAAGATCATATAATTCCTCTGTGTGGAGAACTAGCGAAAGAGAGAGAGAGAAAACATTTATTTGTCATGAGATTGGGGGAACTTCTCGCAGGGTGGAGCCCTTAGTTCAGGGCCCCATTGGCTCGCGCCACTCCGCGTGCTCGCTGGATCAGCCGTCGCTGCTCTTGCGGGTTTGAGCTGGTCAGCACAGTCTCCCAGGAGGAAGGTGAAGGTGAAAGAATAGCGGGGTAGCCCGGAGGGTGTGGGCACTCCCAGGTGCTATGATATACTGTGGGCTTTGCTCCACAATAGGGACAATATGAGGGATATTGTGTGGGGTGACAGAGGTGAAGATAAAATAGGCAGGGAAATGAATTAGTTTGAAGCTGTCGCCACGCGACGGCATCTTCTCGATTAAGGGAATTATGTGGTGGAGGGAAGTGTCTCCTGGTATCATTGTAATATTGTAGAATTACATTGTAGTTCAGTGGTTCTGTCGGTTCATCGTCTGGGTTGGACAGCTCTTCCAATGTCGCCCGGTTAGCGAGCTCTCGGGCAACCGCATAAGCGCGTTCATTACCATGGAGAGAGGCGGGTCAAGGTGTCCAGACGATACGCACCCTGTGTAACGCTGTGGGGTGTAATGATGTAAGGATGCGGTGAGTGTATGGTGTCACCCTCCGTTGTGCCAAAGTCCTGCAGGCGGTCTGAGAATCAGTGACCACTGTGATAGGTCCATCCGGCGCCGGCGTGGTTGAAGCGTGTACGATGGCTAGGGCGGTAGCAGCCTCTTCCACCGTGCCACTGTCCACAGTGTCGAGCGTGGCCGAAGCCCTCAGAATGTCGGCACTATCTAGTACGACTAGACATAGGGCACGTTTCTGTGGGTAGCGGGCCACGTCAGTGTATATGACTGATGTGTTTGATGTGTCATCGCCAAAGAGTCGAGCCAGGGCTTGTGCTGTTGCCTTTCTTCGACCTCTATGACGGTCAGGGTGCATATTCCGCGGAATTGGGGCCACATGAATTTTGTCGCGAATGCTAAGCAGAAGAAGTGTGCGGTTTTCCTGTTGTGGTTTTCTTGGTGTTTGGTATCCAAGCAGGGATAGAATGTGGCACCCTTGCATTGTTCGTTGCAGACGTTGGAATTGGCTCTTAAGGTGACCTTCAACTAATTCGTGGATGGTATTGTGCGCCCCCAGTCGTAGTAGGAGCTGCGTAGACGCATGTTGGAGTAGTCCCAGCGCTGCCTTTAGTGCTGTACGGAGGAGGGTGTCCATCTGGTGCATCTCAGTCTGAGTCAGATTATGATAGGGGAGGTGGTAGGTTAATCGGCTAATTATGAGGGCTTGTACGATTCGGAGTACGTCTTTTTCTTTCAGTCTGTGTTTGCGGTTTGTAATGCGCTTTATCGTGTGCGTTATTCGGGTAAGTTGCTGCCGGAGCACTTGTAGGGTATGTGTGGCCTTCCCGTTGTGTTGTATGTGAAGGCCTAGTACACGTAGTCTGTCAACCCTTGGAATAACATTGCCATTTAGATGCAATGTGATAGCTGGTGGAATATCGGCCTTGTTCCGTTTTTTGAATACAAGCAGGAGCTCCGATTTCTCAGCTGCGCATGTGAGTTCTCCAGCTGTTGCATACTCTTGAACTATATTTGCGGCTTCCTGTAGTGCGTGTTGAATGGCGCCGTCTGACCCTGTCCTCACTCAGATTGTAATATCGTCGGCGTACAGGGCGTGCTGCACGTTCGGATGTTTGTCGAGGAGCAGTGGTAGCTTTGCCATCGCCACGTTGAACAGGGTGGGTGAGAGAACGGAACCCTGGGGAGTCCCTCTGCCGGAAAGTTTTATGATATCCGACCGAATATCACCTAGGCCGATGGTGGCTGTATGCTCAGACAAAAAGGCTCGGTCATAATCATAGGTGCGTTTTCCGCATCGGGAGAATGCAAGGTTGTTTAGAATGAGCTCATGTGAGACGTTATTGAAAGCTCCTTTGAGGTCCAACGCCAGAATGGCTCTTGTTTGAGCTTTACTTGGACTATCCACAACATCCTCCTTAAGTTGTAGGAGTATGTCTTGCGCAGACAGAATTGGTCGATAGCCGAATAAGGTATTGGGGAAGAATTGGTTGGCTTCGAGGTGAGGCTGGAGGCGATTTAGAACTACGTGCTCGAAGAGTTTGCAAATACACGAAGTCAGGGAAATGGGTCTGAGATTTTGGACGGACAGCGGTTTCCCGGGTTTCGGAATTAAGGTGATATCGGCGTGTCGCCATTCCTGAGGAAGCGTTCCGTTTTTACAATTGTCGTTGAGGTTGAGACTGGTCGTCGTTGGTCGTTGAGACTGGTCGTCGAGGTTGCGTAGCAGTGCATAGTGAATTCCGTCTGCTCCGGGCGCCATGTTTCGTCTTAGAACTATTTTAAAAGCGGACACATTTGGTGCAGTAACTGTGGCCTGACCAGTCCTGATGTTTTCTCAGACATGTAATGAGCTCATACATAGAAAGTGCTCCTGCATTGAGTGATCTTGCATATCTAGAGCTGATGTAAATAATGTAAAATATGCCCTTTTATTTCGCTCCCACTCCTGAATCCTTGTGCCTGGAGGATTCCTGGCCTAAACGCTACCCCGAGCCGCAACAGCGGAGAGAGAAGACTGGAGTTGATCCAGAAATAACAGCAGAAGAATCAAGGTCGTACTGTACGAAATATTAAGCTAGCGTTATTTTAACACTGAACACCATCAGCAGCATAAAGTGCTAGTACTTTTAGCGGTTTTGTTTTCCGACAGCAGTAGCGCCGGAAACTCAAACTGGAAACCGTGCAAACTGCTCCAGATTTTTTCTACCTACCGACCGTGGAGGCATAGTGCTTTTGACATCGCGCTGTTAAGTCCAAGGGCGCGCAATTGAATCCCGGCCAGGACGGTCGCTTTTTAATGGAGCGAAATGCAAAGACGCCCTCATACCATGCATTGGGCGCACGTTAATGAATCCCATAAAATTAGTTCGGAGTCGCACTACGGCTGACATAATAATCATATTGTCGTTGTAGAACGTGAAACTCCGGAAGTAAACTTTCCCTAGCTTCTGCATGCACCAAAGCCGGCGTACGCGGTGCTTTTGGTGCCCGCAATATTTTCTTCCCCTAATCTTTCGTGTTTTGGGCTCGTCCGTGCTGAAACTCTCTCTTTCGCGTCTGTCTGAGGCGCAGCGTCTCTTCTTAAGCTTAATATTCCCAATGATTTCGTTCGAAAGTTTAAAATCAAAATGACCAATAAAGAATCGGCTAAAAACACACTTAAGACGTAAGCTCATCCCACCTTATAACCACAATTTCTTTCAGAAACTGCCAAGTGCTTGGAATGCTATGAATAAAGCCTCGTTCAATGTTTATAAATAGCTAGTGGCTCTATGAGGGCGGCGCACACTGCCTGTACTTATTGGTGAAGCATGACCGCACCGCGTCAGGGACTGCGACAGCCTTAACGTCAACCGCATTGACGTCAGCTACCTTGATGTCAATGTCCTTGATAACGATGTACTCCTTGGCTTTTTGCCGACCCGGCTCACGATTCCCGAGAGATGTGTCCTGTGACGTGGTCGACTGCTGGCTGCCCGCAGTATGAACACTGGCCATACTTGCTTTCTGCATAGAGAGCACGTCTGCTATAGAAAGGTGGTCATGGCCATCGTCTTTTTTCACGGCTTATCGCTCACGTTTTCTGCCTTCTGTCATTGGTAAAAGGGGAAATTACATATGTAGCCATCCTAGAACTAGAACTGTCTAGTCGGAATCCTGGCAAGAAATTTACACATATTCGGCTAATGTTCCAACGTAGCTCAGCTGGGGCTATTGCGATTCCTTCTTCTCCATTTACAAAATTACAATATTACAAAGCTAAGCGTGCCTTTGGTGCCTCTAACAGAAAACTGAGGCCTGAATCATGCTCGTTATTCATTTAATAAACAGCCATTAGGCAAATAAGCACCTATACATCAGTTGGCATTACTACCGGCTCGTTATTTTATTGGCAATCTCACAATAATTATCTGTGCAAAAAATTTACCTTTGCTTGCTTGCAATATTTAAGGCCCGGAAACATTTTGAATGAGATGACACACCGTGTATTATATATTTGCGCGTTTTGCTGTTACCCAGCATATTGCGTGAGCTCATGGGACTACACGTTGACTTAAGAGGAAGCTTTAGCTCGGGCGCTCCTATACAAATGCATGTAAAAGGCAACCTCTTTTTCTCGGCAACCAATGCACCAAATTTGACGAGATTTCCTGCATTTAAAAGGAAAACTTAAAATATAATGACTGCTCTTTTCCAATTTTTTAGTTAGGTCGTGAATTTTTTATTAAAGACTGTCAAAAATCAGAAGTTTTCAGAAAACAGAACTATCATGTTTACAAATGTGTAACTCAACAACAACAAACGACAATACAATTCTGTAAATTGCATCTGATAGCACATCTAAAGCGGACAAAATTGGTATGTTACACATGAATATATAAAAAAATTGTAATACGCAAGTACAGCTTTTGCAGAACCGTTGTAACCAACGTAACAAATTCACGTAAGATGTAAAATAACATTTTAAATTTGTCCGCTTTGTCCGCTAATGGATGGCGTTTACAGAACCGCGATATCTGTTCTTGATGCAGAGCTATGAATATGTAAACTTCGTGCTTATATTTTTTTATAACTTCCGAATTTTTGAAAAACCGTGTAACAAATTTCAGGCCCAAAATCGAAATTACACTTACAAGAGTCACTATAAATTGCCTTTCTCTCTCAAATGCAACAAATTTCATTAAAATGGGTCCAGGGGTTATCTCAGAAAAACGTTCTTGCGTTTTACATGTATTTGAGTAGGCCGCGTCGGAGTTGGGCCTGAGCTAAAGCTTCCTCTTAATTATTGCGCTATTTATATAGCTTTGTCGAAGAGCGAAAGCGAACCATTGACAGCGACAGGAATGTGTAGCGGTGCGCTCGAGCTCGTTTGCCCGTGTTTCCAGCGATACATGTTCGCATCAGCCAAGCTACTGGGGGTCTTACATCGCTGGCGTGAAGAGCGCCGCCAGCGGCGCTGGAGGTGACACGCATCGCTGATGGATGCGGAACCCGTCACCGCTCCTAGCATCAAGACTACTGGCCACCCAGACACAGCCTACTAGAGCGAGGCCTGCACACTGCTGTCATGCAGGAAAGCTAGTGTTTGCGCACAGATGTGCCACCAGCGAAAGGCTTTCCTCGTTTTTGCAGTGCACAGCACCTCTCCTTTATGCTCGCGCCGGCCGCGCACAGACGGTAGCAGCGACGATGGCAGCACCACGAACTCGTGTTGAGCTTTAGTGTAATTGTTACCAAAATACATATTGAGTCCCTAACGCGCAGTTTTGTGAATGTATATTTCTTCACCCGGTCTGCAACACGACAACATTATATTAAGGGAAAACGCTGTCAATATCAACAAGCCTAATGTCACTTGGCTAATCGTTGCGTGAGCGCGATGTATTTGTCATTGTTTAACAATTTATGTACTTGTTGCGGCACTAATAAGGTTGTGAAAAAAGTTATGAAGTTATGGAAGCGCAGCGTATGTTCAAGAATCTTCATGAGTGTGTTAGCCGGCATCGCTGGCAACTCTTGGGCAAAAAGCGAGGCGCGAGACGCAGTGGTGCCTTTCCTTCTATCTACCAACGAAATTACATTGTATGTCAACCATGATAGCAGCACTTGTCAAGCCGTCAGCTCCAATAACTTTCAAGGCTGCCACATCGGTAATGCAGTCAATGCTAGGCGAAGGAGTAAACTGACTTTGTGATAATTGCGCGATACAAGAGCAGCACCGTTGAGGTCCTTGGAACGCAACACTGAATACCCTGTCTCTCAAGTTCCACCTGTCTAAAGACACTGTATTTTCACATTCTGTGCACCGCCGTATTCACGGAAATGACCGGGAAGAGGGAACGTGCTGCTCTTGCGGCTTTGTCGAAAAGCGGCATATCGCTGAGGAGTGTTCGTGCTTTCCGACCAAGCGTGCGGTCAGCGCCGTCCATGGAATTTCTAAATAAAAGGTAGGCGACCCCAACTTTTAACTTAGGTGTCTCTTAGTTGCACTCGCACCTCGGCGTTGGTGTTCTTTAGGTTAACGCGAAGGCAACGCAGGAAAGAATCTCGGAGGCAACTATTTTCAAATAATTAGCCGGTTAAATGTAATGCCACCTTGTGTGTGACGTCATTACTCCCGCTTTCTACTCGAGGGTTTCCAGGAGTTTCGCCAAGGTCGTGCTCACGTGGCGGGTCTCTAAGGTATACAATTATGTGCGTTGGTAAGCGGTAATCGAAAATTGGAGGACGCTTAAGCTTTGCCTTCAAGAGTGGAACGCGATAGCGTTATCGCACCCCGTTCGCACCGCCTACTCAAACGCGCTACGCCAGCCAAACGTCGCGATCGGCAGAGATAGCCGGGCCCCGACGCGCCACGAAGGCGGACGCTGTCATGGGGCGAGTGGCGCGCCACGTGTCGGGGCTGCGCCGTACATTGCGAGGAGGGGGTCTTCTGTGTTTGCCGCAAGATGGCTCTGCGTGTGCGCAGAGCGCAGAAGTTTAGCCGAAACTTACTTCGCTACTCGTGAAACTGCGACTTCTGTAAGTTACATGGTCATAATTACCGACATACACCGCAGTATAACTTTCTACGGCACGTTTCTAAGGCAACATCGCATTCACTAGAGGCGATTTTGTCCCGTTTTGAAGGAACGAAGTCGTGGCTGAGTGGTAGCGTCTTAGTCTCACACTCCGGAGGTCCAGGTTCGATTCCCACCAGCCCATCTTGGAAGATGTTTTTTTATTTATAAAGTACCTTCTGGGATTTATTGCTCACGGCCAACGCCGCGGACGCCGACGCCGACGACACCGGCTTTCCTGCGACACGAGCTCCTTAACGCTGTCGCGTTAACAATTTCCAATTGCGAATATTCCAGACACTCCCGTAACTCAACTTGTAACCTAAGTTTTGCTCTATATCATGTCTATAATGATACCCATGAATTTTGTACTGCACTATTTTTTCTGTCTTTTCTGATTTATTTTATACTTCTACCGCGGTTGTCTGAGGAGGTGAATCGGAAGTACTGCGCAAGAAACATGAGTGTTAACAGATGCTCGTGCAACTAAGATCGTCTTGCTATTTTCCATGACTGGGTGCTCTCGAACACAAGCAAGTGAAAGGACTCCTCACTCCCCTAAATTTTGTCCACGTAGAGGACGACCGCCTACTTCACCTCAGAGGCAGACAGAACACTGTTGACCACAGCGATTACGACCAAGAAGACCTCTTAAAGACTGTGCGTGCGAGCACCATAGAACACAATAGAAGTAGTTGCCTCACAGAGATGCCTGGAAGGTCAAGCCTGAATTAAAACCGCGTAATAAAACGTGATCAGGAAAAAACCATTCACGCCAAACCAATCTCACGACGAATGGCGAATTTCTTGCGATTAACATTCGCACAATGTAAACGCACATCCGCTTGCCACAACCAAGACGCGTGGATGCAGCCCGGCTCCCCTAATGCACTAGTCGCACTGCGTCAACTCTCGGTGCCCCAGTCAAAATCACGCGCCACGTGGTTGTATATATATATATATATATATATATATATATATATATATATGTGAACGAGAGGAAAGGGGGTTAACCGAGGGACCCGATTTTATTAGTCATAAAATGAGTAGCCAACAAACACTGACACCAAGGACAACAAAGGGAAATTACTTGTGCGCAATAAATGGATTGAAGAAACGCTAAATTAATGGAAATTAAAGTGGATCAAAAAACAACTTGCCGCAGGTGGGAACCGAACCCACAACCTTCCTTGTTCCTTGTTGACCTGTTGTCCTTGGTGTCAGTGTTTGTTGGCTACTCATCTTATATATATATATATATATATATATATATATATATATATATATATATATATATATATATATATATATATATATAATGTCAGAATGAATATGCTGCGTGTTTGATTCCGTCCGCCACTGGATCAATTTTTAAATATTTGTTGATACTGAAGAGCGGGAGTGTCATCAGTGACCGGCTAAGCATATGCGAATACGTGAAGATGACCACGACGACGCTCGGCGAAAAGAACGGGTAGCTGGACACGTGACGCGGGAAGCATGTGGAACGTTTCAAGGATACGAGAAAACGTAGCAAAACATACACGTGGAAACTCCTAAGTATGCGTAAGCATCGTGCCGCTTGGTCGTCTGCACGCAGCCCGGTGTCATTATTAATGTTAGGAAACTTGATCAGGCCAGTACAAACGACAGCGCTGTGGCGACACGAACTGGTGCGGACGGCGGCGACAGGTGCATTGATGTCGTTTCGATCATTATAAGCCACTATCCCTCGTTCGCGCCTTATCCATCCACATCGAACCATTTACCAAACGTACTCGGGCGGCAGCTTCGTATGGTACCGCCACGCGGGCCGAAGATTTAAAGCGATATGCCATGCTGACCAAGAGTGGCGACTGCTCATAGCTTCCCTGGCATTGTTCTCGCCGTTTACTTAGTGTTGAAGACAGACGCGCGGGCACGTATCTTGAAAACAATCTGCGAAAGTAGCAGAGCCAGTCGTGTGCTGAGAGCTCCGTGAGCGCTGTACTCTCACCGCTTCGCCGGCCTTGCAGCGACAGGCGGCGCGAATCCGCTCGCTGCTGCGGGGGCTATCTCGAAAGCGGTAGTCTTACGACACGGACGGAAGGTCCGTTTTCTCATCGGGTCAGCACAGAAATGCTTGCCCTTTTAAAGTATGCCGGTCTCACGCATTGTGGGAATAGATGTAAGCGAAGCTATGTATGCGGTTTGCTCCGATTGATGATAGTCTGCGGTGATGTTGGCGCTGAATGTGTATTTTCTCTAGAGTTTAGTTCTTATCTTTCACGTACCACTGCAGTTTGCCCGAGCAGAAAAGCACGCAACCGACCATGGTGGCTTAGTGACTATAGTGTTGGGCACGATCTGCAAATCCCGGCCGCGGCGGTCGCATTTTGATGGGCGCGAAATGCAAGAACACCTGCCTACTTTGATTTAGGTGCACGATAAAGAACCCCGGGTGGCTCAAATTATTTCGGAGTTCTCAGCTACGGCGTACCTCATAATCCTATCGTAGTTTTGGCTCGTAAACCCAATAATTAAATAGCAGAACACACAGGGAGACGCGTTTTCTTGATCGGTTGTTGAGCGTACTTCCTGATAATCGCTGCCAGGGTTGAGCATTACCATTGCCTCAAATGACACATCGCATCGTGGCAGAAGTGTCAAACCTTTATTGACTTATGGTGCTGTACGTAATTCAGGTAACTGTCATAATTGTATGCTTACATTGCATAAATTCATTCGCGGTCTGCACCAGGTCTTTGTGCGTAGCGAAGGCGCTCCTGCTCCGCCCGGCGCTTCTTTCGGGTGCACGCTTTGGAGCTGGCGCTTGTGTATGTGCTCCTTCTGCATACGGATCCAGGACGCTGTTGAGATGCCAACTCTAAGCGCTCTCTTCAGGCTATGGACGGCGGTAATGTTCACACTAGCACGTCCAGCACGCGCCTCAGCGCCTGCATTTCTGTCGCATAATAGAGCAACCACAGCACGTGTATACGCACAAACTACAAAACGCTGCCTCGGTGGCGCCAGCTGGGATTGATGGACGGATGGATGGATGCTATGAGCGTTCCCTTTCGAACGGTGTGGTGAGTTGCGCCACCAAACTCTTGTTGCTATATTACCTAATGTCCTACCTATGTTAACGAAAAAATAAAAAGAAAAGAAAACATCCAAATTTCTGAGCCCCTATTGTGAGTTTGTTTGTTTGTGCCATCTAGTGGTGTTGGAAGAATGCCAGCGGCGCGCGCGAGCAACACCACAGCAACAGAAGCGCCCAGAAAGTCGGGAGAAGAAGCAAAAAGAGGTTCGTTCGAAAAACAGGCGGAGGCGGATGAAATGGCATGGGTGAAGTGGGAGAGGAGCAGGGCACACGTACCTACAGCTATGCTATGGAGGCGGAAAGCAGCAGTTTCGGAGAGCTCGTACTGGAAGCGAACATCAGGGACTTGGCCAGCAACAGCTCCTGAGCGCCGGCTACGGTGCCGTGTTCCGTAGCTCCAGTTCAGCTGCACGCTGCCATAACCGGCCACTGCCGTGCTCCACCGATGCAATCGCCTGGCCACGTCAACGACACAACGTCCGGGTTACTAGGACCACGTCCTGTGCCATGCTGGCTCGAAGTCATTTGATTCCGAGGGACCTCTTACTTGTTTATACGAACGGAGTACCAATATATAGAGCTCAGGGCTAATTTGTTTCTTATGCATATAGGTAGATATGTGAATTTCTCGTGTGTATATGGAGCTTATGGTGTGTCAGGTTACATTGCTATCCGTTTTTTATTCATTACGTGATGAACATTACGAACGCGGCGGACTAAAGATTATGCATAACACCAACAGCAGCAGCATCATGATCGTTTCACGCAAGACGACGCCGAAGTTGCGGTTCAGAGGACTGCCCGACGGGTAACCGCTTTAGTCACCTGTTCCGGACAATAAACCTCATTTTACGTGGTTTTGTTGGGATCTACTGCCAAGCTTCCATCTTGGAACTTCGCACCCGTACGCTAAAGCCCGGTATGCCTGAAGAGGCAACCACGCCCCCGCAGTCCACACCCCATCCACCCGTCCTCTGCTCTGGGGCACCTTACCAGAGGGATCCGGTCGTCTTCAACGCAACCGACGACAGTGATATGCAGCACTCGCTGTCTTCTTACGATAGGGTAAGCGTCTACAACCGACAGGATCATGCCTTTCGAAGAAACGAGACGAGACAGCTGCGTTCGACGCGAACGTACTCAAAGTTATTTTTTCAAGCGAAGCTTGCATTGGCTCACAAGTGGCGTTGTCGTGGTCATGCGAAAAAACTCAGATGCTCCCAGACCAGTGCAGCTGCGGGAAGGGCTGGTTTGACGAGTAGACAGCTGCGCCGACGCCGGAGCGTGAGTGATCAGCAAGGATTCCAGCTGCATTGGCGCACGCTCACGCCACGCCCGCAACCAGTCAGAGCCGTTTCGCTTCCGCCGGGTGGGAAGGGCCAGGAAAGGGTCTCATGCGCGCTGCGCCGGCTTCGTTTCTGCTCAGTTCAGTCATAGAATAAGAACCAACTTAAGAGAAGGGAAACTGTACCTTCCACAGTGGTATGAAAATAAGAAGCGGCAGTGTATGGAGCTTACCGGGGGCCCTACAGATGGCACTGCTCATAGTATTATAGTATTTGCATTAGAAAAAGCGATTCAATACATGGCAAGAAAGCCGGCAAACCCGGCAGTATGCGGGGGGTTCCTCAAGGCAGATGATGGGACGGATGAGAATGGAAAGAGAGTCGAATCAATCGGCACACACTGTGATGTCGCCGCTAGCCTGAAGAAAATGGAGACTTTCCAGGAAGAGCTTGTCAAACAGGTTGAAGAGCTCAAAAATGAGTTACATAGGGAGCGTGATGCACGGAAGGTAGTGGAAGAAACGCTTGAAGCCGAGGAAAAGCTGAACAGGGCCGCCATTGTGAAAGAGAATGGTCGTGACAATGGAACGCAGTCCCCCGATGTGACAGAAGGGAGAGTGCCAGAAAAGTACTTGGAATGCGTGCAACGTGGTGAGGAGTTAGCTGGAAATAATGGCAGCTACCTTGAGGTCGCCACGGGAAAAAGCAGGATCTCAGGGGTCAATCCCTCTTGTCGAATCGGAATCGTGCGGAAAAAGACAAAGGGAAGCAGGGGAGGTAGGAGAAAGTGAAATGGTGATTATTACCCGTGACTCAAACCAGGCTGGGTGCTCAGAGGCAATTGGGGAAAGGGTGAAATGCGATAAAAGAGTGGTGGTAGGGACATTTCCAGGGCACATGTGGGTTTTGTCATGGAGCGAGCAAAATAAAAGCTCGCGGAAAATGCCCACGTGCGCAACATTGACATATTAGCAGGTGGGCTAAGTGAGGTCCTAAACAAGAAAGGGACAGGACTAGCCTAGCACTTGGCGAAGGGGGTGGACGACTTGCGCGAGCTATCCCCTCCGGTGCTGGTCGTGGTGTGCACGATGCCGGAGGTGCCTGATGTGATAGGCCACGTACAAAGAGCCGTAGTGGTTGCTAATGAGGCGATATCGAAATGAGCCGAGAGAAAGGCTTCGAGGTTGTTAAAGTAAACAGGGAAGTGAGAAGGTGTGGTGGTTTTCAACGAGACGGGATCAATTTCACTTACAGGCTTGCATGCGAAGTGGGCTGGCGACTTGCTGGTCGCGCCGCTGCTTTTTTAGGTGGCCCATGCGCGCTCAGCAGGCCAGAGTAGGTAGTAATGAAGAAATTCCCTTAAGGGAACGTCAGAATAGTATCGCAGTCAGTAACAGAAAAAGGAGGAAAGCAAGAAAGAGAGCTCGCCATGTAATAGGCTACATAAACATGCACGGCAGCAGAAGAAAGAAAAAGTGGGCAGAGACTGAAGAGCAGTTAAATAGACAACAAATAGGGGTGTATGAGGTTACAGAAACGCACCTTAGAGACTTGGAAGAGCCGCCAGTGATTGCGAATTATGTTTCGGAAGGGTGCCACAGAGCTATGTCGGAAATGAAGAGAGTGGGAGTTGGAATGCTCATCTGTGAAGGAGCCAAATGGAAATGAGTAAAATCAAATTGTCAAGAGCACCTTTGGATATCAGGTAGCATGAGTGGGAAAAAGACTTGGGTTGGCGTTACGTATTTGTGGACCGAAAATAATGGCGCGAAGAAGAGAAAAGACTTAGTGGAATACATAAGTGCTGATATTGAAGGTTTCCGGAATGATGCTGAAATTATCCTATTAGGTTAAATGAATGCCCACATACAGGGTTTAGATGGCTTTACCGGCAACAGCATAAAGTCAATGCTGGACCTTTGTGAGCGACATAACCTCCTTATCGTGAATAAAGGGCCTAAGTGTTAAGGGCAGATCACGTGAGAAGTGGGCACCGGCAGTCAATCAATGATTACTGTTTGATGACAGAAGGAATTCATGATGCGTTGAGATAAATGGTCATGGATGAGGAAGGGTCTAGCAGCATAGGCATTGACAGCAAATGTATCATTTTGAAAATGGGATATGTAGGTCGGAAAGAGAGCAAGCTGTGCAAAATGGCCAGTCCAAATTTCAACGCTGAGCAAATAACAGATATAGTCACAAGAGTCGAGGAAGAACTTTGCAAATGGCCAAGTAAAGATTGGGGAATATAGACAGCTTCTAAGCGTATTAACGACAGAAATACGGAAAAAGAAACAACATGTTCGTTGGAAAGGAAGAAAGAAACCGAAAAGCTGGTAGAACAGGGAGATACTAGAAGCCATCACCGAACCACATAAAACAACCCGAGAACACAGGTACGCAAAGAAGGCGCAGTTGCCGCAGGATTAAGTAGCCAGTAAATGAGAAATACACGGGGAGAAAAAGTACATGGTTCAAATACTGGTGCAAGCAAAGATAAAAGGTTAAGGTGAACGTTGGTTGTCAGAAATACGTGACAAAAATAATGACACACCTAGAATATTTTGGAACAACATAAAATTATTAGGCAGGAAGTCAACAATAATACAACAACATATCCTAGACGATGATGAAAGCAGACTGGAAGGAAAAGCGGCAATAAATTACATCCGAAAAATAACAGCCAAATCTTTAAAAGGCAATGACGCGGTTGTATTTAAAGCAAAAAAGAGCATGAAAGAGACCCAAGTGGAAAAGCAGCTTGTGCTGACAAATTTCAACTGGATGAAAGCGGAACAGAAAATTCCTAAGCGCACAGCCACAGGGCTAGACGAGGTTCCCGTTACGCTGATTAATGAACAAGGGCCAAAATTAAGAAAGATCTGGTGAAACCAGTGAACAAACTTTAAAAGATATACGAATACCAGACAGTTGGCGACAAAGTAGAATAAATTTAATTTATAAAGGCAAGGGGAGAAAGATAGAATTCACTCGTATAGACCGTTGACCATACATCGGTGATACAGGGGCTAGCAATGCAGCAATCAAATTAAAGCTTCAAGCATGGGCAGAAAATAATGGAATATTGGGAGAACTTCAGAATGGGTTCCGAATAGGTAGGCGTTTAGATGATAACTCATTTGTTCTTACTAGTGTGATCAAATATCAAAAGTAGAAAGCAGACCGTTATACCTGGCCTTTTTAGACAATACAGGAGCCTATGACAACGCAGACCGCAACATTTTGTGGGATATTCTGTAAGGGGAAGGCATAGGTGACGATTATGTACAGTTTTTGAGAAATATTTACCTAGAAAATACCGTTTGTGTTGAATGGGAAGGGTTTTGGAGCGAGGAGAAAGTTTATATCAACAAGGGATTGAGGCAGGAGTGACCTTTATCCCCACTACTGTTTGTGATGTACATGGTGAGGACGGAGAGGGCGCTGGAAAGAAGGAATTTTTGGTTTACATACAGGCGGGTACAGTAGCAGGGCAGCAACTTCCAGGTTAATTTTATGTGGACGACATTGTGTTGCTAACTAACAAGCAATGTGATTTGCAACGTCTGGATAATATCTGTGGACAGGAAGGCAAGAATTAAGGTCTTTCGGTCTGAAATTTAGTGCTAGAAAATGAGGTGGTATGGTATTCGATGAAAACAGTCAACAGACAGTGGGAATACAGGGCCAACAAATACCTCGGGGAAGACAATAGATAAACCTTTTTGTGTGGGCGAAATTCAGTATGGCCGCATTCTAGCGGTAGCGTACGCCGGTCTGCACCGTGCTCGTCCTCCTGGCTTTGCGGCTTGCTTCAGTGCCTTGGCTGCCGTGTAGCTAGTGCGTTCTAATTGCCAGGAGACCGAAGAGCCTTTACTTATGCCCATACAAGCAAGGCACGAGTGAAGGAACAGGACGTCCGAAATTATTATTGGCAGAACACAAGCAGTGCACATGCTTGTGTTCAGAGCAGAAATAAAATTTGCATAGCGAGATACGCTGAAGCCTTTACCGCGAGTTCGTAAACTGCTCACTTTCGGCGTTGCACATGACGGCCTGGTAACGGGCGACAACCAGCAGCGCAAGCAGATTCGACAGTGTCCGGCCTGTTGACACCGACAGTTGCTGTTGAAAATTAGCAACTTACCTTGCGAAGCAATCGAGTGACTCGGGCATCTGCTAAAACAGCGACATTGACTACCCTGCATTATAACTTTACTTTCTTCACCAACCTGCAGGTTTCTTTTTGTTCTTTCGGGGGTCACTAATGTGTCCTTACACTTGGTGACCTAATTTCACTCAATATGGACATGGTCGGTTGCATTCGTGGGCATCACCTTTGGCAGCCACTTTTGCGGGCTTTTCCATCCATATGGCTATCAACTTCATAAACCTCGGGCCATGCAGTCACGTATCTGGTCTCCATTCACGTTACATCACGGTCGATGAAGGCGCACAAGTATAATTGGCCCACGGCTGAAGCAGGAAAGCACGAACGGGGAGCATCGACTACGGTGCGTGTAAATTAGGCGTGTGTTTCGCTGTGTGAACTGCAGGAGCAGATGCTTACCTCGAGAGACTGTTGTTGCCCAATGCAGCTGACCGGGCCGCCACATCCGAGAAACATAACACGGCGACCATGATGAAATGAGCCTCAGCATTCAATCCCCGCATATGGTTCAGACAATATACACTATGCATCGGCTAAGATCCACAGGACAACAGTGAGAATTCATGCACTACAGGTTGCTTACGGCCCATTCAGCCATCTGACTTCGGGCACAGTGCCTGCCTTCGTTGCACGTGGCGGTCTGGTAAGGAGCATCAACCAGCAGCGCAACCGGTCTGGACAGAGCATCCCCCCTGTTTGCGCCGTCAGTTCCGTTGAAGATGAGCAACTTGCATTGCGAAGCAATTGGGTGACTAATGCAGCTGCTGCCACAGCCAACCCAGTCACATGGACTGCCCGGCCTTTTACTGTTCCTTCCTTTACAACGTGCAGCTGTCTTTTTGTTCTTTCGGTGCCTGTTAATGTGTCGCTCACACTTGGTGCCCCACCTGCTCTGAATATGGACATGGTAGGTTTTGTGGGCATCAGCATTTTGCAGCCACTTTTGCAGGGCTTTGCACCCATGTGGCTATCAACTTCCTACACTTTGGACCACATAATCACATTTGCTAGTCTCCGTTCACGACAAATCTTGGTGGAGAAAGGCCGCAAGCAAAATTTGCACACAGCTGCAGCAGGAGAGGGCGGAATCGGGAGTACCAATCACCGTGCGTGTAAATTCGGAGTCCATTCGCTGTGCGGACTGCAGAAGCAGGTGCTTAGCTCGAGAGTCTGTTTCGCTATGCAAGTGACCAGGCTCCCACCTACGAGAAACGTAACACGGCGACCAGGACCAAGTGCGACCGCAGTGAAACTAGATTGTGCAATCAATCACTTCATTGTAGCTTGCGCAAAAACCCAGGTTATCGGGCAAGAGCAATCATGAATGAGACTAGGAATTAAATACGAGAATCGAGAAGCTTGCATTCAGGACAGTGGACACTCTACCGTGCAAGCACTGAAGGCCAAAGACATTAGGAAAAGTCAAGTGCTACATAGCACATGGTGCAAAGGGTCAATGCAAGACACACGGCGATGCCGCATCAGCTATTTCAGGAGAGGAATCGCATATGGCAACGTACACTAGAAAATACTGCTATAGTTGTGCTACTAGACAGTGACTGGTACTAAGTATGAGCAAAGGGTCGGTTGACCTTTATGTTTGTATGAGGAAGAGGAATGATTTCTAACAATATGGAATGAAAAAGCATGCATTGTTTGAAAATATATATATATATATATATATATATATATATATATATATATATATATATATATATATATATATATATATATATATATATATATACACTTTCGGATTTGACAAGGCCAGGAAGCTGATTAAAAAAGGGCAGGCTGACGGAGCACTATTGACCAGCGTCGTCGGCCTTGTTCAGGGTTGGAGGTGCATCTGAACACGCAGAGTTTTTTTAATCTACTTGGGTGATTCGGAAAATATTCGTGATGGTGGAATGATGGCCGAGGTTCTTTTCGCTCTTGACACACTTCCTCCGAAGACTTCACATCTGATCTGGATCGTCTTTGTTCGTGGTGTAAAAGCCTTGGGAATTCGGCTCCAGCTCTTTCCTGTTGGTGCAGATGGAGGCTCCGTTGATGAGGACCAAGGTGTGCTTAGTGCGGACTCTGTTGGAGCAGAACAATCACACATGAGATACAGCACAGATTAGCCAAACTCATGTAGTGTTTTCGTTTATCTTCTAACCAAATATGCTGAACCGTAAATATGAAGAAAAATCATCATCTGCTACAAACAAATAACATGTACCTCGATACTAGCAAGCCAATAGAGCACATATCAAGCAACTGTATTTCAGAACCCGCTGCTGTTTTTACCTTGGAGGAGCAGCAAAAGTCCACACAATTGCCTTGTTGTAGCAGGCAGCAGCTTCTCTTTAGCGCATGGAGTGTGTTGCTTCACACTGGTGCCGTCCTCTTTACTGCATGTATAGAACATAAATTTTGACTTCATGAGAAATAGAAAAAAAGCTATTTTGCGATATTAAATGCAAAATATGTGACATATATTCTGTAATGATTTGTGACTACAAAACTCATGCAACTGTACACAGCTTGTTCTAGTATGCTTAAGCAGCATGATAACTACACAACTATTGCTACTGTAAATGTTGATGTTTGTCTGACTACAATGCGTGTCAATAGCTTAAGTACTATTAGGATAACAAATGAGAGCATTTTTGCGGCCATTTATGCACTAGAAGAGATCGCACTGCTGGTTTCAAGAGCAAATGCATGAAAGACATGAAGCTATTAGAAATTGTGCATTCTTTTTCTGTACGAACATGATGCACCACTTCCCTACGGCAATGATAATTGCCCACAGGTAAGCCAAATTGAACATGAAAAATATTTGAAACCAACATGTACGAAATATGGGTGAATTATCAAGCGTGCAAGAGCTTATTACAATAAATTAGGCACTTTCTCCTCAAATTACCAAACGGTTATTCGGTTTTGTGGGTGAAAAAACTTACCTGCGGACTCTGAATGTATATATATATATATATATATATATATATATATATATGTGTGTGTGTGTGTGTGTGTGTGTGTGTGTGTGTGTGTGTGTGTGTGTGTGTGTGTGTGTGTGTTTGACGCGCGTTCCGATATCACTCTCTCTTTCTTCCGTGGTTTGTGTGTATAACGACCGCCTAGCAACTAAATGTTCATTTTGGAAACAGCAACGGACGGTCCTGACTGCCCGTATGTAATTCCGGACCTAGTTCGTTAACTTGTCTCCGCCTGTAAGTTGACGACACGAGTATTGCATAACGACTCAAGCAGTGATGTTAAACGACTCACCGTTATTGCCGTCGTCAATCACAGCAGAATCTGGCTCCCGTTTCGACGCAGATTTTTTCCGCATGGATCATGACTTAAACCTAGCTTTTGGACTTGCATCTCCTCTCGCGAACCCATCACTGCACCCCAAGTTAAACAACGCGTGATATCGAAGCGCAGTAAACTAGTTGTAGCACAAAATGAGCAACCAATTAATCCGGGCCTGTCGTGCACGCGAACGTACCGGTAAAAATTTAAATCCAGGCCAGGATCACGTGGATGGTCGATAATGCGGAACCTTATTTTGCGTTTACAACGTCTAAATAACCAGGGTAAGTACCCAAGGGCCCAATGTATCACTAGGAACAGTAATTTTGTACTCTTTTTTATCTGGTATATTCGCTTCGATTAGCGTGGGAGAAAGCTTGTAGGTTAAAATTGCCCTTACTACGGCGCTCTCTAGCGGGAGACATTGCGCTCACAGGGGAACTTTTTATTTGGTGTAATATGCCTGTTTTTTTAGCAGTGCTGCGCGGTAAATTTTTTTTCGCCTTCTGTGGCCATTTGTTATATATGAGAGCGTTCAGGGTCTGGTTGTGTCTCGGAAAACGGATGGGACAGCTGCGCGTTCCCCGAGGAACTGGCAGCGTTCGAAGAGCGGCGGTGAGAACTCGCCCGTGAAGGGCTCACCGTCGGTGCGCCGTTCCAGCCGTTAGAGCCGCCCGAGCTCAAGCAATCCGACAGCAACGAGAAGATTCCGAGCTGAGGGAGCGGGAGGCTGAAGCAATCGGGCACTGTTACCACTGTTAACCGTGACGAAGGTCAGGTGTACGAAGAACAAGCTTCGCTTACCTTCATTTTTCGGCAGGGGAAGGGCTGATCGTTTCCTATTGCTTTCTATGACGCCGTGTTTCATGCCCGCCGTCATCAACTTTTTCCTCTTGCCCGCTCCCATGAGCTTCAATACCTTCTGGCCGCGCGAAGTTTTCCTCTTATCAGTCGAAACAACCTACAAGTGTGTAAAGATCTTGTAAAGGTAGGTGTACGAACGGGTCTTCCTTTCGTTATTAAGAGACAGTAGCGCGGCTTCCCGTCGACTCCAGAATAACCTTCCATGACTTTAGCCAGGTTGCAGAAGGATATATGAGTGAGTAAAAGGACTGAGTAAAACGATATTTTTTCAGTCCATTGTCATTTTTGGCTTTCTTGCGTTACATTACTCTCTTAATTCTTTCAGATACTCCCTGTTCCATCTTTTCTACCAGTCTTTCGTGATTCTTTGTTTATATCTCCACATATCCTCTACGCCGACCTCTTTTTCACCTTCGGTACTCTGTAGTGTAACATTCGCGGTGCTGGTCGCATTCTAGGTTGCAATCTTCAAATAAGATTGCCCTGCTTGCTGCGATATCTTCCTTTCTTTTGCCACTCTCTGATTGGCTGCTTAGCGCTCAAAAAGCGCGTCGCCGAACGAATAAACGTCATTGTCTTCCAGGCGCTGCGTGGGTCGTCTGTTCCTTGGGCCGGTCGTCCTGCCGCCCTCGGCGCCTAGCCGTCGAACACGTAGCAGTAGGAGCCTATGCTCTCCAACTGTTAACACCAGCCTGGTGCGGCCGATGGTAGCAGTGTGTAATAGGTCTACTTTGCTCCTCGGTCACTTCTGCTAGATACAACTGCACTCGAGGAAATCAAGATTCTACTTATCATATATATTTTCACGCATACATATTTAGGCTATCTATCGCTTGGAGCCTTACACCAGATCAGCGTTCAGAGCTTATTGCCGTCCTGTACAATTTTCATTCTTCTTTCGATCCTATTTAGCATTGTCATGGACGCACGTCAACTGTGACCCACCAAATCGGCACATGCTTCCACTCAACACTAAGGCAACGATCATACCGTGCGTCACCTACGGAGCGTCGTCTGATTAGTGAGCATATTGATTACATGTTTTGCCCCCGCATTATTCAGCCCTCTAACTCTCCGTGGGCCTCGGCGATCGTTCTCGTTAATAAGGTTGGCTCTATTTGCGTCTGCGTGGAATTTCGTTACCTAAATTTTATCACACGCAAGGGCGTGTGCCCCTCTACAGAGAAAAGGTGATGCCCTTGACTCTTTACATGGGTCTGAATTCCTCTCTTCACTCGAATTGCGCTCAGTGTATAGCCAGGTTGACGCTGATAAGCCGAAGAGCGCATTTGTAATCCCTGATGGATTTTATGAGTTCAACGTGAAACTTCTTGGCTTCTGTGATGTCCCCGTAGCAGTCGAGAGAATTATGGACAAACGCGTCTGTGTTACTTCCTTAACATTGTCGTCTTCACTGTGGCTTCTACGACGCATCTTCGTCCCTCAGGTGCGTGCTGAGGGCCCTAAAAAATGCTGGTCTCCAACTGAATTTCGAGAAATGCCACTTTGCCACTCGAGGGTATCGCATGCCATTAAAAATCGCATGCCATTACTCACTTTATAAGACCGACAAATCTATAAGAACTTCGCAGCTTCGTCATCGTATGTTCGTACGTAACATGCTTTATTCGCAACTTTGCTTCTACGATAAGCGCTCTAACACAGAATCTGGGTAGCTCTGTGGACCTGTCGTCATGAGCTCCAGCCTGCGACGAGCCGTTCACTACTTTATGACGCCTTCTCACTCGGCCTCCAATGCTGCGTCTCTTCGATCCTGCAGCTCCGACGGTGGTGAACAGAGAAGCCAGTGCCATAGGACTCGGCGCCGTCCTAGCACAACGCAAGCCCGGGCATGCTAAATACCTTCTTGCTGATGCCAGCCGTACATTCACCAAAGCAAAGAGCAACTATAGTTTAACTGAAAAGTAATGCTTAGCCATTGTATGGGCGATTAGCAAATTCCTGTCTTACTTGTACGGCCACCCTTTTGACGTCGTCAAGGATCATCACGCTCTTTCTTGGCTAGCAAATTTGCAAGACCTTTGTGGCCGTCTGGCCCGATGGCCTTTTCGAGTTGAAGCTTTCGACATAAATGTTGCCTACCACCCTGGTCGCAAACAATCGGATGCTGGTGCTCTGTCGCGGTGCCCTTTGCCTGTCAACCTTAGTTGCCTGTAAACAGTTACACCCGTTGTCTTACCTTTCCGATTCGGCCGAATTTATTCAGAGCAGCGCCACAACCCCAGGTAGCGGCCCTCCTCGACCTATTTTCCAATGTGCCGACGCTCCCACCCCTCCCCACCCCCATTTGTCTACCAAGCTGTTCAGTTCGCCATTTGAGACGACCTTCTGTACCGACGCAACTACGCATCCTACGGCCGCAAACGACTTGTTATACCGCGCAGCCTGCGGTCCACTATATGTGCATACTTTCCCGTTGATCCACATTGCACCTACGCCGGAGTCCTCAAAACGTATGAACGACTTCGGCATGCTCCTACTGACGAGGAATATTTGCATACGTCCGCCAAATCATTCGCTTATATACGAACTACCAACGTTCGAAATTTCGCCTCGCCATTCAGCTGGAGCTTCGCAGGCCGTTCCCTGCCCTGCCTGCCCATTTGATTGTGTGCACATTGACATCTATGGCCCGCTTCAAATGACACCCGCCGGTAACCGCTGTATCATCATCGCCGTTGACCATCTTACGTGGTACAATGAAACTGCAGCCTTCCGTGCCGCCGCGGAACGCGACCTCGCCTCCTGCCTCTTCCACATAAGCTGAGGTGCCTACCTAGTAGCACATGCATACCCAGTGACCCAACTTGGCGTCAAAATGGTTCATTGAAAAGCGACACATAACCAAGGGGGCGTGATCAGTTACCCAAGTTAGCTTCAAATACGTTCACTGGTGTCAAAAAGGTTCACTGAAGATACAGAATAGCACATACTCATAAACCCAAGCTGGTACTGTTACGTCTCAAAACAGCTATGCGCATTCGTTGGACGCTTTCGACGAGGCATCTGTTTCATCAGCGCACGGCGAGACGGCGACGGTGCCATGCATGGACTATCATGCGTTAACAAAGGAGCTCAGTTTGAGGCGACAACAGCCGCTGCCCTCCGTGGAAGCGGTGACTAGAGACGACCACTCTACCTGAGCCTGACCCACACAAGCAGACGGTCCCTAAGAGCACAATAATTGATAAACGAGGTCAACGTCCTGTACTTCCGTGGGAACTGCGTCGATATCAAGTTTCCAGTTTTCCACGTCGTTGTCTCGTATGCGGGAGCAATGGCACAACATTGAAGTCGGAGTGTTGCGGAGCAGGGTTACGAGATGGGTGGGATTTTTCGAAAAATTCGACGATTGTGATTGGCCGAGGCGCAGTCATCAGATTCAATATCTGGAGCCAGCGTAAATTATGTAAAATAACCCCTTTTCTTTTGTTGCGGCTTGCGGACGTACTCATCCCTGTGCCTGGAGAATCCCGGGACTAAACGCTACGCCGAGTTTTAATAATTGGAGGCAGCGGTGGGATGCAGAATGCCGCAGCACCAGACGCTGGCAACTGATTCCTAAGTGGCTGGATGAACGCAGTGCATTGTGACTGCACGGCACAAGGGGAGTGCCTGGCTTTGGGCATGGAAGTCATCGGATCTTTTAGCCAAGACATACTAAAAGCAGATATAGCGGATGAAACTGCCAATATTTGTAGTGTGATTGTAGTGTGTCTCAGTAGAAAGCAGCCTTCAGAATATGTCTGAACTAGCTACCAAAGCAAAATCTCGTACCTGCGTAGGAGTTATCAGCACTGGAGATCGACCCGAATTCTAATCAATTGAAGGGGACTAAGGATTGACAACTTCTTGCAATTTATTCGATGCTGTAAAGGGGAACTTGGGCACTTGTCCTTATAAAATGACTATTGAAAAGTTATCGCCATATTGTTCACGAGCTGTGGACTGACTATCCTTTGAACAATGCCTCAGCTGATGTAGAAGCTAGACAATAATAACTCAACAATAATGTTCTTGGGTAGTTCACAATAGTTCATTGACTAAATCATGTTTACTTATAGTCAATTACATTGAGCATAATTGAGCCCTAATGTGCAATACTGAGATTCAAAATATATGTGAAAAACACACATCTGTACATGCGTGCCTGTTATGCACATGTGCATTGTTTTATTACGCCCTTCTTTATTGGGACGGAAAGCAACAAAATCCCCCAAAAGAAGGGCGACAGGCAGGGATATACAATCTCCCCAATGCTATTCCCAGTGTGTTTAGAGGATGTATTCAGAGACCTGGATTGGGAAGAATTGGGGTAAGAGTTAATGGAGAATTTCTTAGTAAGTTGCGATTCCCTGATGATACTGCCTAACTTAGTAACTCAGGGGACCAATTGCAATGCATGCTCACTGACCTGGACGAGCAAGCAGAAGGGTGGGTCTAAAAATTAATCTGCAGAAAACTAAAGTAATGTTTAACAGTCTTGGAAGAGAACAGCAGTTTACGATAGGTAGAAGGGCACTGGAGGTGGACAGGGAATGTATCTACTTAGGGCAGGTAGTGACCGCGGATCCGGATCACGAGGCTGAAATAATCAGAAGAATAGGAATGGGGCTGGGGTGCGTTTGGCAGGCATTCTCAGAAAATTAACAGCAGGTTCCCATTATCACTCAAGGGAAAAGGGTATAACAGGTGTGTCTTAGCAGTACTCACGTAGGGGGCAGAAACCTGAAGGCTTACTAAAAGTGTTCTACTTAAATTGAGGACGACGCAACGAACTATGGAAAGAAGAATGATGAGCGTAACGTTAAGGGGATAAGAAGACAGCAGATTGGGTGAGGGAACAAACGCGAGTTAATTACATCTGAGTTGAAATCAAGAAAAACAAATGGACATGGGCAGAGCATGTAATGATGAGGGAAGACAAGTGATAGTCATTAAGGGTTAGGGACTAGATTCCAAGAGAAGGGAAGCGTAGCAGGGCGCGGCGGGAAGTTAGGTGGGCGGAAGAAATTAAGAAGTTTGCCGGGACAACATGGGACCCCATAACGTAAATCTATTCCAATATGCTTTTATTCCAATCTGCGGATGTCAAATTTGCGTAACCACCTACGCAAGCACCATGCGGTCACCCACAGGGTTGTCTGAACAGCCCAATGAAATGCTCTCCTCGTTCATAGGAGGTCACTTTTGTTTCCTTAAAAAATCAATAACATTGCCTACACTGAAGGGCTTGTCGTATCTAATTGGCTGATAAGAGGCGAGGAGAATTCTCAAGTGGAGAGGGATTCGATGGGACAGAGCCAGTGCACTGAAAATCGATAACCAGATTTAGAGTGTGGTGCCTGCGCCTACGATTGGTCCAATTTCCTTACTTACCTCGCGGTGGTTGGTCGAAAATCGTGGCGGGATGCAACGGAAGCTTAAGAATGACGTTAAAACCGATCCTCAGCAACGAAGAGTTGGCCGAATGAGATCGTAAACGTGCTGAAAGTGCTCGAAAACGTTACGCGGCCACGCAAGACGTTTTATTATACGCAAATAAACCCATGCTCTCCGGCAGGTGCGAGTAGCCAGCGCCTGAGCATTGGGCGGCTGCCTGCGGCTATTCCGAAAAAAATTCAGTTTTGTTCGCATATTAATGAATCCCTAATGCGTACACGTCACTTTGACGCGCTGAGTTTTCGCGGTTTTGTGACGTCGCGTGACAGGCAGGTGAAGTGGGTCCAGCGCAAAACTTTTGACCAACAGCCGAGGGCTAATGGCGAAAAGGCGTCGAACCAGAAATAACTGTTTTTCTTTCTTTGGTCAAATTATGCATAATCAGTGCGTACACATCATATCAGATGGGGAGGTATTGCGGTTTTCGTGACGTCGCGTGACAGACAGGTGAAGAGGGGGTGGTTCAAAAAAGTTTTTGAACAATCGCGGAGGACTGATAGCTGAAATGGAATAGAAAAGTTTGGAATAGTTTTACGTTATAAGGCCCATGGCCACATTTAGCACATGAACGGGGGAATTTGAGAAGTATGGGAGAGGCCTTTGCCCTGCAGTGGGCGTAGCCAGGCTGAGGATGATGATGCTTCTTATTATGATTGTTTTATTGATCACTTAAAGGGAAGCTGAACAGTCTGTCGAATTCAATAAGACGCTCATATACGGATGCGGGAACCTTATAAACCATGAAGGTAAAATTTGGGGGGAATTTTTCACTTAGGAGCGACGCAATCGTCGGTTAAAATGGCGCTGTGCGCTGCTGCTGACGCTGACGATGCGAGCGGAGACCGGAAACCGCGGCGTAGTGACGTCAACACTGGTGTTCCGCTCCTTCGCAGTCTCCGCGACCGTGCCTGACCGGGCTTATTTCTGCGTGCCTGCCGTCCTAATCTGCTTCGCTCGACCCTACCTTCCTTTATTTGTGTGTATATAGGGGTGGTAGTTGACGTGCGCAGCATCAATTGAACTTGTTGGCCGATCACGCCGGCGTTCTGTGCAGCCTACGCTTGCACGAACACCAGCGGCCGCGACGATGTTCCGATGTTCCATTAGCTCCTGCAAGACACGAAGCTTTCAGCTAAGTGGGAGGCTGCTGTGAAGCGAAACAACTTCAAGCGCTCAAGAACAACAGTGTTGTGCTCTAACCACTTCCGTGACGATTACTACCGGAGTTTATCAATAATGCGTGCTTTGGGTTCTGCTAAAGAAAAAAAATATTGAGCACGCTGAACGGAAGGTTCATGTTTATCGCCCACCCTTGACGCAGGTTTCATCGCCAAGCGCCGCGAATTTTCTATTCGCACGTCTGTTGTGAAACAGTCTGCATGCAGCTACCATAACGTAGTGCAAGCGTAAAGTTTGCATGTGTTGAAAAGCCCGCTCACGCCAAGACGCTGCGCTACCCCTTCTCTCGCGCACATAAGAAACTGACCATCTCACGTAGCCGACGGAATTCGCCGGTTACGAGTAGCGTGCGGATGGCGCGCTGATGAAGGTTCTATACTACACCTGCTACAACAGCCGGTAAACTTTTCCCACGTTTAAACCGTCTGTGTAGATTGCCGAGAGCTTTGGGGCAGCGCACAAATGCTGAAGATCGCATCACCGTTTACGTTCTACGAGGAGGCATGCAGGAACATAACACTACAGTTGTTTGCCCGGAAACGTACTAACTGGAACGCTGAATGCAGCTTAGCAAAAAGCATACTCGCCAAAGAACATTTCCAACACAAGGAGATGCTAACACTTTACCTTCGTTCGCGTGGAAAGCAGTGCTTGCACCAGCATTTTTTGCTTCTTGGATAGGCCAGCTCTTCGCAATCGGCTCGTACATGTAGCATGTACAAGTATGTACGTATGTGTTGTATGTACAAGTATGAACCCCTTACAAGTGATCATGCACGCGACAGCGACAGCGCTACGAGCGAGGCGATGGCTGTCGCGTTCACTCGTCGTCTGCAAGCCGAACTCCACGCGAGCGACGGCTTTGAGCGACGACTTCCAGGTATGAGGGCAGCAATATACGCGCCGAAACTAGCGTGACGCATGCTTTATCAATTTAAGTTGATGTATTTTACTGAAGAAGGAGCACAAAATATTTCTGAAGGTCTTGCACTAGGTTCTTATTCTTGCACTTGTAAAATTCAATAGTTTGCTCGTTCCGTGCGACAAACAGTAGTATTTGAGTTATGTACATCGAGTTTCGGCTTCGCACAATTGGCTAGTCGCTCATAGCATTTCGGGGTGACGAGCGACGAGTTCTAGATTTCTAGAAACGACCGATCGAGCGACTACACCAAGCGATTTGTTCAAGCGATGGCTGGTTTTGTCGCTCGAAGCCGTCGGCCGTCACCGTCGCGCGCAAAATCGCTATCGTAGATTCGGACTTAACGCCGAACTCCTCAGAGAAACGCAAGCTCTCGAAAATTTCCATGACCGTCTCAGCAAAACACAACCAAACTACTTTGCACCCTGCTTCGTGTGTAGCGGCAGCAGTCGGTCCGGACGAACACCATTGTTGACGTCACGAGGCGCCCGACGAATCACAGGCGGAAACGGGGCGCGAGTTGGGCGTGTCTGCCGCTACACTTTTCGTCGATATAAAATATGTTTGCGCTTTCTTTCGCTCAATTTCGATGCGATATTCGAATTCAGAGGGTTGAAAACCACGGCGTACTGCTCTTCACTCATTTTTTCTGGAACAGCTTTCAGCTTTCCTTTCATCACCAGCAGGTACATATACGGTGTTACACGCAACTTGAACAATAGACATAACTATCGAGAGAGCAGGGAGGCACTTGCCACCCCCCCCCCCTGCGCACCATGCGGATATATATATATATATATATATATATATATATATATATATATATATATATATATATATATATATATATATATCCGCATGGTGCGCAGGGGGGGGTGGCAAGTGGGATATATATATGGGGGTGGTATATATATATATATATATATATATATATATATACACACACACATATATATATATATATATATATATATATATATATATATATATATATATATATATATATATATATATATGTATTGTTAGAAAGGGTCACTGCAAGTAAAATACGCGGGAAGCGAGAGTAGAGAAAGAGGAGGACGACGTTGCTCCTACAATTTCCACGCTCATGTGTGCATTGGTGATCATTAAAAGAGTCCCTTAACCATCTCCGGAGACCGTAACAGATTGGTTGAAGCTGCGGGGTAAGACGAAGACGAACCCAACGACGGAAGCTCTACTCCCTTGACTTCCCCGCAGCCGCCCCTTGCCGAACTTGGGCCTTCGCCGATCCAAATGATGTCCCAAGTCCAGACCACTGATGTGGTGAGGGCAATTCCTACGGGTTCATTGCCATACTACCAAGTGCCGCCGAACTTCGGCTGGACCTCAGTAGACGACATCGAAGAGTCGCTCAAGAACTACAAACGGGGAAGAAGATGCAACGGCTGGGACTCGGCAGCGCAGCTTAGTCATGTTGTGTTTTCGGTAATTAACGCCGCTCTCATATTGTACGAAAACCTTTAGGGCATGTTCACAAACTGGGATCGTTTTGTTGACAAAGCGCAGAAGTGTTTAGGCAATTCTAACGCTAAGAAAAAGCGAGCAGAGCAGACATTGGCTCAGAGGGCATAGCTTCCAGAGGAGAGATGTACCACGTATATAGACGAAATTTAGTGAATTTACTTAATCCCACGATACTTGACGAGGACAAGGTTGGGCACGTTCTTAAGGGCATAGCCGAAGACGTGTACGAATTTCGGATTGGCAAAGAGCACCTGAACGTGTCCGAAGTAATGTAGCACTGTCGTACATTTGAGACGCTTAAGATGGGGCAGATAACTTCGAAATTTGGCCATCTGTCAAACGTCCCAACAGTGGGCCCTGTCGACACAATGCGCCTACTGACCTCTCGTGGACAATACGGCACATTGTAAGGGAAGAATTGCTTCGATTTCAGCAAATATCTTATTGCCCAGGTGTCTTTCAGGATGGCTATGCAGCAGGAACAGAACGCACGCGAACGGCGGTTGCTCCGACGCCATGACAGGCATCCGTTAATGCAGCAGATGTCGTCGATGAATGCCAAGGAACCCTGCGACGTGGGTTCTCATATCGACCACCCTCCAATTACGAACGCCGTTTTCGCTCGTCGCGTTTCTCCCAACGGACGTCGGCTGGGTGCCGTCCCCGAGAAGGGCGATACTACAATTCAATACCTTCGGAAAGGCCTGGTTTCTCCGACCTGCCACAGGTGTCTTGACCCATTTCGGTGTGCTACAGCTGTGACGTCTTGGTTCACATTTCGCGCTTTTGCAACTACCGCCCTTCATACAAGCGAGAGCCCTTGCACAAGTCCTCCCGGCCTTTCTATGGCCCGTACTCTATACCATGGCCACCACGCACACCTCTTGGTTTACGCTACCCCTCGCCAGCCCCTGATCAAAGCTTAAGAGGAAGCTTTAGCTCGGGCCCAACTCCGACGCAGCCTATTCAAATACATGTAAAAACGCAAAAACGTTTTTCTGAGATAACCCCTGGATCGATTCTAATGAAATTTGTTGCATTTGAGCGAGAAAGTTAAATTCTAGTGACTGTTGGAAGCGGAATTTTGATTTAGGGCTTGAATTTTGTTAAAAGGATTTCCAAAAATTCAGACGTTTGAAAAAAATAGAAGCACGAAGTTTACAAGCTAATAGCTCTGCATGAAGAACAGATATCGCGATTCTGTAAACGGCATCCATTAGACCATTCAAAGCGGACAAATTTGATATGTCAGTTTACATCTTACGTGAATTTGTTACGTTGTTTACGAAGGTTCTGCAAAAGTTGTAATTACACATTACTCCATTTCTTGAGCTTCATGTGTAACATATCAATTTTGTCCGCTTTAGATGTGCTATCAGGTACAATTCACAGAATTGCGATATCATTTTTTCTTGCTGAGTTACGGAGTTGTAAACTTGATAGTTTCGTTTTCTGAAAATTTGCGATTTATGCCAAATTTTTATAAGAATTTGACGACCTAAATCGAAAATTCGAAACCAACAGTCACTAGATTTTAAGCTTTTCTTTTAAATGCAGAAAACCCCGTCAAATTTGGTGCAGTGGTTGCCGAGAAAAACGAATTCTCCTTTTACATGTATTTAGATAAGAGCACCCGAGCTAAAGCTTCCTCTTAAAGCCGCCACGATCTCCCCGTGCTCCATGATCGCCATCGGCGCGGTGACGCATGCAGTCACCGCCGCCGGAAAAGTAGTCGGTGTGGCCAATGGGGGTGAGGCCGCAAGATACGAATCACTAACGGCAGATATACCCCCGTCAGTGTTGACGCCCCACGTAAGCTGCTGGTCGTGACCTGGGGCGCGATAACGTAACTCTATTCCAAACAAAAAGTGTTCCAAACTCCGGACGTCAAAATGACGCGACAGTTTCTGCGTATGGGGGCGGGAACCAGCGACGTTTTTCAATCTGCCCAATCAGCAGCCTCCATCGTTGCCGGAAGCATGTTTTGCTTGTTTTTTATTTGCAAAGGGACCGTATAGCAAGTGACATTTAGATATAAACGCCTGATAAAAGAACAATTGTATGTCGCTGAGAGTAAAAGTATTTTGTAATCTTTTAACGCAAAAGAAGTTGAAGCGCGCTTGAATGTAAACACAAATACTTTATTTTTCGAGTCATAGCCACACACGTGCCAATTCCGCATCCAATCCATTTTGCTACGCACACTTAAGATGGCGGCTGCGTGAAAACAGCTGATCGGTTCTGTGGGCCGCTCTTGGTGTATTTTTGTCCGTAACGTGATTAGATGAAATCTCGCTGTACGAGGTACTTTCGCCCGAGAAGAATTCTGGAAGCTGTGAACATCATGAAGACTGTGAAAGCGTAGTGCTCGGTGAGTAAACACATCATTCTTTCTTGTGCTTAGTGACTGAGCAGTAGCATCTGAACATCTGGGTGATCGCATGGTGTTCACTTTTGTTTTTATTCGCATAGGATACGGAATAATCGATGAAGGTTGGAAGACATCTCAACAGATAGCTGGTAAGAAAACGTTTTCTATAAACGATCGCAACTATCTCCGAATGTAGGTCATGATTTAAATCGAGGGTGGTCTGTAACAGAGGCTCATTTTTTTTTCTTTGCCACACACTGCTGCGCAGTGATCCATTCCCCCGTGCGGGCGGTACAGATACTTCTGCTGGATATAACTTGCACGAGAAAAGTTTTTTTTGTTGTTGTTATTCACTTGTGTTAAATTTAACGTGGCATTTATGGCGTGATAAAATAACGACACATTAAATGAATGTAACCGTTATGTTTTAACGACGTAGTGATATCTGAAACGGTACGATTTGTTGGTATTAATTCGCTGCGGTCCGGCGAAAATTGAGCGCGAAAAAGAAATGGCGGAGGCAAGCAAAAGCGCGCGTGTTTCGGCCACGCAGGCCGCTATGTTAGTGCAGTTTATGGAGCAGCATCCGTACTTGGCGAGAGGCTCCACAAGCCTCTCGCCAAGTATGAGTGCTGCTCAAAAAAGAAAATTGTGGGAGGAAATTGCCGCCGCCCTAAACGCCGTCGGGCCGGCAGCAAAGGCAGCCCGGCGCTGGCGCCTCTATTGGGCCCGGCTTACGTACGACTGCAAAAAGGTCGCGGCGCAGGTTGGCGCCGAGAAGAGGTGTGCCCGCGACTAGCAACATCTTCGGAACGTATAAGCTGACGGTGTTCATGCATTTGCAGGAAGACGGGAGGCGGAAAGTTGGGCGGCCTAGAGGGTCGCGTGCTCGCCGTGCTTGGCCGTACCGGCCCAGCTTCCGCCCCTGTGGATTTTTTCGCTGGCGATTCCGAGGTGAGTAGCAATGTTCGTTGCTATGTGTACCGATGTCGGGCAGTTACACCGTGGTGAATATTTTGCCGTTGTGTGCTTGTGTGTGTTTTCTTACAATTCAACACACATGCCAGCACATGATATCCGTACTTTGGAAGAACGGAAATGCTGCCCCACTGCTGTTAAGAAACACCTTGTGGTGGATTTCATGGCTCGTTAATCCGGAAAGCATTAGCAACGAGTTGTCAAAGCTCCAAGGCACTAGTATGTCGCATGATGGATTAAGAATTGCGTGATAAGTGAAATAGACATTGCAAGCAGTTGATGGAACGTAATCACATTATGTCCTGTACTTTATTGTTCCAGGAGGACGCAACCAGTGAGGAGGAGTCGGATGTTGGAGTGCCCCCTGCCCCACCAGCAGCTGCCCGCGTCTCTGTAGGCACGGAGCCGGGGACTAGTGGCACTGCACGTAAGGCACTTCAGCAGCTATTGCAATACGAACACATCACTCCAAGCAGTATCTATTAAGACCTTTGAAACAGAAATTGTGTATTTACATTATTTACATGGCAAACAAAAGTGCCTGCCTAAAGGTCGCTGCAAAATGGAACAATAATCTGACTGTTAACACCATTTGTAATGCAGCTTGTGCAGCGTACAAGCTGAAAGTACCATCAGTGTAGTATTTTATGATGGTGTAGTGCCTTTTTGTTTATGCAAATTTACTGTTCATTTTGTAAACGGTGTGTTGCTGGAATTATTTTTCTGGGCTTCCACCTGATAATGAACCAGTAAAATGTCTACGCAGGATGGAGCGAAATTAGTTTTTTTAACCACTGTTTACTGATTTTATTTTTACGGACCATCAGCTCGGCAGCAGCCCCTCAGGCCACCCCGACTACAGGTCTTCGAGGACGCAGTGTGTAGGACGGCCGCTGACTATGCCCGGCAAAGCCGGCAAGCTGAGGCGGCAAACGCGGAGGCCGCAAGCTTCCACCAGCTGTTGCTGCAGCAACAGAGGCAGGTGCGTACAACTTGGCCGGGTAATTTTTTGAAGAGGTGATTAGTGCACATGGTAATAATGTAAATTACAACCATGTTACACATGAGAGGCATGTGTAGTCATTTGGCTCATTGGCTCATGCACGTTTATACATCTCCTTTGAGGTGTTCTTTAACACATAGCAACTTACAAAACATTTCCATGGTTGCATGTATCGCCACAGCATGATCATAATTTGTTTAACAATTCAACTAGTCACCAATACTGCCTTCTGACAGGCAGAGGCAGCTTGGTAGGATTTGCTACGTTTCACACGTTTTTAACATAACAGACCATGTATGTTTGCACGGCCATTTGTCATGTCATATGTAAATGATCTCGCTGCCCTCAAGAGTAACCTTGCTGAAACTGCAACACTTGCAAACAGTGCAAATCGAGCATTTACATTGCACAACCTGTAGCTAACTAAGTGAATTTGTTTCGCAGCTGGTGGAAGAACAGAGGGCGACGCGGCAGGTCCTGGAGCAGCTGGTAGCCGAGATGCGTGGTTCGCGTGAGGCGACTACTCTCATTGCAACCACGCTGCGCCAGCTGCTGGCTGCCCTCGCCCACCTGCGCCAGCCGCCTCAGCCATAAGGGGCAGCTTTTTTTTTCTTTTTTCTTTTGCCATATCATCCTTTAGTGCTGTGTAGGTGCAAGTGTTGCCTATCTTTCCGTTCAAATCACCGCTGCAGCATTTGGTGGTGGTGCCCATACATTCTCACAAGCAGTTGTGCTGCCAAGTTGTAGGCAGTCTTGTGAACTTATGTGCAGGTCATGCGTGACCATGGCAGCAAAGACTGACAGTGCTGTGATGTAACTTGAAACACGAATGCATGGTTTTTTTTTATGTAGCACTAAAGGATGATATGGCTGTTTTCCGTACATTTCTGTCCCTAATCATATTTTTTTTTGCAAGGTAATTTCTCTTATGTTTATTTTCATATGTAGTGCAAGTTTGCCCAAGTGAGGCATTATATAACTTATATGTAGAACTTTTGCGTTTCTGTTCCTTACCGTATTTTTTCCCCAAGTTCATTCCTTATCGTGTGTATTATTATTTGACCAAGTGAGACGGTATAACTTATATGTACAATTTTTGCCATATTTTTGCGTTTCTGTTCCTTACCGTATTTTTTCCCCAAGTTCATTCCTTTTCGTGTGTATTATTATTTGACCAAGTGAAACGGTATAACTTATATGTACAATTTTTGCCATATTTTTGCGTTTCTGTTCCTTACCGTATTTTTTCCCCAAGTTCATTCCTTTTCGTGTGTATTATTATTTGACCAAGTGAAACGGTATAACTTATATGTACAATTTTTGCCATATTTTTGCGTTTCTGTTCCTTACCGTATTTTTTCCCCAAGTTCATTCCTTATCGTGTGTATTATTATTTGACCAAGTGAGACGGTGTAACTTATATGTACAATTTTTGCCATATTTTTGCGTTTCTGTTCCTTACCGTATTTTTCCCCCAAGTTCATTCCTTTTCGTGTGTTTTATTATTTGACCAAGTGAAACGGTGTAACTTATATGTACAATTTTTGCCATATTTTTATTAGGTGTTGTTCACTTTTGTTTTGCTGTTACTGATATGTTTCAATGTGCACCGTTCTTCCACGGAAGATACACTATGCAATCACTTTTACGGCAACTACGACATTGTCTCGCACACCATACAGGTGCGCTTAATAACTACAATGCTGTGATAACTGGAAATCAATTTTCATGCCATATGTATGTCATGTTTGCAATGTCAAACCATTCGTGCCTACGCAAAGTGGCCGAATTGGTATTTTTGTTAACACCAAGCACCTGTTACTTGTGATGGTTATTGTGATATTTCAGGTGTCCCTACCTATGATAGCAACACAATCTAGTCCCCATTGTAGTACAGCACAGTTTGCGACATACGTAACGGAGCCATCAATGTGGCCGCTATTTTGACATTCGCTGCCAGGCTGCTCTTGCAGCCGTTATATGAAATACTGTTGAAGTGCCAAGCATTTTCTCACTTGTTCCTTAAAAGCATGTCATGGCTGCTTTATAGTGTGATCTTATTACGGCACTAGTCATTGAAAAGAAACTGTTTCGTACTACAACTCAATTAATTAGTAATTAGTAATTTCACAACTCTATTTACATATGTACACTCTCCCAAGGGAGAAGAACGCGCTCGACATGCCAGGCGATTGTTTTCAGCATAACTTGGCCTTCTGTCAAGGAACTGTGCGGTGGCTGTGTGGCAAAATAGCGCAGGACCTACAAGGTGCGTGAGAACAGTACACATGGTGGAGCGAGAAGTGTTGTGCTTGGCAGCAGCCCAAATAGGAAGCGAGGAGACGAAGACCAGCCTCCCATGCACAGTGCAGATGGCGGTGACAGTGTCGGTGATGACAGAAGCAACAGCAGCAGCAGCAAATCATTTGGCAAACCCAACTGCCCAGAGAAGTGGCTGCAACATTCTGCTGATGAACACAAAGTGTTCTATCCACAGGTACTAAATGAAAGGCTCTCATGTAGTGTCACATTGGAATGATGCAATCATCTCCGGTAGTAACAGCTCACTGGCAGAGGACACGTGAAAACGCTGGTTATGATTGAGCAGATTTGTTAAAAAAACAGCACGCTATCCACTAATTGCACACATTTCTTCACATTGGTTCCTGCTCTCTATTAGGTGTGTAGACAGCAGTAATAAACACCTACCTGCAGTGTCAGGCACGTGTTTATTGCTGCTGTCGGTGCTGCTGTCGACGCAGCCGCCTTCGCACCCTTTTCAGGTAGTGCTGGTGCTGCTGCCGTGTCGTGCCAAATGAGCTAATAACCCTATCCCGGGCAGCACAGCCTCTCAGGTACATTATGCGTGATGCCCTCACTCGGGGAACTCTCTGTGGGGAGGGGTTGCCACTTTCATCGTCACTGCTGCTGTTGCTGCTGTCATCACTAACATCATCCAACAAACACGTCACCTTCATCAAGACACAAGTTGTGCAACACTGCACATGCTGCAACGATGTTGGCAGCGCGTTCTGGCTCGTAGTGGAGGGCGCGGTACCGCTGAAGGCAGCGAAAGCGGCTCTTCAGAAGCCCAATGCACCGTTCCACTACGGACCGCATGGCAGCATGTGCAGTGTTGTACCTGCCTTCTGCAGTGTGTATGGGAGGGTGGCCTGTGACTGGGGTCAGGAGCCATGGTTCCAGGGGGTAGCCGCTGTCACCTGCAGGATCATAAAACATGGTATGAACTCTGCACAAAGTTTAGTAGGCGAAGCATGGGTCATGTAAAATGCACCTACTACAGAAAGGCTGCAATAAAGAAATATACAGGCTGAGCACCTGACGCAGCTGCGATCACATATAGCAATAGCTGGGACATAGCATCCCTATTTGCAGCAAAGCAGCTCTTTGTGTAGCCTCCATTCACAAATGACGGTCAGTGTAAAAAAGAATGTGACAACGCGTGCACTGTACACTCACATTAAAAATTAGTTTAAAGTAGGACGCAGGTGTGTTGTCACTTTGTTTCGTGCAGATATCATTGGAAAATTTCTACATCTCGCCTATACTTAATAACCTGACTATGACATAAGGGGTTCGGGCTTCAATATTCTCCTACGGCGCGAGCACGCTTTGCTGCATGCTGCCAGAATTGCAACTGTACAAAATTTTCCTGCTGCTCACCGAGGAGGTGTTCGCCGGCCTTGGCAATATGCCCCTCCAGGAACCGACGACGCAACCACGTAGTTCTTCAGACGTGGGCGTCGTGGTCTGACCCCGGTCGCAGAGGGTCGACGGCGAGGATCCGGATGCCTGCGTCGCAGATCTGACGAGAGCGCGCACAGCAGCAGCATAAGCCACGCGTTGCTATGACGGGCACATTAGACAAAAATTAAGACACTTACGAACATTGTGTTGAGGGCGTAGTAGCCTTTGCGGCACATGAATGCCGCCTTCTGCTCGCCCTTCGGTGCGATGATGGCTATAAGGCTGCCGTCCATGCATCCGATGACGCCGGGAATGGAGCCGCGTCGAAGGAACCCTTCGTTCACGGCCGCCTTCTCCTCCAACGTCCTCGGGAAATGGACCCACTTGTTGCGGGCCCCGGCGTGGACGATTGCCTCCGCCACGCGTCGCACACACTTGCTGACCGCAGGCTGGGTCACGCCGATCGTCTCCTCGCTCCCTACCGAGGCTTGAAAGCTGCCCGTTGCGAAGAATCGCAACGCGCACAACACTTGCCGCTCCACCGACAGCGCTGAAGTTCTCACGCCTCCGAGTTCCTCTGCCACTTCGTCGCACAGCCACCGCACAGTTTCTTTCTTCAGGCGAAAGTGCCGCCGAAACTGATCGTCTGGCATGTCAAACGCATCCTCGGGCTCCCTCCTCCCGCGCCCGGACTGACGAGCCGCCGCCGCCGCCGCCAACGCAATCACGAAGGCCGCCATTTTTTTCTATTCCAAACGGAACGGGGCACTCACCGGTTATTCCACGAATTTGCCGGGTTTGTTCGGCATAATTTAGCATAATGAGTGCGTAAACGTCACTTTGACGTGGCAGTTTTTGTGCATTCCTGACGTCGCTTGACAGGCAGGAAAAATGGGCGCGGCCTCAAAAAATTCGACCAATGAGCGAGCGGTGTCTGCCATGTTGGAATAGAAACAGAACGGAATAGTTTTACGTTATACCGACCCTGTTCACGAACGAATACCGCCGTCTCGGCCTGCCGTGTGACAGCCCAAAGGTACTTCTGTTCCCGTCCGCGCACTTCTCGCTGGTCGGGCGCGCTTTCGCGGCGTTGCTCGGCTACTTGGACGGGCCCGACTTGTACGAACGGCTGTAGCCGCCACGCGTTCCTTGACCTGCCCTACTGCTCGGTCCTCTCCCCTCTATCCGCTTGTTCTCCCCTACCCTTTTTATCCCTTTCCCCCATACGTACAGCGCTGTGGAGGTAACCTCGCACGAGAGGCAGGAACGGCGCTGTACTATCTCTTCCTTTTTTCGTTTAAAATCATTCGTCAGTGTTTATGCCCGAGAACGACGTTCATGTACTTGTTGATGACGTCCCTACCATGGCACTTGTGGATACAGGCATGACATCTGTGATGAGTGTCAATTTTAAGACGTTTCTTTGACTGAAAGTGATGTTTTCTTTGAGCCGGCGTGCGACATTCGGCGGTGTGAGCGGTGATGCGTTGTGTCCTGTGGGAGTCTGTACTGCGGACGTGTTTGTGTGCTTAAGTGCTTCCCACAGAATTCGCGGTTATTACACGATCAAATCACGATGTTATTTGGGGAATCGATTTCTTGCGGGAGTGTGAGGCAACTGTGTACTGTAGAATTGGGCACCTTTTCGTCCACGGTAGTTTCCCAGTGGCGCTCTTGGAAAATTATTCACGTGATGAATGCATCTTTCTCATCTCCGAGGACATGGTCGTTCCTGAATTTCCAGTACACTCTTCTAGTAACCTTTTCCAGTACCCGTTCCAGTACCCTCTTCTAGTAACGACCTTGCCATGTTCGATGCCACACTGGAACCGATTCAATTTACTTGTGTGAGAAAAAAAAATCATTTTAGTTCCTCCTTGCGTGGTGTCTGTAGTCGAATGTCGCGAAATTGTATGTACCATTAACATTTTACTGGAGCCTGCAGTGTTGCCTCGTGGCATGAAACCCGCTGTATTCAAATCGGAATCCTCTAAGACGCTGGTTGGGCTTTTTGCTGCTACAAGCGAGAATGAACATCTAGATTCTCAATGTTTAGCAGATTAACAACTTCTACAAATGATCAGCAAGTCTCTTACAACGAAAGTCATACGCCCCTGGGCGCTCTCTCCAAGCACTCGGAAGTGTTCGACTTTTTGAAAAGCAGCAAAATGCCTTTAATTCCAGCGTCTCGACTACGACATCGAATCAACACCGCTTCGGCACTTCCTATACGGCAAAATTTACAGCGTGGCACCGTCAGAGCGCAGCATCATCAACGAGCAAGCTAAAGGGATGCAAGGAAAGGGAGTAATTCGAGAATTGGTAAGTCCCTGGGCAGTTGCTGCCATTCTCGGGCGCTATTCTGGACATTCCGCCATTTTCTTCGATGCATGACATAGATGCAACGCGAATAAAATGGCAGTGATACCCCATTTTGCTTTCGTAACATGACGCCAACTTCGCATTTTGCCTAAGAATCTGAAATGAAGGTGCTGAACGTAAGGTTCTCGGTAAGGCAAAACAGTTGTCCTCCGCAGTAAAAATAAAGCAGTTAGCTCAAAGCGCATCATGCTTCCGTCGAAAACGCTTCTCGCTTCTGTCATCTGCTGCGTACAAGCCGTCGTCTGCTTCAATAGCAAGGATGCGTGTCCCCGGAAAATGGAATGAGTCATCGTATGTTGGCGCCAACGCGCTTGATTTCTTGCTTGAAACAACATACGCGACCTACCAGGGGTGATGCGCTCATGTTCTAGGCCGCGTTATCGCTATTACACCACGGCTGTCGGTCCTCTGCTGATTCTTGGTGCGCATGCGGCTGAGCTTTCGGGCTGCTAAGTGGTGGAACAAGGAAATGAAGCCATTTGTAGAAGAGCGTGAGCAGGCGTCAAGGAATCATTGACGAACAAAAAGGTTGGAATGACACGAAGATGTGGTACTTAGATGGAACAAATGCCGAGAAAAGAAAAAGTGCAAGTGAACGCTGGGTGCATAATATTTGCAAAAAGGACCAAGGCACTCCAAAAAGATTCTGGAACCATATAAGAGCACTCGAAGCTCCTGCTAAAAATTTGCAAACTGCTATAGAAGATGAAGGCAGAAGCACCTGCGAAGGAGACGATGCGCTGCGGTACATCACAGATGTTATTAGAGATAACTGCAGCACGAAAGAAAGCGTACTTCCGACTCAAACAAACCGAGGAACAACAGAAAACTCTGAGAGATAAAAAAGTTCACATAAAGAGCTTTTATTGGGAAAAACAGAAAATATGTCTAACACCACGGCAGCAGGACCCAATGAAATCCCAATACCACTAATCAAAAACTTCCTTCCAAAGAGCAAGGCACTGCTGACTAATCCCATAGAGCAAGTCATTAGAACGAACAAAATTTCAGTTGGATGGTGCAAAAGCAAGAGGAACGTCATCTGCAAAGGCAAAGGTGATAAGGATAAGATGAGTTAGTAGTGGCCTGTAACTGCAACGTCGCTGATATATAGAATGGTAATGCAAGGCATAAAATTATAACTGTCGAATCGATGGAGATAAATGTATTAGGAGAACTGCAGAATGGTTCGTGCAAGTCATACACTTAAAGGATAATGTGTTTGTAGTGCCCCAGCATATAGAGACTCAGTAGCTAAGAATAGACCTTTATCGATCGTATTTCCAGATAATAAAGGAGCCTATGAAAACATAGACAGGTAATTGTTGTTCTTCAACACGAAGGCATAGAGGAAGATTTCGTGGAACTGCTGAAGGACATATATAGAGACAATCGAGTACAATTTGTATCAGAACGTGGAAAACGTAATTAAGTGGTGCAAATTCACAACGGCTAAAGCAAGAATGCCCTCTGTCTCCGCAGTGGTTCACGGTTTATGTTAGGGCACCCAAAGACGACTGGCAAACAGCGAAGTATGGTGTGATTTAATCTACGTGTGTAATGGACAAATGGTGAAACAGAAGCTTCCTGAACTGATAGGTGGGGATGACATAGTGTCGCTAGCGATCAATATAAAAGATATGCACACACTAGCGAATATCTGTAGCAACGCAGCGAAAACTTTTAGCCTCAATTTTAGCCCAAGGAAGTGAGGAATTATGACCTTTAATGAAGGTACAAGAATTCATGTGGTGTCAATTCTACAGCAAATCATACCCATAGTCAAACAAAATAAATACCTCGGCGTATACATAAATAAAGGGAAAGCTTATTGAAGCACGCACCAAGCGAATCTGAAAATAAAGGGGAAGCGGAATGCTGCAACAATGAAACATCGAGCACTGTGGGGCCGTAATAATTATGAAGTTGTGCGTGCAATCTGCAAAGTAGTAATGGTGCGCGCGCTAACGTGTTGAAATGACATTTTATGCTTAACAGTGGATACTTTGTCGGGGTTGCGAGTCAGTAGAAGAATGGTAGGCCGGTTGGCTTTGGGAGCCCAAGATAAAACCACAAATGAGTCATTGCAAGGTGTCACGGGTTGGGCCTCTCTTAAAGTAAGAGCAGCACAGAACAAAATTGGTTTTGAAGAAAGACTCGCGGACATTCATGCAAATAAATTGGCAGATAAAGTTCACAAGTGTCTGCACTTGAACAGAGCGAACAAGCAATAGAGGAAGAGGTCAAGAAAGTTGGCAACCAAGAACAGGGTAATTAAAACTGTAAATAGACAACCAAGAGTCACCAGAAAGATAGTGAGAGAAACAGAGAGTGTTAACTGGATGCAAAGAATGAAAACAAAATGTGCCATGGATATTTACAAGAATCAGAAGGAAGGAATCAAAATGAAAAATCTGTACGATAACACAAAGGCATGTACCTTCCTGTTTGAATCTCTAGCCGATTGCTTATGAACAAAAACATACCGGAACAAGTATTTGGAGCATTGTGCAATTCGGAGACCACACAACACATCCTAACGGAATGCGAGCGGATTCGCGCAGTGAAAACCGTAAGTAGCGTGCACATTCCAGAAGCGCTGTGGTTTTAAGTGGACGGAAGCGTCAACCATTCAGCAGTAGAGATAAGCCAGAGACCTTTAGAGTATTGGTGGAAAAAATATAATTAGGAAAATTTAATCAAGAATGTTAGTCAAGAATGTTAGTCAAGAATTTAATCAAGAATCTGCATAAATCAAGCCGGCCAGGTTACTATTTGTCCCCACCACGTTTCATAGGGGATGCCATCCAACCATGATCATCTAAGCGCGAGGTGGGAGCCGGGTTGCCGCATTACGCGTTTCGCGGCGTTCGCCGCCAGGCGGCGCTGAGCGCTTTCAGGCAAGCGTCTCGTGCATTCCTCGGTGGCAATACGCCGAGTCGCCATGCTGATTCAATGCTGAGCGTATCACTGTCGACAATCAATATGAGTTCCGCAGAACTTGTTTCTTACTTGACTGCTGGGTAAATTATTACTGCTTTGTGCTGCTGGACCGATTCTGGCGTAGATAAGCGCTCCGCGAAGTCGGGCGGCCACTCCCCTTGTTTTATGAACAAGTCTGCAGCGGGACTACCCGCCTCCACCCTTCGCTGTCACTCTGGGCAATGAAAACGTCAATGCAGCCATGCATGGAGAACACATTATACTAAACTTTATTGCTATAATGATTCGTACTCGTTAGTATAATAAACCCGCCCTTTCTCTAACGCCTTTCGGACCATAAGATACATATATAAATTAAATTTCATGAAAACGCGTTCATGTCTTTAAAAGCAATGTCTACATACTGTCTGGATTTGCTCCTTACCCGGCTAGTAGACTTCTTTCTTTGAGATGATGTCGTAGAAGCGCTGTTGCCGGTAGTTCCGGCTGCGCGTTCTTCCTGTGGTAGAAAGTAAAGGCGTCGAGTTACTTATGACAGTTCAACGACACTACGACAGTTCAACTTAACTACTCAGAAGTAAGATCATTCTGTTTGCAAGACCGACATTTCTTTTAGGCGCTTTTTTGTTGCCATCCCAAATATTGTAAACTTTCTTAGGTGGATGTGATTTCGAAAGTACATTTTCGATCACAGAAACTCGTATATTCTATGACTGGGAGTGGATCGGTGATACTGTAACTAAAAAAAAAAAGAAAGAGCAAGATTACCGTATTTTCCGGACTACAGCCCGCACCTATTCTAGAGTCCGCAGGGGCGTACTTAGAATAAAAATAAGTTTCTTACCTAGTTTGCGATAAGTAAACAGCAGGTGAGCAAAACTTTTTTATCATGCAGTTGAATCTGGTTCTTCCTTTAGGATCTAGTCGAAAGAAGCAAACACTAAAAGATGCAAATTCCTCTATCCTCGAGACTCTCAGAGGAAAACAAGTGAAGCCTGTCGGAAATAATAGACGCATCTTGAAATTTTTCATCCCCTTCGGAATATTACTTTCTTTGCGCCCACTAGACTTCACTGGGTTTGAGCAATGGCTCGAAAAATCTTCGTTTTTTCGATGCAATAACAAGGGCTATTGTTTTTTGCGCACATATGAAATCGCGCATAAGCGCGTTGCGCATCTCACGACAAAGTCTCTGCCATTTCGCCATGACATCTAGCGCAAGTATTGAAAAGCAGAACATCTTAATATACCAATAGCATTCATTTGTCTATCATGAGCTGCCAGTATACGCTGTAAATATCCCTCATGTGCATCGAGAATCATTGCCTAGCTATCTCGCTACATCTAATTTAACCCGGGGAAAGATCGCACGCGCGTTCTGGGCCCGTGTTCAAGCACGACTATAATCTTAAGAAATAAAATCATGTAGAAACCGCACCTCGCGAAATTTGAACATTGCAAATTGATTATTCTATGAAAATCGGTAACTAAAACAAATAGTGCAAACAGCTGTGAGCATGTTCCCATCGTGGTTGCTTTAGTGCCACGGTTTAAAACCAATGCTCTTCATTAGTGATTTGGACAGAAGGGTCAATCAAAGGAAGCATAAAATTTACCTCTAATGCTTTTAAATGATTGCGCGTTACTATACCGTCTGGTCAAAGGCCCCAATATTATTTTTAATGTATTTAAGCTAGAAAAGGCCAATTTGAGGCATTTTATAGAATATTTAAAAAAAACCATAACATTATCCGCAGTTGATTTTATAACTACAAGGCACATGGAATAAACAAAATTGCTCAAACGCAAATGCCGCATAAACGAGAAAATATGACGTCAAATTCGATTGGCTTCCCACAGGCACCAATGTTAGCCAATTGCGGGCTAACAGAAGACATCTCTTTGTTACCTCCGGCTGAGCGCAGCTGCAACGGAAACTGACGCCTATCTTATCAGCCTACGAAACAAGTCCAGCAAACATGTTAAACAGGTGATGCTATGAATAATGAAGAAAATTCAGTCCATCAGATAGTTGCATAAAATTCATCCGAATTAAAAATGTCGAAATGGCAGTGGTAATTCCATCGTGATGACTTCATCAGGATGTAATGAACCCTGAGGAGAAAGAGCACTACGAAGTAGGTGAGATCTTGCAGTGAGGCTGCCACTAATGCTTCGTTCACATCACGAAGAATAAGACACATGAGATACCTGTTACCTCTCTGAGGAGACAGTTGAAAATATTATCCATGAAGTTCGTGGTGAAGGCTACGATTCCATTGGCTAAGAGATGGCTTCTACTGTTCCTTTGTGCGGCACTGATTAGGATGTGGCGGCAAAAGAAGCTGTTGAAAGTCTCCAGTGCCACTTTGGACGCGAGGGCTGTGCATAATTATTGACAATTCTTTTGCGCCTCAACATCACTTGCTGCAAAAGAAGCTACAACATTTGAAGCAGAGCGCAATACAGTCTCTTTCTTTCGTAATGTTAAAACACTCAGAACATTCTCGAATAAAGCAATGGCTGGTGTTTTTGGAATCGTTCCATTAAATTAAGTTTTTCATGAGCGGAACACATTTTTTCTATCCTTTCAAGTTCTTTTTAGGTGGAGCCTATGGTATTTGTGGCCTTCCTGCGTCCAAAGAAGCCACTTCATTCAGCACCATATTTCCTTGTTTTTGGAACGCACAACCGCTAGTTCACAAAATTACGGCAGAACTCATCTCACCATGCCTGCCGACGGTAATATGAACAGCAGTCGGGCACTTCTGAGAGTCGTTGCTGCAGCCACATACATTTATACTTTCTTACTTTGCTCTGGGACTCGCTTGCGGACGTCCTTCATGAAGGTACATGGATGCATAACGACGGCTGTATGGCGCCGATGCAGTGACTATGGAATCACGAACAAAGAATGATGTCGATCGAACGACAGAGGTGTATAATAAGGACGGCATGGCAACAATTAGGCTACTCGGAAAGGTTTGGGCGTCAGGTTGATGGCAGGAACCATTCATTTCAAATAGGGCCAACAAACTCGGACTAGGAAGAGCACGGGACTGTGCGCTGTTCCCATGGTGGACAGCGCTGGTCCCGTACTCTTCCTTGTCCGTGTTTTTTGGCACTATTTAAAATGAATGACAATTAAATGTCGATTCCTAAATATTCTGTGGCACAACGACGACGACATCAGGACAATACGACTGCGACTACTGTATGATGACGATGGCATGACAGCTATGGTATAACACGCTGAAGAAGCCCGAATGACGGTAATACCATGACCAATACCGCATCACTACGACGGTATGACAACAAGTGCATGATAGCGCCTGTGTGACGACAACTTACTGTCCATGATTGGTGGCGACATAATTCAGATTAAGTGACTAACTACAGCATAACAATAGAATGATGAACAACGAATGACGTCGACCTATCGACGAAGGTGACGTTGGTATTACGATGACGGCACTACGACATTGTTATTACGACACAAAAGTGATTACGATGGTGCAACGAGAGCGGACGACGATGGCATGACGACGACGATATGACGATGACGCTATGACAGAAGTCGGTGTTTTACTTACAATGATGATGATGGAACGACTGCGACGGCAACCCGACCGCGGTATGGCAAGGAATGCATGACGATGACTGTGTGACGATGATTTATTGATTACGATAGCATGACAACGGTATAAAGACAATGGAATAACTACGAGTGCATGATGACAATGGCGTGGCGATGAATGTATCACAAAAGGTGTATGACGACGACATAGCGACGAGAAAGTCATTGCGATTATGGTCTGACAATGGAGGCGTGATAGTGACTGGCCGGCGATGACTGCATGGCAAACGTGGCATAATGAAGGTAGAAGAAGACAGCATGATTACAACACATTGAAGAAGGAATATTGACGTTGTTGGAACGACGGAGGCGGCATGACAACGCCAGCATGAGAACGGAAAGACAATACAGAAGTGACAATAATTACAAAGCGACCGTATCACGATGACGGCATGATGACGATGGTGTAACGAAGATGGCGTGATAACAACCGCATGAAGTGAGTTAGATAACAAAGTTGGAATGACGACAATTGAATGACCACGACGGCGAAACCACCCCGAACCCATACTTAGGGACGGCAGCTATTTGACGTGGATCACATGGTCGGAGTAGTAGGCGTCAGGGTGTCGGCATGATCACAAGCTGGAATGACCACGATTGAACCACCACAAGAGCATCAGAATGGCGGTGTGATAACCAATGCACAACGACTATTTGACGACGACAGCATGCCGCCGACGGCCGGATGGTCGTGAGTGTCGGTGACGAAGCTGGAATGACGGCGATGCAATGACCGCACGGTAATCACGACTAGGAGTACATTACTAGTGGCCCAAGAACGTAGACAATTAGACAGACAGACAGACAGACAGACAGACAGACAGACAGACAGACAGACAGACAGACAGACAGACAGACAGACAGACAGACAGACAGACAGACAGACAGACAGACAGACAGACAGATGCGGCTGAAGTAGGCAATAAATGGTATTCGCATTAAAAGCGGCTCAAGTACTCCAGCCGACACAATTACGAGAAATTTGACAGAATGTTATAAATTTTGTAAAAATTCAATTTGTTTCTTGTTATGAGTGGTAAATTGCAGATGGAGATGCTCCTCTAAAATATAAAAGGTTGAATATTTCAAGAAAGGAAACATCAAATTTATTTCAAACAGACAAATGTGATATCAACGTCAGGGTGTTAAACCGAATCTTTTCAGGTTCGGTTCGCTTTTGGGTTTGCGCTTTTCAGTTCCGGTCCGGTTCAGCTGCGGAGCAAAAATAATAACGGTTCGAACCATTTCGTTGCATCCTGAATTGGCTCATTTGGCTTCAGACTTGTTCGGAGAAGAAAGCAACGTTCGCGTGGTGTTTGTCAAAAAACGCGCGATGGTTTCGGACGCAGTTCCCTTGGCTACCACCTATGCAAACCTGCTATGGAGTGTTTTCTTTTGCACAGGCATTAATTAAGGTTAGCACAAACATTTGCTGCCCTGCGCATTTGTGTCCAGAAGTGGGACATTCAGTGAGCTTGCCAATGCAGTGCTCAGCCAGCCTCCACCTTATTTTCGCCTTAATTTTATTCTTCAGGTTGCCAACACTCGCTGTCCATACTGTGCGAAATGAATGCGTAATGTAAAATATACCTAATATATTGCTTATTTGTTAGGCAACTGGGGGCGACGGCATTTAAACGAACTACGGAGTTGAGCGTTCAGGTATAATTATTGATATGGCTATTGTAAAAGTATACGAAGTATGATTTTTCTGTGCTGATGGAAAATATTGCACTACACATCCAGCCGAAGACAATATGAGTGGCTCGCGTGCCCTTGCTTTTTATTCCGAGTTGTTGGTCACGGAAATGACGGCCATATGTGGTCATCGCATACATGCGCTGACACACCAGGTGGGAAGGGGACAATGAAAAGTCTGTGTCTGTGAATGATATTTCATCACACGAAATTATTGGCGGGCATTCAGGACTTCTAATAGCAGGTGTGGCTTACGCCTCGCCGCAGTAAATGACAGTTTGGTGCTGCAGGAATTATTTTAATAAATGACAAAGGTATATAAGGGCAGTTATAAGAATGGAAAAAAAACTTAATACTGTGGGATTCCAAATCCTGTGGAAAGCACCTTTGAAATCAAGAAAGATGAGTCAAGCGTTTAGACATTTATCTGTAACTTATCCGAGTGTCTTACGCCGCACCTACAAGGTGAAGGGAGATTACGATGTGCAAAAAGACATTTTTTCCGATGGAGTGAGTTATTAGTATTGTAAGGTGGTTTAAATAACAAGCCAGAACGTTGCACGATACACAGGCCGGCCTCTTGATCAAGCGTCGGGCACCGAGCGCACGAGCTCTGTTGTCGAGCGAGGAGTTGACAATGCGCCTGAAGCACACGCCTGTCTTTCTTACAACTCCCCCCGGGAGAATAGGGCGCCATCCTGGCGACTCAAGCGGAGAACGACGAGGTCGTAGTAAGCTTTGAGTCGCTGCACATTCATCGTCTCACTTCCACGATGCCTTAAGTCAGCGGACAGCGTGAGAGTATCGACAAGGTAATTGACAGGAGACGTCTGTTGCACGACACGGCAGACACCGCGGTACTTGGCTAGAAATTTAGAGGAAAGACCGGGGGTGCTGGAATGTATGCAAATCCAGACTAAAGAGTCCGGCCAGTATGAGCTGGTAAGGTCGATCGTCATCGCGACGGAGCTTTTGCTGCCATTGGTCTTCAGTCGTAAGAGAGCCGGCTAGCTGGCGGCATTCGTCGCCGTATTTGGAAGCTTCAGGCAGTGGCGTACACTCCTATGGGTCAGGTCAGCAGGAGAGGATCGTGTCGAAGGTGCAGGGAGGTTCACGGCCATATACGAGGAAGCGAGGGGAAAAGCATGTCGTGGCCTGTGAGGCAGTGTTGTATGCGTATGCGTAGGTCAGACATTGTAAAACGAGGTTCCAGTTCGTGTAATAGGACGTAATGTACATAGATACCATATCGCCCAAAGTGCGATTGAATCGCGCAGGTGAAGTGTTTGTCGAACTCTGACTGGCTGCGTAAAACCAGACTGAGTTCGACAAAAACCCTTCACCTTATTCGTCGCATTGCAGCAAAAGCAGCTGGAGCTCGTACTGACGTAGCTCGACGGTTGGTGCGTGCAGTCTTGCAGCCACGAATTTTATACCAAGCACAATTTCAACGGCTGACTTTGGCAAAGCTGGTACAGTTGGAGACGATTAATCGCGATGCTATGCGCACAATCACAGCACTGCCCCGCATCACTCCGATACCAACCTTACAGGAACATGCCCAGCTCAACACAATTGCAGAGCTAATTTTCTAACGTGAAAAAGCACGTGAAATAAAAAATAAAATTATTCCGGCTGTCGCTGCGTTGCATGCTCATTTTCACCGCGGCTCTCGGATTGACAGTCAGCCCTATCCAATGCCTCCCTGGGAATTCACCAGCATCACAACTAATAAGCCAACGAAGTTACGACGCAGCGATACAACAGGTATTATTGACGAACACAATATCGTCGATGCATCATGCGCTAACACCTGCAAAATCTATACGGATGCTGCCATTCTCCCAGACGGCGGAAGGACATCATTCCGGAGTACTACGCATAATTTCATTAGCGGCCACCAGCGCTATTCATCTACGGAAGCCAGCGCTCTAGTAATGGAACTTCAAGCCATCCACGACGCTGTGCAAGATGCCACATCTAAGCTGCCTACCATCGAGTAACTAGATAGCTTCGCTGATTCTTTAGCGGCTATTCAGGAACTCAAGATGGTTGATAGGCGATGGAAATCTGCGAGACAATACACACTATGAATAGTAAGACAGCTACTTGCGTCAAGGTACACTGGATTCAAGGCCATTCAGCGAACCCTAACTATATTGCTGCTGACCAGCAGGCACACTGCCCTCCTAATCCTGATCTTCCGCCTATTCCCCTCCTACCGCAACCCCTTAATTCGCTCCGAGCCCGTAAAAACTTTCTCCGGCAGGACACACGCTCTCTTATCCCACCGTGTGTCTGCTCCCTCCCCCTTCACCTTACTAGGGCGGAGGGAGTTGTGCTTAGGAGGCTTCGGGCCGAGGTGGCCCTTACACCGGCTGTTATCTCAAGGTGGAACTGGTCGCATTTACCACTTAGTGCTACGTGTCCATACTGCTCCGTTCCTGTGATGGAAGCAGATGCATACCACCTAATATGGATATGTACTGGTTTAAAATCGGAACGCTCGCGTCTCCTACTGCAAGCCGGCCTCCAGTACAGTGTGACAACCAGCTATGACCGCTGGATACATGACAACAGATTCCACAAAACACTGCTTCAATTCATACACAGCACAGGCCTCACAGCACACATATAATACACATATCCGTAGGTCGCGGGATCGAATCCCGGCCATGGCGGCCGCATTTCGATGGGGGCGAAATGCGAAAACACCCGTGTGCTTAGATTTAGGTGCACGTTAAAGAACCCCAGGTGGTCAAAATTTCCGGAGTCCTCCACTACGGCGTGCCTCATAATCAGAAAGTGGTTTTGGCACGTAAAACCCCAAATATTAATACACATATCCGCATCAAAAATTATGCCTTAAGGGCAAGTCTTTATCTCAATAAAAAAAAAGAATCGCGTAGTCATGCCCATGGTAGAAGATACATATATGTGGGCACACCATGGGCGATGCACAGGGCATAAGAGGTCCACATAATGTACCAGCCACGCTCTTGCGAACCGGGCCGCTGATCGCAGCGTCAGCCCGGCATAGCGATGACACAGTGAAACTTCGCTGGAAGAAACGTAAACAGACACGAAAAATCTCGTTGCGATAGCATTCAGATGAAATCACACGGCTCGTTTGTGTCACACACGCCATTCGCATGTCATGACCAGTTCCTTGCGTCGTCTCCAGCAGCATCGCTTTAGCTCTTTAAGCAAGCAGACTGCGATCTTACGACAACACTGCCCAAGGGGCACGGTGGTGATCGGTAAACTGCAGCGATGGGCCGCAAGCGCTTTGTTGAAAACTGCAACAGTGGCTACGCAAGATGCAAAGCAAAGGTAACCTTATTTAATGCTGCTTCCGACTCAAAGTTATTAAAAGAGAGGGCACAAGCCATTCCTCGCAAAGCCCATGTGCTGAACCAAGAAGATGCCGTTTACAGCAGGCACTCCACGGAGGAAATCTTGGTTGAAAAACGATATTTCGCTGAGTTTGGAGAGGAACATTTTGCTTCACGTTCCAAAGAGAACCGTGCTGGCAGATGGTGCCATACCTTGCATTTTCCCACCGGCGCACGTAAGGAAGCGGAAGCCACCCATGACGAGGAAATCACCCCCGCCTAGGAGGCGCAGAAACAAACGACGTACAGCAGGAGAAGTCATAACGAATGACGATGCGTATGGAGCACTCCAATTTAATGAGATGAGGCAACCATCCTCTGCTCCTGTATACAAGGACCGAACTGTTGCTTCTGCAGAAAAAAACCTTGTTGGGCACAAGTGGAATGAATCCTCTAATTTCAACGTTGAGGAAGGGTGGCCCACAATTCATATCAACACAGCACACAACAAGGACTATGCAGCACTGGAAACGCAAGTTAGCTCCACCGCCGATGATTCGCCTGTGTGTTTAAATCCGTTGTCGGGTAAACTGCCCAGTGCTGCTTGGAAATACCATTGTGTTCATCAAAAGGAGCTTGACAGCTGTTGCTTCATGGATGTTCTCCTATCCCCATTAGGACAACCCATTCTTCCGAAAGCTCTCCTCCTCCAACTGGTGAAAAATCAACGTTTTCTTTAAGCACCTTTATACTAGGCCGCAGGCTTCAAACCACAGGAATTTCAGATGTTTGCCAGCCGGGCTGGCAGGGGGACCGGGCCATTGTAAGCCAAGTGCTACGATACCTTCATGAACGGCAACTCTGTCCTGGCTGCCCATGTCATAGTAAGTACGCAGATGTGCGCCTCGAATGCGGCTACAAAGACGCGAGCAACACCTGAAGACATAACTAGTGCTCCTTAACTCAGCAACAGAAAACACCCTGCACATATTGCACTAGGTTCTAGAACACCCTACGAATTCACAAGGGAAGGAAAAATCAAGCGCATCAAGAAGCATAGAGTTAGGATACCGCTCTGTCCTGCGAGCAGAAAGGCGGTTGAAGCGTTAAGATAGGGGCGTCATGCTTCCTGCAAGAAGAAGCCATGTTTCCTTAAACCTAATTAAGAAGCTTCTGTCGAAGTTATCCTCATGTCGAGACAAGGTGTTGGAGTTTAACGAGGACGTAATGCTTACAGCATGTCAGAAAGCAAACGCTGTCCGAACCGCAGCAAATGCTAATTCTATAATGCTTGTTAGCCGCTATATACAAGGGTTGGTTATATTCCGCACATTTCTCTATCACCTGATTGTTAGTGTGAATATAGTCTATTGTTGAGCAGCCTTTCCGGAATCCTGCCTGGTCCTTTGCTTTACAGAAGTCTAAGGTGTTCTTGATTCTATTTCCGATTACCTTAGTAAATAGTTTGTAGGCAACTGACAGTAAGCTGAGTGGTCTAAAATTTTTCATGTCTTTGGCGTCCCCTTTCTTATGGATTAGGATTATGTTAGCGTTCTTCCAAGATTCCGGTACGCTCCAGGTCATGAGGCATTGCGTATACAGGGTGGCCAGTTTCTCTAGAACAATCTGCTCACCATCCTTGAACAAATCTGCTGTTACCTGATTTTCCCCAGTTGCCTTCCCGCTTTGCATATCTCCCAAGGCTTTCTTTACTTCTTCCGGCGTTACCTGTGGAATTTCGAATTCCTGTAGACTATTTTCTGTTCTATTACCGTCGTGGGTGACACTGGTACTGTATAAATCTCTATAGAACTCCTCAGCCACTTGAACTATCTCATCCATAATAGTAATGATATTGCCGCCTTTGTTTCTTAACGCATACATCTGATTGTTGCCAAATCCTAGTTTCTTCTTCACTGCTTTTAGGCTTCCTCTGTTCCTGAGAGCATGTTCGATTCTATCCATATTATACATCCTTATGTCAGCTGTCTCACGCTTTTGATTACCTTCGAAAGTTCTGTCAGTTCTATTCTAGCTGTAGGGATAGAGGCTTTCAAACATTGGCGTTTCTTGATCAGATCTTTCGTCTCCTGCAATAGTTTACTGGTATCCTGCCTAACAGAGTTCCACCGACTTCCATTGTACACTCCTTAATGATACCCACAAGATTGTCGTTCATTGCTTAAACACTAAGGTCCCCTTCCTGAGTTAATGCCGAATACCTGTTCTGTAGCTTCATCTGGAATTCCTCTATTTTCCCTCTTACCGCTAACTCACTGATCCGCTTCTTATGTACCAGCTTCTTCCGTTCCCTCCTCAGGTCTAGGCTAATTCGAGTTCTTACCATCCTGTGGTCACTGCAGCGCAGCATGCCGAGCAGGTCCACATAATGTATGATGCCAGGGTTAGCGCAGAGTATGAAGTCTATTTCATTTCTAGTCTCGATGTCTGGGCTCCCTCCACGTCCACTTTCGTGGAGGAGCCCGAATGGCGAGACTAGAAATGAAATAGCTTTCATTGATTACGAGAAAGCATTTGATTCTGTCATAACCTCAGCACTCATGGAGGCATTACGGAACCAGGGTGTAGACGAGCCGTATGTAAAAATACTGAAAGATATCTATAGCAGCTCCAAAGCCACCGTAGTCCTCCATAAAGAAAGCAACAAAATCCCAATAAAGAAAGGCGTCAGGCAGGGAGATACGATCTCTCCAATGCCATTCACAGCGAGTTTACAGGAGGTATTCAGAGACCTTGATTGGAAAGAATTGGGGATAAACGTTAATGGAGAATACCTTAGTAACTTGCGATTCGCTGATGATATTGCCTTGCTTAGTAACTCAGGGGACCAATTGCAATCCATGCTCACTGACCTGGAGAGGCAAAGCAGAAGAGTCGGTCTAAAAATTAATCTGCAGAAAACTAAAGTAACGTTTAACAGACTCGGAAGAGAACAGTAATTTACAATAGGTAGCGAGGCATTGGAAGTGGTAAGGGAATACATCTACTTTGGGCAGGTAGTGACGGCGGATCCGGATGATGAGACAGAAATAATCAGAAGAATAAGAATGGGCTGGGGTGCGTTTGGCAGGCATTCTCAGATCACGAACAGCAGGTTGCCATTATCCCTCTAAAGAAAAGTGCATAATAGCTGTGTCTTACCAGTACTCACCTACGTGGCAGAAACCTGGAGGCTTACTAAAAGGGTTCTACTCAAATTGAGGACGACGCAACGAGCTATGGAAAGAAGAATGATATGTGTAACGTTAAGGAATAAGAAAAGAGCAGATTGGGTGAGGGAACAAACGCGAGTAAATGACATCTTAGTTGAAATCAAGAAAAAGAAAGGGGGGGCATGGGCAGGACATGTAATGAGGAGGGAAGATAACCGATGGTTATTAAGGGTTACGGACTGGATTTCAAGGGAAGGGAAGCGTAGCAGGGGGCGCAGAAAGTTAGGTGGGCGGATGAGATTAGAAGTTTGCAGGGACGACATGGCCACAATTAGTACATGACCGGGGTTGTTGGAGAAGTATGGGAGAGGCCTTTGCCCTGCAGTGGGCGTAACCAGGCTGATGATGATGATGATGATGACGATGATGATGATGATGATAGCAGCATGACCGACATCAAAGAAAGGAAGGAAGTACTCTGTCCATTGCATCTTTTTCTGCTTGCTCCTCCACATTCAGACACCACGTGGCTACAGGTTCCTAAGAGAGGGTGACGTGCTTCCTCTCCCATCCGTCAAGACCATTCGACGATACATATCTTCGGTTGGCATGAACTGCGGTTTCGATAAGAAGTTTTTTGCAGTCTTGAAGGAAAAGTATAATAAAAAAGTCCACTTTTTGCAAGTACAGAATGCTGTTGTATTCCGTACTTGCCTAAACAAAGTAGTCTAAACATAAAAATTCCATATGCGCCCCGATTGTAGATGGTAGACGAAAAAATATCGCTGCAATGTAAGCGAGACGGAGTAGGCTGGTCACTGGGGTCAGAGAGGCGAGGCAGTTCAAAGCGCTGGACATCGGCGGGGCCATAAATCAGAGCGGAATAGGTACAAGAAAAATCATGTCCTCGTATGGCGTCTTGGGGGCACTTCACACGCACAGTAAAACTAATTGCCACCTGGTGATCAGCAATGGTAATCCGACCAACACACGTTCCCATCACCATGGCTGTCATATCGTAAGCGACACGTACGACTCGGGTCGTGAGAAGTGTAAGGATCTTCACGTGGCAGCAAAAACTGTCAGTCATGACAGAGACGTGCGCACAAGTATCAACCAAAGGTCTGGCAGGTACGGCGTCTACGTGGACTTGAGGAATGTGGCGGATGACACGTACGGGCAACAGAGGATCTTGAGTCGAGGTGCAGAGTGGAGCTCTACCTCCAGAAGCTATGCAGCCTAGTTTCCCAGCGAGAAGCAACGCAAAAATACGGCGCAGGAGAGCGGCAGCGAGTCGGTGAACGAGATGGACAGCGATGTGGGGGAGGCGACTTGGCGCAATGGATACCTTCCTCAGTGTCATTGGGTGCAAAGGAATCAGTGCGGGGCGGATAGCGGCTTGCAGTACGGAAGAGACCAGAGTAAGTGAGAGATGTGGGGCTAGATGACGTAGAGGGCCACTGACTGATAGCGAGCAATGTGTCCAGCTCGACTCAAACGGAAACAGATAGGCTTTTCTTCGGCTCTTCTCCATTCCAAAGGGCTTGCGGAACGACGAAGCCGTACAGTCCGTGACGAGGCCTTTCCGCTGTGACTAGGGCGGCGTCAGGAGTGTTCATGGCGCAGACAGTAGAGACGAGGCCATGGTTCACAAATTTTTGCGAACAACCTGGATTAATGAACTTTCAGTAAGTTATAGAGTACCTCAAGGTAGTGTGCTAGAACCTTTACTTTTTCCAATATACATAAACAATATCGCTAGCAAATTTTATCACCCTCTTTGCTCACGATTGTCTGTTGCTTAACGCAGTTACTTGCCACGAGGTTCAATTATTGCTCAATTATAACCTTCAAAACATCATTTCTTGGTGCAGTCGGTGGGGCATAAAAATTTGCGGAGGAAAGACTGTTTACGTGTTCATAAGAAGAAAAATAAATCGAATGTGGTTTGTCTATAACCTCGGCTTTGAACCGCTGAACAATGTCAGCCAATACAGATATGCTGGAATGGCAGGAACCAGTGTTTTCAGCTGGAATATCTACATTTACAACGCTTGTAACTCGTTTTTCAGGAAACTTTCTCTCCTGAGGCAGAAACTAAAGTAGGCTCCTTCTAGTACTAGGTTACTCGTCTTCGCCTCACTCATCCGACCAAAATTAGAATAAGCATGCATGGTGTGACATACCTATAAGAAAACTGACTATAAGGCTTTAGAGATAATCCAACGTAAAGCTGTCAGGTTTGTTTTTCTATATATAGGTATACTGGTCCCATTAGCATAATGGATCAACATAATATTCAGACGTGGCGGCTACGCAACGAAATACAAAGGCTGCATTTTTTTTGCTTAAAAACAAATTTTTATCTCTGCTCTCCCAGGTTTATGTTAAACCATTTACATCGTGTCGAACACGGCATCGTCAAGCTCATTCTTTAGGAACTTATAAAGCCCAAACTAACCTCGATGTTTTCTCTCTTCCTGCGCACTGTAACAGACCAGAACAGCCTGCCATTATCGCAATTGATAAGCACTGATGCTACTGAATGCATGTGTCATTATAATGTTAACGGTATTGCTGTGTTGGTAAAGCTTCTCACCCTTTTGCCTTTGATTTGTTATATCTTTGGCGCATGAATTTCGTTTGCCACATCCCACATATCACTTTACTGTTTTCGTCACTCTGCAACGTTGCTCGTTTGTCGACTTGCCTCTGGTACTTGTTGTATTGCCTTTATTTCTGGCGAGAATGGCTGCAAGTGCGTATATGTATCTATCGCCCTTATCCTGACACCCAGAGCTCCGTCTGATAATGGTATGCCTGTCAAGTTTTATTCATGCGGTGTATATTCAATTATTCTTGCTTATTCATCAGTCTCATTTTCCTGATCCTTGCATACTTTGCATTGTGTTTATATTAATTTTTTGTGGACATGTATATACATGTAAGTGTTGATGTACTCTGCCCCTCCTCCTTGGGCTCTCATATGTGTCTGTAACATTGCATAAATAAATAAATAGCCGGCGTTGAAGTCTCAGCTACAGTGGGTTTATAAGAAACCGGATCTGCGGCTTTGTGTTCTCGGCGGACGATGCGCGTGACGTCATCGGATGGGGATGGCTGAAAAGGAGTTGCCTCGCAGGACGACGTTACAGCGGTATTCGGCAGAGCTTGAACTGAGGCAAGATGCGTCAGAAATTTGCTTCCTCCAGCCGACGGTACTCTCTGATGACATCTTCAATGGTGTTCACATTGGTAAAGCCGAGCAGATCGATCGCGTCGTGTATGATACGCTTCGAAATGTGGACGATCTAGTCAACCTCGGAAATCTTCTGGTGGGCTGCACACACAAAGCCAGCACGTTCTGTAAGTACGACAAGTAATCTCAGTTGACGTCTGAGTACGTACAGCAAGTTATTCGTTGGCGTCAAGCTGTCGACCAAACGGGCTGCCGAAAAGGTCGCTGGGCTGCTGCATGAACGCATCCCAGCTTGTGATATTGACACGTGTACTTCTATATCTTTTTTTGTGTGTGACCGCTTTTCACCCTCCAACAAATGTTATTGCTTAGCGCGGGCCGCGCCTGCATGTATCGGAAGTTTCTGCTATCTGTTGTCGCGCAAGCTTGTATGACGCGAATTGTGTAGAAATTTCTGGAAGACAGGCGGGCATCAGCGATTACTCTGGAACCTTCGATAGCTCATGTACAAAAGTACTTGACTCGCTGATGAGATTTTCGACGATCGCCGACAGTGGTCGCCACTTTCGTTGAGCTTTGAGTGTAGCCTGTTCTTCTGTGCACAGGTTCACCGAACAAAGTTAGCTTCGTATTCACAGTTTCGTTGCTTTGTCCTCGTCCGTCAATACCATGTGACAATATTGACTTTTTGGGCCCGGAACGAGACGCGAGGCTTCACGCCGAGGTAAAATATTACGTTCGCCAACACTAAAGTTGGATTCCAGTAATTATGTTTGCTTAAACATTCGTACATGCTGAGCCACTATCCATGTCAGCGCTGTTCGCTCTGGAATGAGATCCTGGGATCATATGAATTAGAGGGCGATAAATTGGTTGGTATTCGCAGAAGTAACCGACGGTGTTGCGTCCTCACCAGGCGGTATGGTGGCAGGTTCGAGGTGGCGTCCGCTGCGAAGCTCCGTCCTGAGAAGAAAAGCCCCGCACCTCCACCAAATAAATTATACGTGGACGAACACTAGGAAAACTTTGTGGGTCCCTTATGAAAGAGAATTTCAATCTGGGAAGAATGATCCCATCCAGCCCCTCAGCAAAGCGCATGTTAGCTTAGGTTATTGCTCGTTGAATTTATTCTATGGCGAAAGGCACATCGGTAGTCGGAGTCTGCTAAGCGGCAGCCATTAATCGGGGGAGCCGAGTGTAATAATCACTTTCAGTGACTAGATGAACTATAGAAATTGGTTTATTTAACAGCTTCGCGGAGTACAAATCTTGTTGTGAAACCAGCGGCTGAAGTGAAAGTTATGGGAAAGACAGACAAGCTGGTTTATTGGAATGCAGATATTTTTGTCAGGGTGCATATGGCCGCTGACTTGCTACTCTACATATGAAGGAGGAATAGGATTACAATAAAACATCAAAAGAGCGCATAAAATGGCGATAAAGATATATGAAATGAGAGAGGAAACCTGATAACTATGCTTACAGTTGAGAGGATGGGGCAATCAGGGATTTACTTATGATGAAGTGAGCCTTTTTAATGCTTTTCGAGATGGCCAATTTCTTAGAGGTACTGGAAAAATAAATCTAAGGATCGCCACTGCTTTCAAGTGCGGAGAATAGGACTGAAGATGCCCCGTAACGTTGGTAGAGCGTGGCAAATGTCTTTTCCACATTAGAAAACCCGCTGGTTGGGCTAGTACTGCCACAATTGTGGCAATCTATAGAGACTGGAACATATCTTGATTGAAGAGATGGAAGTTTTTACGCGGCATGCTGTTCTTTTTGAAATGAGATTTAAAATGGGAAGCCAAAAATATTTATTTATTAACGATGTCCGAAGCACCTTGTAGGCACGTGTCTTAGGAAGATCAATGTGCACTTTATAACTGACAAAACTTCCGCAGTATTAAGTTGTGTAGAAGTGGCCAAGTTCGAGTTGTTTTTCGAAAACACCTATGTCATTGCAATGATGCGTTTTCGTTCAATTGTCCAATCCCGCGTCCGCCAGGAATTGCTCCGGCCTGATCGTAGAATTGGTCGTAAATAATGTTTTACGCAAGCGTTTGGAAACAATGTAGAATTTATTATTGACAAATTTAAAAGCTTCATTTCAATGCAGAGGGTGTTTGTTTAACCAAGTGGAAGTAAAGAGAATTAGAGGGTGATCTCCGAATCTGGTTTTCGAAATTTTCTAGGGCATTTAGTCGAGGCCTATTTTTACAGAAAAAAGAGGCTTGCATGTTTTTATGGTGAGAGCGAGATAGAGTTTGGGAATAGCTGATAAACCAGTCGCAACTACAAGAGGCGAGCGTAACAGATGCCATCTTGTCATTCCCCCGTCTGTGAGCAACGTGCCACTGAAATGTAGCTTGGGATGGATGGTCACCAATTACAAGGAGATAACTGACGGAAGCCATGCCTATGCACCACGCGCCCATCCCGTGTACCCGGCCCCCAAGTTTCACTTTGAAGTCATCGGCAATGATCACCAATGAGTGCATGGTTTGAATGAAGCAAATTTGAAATTAGTCGAGAAATGGTCCTACTGTAGCATGAAGCATTGCATAAACTGCGATGATGGCAAATGTAGAAGCGGGAGCCGTAAAATTCGCTGATGGCATCCAACCCTTCACAGTAGATTTTGATAGTACGCGGCGACAACGAGTATAGTTTCGTTTGCCACGGTGGCGAGCCACGCGAGTGTTACAGAGGTAACATTCCGCGCAATGCAAATTGACACAAAAAACATCGAATACTCTCGTCAGCGCAGTTCCCTGCACGATCACATAATTTCAGCAAAAATGACCCTGCCCGTAATCAGGGGCTGGTATCGCTAGAAAACTCCGGCAGAGGTTCGATTTCAAGATAGCGAAAAAAATCGCAGTTCAGTTAAGTTGTGGCTCGGCGAAAGCTAACGGTTCAGCTCCACTTTTCGGTTCAGTTGAGGTTCGGTTCGACATCCCAATCAAGATAAGCGTAGAAGTGTCAAACTTTCAAGCGGCAAAATGTGAAATATGAATTTATAGTTCATACGAAATTATCACAATGACGGTAAACTTCAATGGCTACGAATCAAGGTCCGAACTTCAGGTTGTCGGTGTCTATGAAATTGCGCAACCAGTGCGGTCCGCAATTCCTTACCATTTGGTCGATGGCTGAAGCATTTTTGCTGCCTATCTCAGAAGTCCCCGTGAGTTCTTCCTCGTCATGCATCGCACTCCTCGTGTGCTGTTTCACTCTGCAAGCCTCTGCTGCGCGCCTGGCCCGTGCTTCCACCCTGCGTACCAGAAATACGGCCAGTTCAGGTAAGCTGCAAATTGTCGAGGAAACTAACATAACCATGGGAGCAAGTGGTGCATATCTAATACCCTTGAGGTGAGGTCGTAATGATCTAATAAATTAATATACAATCTGTGTACGAACAAAATCTTCCTGTAGCTTCTTTATTCGACGTAACAAGATTTCCCGTAAGGTTGTGCATGCGGTTAGGCTCGCGGAGCACAAATACTACTCCAAATAAGTTTTTATATGGTACCACCTATGGTCCCCCCCAAAAATATCCAGAAGGCTGAGTCGACTTTTGGGCAGTCTTTGTGCTGCGTAGTCCGAAAGTCCACTAACTAAGGGTATGGTAAGGGCACTGTCACGCTTCCGAAGCTTAAGACCCGTGAATAAAGCAGTCGACTTCTACGAGCAGTTTCCGTCAGGGAAGTCCTCCGTATTGGCACTTTCCGCCAATTGCATATTTTAAGAACTGCCAGCATTACGACAGTTTGTAACTATGGCAGGTTCTCCATAGCGCTTTCGAAAAGCGCACACCCGGTATCAGGTTCTCGATCGCGATACGACAGGCACTGGGGCAGAATAATTTTCTTTTTTTGGCACAGCCCACCACATTGTGAATTTGGTATTACAACCGAGGCATGAAACGCGCAGCCACTCATGTCATGAGTGAAAGCGCGAAGGAACCATTGTGATAGTCCTTCATTCCATGGTCTATCACTTATAGGAGACGCGGGATCAGTGCATAGGGCACTACTCCTAATCATCTAGCTTTCGCTACACAGGCCTTCGTTGGATTATCTTCGGACAGCTGTCATGCTTATCCTATGACCCTGCACTCTTCAATGTGCTTTTTCAAGCATGACTGATGCCTATGTCGGTGATGCGCCATCCGTGCTACCGGCTTTCTCGGTGGACAATCCATTCAGCCTCTCAGCCACATCGACATAGCCACCACGAGGAGACGCAGAATTAAGCTACCGATCCATCGACCTACACTTCAGTGCACACGGGAACAGTGCTTACGGCACCACTCATAATCGTCTAGCTTTCGCTGTGTAGGTGCGCATATTGTTCTGTCTTCGTGCTAAAATGGTAATACAGAGTTTAAGCAGTGCCAAGTAACCATACGGTAAGTGCGGTAGTACTGTGCTGGTCAAGGACTGCGCATGCGCGCACCTTACAGTACGAAAGACTTTCGAGACGGCATAATAGATAGCAACTAGTCGGCAAGGCTAGGCTACATTGTAAGAAAAATTGCCTTACTTTACGGAAAATCTAGTGGTAATGTGTGATCGAACCTTTTTTGGTAAATAAACAACGGTCATATCCGTAGAATGGACAGCAGCTGTAACGGAGAGACTGTAGTACAAGGTACGAGTATCTAGAAAACAGAAGACTGTATGCTGAAACTGTGCTATAACAGTTACAGAACACGCGTTTCTCGAATTCAGAAAACGAAAGATTCTGTATGCTGAATCTGTACTATATCCGTTAAAGTACAAGTGCTTCCCGTATTTCATCTTGCAGAGCATATGCATTGTTTGGAGAATGTACCATCGGGGACAAAATTGCCCCGGACGAAATTTTATTTGTGCTCTATTTGCTGGGATCAGCCGCACTAACATGTGCGTTCGGAATGTGCATACGTGACCTTGCTTGCAGCGGTCTTGAACACAGACATGCCATTTGTTCAACGCTCGCAATTCCAGGGTACTTTTGCCCACGATATAACATCTCTTTAATGCTAGTGTGATGAAGGCAGCGCATAGCCGAAGCACCAGGTCAACATTGAGAAAATTGTCTTGCCAGCACACTCACATGACCGCAGAGATAAGACACTTGGCACTTTGTGACACGAATGCTTTGAATAGCATATATACAAAAAGGTACAAAATTTCAGTCATCAGGTTCTTAGAAGACAGAAGCAACTTTATTTTGTTCAATCACTCGTCTTGCACTTTTTGCTGGTGAAAGTTGTTCTTGACCCCAAACGACTTGCGAGGATAAACTTGCTGCTGTTAGGAGAAACAAATAGTGCTCGTGAATTTTTATTCTAAAGAAAGCGGCAAAAAAGGATAGTCACAAAACACAACAAAGCAGTAACTTATGTGTTATCAAAATGTGTACGTAGACCAACATTGTTGGAACAAGCGATGTCGCTGTAGCCGACATTTCGACATAGGTGCTTGTCATCAGGGTAGCAAATGTTTCCTTGGCTGTGTTTTTTGTGCATAGCTCACTAGCCCCTACCCTCATTGGGGGAAAAGAAGCTGGTCCATATAATAGGTCAAGAGAAGCCAAAGTGTTAAAATAAAGGAAGCAAGGGTGTGCTTAGCAGTGGTGATTGTGATGGAGCGGGTATGAGCACTCCTATCAGTTCTTGCAAAGGGTAGGGGTGACCAAAGCATAAAACGATGTACACATGTAAGCAGTCATTTTTCCAGTAGACTTAATCTTCCCAGAAGTCAAAACAGGTATTAAGATAAACTTTTGCCACATTTGGAAAAAGGCAACGAAGAATTAAGGAAAATAAATTTTATATCAAGATGCGTCTGGTTAAGATCAGTGTAAATGGTAAGTGAAGGCACATTAGGAATACACATTTTGTTCAAAGCCGATGAAGAAAAGGTATATTGACCAAACAATAAAATATCATGACATTAAAATTAAACTGTTCATAACCATAAAACAGTATAGAAGAGTCTGTGGAAAGAAATTTGAACGGAAAAATGATAACCAGGTGCAAGATTGCGAAACATTCAGCGCTGTTTATATTCATGCTGCTGTTGATTGTTGATGGCTTCAAGTTTCTGCCTTCCTGTGGAACCTTTGTCTTACTTGAACAAGAAATGGGTCATATTTTAAAGAAGTCTAAGTTCAAATGCTGTTCAAAGCTACAGCATTATTTAAATGAAAGAAAATATGGGCAGTTCTTCTAGTTGGGCTTTCATTCACCAGGAATTTGCACAGGTGTAAGCTCCAAAGTTAATGGTCTAAGTGATCCTTACCTCCTGGCAAACCATTAGCTAGTCTTTTTTTTAACATAGATGCCTACACATTATATATGTTGGCAGAAGCGCTAGCGAACTACATTATACTTGTTGCCACAACCCTAGTGAAGCTTGGTAACAATGACTGAAAGAAACAAACAGCTTTCCACAACGCCAGTTCAAGTCATCCAGAAAAGTTGTTGAAGTTATTGCACCCCACGCACCCCACCATACACAGAATTATACGCCCTACTGCCTCTCATGGTGTCAACCATGCTATCATAACACTAAGCAGCAATAGAGGATAATTAGGGGATAAAAAGGCAACAATCCTTTTCGTTAGACCATCAAATGGGCTTTACATTATTGCTACATTCCAACGAACAAGGAAGCAAGCGGTTTGTGAGATAGTGACCAATGCATACGAATACTCCTGACATTCTGTGCAGCAGAACATTGCCGATGAGGTGTAATGCGCACAAGTGCACTCTATCACACAAAATGGCATCCTGCAGTCAAACCTTGTGCCAACATTATAGTTTGAAAAAACACCACAGTGGGAGGCAAAGAGCGCTAAATTTGTTGAAAATTACTAAATATACTCGATTATTCATTATGGTTACTCTTCCTTATGGTTTCACAGACTGTTCTTTACTGGTGCTGTAAACAGGCATCATGCTTTTACAGTCGTACGCAACAACGATCTGTGGCGCAGACAAGGAGAAATGCTTATGAAGGTTATGCAAAAGTACACCCTACAAATTACACCTCATTTCACATTCTAATCTGGTAGAAGAGGAAGAGAAAAAAACCCTTTAATTTCTGGTGGAGGATGAATACCCCAGAGCAGAAGAAACAAGTGTACCCTAACCATTGCTGTTGCAGATGCCTGTGCACTAGCAGTTACATATAATATGGTAGTTACAATTGTTTTTCCACAAGTACTGCAAGGCGCTGCCAGTTTACCAGTACACCGCTGTAATACATTAAGGGCAACTTAAAGCTCTCTGAATTTATCTCATATCACACAACTGGAACGTCATATTGTGCAAACAAGTGGAGTGCCATCCCATGCAATGAAACACCTTTGAAGAGCCTGACTCACCGGCAGTGTCGTGACGAGGTAAAGAGTGTGTTCTGTGTAAAGTGGTGCACCTGTATAGCCTAAAGCTGTGGAGAATGCATTTAGTATCAGTTGTGAAGGCTTCTAATTTAAATTGTGCACATTAAAAACCTCCATGCAGTTTTCTAGAACGCAACCCCCCCCCCCTTTTATTGTTTAAAGGTAATGACAAGTAGGGCCATAATATGTGCACTATAGGCTTCTTTCCCAAACAATCAAAGCGAATAATACCACCCTAAGTGTTATGTGCCTTCTGTCTCACATTTTCTGTCAAAATTGTTAGTGTCGGGTGCTGTGATCGGCAGAGAAACTGATTTCTTGAACAATATAGAGTATTATATACTCTGATCTCAGTTCTTTCACCACTTTTAAGCATCATCGGGTCTTAAAATAAGAAATGAGGAATAAATACAACATGTATATTTCACCCCACAACCCTCATGAGGTATTTAGTAGTCTGAATTATAAAGGATTCCAGATTTACAACGGAAGGCAGATTTTATACCACTGAATCATGGCATCATGCCAATGATTCTTGCCTTTGGTGCTATATTTATTTGTATTTATTGCATTTAGAATATGTGTGCATTGTCAGCAATATCGCTTGACGTGTTTTAAATGGACTGTTTTTTTTTTCAATTTGAGCAAATTAGTATTTGAAAATAACCTTGTGGATGACACCAGAAACTAGCTTAGCAAAGAGTATTTCTAACATTTGCATGATACGAGGCTCATCAATGCATATCTAAGCCTGGGGTGCATGCAGCCCTCTATCCTCACCAGCAAGTTTCTGTAAATCATCTACAAGGTTTCTTATGATGAACTTAAATTTTCTTGTGCGGGAGAAACGAGGATTTTAAACCGGCGAATTATGCAGCATAAGAATGATGTCAGCAAGAAGCAAGCATCAAGAAGCCCTGTCGCTCAATGCGCATAGACTATCAAACACAAGAATTATTTTGGATGATTTAAAATTCTGGCAATGAAATGAATTATGCCTTTTAATCTATATCTAAACTCTTTGATTATTCACTTTACTACCACTACCTTCACCAGAAATGTTCATAACCATCATATGTATGCCAAATCATCCTCGCCAATATTCAAGCCTTCATAAGCTGCTTTTTATACTGCTAATTCTCTGCGGGAAAGAGGTGTTCATATGAAGACCATACCATATACTTATTTCCGGTTTTCTTGATAAATGACAAGGGAACAATTTCACACCTAAATGTATTGAGCTTGAGCAAGTTCTGTGCTTGAAGCTGTTGATTCTTCTTCCCTTTGCCATCTTTGACCCGCCTGGTTTGCTAAGGATACAGAAACCTGCAGGAGAAACGTGGTGGTGCCAAATTAGACTTGTGCCGCAGGGGACTTTTTCACGGCCAGTGGAGGAACTGCGTGTGGTGTTGGCTTCTGCAGTCAACTGCTGTGGTTTAGGATCTTCCTTGAGGGCCATGGCCATGCCCAAGAAACCTTGTCTCCACAGGCGGCATAAAAAGTAATTTTCTGAGCTGTCTTTTTCTTAAAAGGACCCATTTAGGTTGTATTCATGGCTCTGCAACACAAAACTGCCACATGACTGGTCACTCAAGGCACTCTGCGTGTATTCGTAGGCTTCTTTGCTGGAAAAACACTTTTACGTAGCACACAATGAGTAACAGAAAGGTGTATCGGGAGGATTTCATTTTGCACTACTATTTTTTCATGACCCTCCTCATTTAAATAATTGAGAAGTTTATTACCTAATTAAGAATTATCTTGTAATTAGGAAGAATGCAAAAATAATCTGAGCATCCCGAAGCGATGGCAAATAGCATTACCTTGTTTCTTTATAGTTACATCGCATTTAACTTATTTCTAAATCATAGTGCATAATAGCTGGTACACCCTGTAGATCAAAAACAATATTACAATTTTCATAATCATCTCCTGCGTGTTATTGGTGGTTACGGCTGCTTCATGTGATTCTTTCAGTAAGGTACAAGCCGTTTTGAAGTTAAATTGTTTTGCACCAAGTGTGTGTAATCTAGAAGATCAAGCAAAAGATCAAGTTGTGTTCCCTATTCAGATGTTTAACTAAGAAGCTGTAGGAAAAGAAAACAGGAGACAACACATAAAAAAACAATAGAAAACTTGAAAATCTCTACTGAACGAGAAACCAGTTCTTGAAATTGCAGGAAAAAGCCACCAGGTTACATTGAGTACACCCTTGCTATGTGCTCCAAGTTGTTACAGCAATGCTTGGGCACAATATGAACGTAACAGTCAACAACTTTCACCATAATATTAACACCACTAAGTGAAGTGGGCTTTGAAGATTCTCGATCCTAAATCCTCAACGAATTGTTCTGCCGTTTAATCTGTTGACCTCATGCTGTATTCGCAAAATCTGGCTCTCGGCCATAATTTCTGTAAACACAACATCAGCTTAGGTATCAGGATAGGGTTGACCTGTATATAAAGTGGATAATCCATGACAAAAGCTATGGACACTCTTGCAGGGTAACCTGTGGGTTCACTCATGCAGTCATGAAATTATGTAATGCCGGCGGCACATGATATATTGAAGCTGGTTTCGTTCATTGTTTCATGCTTCCAAGGCTTCTTCTCCAGTTGTAAAAGCTGTCCCCACTAGCTGAATAAGCGATGAGAATAAAAAATAAATTCATCATGTTAAAAATATGTTGGCCATTTGCAAGCAACCAGCAGTCTTTTTGGCTCCTATGTTGTTTGGTGTAAATCTACTATGCCAAAATACATGCTTTACCCAGTGCCAGCCACATTAAAATGCAATGTGTTCAGAGCCCTTTCCCTCTGTTTTCCTGCATAAGAAACAGTTTACCATGCGTTCAGTTGGCGTCGAAAAAGTGGACAGGAACCCTTTGCACCAAAGCTTTCGAATATATTTTTCTGGATGCAGCACAACGCACCGGATGCAGGTGAAGCTAGTAGAAATGCGGTGTCGTGCAGTGACTCATCCTAGACGCAGGGCGTATGGTGGAATAACTAGTGCGTGTGATCGGATAATATTGCTGTCGAAAAAAAATTTTTTAGGTTTTCACATTTTAGGAGATGTCTCTACATGTCTGGTAAGTATACGATAGTGTTTCTTTACATTGTTTTCTTATTTACCAGTGTTTTCATTGCACGCCACTTATGTTAGCGACACTGTAAACGCTGCAATGGAAAAATTCTGGGCACCTCGAAACACTGCTCTGGCCGGCTTGGGTAGTTTATGGCACATCAGGCACGCATGTTAAGGGAATAAATGTCACACACCCGTGCAGACGAAGTCCTGCTGCAAAGTTGTGAAGCACCAACTTCCGGGACAAGGTTGGCTCAGTCGAGGGTGCTCGATGCGTTGTCCATCCCCTGTAGTAGAGATCCGTGGCGGGGACCCTTTTATACTGGCTTTCCTTTCTGGTCAGAGCCTTGGCAACAGCTTATACCTTACTTTTTGAACTTGCAACATCTGCAGGGAGAGTCACATCACTGTGCTTTGATTCTATGGCTTTATATTTCTACACAATCCATCAACTCATTAAAAAATACAGTTCGCACATTTTACGACTGTATGTAGACAGGCTAGTTCCTAGTCATGTGAAATGTTACCATCCCTCTGACAGAATGCAACAATAGAAGCATACACTGGAAAGCTACACTAGAATTTAAATTTCCGTGACACCGTATGAGCATGCAGTGTGCTTACTGTATGCTCTAGCCCTCTGTCAAGTAAAAGGTAATTGTGAATTGTTTATCGTGCGTTTCTACTTATTCTGAGTCGTACAAATGTACAATCAATGTTCCAAGTTTACACATTGTCGGATTTTCACTGTCTATGGGATCCGTTTCCTACTGAGACATGCAGTAATCCCAGTGCAATAAGGATAAAGAGTTAGAAAAAGAAATGCCGTGATAATCTTCCACATTTGCTGAGGGCAAGTGCAATGGCCAATGGCATATGGTTGAAGCTACATATATATGCACTTTTTACACAGCTTAATTATTCAGCAGGTAATAAAGAGGTACGCTGTTCACCTCTTCATGACCAATGCAATCTGTCTACTTCAGGCTGAGCTAAGGCTACTGCTTGGTACTGTTCGGGAGTTCGGCTTTGGTTTGCTGCTCTGCAGAACTCTTTCGGCACCAGCAGTTTACTTTGCAATAAAATGGAATTTGGAGTACTGGTCATTGGCACATAAATAATGCGGCAGAAATATAACACAAGGATAGTAATATGGGTCTCTTAGAAAAAGATCATATACATAACGAGTATAATTTCATGTGATGCCACAATGAAACGGAAAGCAACGCATAGAAGTGGACGACGCTTCTATGTCACCAAGGTTATTGGACAGACAGTACTTCAGAAGTGCCTGCAACACAGTCAAACAAGACAAAGCCGCGTTTCCTTGTGTCGGTTTGAACACAGCTCCACACGCGGTAGCGATTCCAGTATTGCTGCCGAGTGGTTTAGCTCACTGCAGTTTGAAGTGCTACAAGATATAAAGAGAGTGAACTGCATTATAGTCTTGCTGCAAACAAGAATATAATGTGAAGTGGATTCCGAAGCCAGAAACTATCAAAAAAATATCCTGCATTATATTCATGCAAATTGGTAAGCTGCGTGACATGTCTAACATGATAAAAATTTATGACGCACATGTGTGCAAGGTTTTATAGACAAAGTCAAATACAGTTCGTGCAAATATCACACTGTGATGGTACAGAATGATGGTAATCTCTAATATTATAAAGGTTGTTGCCTTAATGTTACAACAAAAGTTGACATTATTTAATAATAGCCCTGTAAATTGTAGCATGCAGGGGCACCACTTGTTTGAACAATAGTGACGTAATGTCTATGTGTACAAGTATTACACACGCATTTCTGCCATTGTCCAAATGGCAGAAATGTATGGGTAATACTTGTATACATACATATTACATCACTATTGTTTCACCATCTGGATAACCTAAGTCTGCCTCATACAAGATTAGAACTAAAGCATAAATTATATGTTGTGACCCTAACAGTCACACCTCACTTGAACTTCACACTAAATAGACATCTGTTGATGCCAGCCTCCCCGATGCTAAACCGTGCTGCATGCATTGCAGAGAAATTATAGTGGTGTCATTTAACTCTGAAGCTACTCAGGACTGCAGCATTGTAGAATACATCTACACATGTTCCATTTGATGTGTAACAGCTTGGCTTGCTGGCACATTTTACCAAGTGCCAATTAAGATTACTTCTCCTTGTTTTGCCTGCTAGATCACAATCGAATGACATCAATGTATTTATATACTAACTCGAAGAACTCCGAGTTAGTATATAAATATATTAGCTAATATTTTTATATTATATATAAAATATTAGCTGCGTGACATGTTAGACATGTCACGCAGCTTACCAATTTCCATGAATATAATGCAGGATATTTTTATAACTTAATTTGGCTTATATATTAACACCTTCGCATACTGATCTCAGCTGCACTCTGTCATATGTGCTGCAATAATGAAGGAGTGCTTGTCCACCAGCACTCCACTATAACAGTGTTCACCTGCACAGCTAAGTAGATGGTCATGATTCAGGCAGCAAATTGCTAAGAGAAAGAAAATCCACTGACTTTGAGAGCTACAATGCTGCGATAAGTAGAGAGAGATGTATTCATTGCAGGCAGCAGACCTCTTCTCAGCTCCAGCAGAACAGGAACTTGCCTTTCAGTAAAAGAAAAGGATTAATTACTAGTGATGAGTTACCTTGTTCCTGCTGAGTATCAATACAACCTGATTTTCATGCATACCCACACTCCGCTTTAGCAATACAACTGAATTATTCGTAAAATAGTATGCAATGATACCATTCCCTTCTCTTGTATGTCCAATTTTTTTTCCACTGATACAATGTTTACTGATTGCTTACTGACACGAATGCCTTGACTACCCAGACATCATTCGAAGCAACACGTCTTGATGCACCGCAAGCAGTTGCACCAAGGAAACACACAGCAGAGCAGTCAAAGCAAAGAACTGTTTTTTGATCACTAGAATTAAATCCTCCATCAAAGCAAGAAAGCAATGGTCACACGTAGTGAGCCGCCGCTATTACCTCGAACGTTTCTTTCCGTATTTTAACAGAAGTTCTTGTGTCGGATACAGCATGCTCTCAAGGCGGTGCAAGCCTCAATACAAATGCGCAACTGCATTCTACGTTTTTAACGCAAGTGAGCAAGAGGTTAGAAGTGTCACACAGAAATTGCGATCGAACCGATCGCACTACCACTGCAATCGGTCTGAAAAGATAGGGTGACCATTTCCCCATTAATGCGTCATTTTACCCTCAGACGCTGCATAGTGGCCTTTTGAAACAGTATTTTTGTTCGCGACACCGCCTAACCACACATCATTGAACCTGTACGTTATGCAAGCCAAATAAAATTAAAATGGGCTTACCTCATGAGGAAGTTACGAGCGCGTGTAGACTGTTGAACACCCGTTGAGAGCAGGCTATCGCGTATCCGAGCGCATGCGTGCACTCGAACTTAGGACAACTTCGATGTCGCAGCGTCCAGTTTTGCACACGAAGTGAAAAACATTCAGCGCAAATATCTCCGCGAGATGCCGCCGCATGGAGAGTGCCCAAGCGTACACCACACAGCTAGAAATGTGTAACTTGGCCAATTCGGACGTGCCGATACCCAAGAAGCGTAACCATCAATCGCTTCTGTTCTTCGCTCCCGATGCATAAATCTCTCTTCAAGGCCCACTCTTGAGCACAAATCAAGTCATATTTAGAGTAAATTAGCAATTTTCACAACACGACACGATAAATGCCGGCTGACTACACATGCGAAGCTTCGTCTACCACTCCTTAGATCGGATGGATAGATCGATGGATGTTATGAGCGTCCTCTTTCTAACGGGGTGCTGGGTTTCCCCACCAAGCTCCTGCTATTATACTGCGTAATATTCTAACTAGGTTAAACCAGAAAAAGTAAAAAAAAACGCTATGAACTCGCGGAACCAAATTTTCTCATCCCATATTGCGAATTTTACTTTTGCACGTCTCCGTTTTTTGTCGTTTCCATACTTTTCTTCCACCAATCTTCTAGTCACCTCTTACTAATCCCTATTGCGGACATGTTCACTTTTCCACTGCTTTCGCTGAACCCAAGGCCTTCAAGGAGGCCAGTAGTGCCTAAATCGACCGCTGGGAAGGCGTCCTCAGATTCTAATAAACATGCTCCATAGTTCCCCTAGCTCTACCGCAGCGAAGCACATGCTTCTTTTTCCTTCTTCTATCTCGCTTTATAAGTGCATGTTCTACGGTATCCCGATCTCGCTTCGAAGTAATGAGTCTCCCTTGGAGTTATCACAAATTGTTTCTTTGCTGATTTCGTTTTTTACTCTTAAGTAGTCACTCATGGCAGGTTTATTTTCCATTGCCACCACCCATGAGATTTTTTCAGCCTCTTTGACTTCCGATTGACGTTCTTTGCTGCTGTGTTGCCCACCCTACAGGCCGCATAATTGCTGGTAAGTTTCCTAGTTCTTTTCCTCTACTGTGAATCAGTGTTTTTTCCTGTACAGATACCTCAACATTCTCCCAGCCCATTTACTTGCTTCCATATTCCTCAGTCGTTCTCCCTACTCAATTTGACTGCGAGCTTCCCTCACTTCAAAAGTAGTCCAGCCCATACTACCCTGCACAGCTTCATTTGTAGTCTCCCGTGAGCGCCCAATGCGAGGCGTCCCAGTGACCTTTGGTACCAATCGAGTCCTGATTGTACACCTGATTTAAATAAAACAACCGCATTTCCAAAAGTAAGCCCTGGAACCATTACACCTTTCCACATACCTCGTACCTGTTTATCTTCCTACCGGTCTGTGCTTCACTGTGGCTGCATTTCTCTTCCCTTTCACTGTTATGCTTTTCCCTGTGTTTCGATATATCTATTGCCTTCATTTATCCATATGCTAAACTATTTATATTCTCCTAACGAAGTATTTCCTGGCCCTGTATTGCCATTGTCTGTTCGCTGTTTTCATTGAATACCATAACACCGGATTTTCTAACACTAAATTTCAAACCTAAATTGTTGCCTTCCTGTCCACAGATATTAGCCAGACGTTGCAAATCAGTTTGCTTGTTAGCTAGAAACACAATATCGTCCGCATCAAATAGGCCTGGAAGCTGCTGCTCTAACACTGTGCACGCCTGTTTGTATGAGAGATTAAACCCGATATTACTTCCTTCTAGCGCCCTCTGCATCATCACCCTGTACATCATAAACAGCAGTGGGGATAAAGGGCACCCTTGCCTCAGTCCCTTGTTGATATCAATTTTGTACTCGCTCCTCATCCCTTCCCATTCAATGCAAACGGCGTTTTGTAGGTAAATCTCTCTCAAAAGCTGTAGACAATCGTCACCTAAACGTTCTCTTTCCAGAATATTCAACAAAATGTAGCGGTCTACTTTGTCATAGGCTCCTGTAATGTCTAAAAAGGCCCCATATAACGGTCTGATTTCTACTTTTGATATTTCAATACACTTAGTAAGAACGAATAAGTTATCTCAACGCCTACCTATTCTTAAGCCATTCTGTAGTTCTCCCAAAATGCCATTATTCTCTGTCCATGATTGCAGCTTTGATTTGATTGCCTGCATTGCTAGCCCGAATATTCCCGATGTCAACGGTCTATAGGAGTGACTTCTATATTTCTCGCCCCTTGCCCTTATAAATTAAATTCATTCTACTTAGTCACCATCGGTCTGGTATTCGTCTATCTTTCAAAAATATTTCCACTGTTTTCATCAAGGATTCCTTATTTTGGTGCATTAATCAGCCTAACGAGATCCTCGTCTAGCCTTGTGGCTGTGCTTTTAGGAATTTTCTGTTTGGCTTTCCTCCAGATGAATTTGTCAGCACCAGCTTCTTTTCCACCTGAGTCTCTTTCACACTCTCTTTTTTTAAATACAAGCTCGCCATTGCCTTGGAAAAATTCGGCTGTTACTTTTCGGATGCAACTTATTGCCGTTTATCCTTCCAGTCTCTTTCCATCTTCGTCTAGGATATGTTGTGTTCTTGTTGACTCCCTGCAAATAATTTTATGTGGCTCCATAATATTCTACGTACGGCCTTCCTTTTTTCTCACGTATTTCTGACAACCAGCGTTCACTTTCACCATTTATGTTTGCTTGCACCAGTTTTTGTACCATAGTCTTTTTCTCCCGGTGTATTTCACGTTTACTAGCTACTTCATTCTGCGGCAACTGCGCCTTCTTTGCCTGCCTGTGCTCTCCGGATGCTTTATGTCGTGCGGCGATTGCTTCTCGTATCTCCCTGTTCCACCAGCTTTTCGGTTTTATTTTTCCTTGCGAACAAACATGTTGCTTCTTGTTCCGTATTTTTGTCGTTATTACACTTAGAAGCTCACTATATTCCCACGCTTTATTTGGCCATTCGCCAAGTTTTTCCTCAACTTTAAGGACTACCTTTGTTATTCGAATTTCAAATTTTGACTGGCCATTTTACACTCCTTGCTCTCTTTCCCAACTACATATCCCATTTTTAAAATGATGCGTTTATGGTCACTCCCTATGCTGCTATACCCTTCCTCATCAATGACCATTTCCCTCAACTTATCATGAATTCCTTCTGTCATCAGACAGTAATCCATGGTTAAATGCCGGTTTCCCACTTCCCGCGTGATCTGCTCTTCACACTTATGTCCTGTATTCGCGATAACGAGGTTATGTTTCTCACAAATGTCTAGCATTGACTTCCCGTTGTTGTCAGTACAGCCATCTAAATCCTCTATGCTGACATTCATATCACCTAATAGGATAACTTCAGCACCATTTCCGAAATCCTTAATATCAGCGCTTATACATTCCATTAACTGCTTAATCTTCTCTGTGCAATTATTTGCGGTCCACAAATACGTAACGCCCGGCCAAGTTGTTTCCCACTCATTGTACCTGATAACGAAAGGTGTTCTTGACATCTTGAATTTACTCTGTTCCATTTGGCTCCTGATGGATCAGCTTTCCGACTGCCCCTCCCTTTCTTTCCGACTTAGTTCTGTTGCATTCTTCCCAAACATAATTCTCAATCAATGGCACCTCTTCCGTGTCTTTCATAAGCGTTTCTGTCCCCGCATGCACCCCTATTTGTTCTCTATTTAAGTGCTCCTCAATCTCTGCCCACTTTTCCTTTCTTCTGCCAACCTGCATGTTTATGTAGCCTATTGCATGGCGAGCTCTCTTTCTTGCTTTCCTCCTTTTTCTGTTATTGACGGCGACGCCATACTGAGGTTCCGTTAGGGGACCTTCTTCATTACTACCTACTCTGGCCTCCTGAGAGCCCGTAGGCCCCCTAAAAAGCAACAGCGTGACGAGCAAGTCGTCAGCCAACTTCTCGTGCAAGCCTGTAATTGAAGTGGATCCCGTCTCAATGAAAACCACCGCACCTTGTCACTTCCCTGTTTACTTCGACAACCTCCGGCAAAACATGGGGATCGTCAGTGGGCTCCATGCTACAGTTATATCGAGCACTGTTCATCGGATTCCTACGTTATAGCTCTCCCGTGCATGCTAAAACATGCAAGTCAAATCTTCGAGAACTTCAGAGCGTGCAGGCGCAGGCACTACATGTTTGCCTAGGCCTTCCGCACAGCGCCTCAACAGCTGGAACCATTATAATGGCTTAAGACCATCCGATCACGACTTACATTAGCACCCAAACGCTTAGAGCCCATGTTCGTCATGTTTCACGGATGCAGTCACGCTCTCTTGCGTGCCTGCCAGAACGACGACCACAGTCGTCCTTCTCCAACAAAGTCAGCATCCATCGTGCCTCCTTACCATCGGGTTTCAAACCCTCAGCACGTTCAACCTCAGCTTTGTGGTGTTTAAAACAGCCTCAAGTGCGTCTTATGTTTCCAGGGATAACAAAGAAGACCGGCCTGCCTACCTTGGCCTTGAAGCAAACAGCTCTGGATTGTTTGCACACTTTCTACTTTGATCGAGTCCACATATATACGGATGGTTCTTCCACTCAGACCAGCTCCACCAGTGCAGTGGTTATACAATCACGATCACTAAGCATCCAATACAACATTTCTCACTTCACAACATCGACCGGTTCGGAGCTTGTTGCCCTCCGAGGTGCCGTTGACTATATTATTAACCAACCGGCTAATCGGTGGGCTGTATTCTGCGATTCGAAGACGGCCTTACAATGTCTTCTCTCATCTCTTCGTCACGGGTCATGTGAACAACTTGTGTAGGAGATACGAGAAATGCACCATCACATGAACGCCAAAGGACACGACGTCGTGTTTCAGTGGCTGCCTGGTCATTGCGGTATCTCCGGCAACGACCTCGCTGACGAAGCTGCTAGAAAAACACACGAACGAGCAACCCTTGTTTCAATACCTTTATCGCGGACCGATGCAGCCTAACACTTAGGCAAGCTAGCGCACTCTTTGACATTGGAGAAGTGCCACACACCTTAATTCACTCAACATCGCTTCCATTCCCTCGATCCCTCTATGCAACTGCGGCTGTTACCAGGTCTTCCGCGACATGAGGAAACAGTGCTGTGCCGCTTACGTTTGGGCGCCGTATTCACCAATGCTTATGTATTTCTGATTGGAATGGCTGATAGCGCCGAGTGCAACGCATGCGGTGTCGAGGAAACCATAGAACACCTACTGTGCAACTGCCCATCTTTTGAAAATGAAAGGCCGGACCTCTGCACAGCTCTCAATCAGCTAGATGGAACGCCGTTCACCTTGAACAAGATCTTGGGAACATGGCCTCCCATATCGCAGCTACAAAAGGCCACAACAGCGCTGCTGCGATATTTGAAAGCGATCGGATTGAGTCAGCGCCTGTGATCCGGACTGAGTGACCAACTGATATCTCCAATGGACTTTCTCCTTTTAATCTTTCCGTCCCCCGTTCGCTTTCGCCAGTGTAGGGCAGCCAACCGTGCTCAGTCCTGGTTAACCTCCCTACTTTTCATTTACAATTTTCTCTCTCTCTCTCTCGACAACCTCGAAGCCTTTCTCTCGGCTCATTTGCCATATCGCCTCATTAGCAACCACTACGCTTCTTTGTATGTGACTGTCACGTACAGGCACCTCCGGCACCGTGCACACCACGATCTGCACCTAGGGGATAGCTCGCGCAAGTCGTCCACCCCTTTCCCCATGCGCTGGGCTAGTCCTGTTCCTTTCTTGTTTAGGACGTCATTTACCCACCTGCTACTATGACAAGTCTGCGCAGGTGGGCATTTTCCGCTAGCTTTGCTTTTGCTCGCTCCATGACAGAACACAGCGTCCGCCCCGCAAATTTCCCTACCGCCACACTTTTATTACATTTCACCCTCTCCACAATTGCTTCTGAGCACCTAGCCAGGTTTGAGTCGCCGGGGATAATCACCATTTCACTCTCTCCTACCTCTCCATGCTTCCCCTTTTCCGCGTGATTAAGACTTGACAAGGAGCACTTAAACATGCGCTCCTGCTTTTTCCGCGTGGCGGCCTCAAAGTAGGTGCCGCTCTTTCCAGCTAACCCCTCACCACGTTGCGTGCATTGCACGTACTTTGCTGGCCCTCCCTCTCCTGTCACGTTTGGGGACTGCGTTCCATTGTCACGACCATTCTCGTTCACAATAGCGGCCCTGCTGAGCTTTTCTTCGGCTGCTTCAGGTCTCTTTTCCACTACGTTACATGCATCACGATCCCTAATTAGCTTATTTTTGTGTTCTTCAACCTGTTTGACAAGGTTTTTCTGGAAAGCCGCCACTTTCTCCAGCCTAGCCTAGACATCACATTGTGTGCCGATTGACTTGGTTCCCTTTCCATTCTCATCCGTCCGCTCATCTACCCTGAGGGAATCAGCGCGCTCTGCCTGCTTTCCCTGCTTTCTTGCCATGTAGTACACGGCTTTTTATAATGTGAAAACTATAATACTGTAATAATGCAGAGCACGTGCCTTCTGGCAAAATCCGACGCGCACAGGTTCTACACCCTTACAATGTCGCAAAGTTATTCTCCCCAATGTTTTAAAAGCAATCAATGCCGCAGAGACTGAAGGTATGACACGTTTTCTCATGTGTTCAACCACACGGCCACGCTCTCACTTTCTTACCAACAGGCACACAGTAAAACCACAACTAGCTATTAGTCTTGCCACTTCCAAGCTACTATTTAAAGGCTATAAAGACTCAAAGTCCCACCCGGTTGCAAGAGGTGAAGCACGTGGAGCGAAAGGGCGCTCTGACTATCCTGCAAAACCAAATGTACACGAAACACACCCCCACTCACGAAAAAAAAGAGAGAGACAAAAAAAACTACCCAATTATTATTTAAAGGCGAAAAAAATAAGCAAATGAAAAACAGAAGCAAGATCAAAACAGGCACAAAAACTTACGATTTCGTCGCCGCCACCGAGCCCCATAAAGCACGTCCATCCACCACAATATCTCAAGCCGACCCACGGAAGCGCAGCACGCACTGCCCCCTGGCGCACACGACACGTTCATTTGAGGAATGGCCCGTCGTTTGTGCGCAGGCGCGATTAAGAGAGTGCGCGAGAGAGAAAATCTGGGGGATCTTCATACCTTGCTGGTGAAGCAGCGCACTGACACGGACACAGTGAAGACAAACAGGAAAAGACGACACTCGCTGCTAGCCTAACTAGCCCAACTTTCCACTTTACTGAAAATCTGGGGGCTTTTCCTCCCTGAATATATGACTCTGCCTAGGTACTGCGGAGGAGGCTTCTTAGCGTTTGTTGAAGGCATTTGTCCCTAGGCGTGGCGACATTGCGGATTGGGGTTGAGTCTGTTTACGCTCGGACGCTGGTTGCCGGAGCTGTAAAATAGGTGAAGCAGCGGGCACTAACGCGCAATTTGACGACTGCTGTGTCGGACAAAAAATTATGGGGCTTTAAGTGCAAAAGCCACTTTCTCATTATGAGGCACGCCGTAGTGGAGGACTCCGGAAATTTTGACCACCTGGGGTTCTTTAACGTGCACCTAAATCTAAGTACACGGGTCTTTCCGCATTTCGCCCCCATCGAAATGTGGCCGTCGCGGCCGGGATTCGATCCCGCGACCTCCATGCTCAGCAGCCTAACACTATAGCCCCTGAGCAACTACGGCGTGTCTGTGTCAGACACACTGACTTGCAGCTGCGGTGCTCGTGCTAAGTCAGTCGTGGCGGATGGTAGCTTTCTCGCGCCTTACAACGATGTACCTTGTAAATAACATCACAGATGTTTCCGTGGGAGCAGTAGCAACTGTAGTAGACCTGGGCCACATATATACAAAATCTAGAAGGCAGAGCAGAGCGCCTTAGCAACCGCGGTTGAACGCAAGTGCCTGAAAGGCTGCCGGTGACGATGACTGACCCAGCACGAGCGCCGCAGGCGCGAGACAGTATGCCCGATGTACCCTGAGGGGCCAAGTTCTGACTGGTGTTGCAGAATTCGTGGGGCGTGGTGGTGCTGAACTTAGCATCACAAGTTGGTGGCTGGACGTATTTATATTCATTCAATCGTGTTTTTTTACTAATTGTGACAAGGTGCCGTTATTTCGCATTATTGGCGGCGCCTCCGGGACACCAAACGACGCCTCCAGTTCGCCGCCGACGCCTGCGCGTGCCAGGGACGTATCGGCTGTCCACTGTCGCGGACAGGATATTTTTTATGCGGATACCCTATGGCACGCTTCGGCCTCCACGGCCTTAACCCACGGGCCTCCCTGCTTCCAGCTTTGATCCCCCCGCTACCCCTTGGGTGACCTGGAGATCCTGCGCTGCCTGCTTTAATATAACCTCAGGTGCCCTGAGGCCTCCGTTTATCGATTACATGTGCCCTCCTGGATCAGTGCTTGTAAATGTCCAAGCTATCATCACGAGGGAAAAAGCGACCCGCGATTTATACAACACCAGTCAGAACCATGCCCCTTCAGACACAGCGATCACCAAATGGGGCGTCTGTGCCCTGCCTCACCACGCGGGTAGCCAGCGGCGGGGCGCCAACAAATTTTACCGCACTCCGCAAAGCCGGCATGTCTTGGATTCAAACGCATACCACACGCGCTAAGAAACCTCCTCTGTAGTGCCTAGCCAGAGTCATATACCCAAGGAAAAAAAGCCCCCAGATTTTCTCTCTCGCGCCCGTTCTTACTCGAGCCTCCGCACAAACGACTGGCGATCCCTCAAATGAAAGTCGCGTCTGGTGCCGCACTCAGTAATCGCGAAGAACAGAAGAGAATCAGTTTCGTTTTCGCATTTGTGCTCTACTTAATGGAACAGCAATATAATTGCTTGACAATTGTTTGAATTCTAAAAGAGGAGAACGCTCTCTCTCCCACAAGGTAGTACGTTTTATGAAAAGAGAAAGAGAATGCAAGCAGGAAGGGAGGGAGGTCAACCGAACAGTTTGCTACTGGGGTTAGCGAACTCCTACGTTGTAATGCAGTGCAAAGCAGTGCATTGCGATGCGTCAATAAGCTCTAGTTTAGTGCTAATTTGGGCTGGTTGGTGCATGTAATGAAAAAGGTAAATAATGAGTTGTGTCTTAACATTTACCCATTGGTAAAGCACGTTCAGGATATGGTGTTGCATTCTGGCTCAAAAAGAAATAAAGCTTGAGTCGTTACAACTCAGCACAGGGCGTTCTTTCTTTCCGTCTTTTTTTTTCTTTTTGACGGTTCACACGGTACTAGCATGGTACTAGGTCCTTCATCTTCCGCAATCTTCCCGTAGTTTGCACACATGTCAGTGCATGTTCGCGATCTTTGTTCTGCCGTACAAGAACGTACGCGCTCACCGGTCTTGTTTCAAAATGAAGCGCCAAATCTTTGCGAGAACATCTTACCGCAAGAATTAACACATGAACAGTGAAGATTATGCGTAATTAATGTGCCTCATTGAATGGGCAGTTATTGACAAAGACGAGATATTTTTAACTAATATGGGAATGAGTTAAAGCAACTACATTGCAGTTCAGCAAAGCCCTTTCACGCTTGGTTTAATTGCTTCCCAGTTGCCAGTTCCCTCGCCAGTTCCCTTCGACATCATTTGTTGCTAAATGTAAACGCAGTTACGGTCATTATACCACTCCCTGCGTTTGGGTACTGATTTATAGTGCGCACAATTTTTGGCGCAGAGCACCAATGTCCATCCCAATGCACCAGCACCTGAGTGCCGCAAGTTTGTTTACACAGGCACGTATGCCGACGGATCTTCGTTCACTTAAACATATGCGCTGTATTATTAACTACAAAGCGCCTAACTTGAGATCATTGTAAAAACACACATATATTTTAGCATATGATCACAGTTAGAAGGCCCGCATGCGCGGCAAACGGCGATCGGAATAGAGGATCGGTATATATATTTATACGATCTGTTACTACAGCTTTTGGTAGAAAGCTAGATCTCACATTTTGCACGTATGTTCACAATGCATAAAGTTTGCCTGTTCAATGAAATATTGTTAGATGAAACTTTGTGAGTACAAGGACTCATTCAGACAGCGTGTATAGTATTCCTCACAAAAAAGAAACGGATGTTTGCAAAACAGAAATGCGCACTTCTGTCTGTTTCGTGGAAAACAGTATAGCCACTGTATTATTATAGTGAAAATGTCCGTAAAAATTAAAACGGGGAGCATTTCCGTATATTAACAGACGCTTTTGCCGCATTATTGAAATATTACATACTTTGCGTATTTTTACCCGCAATTCCTCCGTATAATGACAGAAATCGTCCGTATAATGACGGAAATTTTTTACGGTGTACCACCGTGCCTTGCAAGCCAAGCCGCACCAAGCCATATCAGATAGAAAATGATGTCGGCCACAAAATCCACGCAGTGCATGTCCACGTCTCGCGTGCGTTAATCACCATGGTAGGTCTAAGGCCTTGAGTTAACATTAATTCATCTTCTGCGGCGTGACGAAGGGGCCGCAAGTATGACAGCCGTTCTGACTGGAAAGCAAACTTGGGCTTCACTGAACTTGTGGCCGCAACCTTCGTACAGGCGATTATTATACTCAGGCCGAATGAAAAAAAAAAGAATAATAAAGAAAGCTAAAATCGTCTAAAAGAAAAAGAAAGAAAATAAAAAGTGGCATAAAAAGCACTTCGGCTTGGTGGCACCCTCTAGTGACGCAGAGTTTACTTAGAGTTTAAGCAGCGTTTCTTGCAGTAACGAGCTATATATTTCTGCGTATTTCCTTATCTAAAGTGTCGGCAGTGGTGCAATTTGCAACAAACAATTCCTTTTTTATATATTGCTGAGACAAGAACACCTATGTAACAAGAAAAGGTTTCACGTGTTGTAAGATGAAATGTAACATGACGTCGCTATCAGCCTTGTGACTGGCGCCTACGTTTCCAGTAACCGGGCGCTTTCGTAAAGAATAATGTCTGTACGGACAAGGCAAAGTTTTCTATTATTCGCCAAAATGAATATATCGCGCTCCGCAGATGGTTATTGTTTTCGCAAAGCCCAATGTTAACCACTATCATCGTTATCACATTACCATACGCATCGAGCAGCACAGATAGCTAAAACGTCATCCGTCATTGCGGTAGGTTAGCACGGAACAGTAATACTCGTGGACCACACTTACGGTACCGTAATACAGCACTTCTAAAACTCTCTAATTGCTAGCTGCTACTGTTCCCTGTCTAAAAGTGCTATTGAACACAATGACTTTTTCCTTCACCCTACTGTTATTGCATTCAGGCGTTATCGAGATTAACTCTGCACCTAATGACGCTCTGATTATCCGCCTGATATTGAATCGCTCCCCGGTGAACTTTTGGAGCAGATGATATTTTGCTTCAAGCTATTTTAGGATGTTCACATTCGATCACTTCAGAGTTATATGATACAATCCAAGCTAGCTGGGCACATAAGGCCAAGAAATTGCCAGCAAAGCATTGAAACAAAAATTAGCGCTCTTAAAAAGCCCTTCGACGTAGCCGAAGAAACATCTCGCCACCTCGGCTACGTAAGTAAAGAAATGTCAGGCGCGCATGTCGCGGCTGAAAGTACAATTTGTCGATTGGACGTGCTTGACTTAGGCCTCGGGGAGTTTTAAGAAAGGCCGCGGCGTGATAACCTAATATATCGCGGCATTCCACACACCAAAGCATCAAGGCAAGAAACTGAGACCAGGCGAATATGTTTCAGTTGACGCGCTCTATGGCGCAGATCGCCTCGGCTCTTTTAAATCTAACAAGTGTCGCCCCAAAACAGCAAACTTTTCACATTCCAAGACAGGTTACAAATTGCTCGCTCTGTGCATCTAATTCCAACAAAATAACGCTGTAATTAGTGAAGACTTCTTGTTGCCTACCTGAACTGCTCTCAAACAAACGAATTGAATTCAATACCAGTTACCGCATTTTCCGCAACTTTATACTCCGCTACAATAATTGTTGATAAGCAATCAATGCCACATTTAAGAAGCATCTGTCAATAGCGTCCGTGAAGGAGGTCACAATGCGCCTGGCACATAACATAACCCTAAGGTTTCCCTACATGTGACACAACATGGATGCGAAAGGGGCAGTAGCTGGCCGTCACATGCAGTTTTACCTTACTTGCCTATTGTTTTTGCGAATATCTGAAGGCTTCTGTATTGTGAGAAAATACAATGCTATAGCTTCGCCTATCAACACCTGTTATGCAATAATTATTGCCTTGAAACAAACTTGTTTTCCTGTGCATGTGCGCGATTGTGATACCGCCTGTGGCTCTCGCAGTTTCGCTAACTACCGCTGTGATCGAATTGCGCGTTGAGAAAGAAGCGTTCTTCGTGCAATTACTAGAGATATCCCATCACTGCTTATAGATAATTGTGAACTTCAAGCCACGTAGGGTTGATTCACTCAGTCACACTGATATCAATTATTTCGGGCACAATTTTTGAGACTTACGAGTATATTCTGTTAAACAGGCAAGTGCGGAAGTTTATTGTAGCACAAAGGACGGCGAGGCATTCCTTTTCGGTGGCGTGAAAATTGGCTTCCGCTTTTGACAGTGACCAGCTAGCGTAAGCTATCACCCGTTCAAATCCGCCTTTCCTCTGGACTAGGACGGCACGAGGCCTAGGCTGCTAGCGTCAGTGTCGATTTCGGTATCGGCGTTCTCGTCGAAGTGCGTAAGTACTGGAGGCGACTGCATGCGTCGTTTGAGATCTTAAAATGCGTCGGCCTGCGGCGTTTCCCATTTGAACTCAACAGCGCGTATAGTCAGACGTGTCACAGGCTTAGCGCTGCGTGAAAAGTCATTTACAAAGGGCTCGTAATAGGCACACATGCCAAAGAATCTACAAACTGCCTTCTTGTCGATGGGCTGTGGGAACATTGGGATGGCAGCTGTCTTCTGCGGGTTGCGGCGGACTCCTGATTTGCTGATCGCGTGGCCTAGAAATAGACGCTCATCGCATCATAAGCGAAACGGGACGGTCTGGCTTCATAGTTAGCCCTGACGACTTCATTGTCTCTAGCCCTGTGGCAAGTCATCTAAGATGATTGTCAAAATTTCCGGCGAGGACGACGACGGCATTCAAGTAAACAAAACAGGTCTGTCACTTCAATCCTGTTAAAACCGTGTCCATCACGCGCTCGAACGTTGGCGGAGTACAGTCGAAATGGCATAACCTTGTACTAACAGATGCCGTCTGGCGTGATGAAGGTGGTCTTTTCGCGATCTCTGTCGTAGACTTCTATTTGCCAGTAGCCAGACTTGAGGTGCATCAACGAGAAGTATTGAACGTTGCAGAGCCGATCCAATGCGTCTTCTATCCGTGGGAGGATGTATACGTCGGTCTTCGTGATCTTGTTCAGTCAGCGATAATTGACGCAGAAAAATAAGGTTACACGCTTTTTCTTCCCCAGTACTACAGAAGATGGCCCCGGGCTTTTCGACGGCTGGATGATGTCCTCGTGCACCATTTCGTCATCATCATCATCATCATCATCATCACCATCAGCCTGGTTACGCCCACTGCAGGGCAAAGGCCTCCCCCGTACTTCTCCAACTACCCCGGTAACGTACTAAATGTAGCCATGTCGTCCCTGCAAACTTCTTAATCTCATCCGCCCACCTAATTCTGCCGCCCCCTGCTACGCTTCCCTTCCCTAGGAATCCAGACCGTAACCGTTATTGACCATCGGTTATCTTCCCTCCTCTATACATGTCCTGCCCATGCCCATTTATTTTTCTTGATCTTAACTAAGATGTCATTACCTCGTGTTTGTTCCCTCACCCAATTTGCTCTTTTTTATTCGTTAACGTTATACCCATCATTCTTCTTTCCAGAGCTCGTTGCGTCGTCCTCAATTTGAGCAGAAACCTTTTCATAAGCCTCCAGGCTTCTGCCCCGTACGTGAGTAGTGGTAAGACACAGCTGTTATACACTTTTCTCTTGAGGGATAATGGCAACCTGTTGTTCATGATCTGAGAATGCATGCCAAACGCACCCCAGCCCATTCTTATTCTTCTGATTATTTAATTCTCATGATCCGGATCCGCGGTCACTAGCTGCCCTAAGCAGATGCATTCCATTACCACTTCCAGTGCCTCGCTACCTATCCAAAACTGCTGTTCTGACGGTTAAACATTACTTTAGTTTTCTGCAGATTAATTTGGTCCCGTGAGTTAATAAGCAAGGCAATATCATCAGCGAATCGCAAGTTACCAAGGTATTCTCCATTAACTCTTATCCCCAGTTCTTCCGAATGCAGGTCTCTGAATACCTCCAGCAACTGACCACGGTGGCGGTCAGACCTGCGACGCAGCAGAGGGTGCTAAGTATCCCTGGCTCCGGACAGGCCGCCATTGGAATATCAACCTGGCAACGTTTAACGCTAGAACGTTATCTAGTGAGGCGACTGTAGCAGTGCTATTGGAGGAATTAGAGGGCAGTAAACGGGATATAATGGGGCTCAGTGAAGTTAGGAGGCCAAAAGAAGCATATACAGTGCTAAAAAGTGGGCACGTACTACAGGGGCTTAGCGAAGAGACTAGAACTAGGAGTCGGATTCCTGATTAGTAATGATACAGCTGGTAACATACAGGAATTCTATAGCATTAACGAGACGGTGGCAGGTCTTGTTGTGAAACTTATTAAGAAGTACAAAATGAAGGTTGTACAGGTCTACGCCCCTACATCCAGTCATGATGACCAGGAAGTCGAAAGCTTCAATGAAGACGTGGAATCGGCGATTAGTATAGTGAAAACAAAATACGCTATACTGAGGGGCGACTTCGATGCCAAGGTAGGCAAGAAGCAGGCTGGAGACAACGCAGTGGGGCAATATGGCATAGCCATTAGGAATAGCAGGGGAGACTTATTAGTAGAGTTTGCGGAACAGAATAATATGCGGATAATGAATACCTTCTTCCGCAAGCGGGATAGCCGAAAGTGGACGTGGAGGAGCCCGAACGGCGAGATTATAAATGAAATAGACCTCATACTCTGCGCTATCCCTGGCATCATACAAGATGCGGATATGCTCGGCAAGGTGCGCTGCAGTGACCATAGGATGGTAAGAGCTCGAATTAGCCTAGACTTGAGAAGGGAATGGAAGAAACAAGTACATAAGAAGCCGATCAATGAGTTAGCGGTAAGAGGGAAAATAGAGGATTTCCAGATCAAGCGACAGAACAGGTATTCGGCTTTAATTTAGGAAGAGGACCTTAGTGTTGACGCAATGAACAACAATCTTGTGGGCATCATTAAGGAGTGTGCAAGAGAAGTGGGTGGAAACTCCGTTAGACAGGAGACCAGTAAGCTATCGCAGGAGGCGAAAGATCTGATAAAGAAACGCCAATGTATGAAAGCCTCTAAGCTTACAGCTAGAATAGAACTGGCAGAACTTTCGAAGTTAATCAACAAGCGCAAGACAGCTGACATAAGGAAGTATAATATGGATATAATTGAACATGCTCTCAGCAACGGAGGAAGCCTAAAAGCAATGAAGAAGAAACTAGGAATTGGCAAAAATCAGATGTATGCATTAAGAGACAAAGCCGGCAATATCATTACTAATATGGATGAGATAGTTCAAAAGGCTGAGGAGTTCTATAGAGATATATACAGTACCAGTGGCACCCACGACGATAATGGAAGAGAGAATAGTCCAGAGGAATTCGAACTCCCGCAGGTAAAACCGGAAGAAGTAAAGAAAGCCTTGGGAGCTATACAAAGGGGGAAGGCAGCTGGGGAGGATCAGTTAACAGCAGATTTGTTGAAGGATGGTGGGCAGATTGTTCTTGAAAAACTGGCCACCGTGTATACCCAATGCCTCTTGATCCCGAGCGTACCGGAATCTTGGAAGAACGCTAACATAATCCTAATCCATAAGAAAGGAGACGCCACAGTATTGAAAAATTATAGACCGATCAGCTTACTGTCCGTGGCCTACAAACTATATTATAAGGTAATCGCAAATAGAATAAGGAACACCTTACACTTCTGTCAAGCAAAGGACCAGGCAAGAGTCCGTAAAGGCTTGATTACAATAGACCATATTCACACTATCAATCAGGTGATAGAGGAATGTTTGGAATATAACCAAGCCTTATATATAGCTTTCATTGATTACGAGAAAGCGTTTGAGTCTGCCGAAACATGAGCAGTCATGGAGGCATTACGGAATCAGGGAGTAGACGAGCCGTATGTGAAAATACTGACAGATATCTATAGCGGCTCCACGGCCACAATAGTCCTCCATAAAGAAAGCAACAAAAACCCAATAAAGAAAGGCGTCAGCTAGGGAAATACGATGTCTCCAATGCTATTCACAGCGTGTTTACAGGATGTATTCAGAGACCTGGATTGGGAAGAATTGGGGATAAAAGTTTATGGAGAGTACCTTAGTAACTTGCGATTCGCTGATGATATTGCCTTGCTTAGTAACTCAGGCGACCAATTGCAATCCATGCTCACAGACCTGGAGAGGCGAAGCAGAAGAGTAGGTCTAAAAATTAATCTGCAGAAAACTAAAGTAATGTTTAACAGTCTCAGAAGAGAACAGCAGTTTACGATAGGTAGCAAGGCACTGGAAGTGCTAAGGTAATGCATCTACTCAGGGCACCTAGTGACAGCTGATCCGGATCATGAGACGGAAATAATCAGAAGAATATGAATGGGCTGGGTTGAGTTTGGCAGGCATTCTCAGATCATGAGCAGCAGGTTGCCATTATCCCTCAAGAGAAAAGTTTAGATTAGCTGTGTCTTACCAGTACTCACCTACGGGGCAGAAACCTGGAGGCTTACGAAAAGGGTTCTACTTAAATTGAGGACGACGCAACGAGCTATGGAAAGAAGAATGATGGGTATAACGTTAAGGGATAAGAAAAGAGCAGATTGGGTGAGGGCACAAACGCGAGTTAATGACATCTTAATTGAAATCAAGAAAAATAAATCTGCATGGGCAGGACATGTAATGAGAAGGGAAGATAGCCGATGGTCATTAAGGGTTGCGGACTCGATTGCAGGGGAAGGGAAGCGTTGCAGGGGGTGGCAGAAAGTAAGGTGTGCGGATGAGATTAAGAAGTTTGCAGGCACGACATGGCCACATTTGGTTCATGACCGTGGTTGTTGGAGAAGTATGGGAGAGGCCTTTGCACTGCAGTGGGCGTAACCAGGCTGATTATTATTATTATTATTATTATTATTATTATTATTATTATTATTATTATTATTATTATTATTATTATTATTATTATTATTGTTGTTATTATTATTATTATTATTATTATTATTAATACCTCCTGTAAACACGCTGTGAATAGCATTGGAGAGATCGTATCTCGCTGCCTGACGCCTTTGTTTATTGGGACTTTGTTGCTTTCATTGGTGGAGGACTACGGTGGCTGTGAAGCCGCTATGGATATCTTTCAGTATTTTTGCATACGGCTCGTCTACACCGTGATTCCGTAATGCCTCCATGATTGCTGAGGTTTCGAGGCATTTCGTCAAATGGTTGCCTAATAGCTTTATGTTCTTGCTTCGAATCTCGATAAGGGCTGTGGCGGGGTGGTCGAGCGCACTCTTCGATTATTGTGCGATGCTTTGCAACTAGTCGAGCAGACTTCTGAGCTATAGCTGTATACTCAGTGGGAGATTTGGATTTATGTTGAAGTCTGCTTCGAGGACTATGACTTGGTATAGATGCGGCAGAAACTGAGAGGAAAACGCGTTCCTGGATTCAACAACTTCCTCGATGTACGCGATCGTGGTGCCTTTACGATGTGCTTGAACTCCTGGCTCAATTTGTCAGCATCACTTACACTTTCCCTCCGTGCTGTAGAGCGGTCCCTCTTGCGACGCAATTTTCACGGTCGAGCAGTAGACGTTCGTCGCCCTTGGCGACGCCTTCTACGTCTGCGGGTGTTTCGATGCGGACGGAAGTGACGATGCTGGAGCGAGGCGGAATGATGACTTGATCCTTAAGTACACTCGAGGCACACTGACTGGAATGCCTCTCCATCGCTATCACTTGGTCTGCGGACGGCATTATCGACTTCGACGTCAGGTCGATGATGGCCTTGTGCTGGTTCAGGAAGTACGTGCCGACAATTACATCTCGCGAGCACTGTTGGAGGAGAGCGTGAGTTGCGGGCTAGATGTGGTCATGAACTGTAATTCTCGCCGTGCAGATTCCCGTCGGCGTTAGGTGTCCTCCACCTGTCGGAATTGGAGGGCAGTCCCGTGCAGCCGTGACTTCCTTCAGCTTGGCTGCGAATAATCAACTGATGACGGAGTATTCAGCTCCTGTGTCCATTAAGCTGGTGACCGCGTGGCAGTCGAGACGTACATCGAGGTCGGTTGTTGTTTGTCTTGCGTAGCAGCTAGGTCTTGGAGTTGAATCACGGCTGCGTCATGTTGACGCGTGGCTGGTACGTCGCGTCGTCAGGTTTTTAGTCGGTGGATTCTTTGCTTCTAGGCGTAGTCGTGATGACGGCGTGTCGCTATTTCGTCTTGACAGTCACTTCGGCGTCTTTGTCGGTGGCGGAGGATCTTGGTCAGTTCAAAGAACGGCGACGACAGCGGCGTTAAGGCGACAGGTAGGTGACGGCGAACGGGAGGGTCGTCTAGGGCTACACTAAGTAGCGCTAAAATACGTAGAAAGATTGTAAACTACGACATGCACGCGGCCTACAAACATGATACCTCTCGGATTGTAATTTAACTATACGAGAAAACATAATTCTGTTACGCGAAAACTCAATGAAACCACTTCACACACAAACCGACCGCGGCGTTCACAGACCGGCCGTGGCATCCGCCATTTTTCGTGCGCCGGCGCGATGGGCGTTTTAGGGACACGGAGTGGCGCGCCCGGTTCCTTGCAATAACGCCAGCTGGTGCTCGCCTCCACCGCCTCGTGGCCAACGCAAGATGTCGTGTTTTTACCACAAACCTCGCCTTTGTGCATAGCGTTCACGGCCAACGCTTCCACGTAAACATTAGGGTTTCATACGCTACAGTTGCCGGGAAGTGTGACAAGCAGTCAGGATCTTTCAATTCTATTGCTTTCCCCTCCTAAATGCGAAGCTTGAGCGTCCTCTATTTGTTATACTCAACCTCAAGGCGATGACGACCTCAAAAGTCCTACGTACTGTCTTGGTATTGCTATCACAATAAGAAAGCCAGATTAGTAATTCTGGTAGCTCGTGCGCAAAAAAGGCATCAGTTGCACTCTAATAAGAGCTGACATGAGAAAACAGTTCATCAGCAGCAACAGCAAGCCTATTTTATGTCCACTGCAGGACGAACGCCTCTCCCCTGCAATCTTCATTTACCACTGTCCTGCGCCAACTCATTCCAACTAGTGCCTGCGATTTTTTTTTTAAATTTCATCACCCCAACTAGTCTTTTGCTGTTCTCGACTGCACTTCCCTTCTCTTGGCACCCATTCTGTAACGTTGATGGTAGCGCTGGTTATTCAACAATAATATAAATCCATGTTGAATATTGATGGGTTGGTGCTACCTTCCCATGAAAGCTAGCAAAAGTATATCCCTTCTATTCAGCAGCAGTATCACCCTTCCGTCTATAACCGGTGTTTTATTTGTGGTTTCTGTTCCACTTGTGTGCATGTGCAGTACAATTAACCAATGTAGTTCATAAAGGACGCCCGTCATGCTCACTCGGCCATAGCAGTGGGAAACATCTGGATCCACGGGTGTCGAAGCACGCGAGCCATCGAGCTGCGAAGCGTCGCCACGGGCTCTAGCATACCCCTGATGAGGTTCTTTAGCTGATAACTGAGCGGCAGCACCTGCACAGCAGAAGATCACCGCGAGAAAACATTAGAGGAGCCTCGCAACCTAAAGGTTAGTACATAATGGCTTTGGGGTGTCCGACGCATGTCTCGATGCATACTAACAGTAGTGACCACTCACATTCAATACGTCCCGAAAATAAGGTCTCGGCAGCAATACCTCAAGGTGCTGCGACCAAGCGAGGTCACTGTCCTGCCCGAACGATGTCTTACGAAACGAATTAAACTTTTGGGGTAACCGCACGTACACTGAGCGTCCTGATTAGGTCAAATTTTGCCTGTTCGCTGTAAGATTTTTTCTTTAATCCTAACGACCAGAACTCTCACCGTGATGTGAAAAGATTACGTCCCAGTAAGCATTTCAGAGGTCATCGAAACGCCTCGTTTTTCTAGCCGAGTTCACGGCCGCCTGCGTACGTGAGATTCCGAAACTACGAGGTCAGAAGCGTTCAGAAGTCATTCCGTATTGGCATCAGTGATCAGTAAACACATCTTATCAGTAAAACACATCTATCGCAGATAAATCAAAGGAGCTTTTTTAAGGCAAGTAAGATTTACGAAATGCGCTGCAATAACTTCCGAAGCGCGCTTCCGAGGTGTGCCTACTTAGATGCCCCCTTTCGTCGTCGAAACGAGTGCAACGTGCACCTTATTATTTCTAAACGCCGTTAGTGATATGGGCTCCGTCTCGCAGAAATTCCAGTGTCAGTGTGTTCATATGCGTTCGTGAGGGAAAGTTTCCTCGTATATATAGATCCGCGTGTTATTAAGCACACCTGGAGGGCGGCCTGATCCCGGTGACAAGAACCGGTAAACATTCCCCCACCAGAGAAGGATTGGCCACCCTGGTACAGTACTTGGCGACAACCTCTAATATCAGTACAACAATCAAACCCCGGCCCTCAGTCCCCAGCAGCCGCGAAGCAACTGACCACGGCGGCGGTCAGATCTGTGACGCAGCAGAGAGTGCAAAGAAAATCTAGATCCAGACAGGTAGCTATTAGAATCTGAAGCTGGCAGCGTTTAACGCTAGAACGTTTTCTAGTGAGGCGTGTCTAGCAGAGCTATTTGACGAATTAGCCGGCGATAAATGGGATATAATAAGGCTCAGTGAGGTTAGGAGGACAAAAGAAGCCTATACAGTGGTAAAAAGCGGGCACGTCCTGTGCTACCACGGCCTAGCGCAGAGACGAGAACTAGGAGTCGGACTCCTGATTATTAAGGATATAGCTGGAATCAAACAGGAATTCTATAGCATTAACAAGATGGCGGCAGGTCTCATGAAACTTAATAAGAGGTCAAAATTGAAGGTGTACAAGTCTACATGCTTACATCCAGTCATGATGACCAGGAAGTCTATAGTTTCTATGAAGATGTTGAATCGGCGATGGGCAAAGTCAAAACAAAATGCACTATACTCATGGACAACTTCACTGCCAGAGTAGGCAACAAGCAGGCTGGATACAAGTCCGTGTAGGAATATGGCATAGGTTATAGGAATAGCAGGAGAGAGTTATAGTATAGTTTACAGAACAGAATAATTCGCGGATAATGAATACCTTCTTCCGCAAGCGGGGTAACCGAAAGTGGACGTGGAGGAGCCCGAATGGCGAGACTAGAAATGAAATAGACTTCATACTCTGCGCCAACCCTGGCAACATACAAGATGTGGACGGGCTCGGCAAGGTGCGCTGCAGTGTCCATAGGGTAAGATCTCGAATTACCCTAGACTTGAGGAGGGAACAGAAGAAACTGCTGCATAAGAAGCCGATAAGTGGTTTAGCGGTAAGAGGAAAAATAGAGTAATTCCGGATCAAGCTACAGAACAGACATTCGGCTTTAACTCAGCAAGAGGACCTTAGTGTTGAAGCAGTGAACGACAATCTTATAGGCATCATCAAGGAGTGTGCAATAGAAGTCGGTGGTAACTCCGTTAGACAGGATACCAGTAAGCTATCGCAGGAGGCGACAGGTCTGATCAAGAAACGCCAATGTATGAAAGCCTCTAAGCTTACAGCTAGAATAGAACTGGCAGAATATTCCAAGTTAAATAACAAGCGTAAGATAGCTGACATAAGGAAGTATAACATGGATAGAATTGAACATGCGCTCAGGAACGGAGGAAGCCTAAAAGCAGTGAAGAATAAACCAGGAATAGGCAAGAATCAGATGTATGCCTTAAGAGACAAAGCCGGCAATATCATTACTAATATGAATACGATAGTTCGGCTGAGAATTTCTATGAATTTTTATACAGTAGCAGTGGCACGCATGACGATAATGTAAGAGCGAGTAGTCTAGAGGAATTTGATATCCCACAAGTAAAGCCGGAAGAAGTAAAGAAACCCTCGGGAGCTATGCAAAGGGGGAATGCAGCTTGGGAGGATCAGGTTAGAGCAGATTTGTTGAAAAATGGTGAGCAGATTGTTCAAGAAAAACTGGCCAGCCTGTATACGCAATCCCTCATCACCTCGAGCGTACCGGAATGTTGGAAGAACGCCAAAACAATTTTAATCCATAAGAAAGCGGACACCAAAGAGTTGAAAAATTGTAGACCAATCAGCTTACTGTCCGTTCCTACAAAGTATTTACGAAGGTAATCGCAAATAGAATCAGGAACACCTTGGACTTCTGTCAACCGAAGGACCAGGCAGGATTTCGTAAGAGCTACTCAGCAATAGACCATATTCACACTATCAGTCAGGTGATAGAAAAATATATGGTTTATAACAAACCCTTATATATAGCTTAGATTAAGTGGCCGCCGCCTCCACCCCCGAGAATTGGGCGTCGGATCTGAGGGATCGGGACCCTATGACAGATACGCAGCAACAAGAATCACAATGGGCCTGGGGCGATCGCCTGACCACGTTCCGAGATCTCGCCCAACACTACAGACTTGAATGACGCCCATACCCGCCACCGCACGATAAATCAAACGGGAACGAGGCTATAAAGTTACCATTACTGCAAACACACACCTGCCCTATCCCGGTCGTCTTACACCACTGCTACCCAGAATTATACGCGATTGATGCGTGTAATGGGTGCAGACACAGAGCAACGCTGCCACAAATGCTGTGGGAATGTGCCGGCAACAACGGTACTGAAACCGCCACCGTTCGCGACGCGTGCATGACGGTGTCCGTTTCCAGCGTACAGGAAACCTCGAGTTCGATCCTTCCCAGTGCTGAGCCGGCGGCGGGGGCCGCCGGCGACGTTCTCCGTCGGTTTCGTCGCCTCTGGGAGGCGGCTCTAAAAAGTTAGGACCTGGAAGACCAGCTGTGGGCCGTCCGGCACGCCACAAGAGGCCGCCTGATTCCAAGGACTTCGAGCCGCCACCTGAGGCCCCTACAACAAAGATTGCCGTAGCGTTCTTTTTAATAAGGTTTTTTTTTGCCTTTTTCTTTGCGCCTTTCTGAGTGCCACGACGTTTTCACCTCAGGCTACAAGATAATAGTGATCCTCACATGATGTGAAACTTGTACGATGTTCTGTATGTGCAGTCTGCAACCGCAGTCATTGGTTATCATTTTTCATAAAACCTGAGATGGCCAAAACACGCTTAGTGTTGTGGCATTGAATAGCCTAGCACTGTGAAATATTTGATGCTACGAGATCATTCCGGAAACGGCGACGTAGGTCGGGGCTGCAGGCGGAGACGGTTGCGTAGATGAAGTGCCGCCAGCACGAGCCGAAGTTGCACTGTCGCCGCGGCGACCGCTGCGAAGCTCCATGATGGGCACGCGCAACGTCCACCTCCACCAAATTAATGTTACGTGTAGCTGATGTACAAGTCTATTTACAATATATTTACACGTAGACAAACGGCGGCAAAGATGCCGACGCTATATCAAGCGGTGGCCACGTCCTCTTCTTTCTCCTCAGTGCAGCCACACTGTGGCGGCTGTTCCGTAGGAATATGGCGTTAGTTTGCAAGTACAGTAGTACATAATCCATTGCTTGGTTTTCCAGAATGTTGCATATCATGCACTGCCATCTCGACGTACCACGGTTTTTTGTGCAGATTCCTTCGTTTCACAAGGCCACCACTGCTTGCACAGCATCACCGGACCGCCTTCCTTGATCTTTATGTGCCATGTGGCAGAAGAAAATACAAATGCCCACTTATTGATCTGCATGCTTCGTTCTATGCAACACTCTATGCCGTGAGTGTGTAACGGCTTTGTGCAGGAAAAATGTTCCTAATGAAGTCTCATGTGGGCTCTGGTGGCTAAGTGTCGGCTGTGTGAGAATTTCACACTTACAGATGCTGTTAAGGGTTCCTGATTTATATTTTCATTGACCACCTGCAGAAAGTTTCACGTTTCAGTATATAAGCAAATTATAGTTGAATTGGCGCTTAATTTGATATTAGGCAACGTTCAGCTGAAAGTGATCAGCAGTGCTCGAACAAGTGTCGCATAACGCGGAGAAATGTTTTTCAACCCGGGGACTTGTCTTTGCTGGGGCAGCAACATTCTTCCTTGGCAGCTCTTACATGGTTCAGTTTTCTCGACTCAGTAGAGATGTAGGAGAAGGAGCAGAGTAGGGTGAGGCGACTTGACATGCTCAACATAGGGGCTTAATTGGGATTGCGAGGTGTGTGCAAGCTCGGGAGTTTCCCCAAGCCACTCAGATTGCTGCCACTATAATTCATGAGAGTCGACTTGGTGTTTGGGCCTACGTCACATATATAACGCGAGGTTAATTCTGAGGCAAGAGATTTTCAAGAAGCTCCTTATATATGCGTAAATTTGGATGTGATCCTGGAACCACAATAGGTCTCATTGTGGCCGCTAGTTATGTATCTTTGGGGCCAATGAGTATATGCAGCTCTTCAATGAACCTCTTTGACACCAGCTGGTGTAAGCGGCCCTGGGTGTGTGCCGCTATGAAAGCGTCACTAATTATTGAACATCTTCGATATCAACTTGGGACATGGGTCATCACAACAAGCACCTGTGTATGGATATCTACGTATGCCCTGTCGGTGTCGGGCAAGGTATCTGCTTGCATTTTGTTTCCCTGACAAAAACTCGTCACCTCGTCGAATTACTAATTTCAACCTGAGGCATTACCTGTTTGACTTTAGTTAGCAGATTATGCTCAGCTTGCTGTGAACTTTGTCGTGTTCAGTGGCTGGGAAATTTGTGCTCCAGGTACTAGCACAGTGCTAAACAAATCGATTCAGAGTGGGCTGCGCTACCTTGGTTTTTTTTCTTTGCAGCTGCGTATTGCCTGCGAGCATGACATGTGGTAGTGACTTGTGTGTAGATATCAATTAGAATTAGAATAGGTATGCAAAAGTATTTTCAAAATGTTTAATTTTCTCTTTGGGTCATTGGTGCTGTCTGACATCCTTTGCATCATTCTTTGTAGCACGCTCGTTTGCCTACAAAAACAAGTATCGCCTGTTGGAATGCATACATGGAGTCCTAATAGCTCGTGATGCTGTTTTGAGCTAAGCAATATTGGCCTTGGGTGCACTTTTGAATTTTCAATTGTACTGAAGCTTGACAAATGCTTGAATTTCCTGTCAAAATTGTTTGCTTATGTATACGTGATTTATTCGATAATTTCACTTTCATTAGGCCAAGAACCGCTGAGTGTACTATCTCAGGCACATATTATTCGACAAATGTACCAAATTTCCAGAGCTTTCATTGCTTTCTCATACATCTAAGACATCCTAAATGATTCACATATAACTCTCTTAGACCTCATAAAATTTCCGAACGAGCATAATAAGCTTCCAAAGATCCTCTAAAATCTCTAAAAGAGAGCCAAGGCGCTCCCAAGATATTTCTTTAAAACTAAGTTAAACAAAGTTCCTTAAAGGTTTGAGCAGCAACTCATGTACATTCTCCTATATGTTGCTATAAAACAAAAAAGGAATTCCAAAACTATCCACTAGAGCACCCTTAAGCAAAACTATCAAAATATAGAAACAGTTGCTCCCACATTTACACCTAAGCACTCCCACAATGAGCGAAAGTAATTTCCTAATGGTCTCTTTAAAAATTCCCTCAAGAAGCCAAACCGCTCCGAAAATATGTGCGTAACTCCTAGAACTACTATGAATTCTCAAAAGAAGCAAGTTATAATACCGAAGCCATTTAAAAAAGCCCCCTTGGTACCTCCGAAAACACCCAGTGTGGTGATGTTTGGAGGAATAAATAACTCCCAACATTCCACAGAAATCCTGCAGCTCGCGTGCTCAAAGCAGGAATAAAAAGTTCCGAAAGCTCCTCATGAACACTCCCACAGTCTACATGTTTAAAGCACTAGTAAGAAATTCCCAACTTTCCTCATAAAGACCCTTGCAGCGATATCGCTCAAACTGGCTATAATAAGCTCCCCAGGTACCGCAAAAGCTCAGATAAAAGAAACTTTCCAAGTTCCCCATAAAAAGATCAAAAATACGGATGTGAGAAAAAATTTCCTTCTCATGGACTATATTGTGCTCCCGTCAAACCTAACTCCATAAAATGATAAAACCTGTATGCAGTGTAAGAAGATCTAACAGAGCACTGGGCAAACAAGCATGTTCAAATAAATGTAATGGCCACAACGTACCTGTGGGAAACGCAGGGTGCGCGTCATCTGTAATCGAACTTGGCGGGGCACGCATTCGGATTCGTATGGCAGGAGTCCGGTGACCATGACGAACAGTATGACACCAAGTGACCAGACGTCCGCTTTCTTTGGCCGGTACCGTATGCCCTGGAGCACCTCCGGAGGGGCATACGCTTCGCTGCCGCAGAATGTGGCGCTCAACTCCTTGGGGTTGCCGCCTTCGCCCGCTGCAGAATGTGAAGGCAGGTAACCATTGGCCCAATTTCATTTTTGTTACGCACGCACCACCTTCAGCACAAACAAGATTTATGCTTACCTTAAAGTGGACGATAGATTATAAATACGATAAACGTTTGTTGTACAACTGTGAAAACTCTTAACGCCTATTCGTGTGACTTATACCGAATTTAGTGCACGCTTCAACATTCTATCAGTGCACGTTCAATGGACGTGCAAAAAACACTCGAAATATTAGCACACAATGCGAGAACAGAAATGGCATCAGCATTTTCGCGGCCACAGTCGATCAACCAACCATCCAATCAATCAATCAATCAATTAATCAATCAATCATTCAATCAATCAATCCTTTATTTCAGTTTGCAGTACAGTGTGCGGCAGTACAAATGGCGTAAGAGAGAAAAAGCTGTCTTACGACTGCTTGACAAAGCTCTCGAACCCATTTAACAGCATTGACAGTCGCGACAGGAGAAAATAAAAAGAAAAAGTCCAGCAATGATAAAGTGCAATTTGTGTACTGCAATGAAGTACCTCGGACATTGTGAGCACAAGATTTACGTAAATCTTTATGCAATGATTTATGGAACTTCAAATGCAGTTATACCACGCAGTGAATACTCGCATATAAACTACAGAGTACGAAAAATATTTGGACTAACGTGAAACAGTATAAAATTATAATAACAAAGGGAAAGTCAAATGGTGCAGAATATAATGTCAACAGCAGTTAAGTCATGAATGAGTGTCGAATAGCAGAAAATGACGTATAGCATAAATTATACAATTCAGTGTTTAAACATTCAGGCAATAAGTACATCAACATTGTGAAGTCATAGTTCTACGTCGAGGTAATGTACAAGTATGTCGTTTTTTAGTCTCATATGGTGTGATATGCTTGGTTAGTTTTACTATGCGATTAAGGAAGGGATCCTTCTTTGCTATCATTTTTTATAAAAAACAAGCAAACCTGTATTGAAACAATTTAATTACACCAACAATTTTGTATTTGAGGCGTAGGGGAAGTGTTGGAGCATCGTATGGGGTATCGGCAATTATCCGGAGCATTTTTTCTGAGTGAGTGAGTGAAAACATTCTAAATGGCCGGCTATTTGGGTGGGGTGGGGCCATAAGCACCCGAGCCCAGGTGACGGCCTCGAGTCCTTGGGCATGAGCGGCTTCCGCGGCGTGCCGGAGGGCCCACAGTTGATCAGCGAGTCCTGCTTTGATCAGCCATTCCTGCTTTCAGCACGAGAGCTGCAGGATTTCTGTGGAATGTTGGGAGTTATTTATTCCTCCAAACATCACCACCCTGGGTGTTTTTGGAGGTACCAAGGGTGCTTTTTTTAAATGGCTTCGGTATTATAACTTGCTTTTTTTTAGAATTTATAGTAGTGCTAGGAGTTACGCATATATTTTATTATCACCTCGGCGTCCGTGGGGGCTACCGCGAGGGCTAGTGCCGCCTTCTCGGCGTGAACAGGGCCGCCTCCCAACACGCCCCTCGGTTCGAGACTGCCGTGTCTACTCCGTTCATCGCGGACTCCTGGTGCACGCTACCGGTGCGTTCCCACAGCATGTGCTGCCGCGTCGCTCTAGCGCCGCACGCTTTACAATCATCGGACGAATAAATTCGGGGTAGCAGAGGTGAAGGATCACCGGGTTAGGATATGTGTGTCTCTGCAATTGCTTCCAGGCTACCACCTGTTTCTTGTTTAGTTTTGCGTGTGGTGGTGCGTATTTATATCGGTTCAATCTATAGTGTTGCGTGATGGCTCTGAAAGTGGTCATGTGATCCCCCCCCCCCCCCCGTCCACTCCCGCATCGCCCTCGCGGTGGGCGCGACGTCGGGATTGCCGGCGGGCGGCGCGGCTCGGCATGTAAGTCCGAGCTGCGGCGTGTGGCCGTCTCGTTGCCCGGGAACGGAGGGTCCGTGTAGGCAGGGGTCCATACCAGGAAACTGCCGTTTCTGCGGCAAACATTGCCTTCTTAAATTTTGAGAATGCGGGCCCCTTCCCGGGAGATCCAGCCGCTAGCGTTGCTGTGTATCGCTGCCTGCAAGTCGCTTATTATCACCTCGGCGTCCATGGGGGCTACCGCGAGGGCTAGTGCCGCCTTCTCGGCCGCCTCCGTCTCTTCCGTGCATGTCGTCGAGCTCGCGACGCATGTTCCCGGGCGCTATTCTCGACACGCATGGCGGCTGCATGGCCGCGATTATCGGCCATGTTTACTCTCTCATTGGCTGTGGAGAGCTCACGTGCTTTGTAATTTATGCAGGGGAACGGAAGTTTAGCAAAATACAATGTTGTGTTTTCATCAAGATGACCAAACCTGACGTAAGATGCAAATTTTATCGGCTAACTCGTTTCTTTCTTTTTTTTTTTTTGCTCCTTGCCAGCTATATTGCGGCGTTAGCGCTTCAAAAGGAAAGTGAGCGGCAGCGTACAAAATCCAGTGCAAGGCATCTGAAATTTCGTGAAAATGTGGTGGCGATGTAATATATGCGCCATGCCAACTTGCTGATTCGCTGAAGGAATTGCAGTAGCGCTGAAGCGTTACAGGAAAGGTTCTTTCACAAACGTCAGTTTGACATGGCGTGACGCTGCGCTGGGCCGCCACTGCAGAAATTTTCCACCATAATTTGTGGTGCGACGAGCGGCGCTAATTAAGCTAATGAGCAGCCATATGCAATGGCGGCCGAAAGGAATGCCTATCGCCACATTTCCCAAGTCGTTTGGCGCCATGAAAATATCTTGTTCATAACGCGTGCTCGTAGTATTTGCATCGCTCTCTGGTGGTGTTGGCATTTGTGTATTGGGCCATCATTTTTAGGAGAAGGCGTTTATACGAAATAATATTGGTTCAACATATGAAACGTTCTGCAACATTGTCCACTTTTCACTGCTACGTTTGTATTGTAATCATAATTAATGACTTTTCGCACAATCAAAAGTTATGACAACGACGCCTTTATAATTTATAAAACGAAATGTACGTAAGGTTGCGCCTTAAAGTCTCCTCCCGCGGTGTGAGTAACCTGCGAAGTGAACAAGAGATGGCAGCGCCGGCGATTGCGTAGCGCCAGCTGATACTTCTGGCGCGCGCAAGTCGGCCGTTTCTCAGCCAGCTGAGTCGTGCTGAGTCGCATGTGTTTCGCGGTATAGCGATAACGTGGCCTAGAACGTGCATTCATCACCACTGGCAGGCCGCGTGTGTTGACTCAAGGTAGAAAACAAGCGCATTAGGGCGAACGTAGGATGACTCATTCTGTTTCCCGGGTATACGCGTTCTAGCTAATTAAGCAGACGATGGCAGCGAGAAGCGTTTTTGACGGCGTAATCGTGGGCTTTGATCTAGCTGCTTTATTTTTACTGAGGAGAAGAACTGTTTTGCTTCACCAAGAACGTTAGGTTCGGTGCTCTCATTTATATTTCTTAGGCAAAACGTCAAGTAAACGAAAGCAAAATGGGGCCATCCGCGCCATTTTGAAGGCGTCGCGTCTTCGTCATGCTTTGGAGAAAATGTGCAGTGTCCAGAGTAGCGCCCCAGCTGCGGTCCGTGATTGCGACCGCGAAACGTCGCTCATAACGGGCCGCCTCTACGTAAACCGTTTCTTTGCCGCTGCCGTATTTCTTTTGCAAGTCTCACGCGCGCCTGTTGCGCCAGCCGGCGTGATGTGTCGGGTTCATGTTCTTGGGCAACGACGAAACAACGATGCACTCGCGAATCAGTGTGGGTATTGCAACCTTTTCACCCTGCTGCGTGTGGTAGCTGATGCCCAGGGTCTCAAGGATGTGTCGTCCGGTTATGTTTTTTGCCAAACGCTCGTATTGCGCAACGTTGTGCGCTTCGATTATCTCATCTAGGGTATTGTCTAAACGCAGCTCGACAAAAGTTATTCGTACTGGTATTGATCGGCAATCCAATGGCACGTCTGTACGCCTTGCAGATCAGGCGGTCTAGGTCGTACGTTCGGTCATCTGCCACTTGAGGTAGGAGGCGACGTACTTTATGTGGCTGGTTACGAAAACCTAAACCAGGCTTATCCTACTGCTTTCCTTCATTACACTATGTCTATTTGTGATACGTTTCAGCAACCGGATGGTTAAATGGACCGCAAGCGCTAGTATGCGTGCGGTTTCGTCGTTGTTGCCGTCGGCCGACAGGTGCAAGCCCAGTACTCTAATGTTGTGAACATGTGGGATGGCAGTGCCATCCGATGTGACTCTCTGTGTGCTCGGCTGCGGAATCGGCGTTCTTGAGTTTCCGGCCCCTGCCCGTGGGTATGTAGAGCAGGAGCTCCGATTTTCCGCGGAGCGTTCGAGGCCCGTGTCGCGCAGATACTCCTGCACCGCGTCGACAGCCGCCTGTAACGTTTGCTCTACGTGGCCGTCATTTCCCTCAGCAACCCAGAGCATGATGTCATCGGCGCAAAAGCTGTGGTGGAGGCCTTCTATCTCTGCTAGTTTCTGGGGCAACCCGAGAAGCTCGACTGTAAGCCCCGCTACGGGCGGCTGCAAAACAAACCCAAAAAGACGGCGCGGGCCATCTGGGCAGGGGCCATGCGTCTCGACGAGATTGTTTGCACACTTGAGTAATGGCTGCCAATGATTGACACAGAGCGGGGCCTTGCAGCCAAGCAAAGTAACCACCCTGCCGGCACCCATGGCTGCCGCAGAGTTCGGGGAGCGGAGAGGACCACCAGCGCCGCAGTAGCGGTCGCGCATCACAGTGAAAATGGAGCTTCGGACCCCCGTCGCGGGGAGCTTCCTCGCAATCCCCGCAGGCGTTTTCCTTGCGCGCGGCCGGCTGGTGGGTGTGAACTCATTCACAGCTCGAGGTTCCCAGAATGGGCGTCGGACGCCCTAATAGTCGTGCGCGTCTGACTTCCGCGGTGCTCTGGTGGGTGACCTTGGAGTATGCGTGATTCGGGTCTGGACGCGGGCAACGGGGATCGCGCGGCATCAAGCGGGCGCGCCAGCCTCATTACTTTTTATTGGTTTGCATCGCGCGCAGACCGGCGTATGGGTTCTTAGAGCCGCACAAGAGCCTACGGTTTTGTCTCGGTTCCGAGGCGCCGAGGAAACGTCTTCTTCGGCTTACAGCCCGGACACGGGGCCGACCTTGGCGGGTGGACAATTATCCCGTGCTCCTCTGTGACAGTTTGGCTTGCAAACAATTGCTTATTTATGGCGCCGCATGGGCTTCGGTTTCTTGGAATCTGGTCGCGTCGCGCACGTGTTCGAGCACTGACAACATGGTCCCGACGTTTCCTAGCTTTTAGGTTTTGCGAATGTGTTTTGTTGGTCAGTGCTTGTTACGCCAGCTGTGCTCGCGTGCCGTTTCTCGGAACTTGCGACGTGTACAGCTGGCGTGACCCTCGCCCCTTTGTTCCTATATAGATTGTATTTTGGGTGAGAATTCTACACTGTGAACTGTACTAAAAAGATTTTCTTTGATTGATGGTTGTTCGACTGGCCAATCACGCACGCAAGTTCTGCTGAACGCAGCGATTGGTGAACGGATTTTCCAGTTGGAACGTGACCCGGCGGTAATTCGCCAGCAATGATTTTGGGCGGAGCGTTGCGTCTAGAAAACGCGGCCGCAGCGCTCCGATCGGGAGTTCTTGACCTGGCTTCGGTGCTAAGCACCATCGGCTCTGCCGAAATAGGGTCGCCCTATGTGGTCCAAACCAGTGTAACTATTTGTAACCGACGTACTGTTGAAACTATACAATCCTGTTACTGAACTTTGTAATTTTATCTGTAAATACAAGTTCTGTTCGTTCGTTACTTCAGCGTCTGTGTCCTTCGAGCCTAAGTCACCCATTGAGCCACCTGTGCAGACCGTCTCTGAGAGTTCGTCTCGGACGCTGACGGTGGGGGTGAATTTCAACGAATCAATCGATCGATCGTGGCATCGAACTCTTACTCCGACCTTAGAGAGCATGGGCGAGATGACGGAGCCCTGCGGCGTGGCCGTGCAACCTATGTCTATGTCTTGCGATTCCAGTCAGCCGATCGCTATGCGGGCACGGCGACCAGTAAGTAAGTCACGTACGTAGTCGTACGTTATCTCATCCAGTCCCAATGCTCGTATGCTTTCAAGTATGGCGGCGTGTTTTACGTGTCAAACGCCTTTTTGAGGTCGAGTCTGAGTATTGCTTTTGTGGATCGCGTGGGATTCTCTACGATGGGGTGTTTCAGTTAAATGATGACGTCCTGCGTAGAAAGGCCACGACGAAACCACAGAATCGTTTGCGGTATCATGTCTCGGTCCTGGAAGTAGTTGGCAAGACGATCGAGAACCGCGCGTTCCATGACGCTGCTGACGCAGGGCGTCAGGAATATTGGTAGAAGGTCGTCGATCTCTACCCGTTTACCCGGTTTGGGATCATAATTATGCGCGCCGTTTCGCACGCGCTTGGTGTCGCGCCCGCATTCCATGACACGTTAATGTAATCCGCCAGCCGTTTTACCGACTCGTCGTTCAAGTTACGGAGCGTTTTATTGGTTATCCCGTCCGGGCCTGACGCCGATTTCTCTCTTTTTTTTTTTTTGCAGCTTGTGCAGTACCACCCTCACCTCTGCTACGATGAAGTCCGCATGTGGCTGCGAGTTACACTCCCCGGCGTACGCCAGATGCGCGACGGAGCTAGGTTCCTTGACGTAACGGGCTCTCACGACTTCAAGAAAGTCCGCGGACGTGCCTTCGTTGTCGTGAACTAGCCTGTTGATCTTATGCGCGTCCGCTGATTTAATTTCCTCAGGATCCAAAAGATACTGGAGGAGGTGCCATGTCTTGGCCATTCCTAGCTGGCTCTCCATGCCGTTGCACGTTTCCTCCCATTGCGTTCTGCATACCTGCAATGCGTGATCCTCTATGTCTCTGTTTCGCCGTGCTATGCGCCTGCGTAGCGTTCGATTGTGTCGTTGACCCGTCCAACCGTCTTGCAGGCTGCGCTTGCCTTCCTACATGTGTAGGAGTTTACTACCTATCACCTCTAGGTCAGCTTCCGCCGGGACTTCCCGCGTTGGCGCTTCATCTTCCTCCCTGAGCGTCGCAGTCCAGCTCTTGGTGTGATCGATTACCGCGCTGCCGCCATTATGCACTTTCCGGACTTTGCGAAACGCGTCCCATTCCATCAGCCGATAGTGGTTGCCCTTGGTACCGTCCCGATTACCGTGGTGGTGGTAGTGTGCTCCCGCGTCAAACTGGATCTCGATCACCGAGTGATCGCTACCCAAGTCCTACTGCATGTAATGCCGCCGCGAGGCAGCTACGTTCTTTGTAAACGTGAGGTCGGGAAAGTGTCCGCGCCTACACTGTTGCCCCTGCGTGTGGACACGGAAGGGTTCAAGCCCTCCAGCCGCTCATTCTTCTCCAGCACCCTCATTCTGCGCGTCTTACCACAGGCGCTTGCCCTTCGGCGTTTCGTAGTAAGGGCCCGTCGCCGGCTGCCTCGCGCGCCTTTCGCAGTAACGTGCTAAAGCGGTGTTTGCCTTTGTGTCCGCTGTACTGGTTCAGTAAAAACAGAACAAATCATTTTTCAACGTTCGGAACAGTGGTGTTACCCCAGGCTAAAAAGCAGCAATTTAGGTATGAGTAAAAAAAAGCGTAGTATAAACTAGAAACCAGCATTTAGGTATGAGTAAAAGAAAGCGTAGTATAAACTCAGCCTACCCTTGACGGGCAAACTACGTATGTTACATGAAAAAGTGCTGATAAATCTGGAAAGAGTGCCGCAAGTTTTATTTATGTGAGTATCGCATGTCACAGTAGTAGTAAAGACTACACCCAGAGAAGTAAATTCATCAACATAATCAATACCATTATTATTATATAAGACTTCATAAGAGTTGATACGATGGATTAGATATGTACTGGCTCTTCGGGTGAAAAATCATTGCCTGTTTTTATTTCGTTATATTTAGCGAATCGCACGAAGGCCATTTGGACAACGAAAGAACCAGACTGCCAGTGTCGGTCATATGAAGAACGTTATCACACGAAAAAGCAGGCAGGTATCATCTCCATACATAATGCATTTTACCTCTTTAATAATGTTAATATATTCGTTGACATAAGTATTAAAAAGCAGAGGTCCCAACAAACAGCCTTGCGGGACAACAATTTTGATTTGCAGGACTTCAGACGAATAGTTTCCAATTGTTACATATTGGAAACGGGAGCTTAAGTAGAATTTAAATGTATTGCTACACGCGTGTGGTATTTAGATGTTTGAATGAGGCGCGTGCGCGCCGTCACTCGAGAAAAGAGGCGGAAGAACGAACTGGGCTCGCGCTGTGATTCTAGCCGGTCAGCGCTGCAACCATTGTTGCAAATATAACATGTAAATAGTTGCTCGTCTTACTGACTGGTACTTTACGTAACATTGTGGTGGAGGTGGAACGTTCGCCGTCTTCGCTACGGAGCTCCGAAGCGGCCGCATCGTCGTCTTCTCAGCCATGGCTTCCGATGGAACCACCCCGTCTCCACCAACACCTGCGGCGTGAACCACAATGTACGTTGCGGTTCCTAGTCTCCGTGATGCTGGGACATTCTTCGGTCAAATGACGTTGACGTCGACGACTGGATCAGAATGTATGAGCACGTTAGCCAAAGCCACCAAGGGGAAACTACCATCATTACAGTCAATGTGATCTTTTATCTGGATGATAAACCGCGTGACTGGTTTCGCAACCATGAGATCGAGCTCTCCAGCTGGGACATTTAAAAAGAGTGGCGTCGCGGCATATTTGGCAACCCGCCAGGTGGCCAACAGGCTGCGCGAAAAGAGCTTGCCACCCGTGTCCAGTCGTCGACCGAATCGTACGTATCCTACACACAGGATGTTATCGCGCTTTGCCGGAAAGTCGATGAACACATGACCGAGGTTTACAAGGTGGGCCTTATCCTAAAAGGTATCGCGCACGACGCCTTCAATTTGTTCGTCTATAACGATGTTTCTACCATCGACGCCTTCGTCAAAGAATGCCGCCACTTCGAGGTAGCCAAAAGCCGCCGCTTCGTCCCACAGTTTTCCCGGATCCCAAACACCCCTGCCACGTCCTCTTGCTCCGCTCTTGACGCAACACGACGATTTCAAGAGAACGTCACATGTATCGTTCGCCGTGAGATTGAAGCGGCGAGTCCGGTCCACTTTAATCCACGGCCGCCTGACGGTACCTTTGACCAAGCGGTCCGCAATATTTCCCTTTATTCAAGCAGTTGTGCGGCAAGAAATTGCAAACCTTGGCATCCCTGCCGCCTGCTCTGTCTTCCGATCTGATTCGGCACCGATTCCCATGTACACAACCTAATGTGACCTGCATTTCGCTCCCAGACCATGCAATCCTGCAGAATGGCGAACCCCAGACGACAAACCAATCTGCTTCCGTTGCCACCGCGTTGGTCATGTATCCCACCACGTCCGCACCACATGTATGCCGCTGTACTGGAGCTCATTCCCTGCTCCTCGCCCACACGCCGACGCTCGCCATTATTCACCTCGCCGTCTGTACCCTACTTCTGATGCCCCTAACAGGCGCTCCTCCGTTCGTCGCCGTCGCCTTAACGCCGTCGCTCCCCGTCACCCCAACCTAGCCGCTTTTCCTCGCCAAGCCGACGGACGGAAAACTAGGCCATGCAGCTCTTGGAGGTAGTGCTGCATCACGTTCATCCTGTCCAAATCCTCCGTTGACATTCTTCACCAACACGAACCTAATTGAAGTAGACGCAGGTGGTGTTCCGTTGACGGCATTATTGATACTGGAGCCCTAGCGTCCATAATAAGCGCTAACGTATGCCGTGGCATCAAAAAAGTTCTTACGCCTGCCATCACTCGAGCTGTACGCATCGTCAATAGCACCACTGTTGCCGTCAGGGGTATGTGCACGGTTCGCATAGGAATTGCTGGCCGCCAATTTCCAGTCCTGTCCACCGTGCTGACCAGTTACCATCATGACCTAATCTTGGGGCTCGATTTTCTGACGACGCATTATGGCCTCATCGACTGTTCTAACGGTACGCTGTGCCTCGAGCTTCCTCCTGTTTCAGACGTTCGCCCCGAACAACCGAACACCATTTGCACTACCGCGTTTGTTCGCTTACCTCCAAAATCCCTAACCGTCGAATTGGTCTCGACGGCAACCGTGCCTTATGGCGACTGTGTCGTCGCACCACTTCGTGATTTGCTCCTGGCGCGCGACATCTCTGTGCCACACTGCGTTGTAACCGTTGCCGCCAATCGAATGTGTCTCCCCGTTATCAATTTTGGCTTGACGAAGCAAGTGTTACCTGAAGGCATCGGGGTGGCTGCGCTCCGGTCAGTGACAGACGACCACGTCACTGCTTTTGCTGCGGACGTGCCTCCAGATCCTAATGATTACCCGCAAGATGCCTTGAACCTCGAAGGCCTAATACGTCGCATGGTCGCTCCAGACCTCGCAACTGGCCAAGCAACCGCCCTATATATTATTTTGCTTTCCTACCGCGACATATTTGACACTGCCAATCGATCACTTGGCAAGACGTCCCTTGTTAAGCATCGGATAAAGACAGCCGATGCTGTTTGCATTCACCGCCGACCATATCGCGTGTCCACGGCGGAGCGGCAACTTATTCAGCAGGAAGTAAACAAAACACGCGCTAGAGGCACTGTTGAGCCTTCGTCGAGACCTTGGGCGTCGCCAGTCGTGCTCGTCAAAAAGAAAGATGGCACGTGGCGTTTCTGCCTTGATTACCGCTATCTAAACCAAATTACTAAAACTTATGTTTACCCTTTACCACGAATCGACGACGCTCCTGATTGTCTGCACGGTGCCAAATACTTTTCGTCCATCAACCTTCTCTCTGGTTATTGGCAGATTTCCGTCGATGAGCAAGACCAAGAAAAGACCGCTTTCGTCACTGCAGGTGGCCCCAACCAATTCAAGGTTATGCCATTCGGTTAATGCAATGCCCTCCCCCCTTTCACATGGATGATCGACTCACTGCTTCAGTATTTCAAATGGTTAACTTGCCTTTGTTACCTTGACGACGTCGTTGTGTTTTCTCCTACCTTTGAGGCGCACCTTGAGCACGTCGCAGCTATCCTTGACGTATTCCGCAAGGTTGGGCTCAAATTAAACTCATCGAAGTACCACTTCGGGCGCCGAGAGATTACAGTGCTAGGCTGTCTCGACGATGCTCCCGGAGTACCACCCGACCCGGAGAAGATTCGAGCAGTAACGGATGTTTCTGTACCTCAGTCTGTGAAAGACGTCCGTACCTTTGTGGAGCTCTGTTCTTATTTCCGACGGTCCGTGAAACATTTCGCAACAATCGCTCGACCACTCACTGAACTTCTGAAGAAAGACGTGCCTTTCGCGTGCGGCTCTCCTCAGGCTGCCACATTTTCATGGCTTTTCACGATTCTCGCCAATCCACCGGTCTTGGCCCACTTTGACCCGTCCACACCTACGGAGGTCCGAACCGATGCCAGTGGTTATGGGATCGGCGCCGTCTTATCGAAACGCCAACATGGGCACGCCCGCGTAATAGCCTACGCTAGCCGGCTCCTGACAACCGCAGAGCGCCACTATTCGATTACCGAGCGCGAATGTCTTGCTCTCGTCTGGGCCGTTTCAAATTTCCGCCTATATTTATATGGCAAGCCCTCCTCAGTAATCACAGAGCATCATGCGCTCCGTTGGCTTTCATCGCTCAAGGATCCTACTGCCCGGCTAGGTCGTTGGGCCCTCCGACTTCAAGAATATCGCTACACAGTGACTTAGAAGTCGGGACACGAACTCCAGGAAGCAGATTGCCTCTCTCGCTACCCATTCGAAGACGCGACCTCTACGTGTGATAATGACACTGACGCCTGTGTTCTCTCTGTTTTTCCACTGCTCCATATCGCCTAAAAGCAGCGCCGTGACCCGTCCTTGTGTGTCATCATTGACCACCTGGAATCGTCACTTGTCGACAGTTCCCTTCGCTTATTCACACTTCAAGATGGCGTACTCTACGGCCACAACGCTCAGCCCAACGGTCGTGCATTACTCCTTGTAATCCCTAAAAACCTTCGCCCGGCTGTTCGCCGTGCACTGCACGACCTCCCCTCTGCCGGTCACCTTGGTGTGTCATGCACCTACGACCGGATCCGCCGACGCTTCTTTTGGCCAGGGCTTGCTCTCTCCGTTCGAAGAAACGTAGCTGCGTGTGAGAAATGCCAGCGACGTAAGACACAATCGACGCTCCCTGCTGGGTACCTTTCATCACTCGACATTCCCGCGGAACCATTCTTTCGGGTTGGTTTGGACTTACTTGGCCTTTTTCCTCTTTCTACCTCTGTGAACAGGTGGATCGCTGTGGCCACGGATTACGCCACGCGCTACGCCATCACCCGAGCGCTTCCTGCAAGCTGCGCCACAGATGTCGCGGATTTTCTTCTACGTGACGTGATATTATTACATGGAGGTCCGCGACAACTTCTCTCAGACCGTGGCCGGACATTCCTATCAAAATTTATCGCGGACATGCTGCAATCCGGTGCCACGAGGCACAGCCTATCCACGTCTTATCAACCGCAAACAAATGGCCTCACGGATTGTCTCAATCGCACTCTCACAGGCACGCTCGCGAAATATGTCTCTTCAGACCACACTGACAGGGAGCTCGCTCTACCGTTTGTCCCGTTTGCTTACAATTCCTCGCGCCACGACACAGCTGGGTATTCCCCATTTTTCCTTCTGTTCGGCCGGGAACCAGCACTGCCCCTCGACATAACTGTCCCTGTTCACGCGGTACCGATAAGTGAATATGCACTGAAATTCCAAGAGAGTCAAACGCCTTTGTACGACCGGCGACACCGAGACGTGCACTTCCCGCCTGGTTCTTTGGTGCTTCTATGGTCTTCGTTGCGTCAGGTCGGCCGGTCAGAAAAACTTCTGTCTCGTTACACAGGCCCTTACCGAGGGCTTCGTGCCGTGACTCCCGTCACATACAAGATCGCCCCTGACGCCCCATCTGCTTCCAAGTCCAGTGATATCGTGCACGTTACACGACTGAAGCAGTATCAGCCTCCCAGTGATGACATTTAGACGCTCTGGGACGTTGCTTCTGCCGCGGAGGGAATATGCTACACGCGTGTGGTATTTCATTGTTCGAACGAGGCGCGTAGGTGTCATCACTCCGGAAAAGAGGAGGAAGAACGAACTGGGCTCGGGCTGTGAATCTAACCGGTCATCGCTGCAACTGCTGTTGTAAATATAACCTGTAAATAGTTGCTCGTCTTACTGACTCGTCCTTCGAGTAACAAAATTAAGGGCATGCTCCCGTACACCATCGTGTTCTAGCTTTGCGAAAATAATGCCGTGGTTGAGCGTGTCGAACGCCTTGCTGAAGTCTACAAACATGCCAAACGTGAGTAGTTAGGATTCAAAGTTATTTAGTATATGTTTTGTTTGATCAAGTAGTGCATGTTGTTTTAATATATTCCGGGCAAAACGATACTGAAGGTCAGTAATTACAGAGTGTTTGAGAAAAAAAAACCTGCAGAAAGCAGCGAATTATTTGTTCCAGTCCCTTATAGCAATACGCAAGGATCCATAGAGGCTTATAGTTACTCCATATATTCCGGTCACCTTTCTTGTAAAATGGCTGCAACTCTTGCTAGCTGCATATCTGCGGGAAATTGTCCTGCGATCAGTACAGTAGTAAATATATGTGTTAGGCATGGGACGTGAAAGGATAATGCATATATTACCGGCCCGCTTTGAACATTAAATGCGTCTACGCTAGAGCTATCGCGTAAAGCATTAAAGGTAGAGTATACCTCATTGTCGTCTTTTGGTTCAAAAGATAGTGATTGTGGCGTTCGGTTACTTAGAAAAGAGGAAAAGTTAAGATTGTAGCAGCTTCTACCAAGCTGGGAGAGGAATTCATTGAAGGCAGCGGCTAGTTTTTGTCCGCCTATGACTCTTGTGAATCTCTCGGTTTGGGTATCTCTGTTTAATAGTTGATTCAAGTATCTCCGTTCATCTCTTGGTGACAAAAATTATCTTTCGGTTTACATCCTAGTAATTTTTAATAATATCGCGCCAGCGTTGACGGCACGGCGTGCACCGGCGAGGGGCACTCCTGAAGTGCGCACCAGAATGCATGGGAACTGGAACATGTGCGGCCGCGCCTCGCCGCTAAAGGCCGCTGTGCGCGGAGTGGTATTAACAACACATTCTAAGCGTGTACGGGCACAAACGTGAAGAAAGCTCCTCCAGTGCCAGCCAAGGATTAAAACAAAAATAGCGAATGTTCTTATTACAACCATGCATAAAATTTTCTATATCAATAATTGTAATATTGCCAACAAAGCAAATGCGTAACGTGAAAGTTCCACCAATATTGCACGGTTTTATTATAACTTACAGCGCACACTAAAAACATGGACAAAGAAGAGAGACGAAACATGAGATCTACCGTACTAAAATAGATTGCAAGGTAACATAGTACCATGCAACGAGAAAGTAAGAGAAACACATGATCAACGAAACATGGGCGCTAGCATTAACTGACATGAATATAAAGATCGTTGGCAGATGTATGCATTAGAAAAGAAAAGGAAACGCATAAATCTTACACCACCACCTGTCAAGCGCTGTACCAAACCTCAAGAATTTCATTCCTGCGCAGCCTACTGATATCTTCTTTCATTTGTAGTAAGCAAAATCGACTATGCGACAAGAATCTATGTTCACTATCAATTTCCACGACCCTCTGCTATCATCAGACCATATTGGCCCGTGTCAGGATAAACTATAAAAGAGTTATGAAAATACGGAATGTACCAGCAGTCATGACCATTGACAAGTCAGTGCCCAACTGTACCATTTCATAACTTGTTTTAGTGCCCTCTCAGCCGTTTATTGACATAACACTAAGTTTTCTCACCGGAAACGCGGCCACAAGATCCCAGGATTGTGTCAATAATACTTTATCCGCCGTTTAAATAATTATCGTGGTAAATAACTACAATATTGCAATAATAATTAGCGTATAGTCTTACGACTCTAAACCAGACGCGTTTTGACGAAGAAGCTTGTCTTTAAACGGTGCCTGTAGCGCCTAGAGACGTGACTGCGATGCTCAGGTGCATACACAGGGTGTCCCTGCTAGCTTGGACCAATTTTTAAATATGAACCCAAGATCTCTAGAAAAATCTTACCAACTGCACAGTAGCCGTTGTCGTGAGTACTTACAGTCAGTAGCTTTTTCACGCTATGTGATGGTCGCTGCAGCATGAGAACGCGCTGCTTACGCGTTGATAAGCGTAACGAAGCCTCAGGGGGGAAGTTTCGGGGTATTTCGAAGCTGGGAAACCGTGACGGCGCAACTGTGAGTGTAATTTTGCGCACTCATCTTGTTCTGTAAATAGGCGCGCCCGGAACCTATGTTCCTTTTGTTCCCCTTAGCATAGAAACAAACCTTGCGCGGGCTATGTCCATCTAATGCGTTTTGGCGGATCTGCACGGCCAGCATATGCTGTTGTCGATTACGTAAAATCATTTTTGCTTGAAGTAATAGTGCGTAGATAATAACGGGAGATCTCAACGGTACCACGCCAGTGACGTGCTCTTCAAGAATACAGTCATGCTATTCGCCAATGACCAGAAGGCTAAAATGATCCTGGCTCTGAAGGCGACGCACGGCGACAAGAGGAAGGCAGCCAAGCCATTCCAGATTTGGTGTTGTGGAGGACGCCCTAGTCCGTGAACAATGCTTAAAACGTAGGAAGTCCTTTGCGGGAACGGTAGCTTTACAAAAAAGTGACACAGGACTGCCACGGTAGCTCAAGAAGCGGAAACGGATGTTTTAGCATTTTTTGCTGCTATCCCTCACGTTAGTGTACGCGACGCCAGTGTGGAGGCCGGACCCTCAAGGTCATCAGTGTACAGGATTTTAATGTAATATGCACCCGTATTATGTATAACTTCATCAAAAACTTGAAGACTGGGATTTTGAAAACAGACTTCACTTTTCCAATTTGGATTTTCGCCAAATTTGAAGAAGTACCGCACTTTCTCGCTCGCGTACTTTGGACGGATGAGGCTATTTTCTCCAGAAACGCACAAGTTAACCTTCACAACGCGCACTACTGGAGCGATAGGAATCTCCGCTGGCTGGCACAAACACGACACCAATTCCAGGGGTCGTGCAATGTGTGGTGCTGTATTTTTGATGGCAACATCATCGGACCCATCTTTTTTGACAAGACACTAACGACGCACAGCTATGTCAACGACATACTCGAAGGCCTCGTTGACGACGTCTGTTTCCAAGGTTCCACTTGCGCACCTTCGGAACATCTGGTTTCAGCACGATGGTGCTCCATGCGCATAGTAGTAATCAGTCTCGAGCGTGGCTCGACAAGCTTTTTCCTGGACAGTGGTTTGGCGGGCACGGACCTGACCCTAGCCTGTAAGGCCGCTGGACATGACACCGCTGGACTTCTAGCGGGGCTACGTGACAGATCGCATGTTTAGCAGCGAAACTACCACTGGACGCCCTAGAGGCAAAAATAAGCAGAGTCTGCCACGAGATTCGCGCTTATCGCACCACGCTAGTTAGGTCACGAAACCTCTTGAATCATCCTACATGACGAAGCTTTGTACGATGTGGCTATAAACGGTTGCAGCCGTATATCTTTCAAAGCTTGCTTGGAGGCGCTTGAGTACGCTCTTAACCAAAATTATAGCCTCTGCACTCTAAGAACAGTTTACACCCTTTGGCTTGCCCCCTTCTGCCACACAATAATAATCGTCATCTGCCTTGATGCGTTTCCTTTATTTATCGCTGCAAGCCAGGAACTTCCCAGTGACGAACGGCACGCGCGTTATCAGAAAGGGCACTCCAAAACTGTTCTATGCTGATAACACGCGTGTCATTCGTTACTGGAAAGTTCTGGGCTCGCAGCGATAAAGAAAGGAAACGCATCAAGGCAGATGACGATTATTTTTGTGTGGCACAAGGGGCAAGCCAAAGGGTGTAAACTGTTCTTAGAGTGTGGGTCGTAACTTGCCACACCAGAATAATGGTTATCTGTCTTGTGCGTATTTCCTTCTTTAACGCTGCGAGCCCGATACCTCCAAGTCACGAAGGGCATGTGCATTATCACCATGACAGAGCACTTTCGACAGGAAATTAGCGAGTGCAGCGTTTTAAAGAAAGGAAACGCAAGCAAGACAGAGGGCGATTATTGTTGAGTGGCAAACGTACACCCCGAAGGGCGTGCATTTGTTTAAGGGTGTAGCGGCGCGCGAGCGCGCATCTATTTCATATTTCCCGGGCTTTACTTTTTGCTTGGAAAGAACAACCAGACACACTTCAGCAGGGAATAAATGCTTAATGCCGAAGTTGTTGAAGGTGCATTACAACTTTGCAATCGATATGTTTCTGATTCAAGCAATAATTAAAAAGTTCACTAATTAAAACAATTCACTACACTCTAAAAACAGTTGCACCCTTTGGGGTGTATATCTGTCCCACAACGATAATCGTCATCTGTCTTGCCCGCGTTTCCTTTCTTTAACGCTGCGAGCCCGGTACTTCCCAGTCACGAACGGCATGCGCATTATCAGTGTGACGCAGAATTCTCGACAGGGAAGTAGCGAGCGCCGTGTTTTCAAGAAAGGAAACGCAAGCAAGGCAGATGACGATTATCGTTGTGGTACAAATATACACCCCAAAGCGTGCAAACTGTTTTTAGAGTGTAGTTAATACTTCGTGACGAAAGAAAAACTGGCTGTAAGTACACACGGCTGTTGCTGCTACGCAGTCGGTATAATTTTTCTAGAGCTCTTCGGTTCTTTTTAAAATCTTGGCAACGTTAACTGGGACACCCGGTATATATAATGTGGCGTGGATACTCGTCGCTGTGGCACAATTGGTGCTTCAATATACGCGTATACGGAGGTTATGGGCTCGTATCCGACCGGTGACACCTAGACTCGTCATCCACTTTCATTTGCCTTTACCCCCTTTATTAGTTTCTATCACTCAATTTCAGCCCCAGGTATCTAACCCAATGCTTTCCTGGGCTTCATTGTCTGCTGGCTTTACATTCACATGTGTACTTTATCTTTCTCACGTGACCGCTTTTCACGGACTAACAAATGCTTAACGTTATATCTCTGTGCAGGACGCACCTGCACGTATCTGAAGTTTCGCGAGTGTTAGCGATAGTTATATCCGCTGCTTGTCTTCACAGAAACTTATGTAATATGATTACAGGGGCGACGCGAATTGTGTGGCTCTTTCTGGAATGTACGCCATCACCAGCGATTACGCTGGAACTTTTTTACGAAAAATGGGGCCCTATAACGTAAAAGTATGGCAATATGTTTTTATTCCAATCTCCTTATGGGAAATTTGCATAACCACCGACGCAAGCATCGGGCAGTAACCCGCAACGTTGTCTGAACAGACAAATCAAACGCTCTCCTCCATCACAGGAGGTCACTTTTGTTTGCTTGAAAAACGAATATCATTGCCTACACTGAGCGCCTTGTACTATCTAATTGGCTGACAAGAGGCTAGGAGCACATTCAAGTGGAGAGGGATTCCATCGGGCCGAGCCAGTTCACTGAAAATCGATAACCGAATGAAGAGGGTGGTACCGGCGTCTGTATTCGGTTCACTGTCCCTTACTTAGCTTGCAGTGGCTGGTGAAAAATCGCGGTGGCATGCAACGGAAGCTTAACAATGACAATAAAACAGATCCTCAGCAAACAGGAGTTGGTAGCACGTGGTCGGAAGCGTGCCGAAAGGGCTCGGAAACGTTGCACGGCTGCGCAAAATTTTCATTACACGCAGAAAAACTCATGCTCTCCGGCAGGCGCGAGTATCAAGTGCCTGAGTGATCAGCAGCAGCCATCTTTTATGCCTTTCGGAATGGGGCAGCCTGCGGCTACTGAGAAGAAAATTCAGTTTTGTCCGGCACATTAATACATCTTTAACGCGTACAGGTTACTTTGACGCGGTAAGATTTTGCGGTTTTGTGACGTCGCGTGACAGGCAGGTGAAGTGGGTCCAGCCCGAAAACTCTTGACCAATAGCCGAGGGCTAATGGCGAAAAGGCAACTAATCGGAAATAACTATTTTTTTTTAGTCAGATCATGCATAATCAGTGTGTACACGTCATATCAGATGGGGAGCTATCGCGGTTTTCGTGACGTCGCGTGACAGACAGACAAAGTGGGGTGGTCCAAAAATGTTTTTGACCAATCGCGTATAGCTGATTGCAGAACAGGAATAGAAAAGTTTGCAATAGCTTTACATTAGAGTGCCCATGTTCTCCTATACGACCGATATGGTTCTGTACAGAAAACAAAAACAATCCACGCCTATGCACCCTCTGGACAAAGTTGGTCTTGCCTTCCATGTACTCAGCAAGGCTTCTTAGTTCCGGGTCTGCTCACTGCTGTTCGACGAAGACGTCGGCGCTTATTGTCCCCAGGAAAGTGTCCTTGTCTTGGTCGTCTTTCGGTGGCAGGTCGGTGAGGTGCGAGACAGGAAATCGGCATGAGAGTTTTCCGTCCGGACTCGTACACCACACTGACGTAAAAGTCTTGGAATCTAAGGCTCCACCGTGCTTAGCGTCCTGATGGGTCCAGACTTGCCAGCCAACAGAATGTGTTATGGTCGCTCATAACTCTGAAGGACCTATCGTATATATAAGCTCTAAACGTTGCGGTAGACAAAATGATGGCAAGGCATACTTTTTCCATCGTAGAATGCTTGGCTTGCGCTGTCGATGGAAAGCGGCTAGCGTGACTATGACTAGCACGGCACCGAGGCCTGCATTGCTTGCGTCGTTATTGATTTCCATAACGGTGTTTTCGTCGAAGTCAGTGACTACAGGTGGGGACTGCAGGCGTCGGTAAAGCTCTTGTAATGAGTCGGCTGGTGGCATTTCGTGAGGTGGATCAATGTCTGGGCGATGCCTGAAAAGTCTCTAGCAAAGCGTCTATAGTACGCACAGAGGCCAAGCAATCTGCGCTTTGATTTGTTGTTAACGGGCTGCTGGAATTTCACTATCGCAGCTGTTTTTTGTGGGTCGGGAGGGACTCCGAACTTGCTAATGACGTGGCCCAGGAACATGAGCTCTTCGTACGTGAACCGGCATTCTTCCGGCTTCAGGTTGACCAGGCATGGCCTGATTGTCTCAAGAATTGTTCGAAGCCGCCTTATATGATCGTCGAAGTTTCTGGCAAAGACGACGATGTCACTGCAACTTCGTGGAGCTCACGACGTTACTAATTCAAATCGAAGGTGTCATCAACTCTCCACTCCTGACCTACGTCTACATGGGGCGAACAAGCCCGAACTTCTAGCACCATCCCACTTTCTGACAGCAGACCAACTGACCTCTCTTCTTGACAGCGGTTTCGCTACAGAGGCGGCTCAGGCCCCTGTTAAACTCACCCTTCGCTTGTGCTACGGACAAAGAATGGTCGACCAATTTTGGCGTCGCTGGGAAAAGGAGTGCCTGACGAGTGCCTGATCAGCATATTCCGCTGTGCCGAATTCGTCATGTGCACTGAAAAAGGAATTCTCGCTTTAGTTCATGAACAATACCTACCGGGGCAACTCTGGGAAACTGAACAAGTAACAAAAGTTCTCGTTGGCTGAGAAAACAGAATCAGAGCCTGCATGGTGCGCATCCCAAGTGGAACCACAATTAGATGATCGATTCAACTTTTGTACCCCATGGAATACATTGACGAACGACCTGAAGCTAATTCCGAGGTAGTATGAAGAAAGTGCCAACCTTAGTATCATTCTTTCAGTCAACGGGCAACCCTGTATTCCACCGAACTCGCTCGGCAACGGACATCACTATCGAAATAAACGTAGTTGTTTTGTTCACCTCAAACGAAATAGAAGGGTCTTTGTTAATCTGTCGTAATTTCCTCATAATTTTGCGTGGCCGCACCATATGCAGCAGCCGCCGGAATAGAACTCCATGTTCTAAACTTTCGCTTACTATTACATTACTTAGCATGGCTGCGGACAAAACTGAACACTTCGCACTCGATTACTGCGGACACTCGCTATCAGTGCACTGGCGTGAGGAATCGCGGCAGCAGCAGTGAGCGAAGTTACATTCGTGCTGTGTATCGCTTCAATGAAAACACAGCGCACGCAAATATATGAGCCTTTGGCCTGCCTAGACTGTGCGCCCGAAGCACATCACTTTCGCGATAAAAGCTTGTGCGACCGCGCTCGGGTTTTTAAGTTCATATATATATATATATATATATATATATATATATATATATATATATATATATATATATATTGTCACGGGGTGGTGACGTAGATGGACACAGTAGCAATACTGTGAACGACAAAAGTAACTTTTATTGAGCGAACCTGTGCCCTCAAGACAGGCTACACTTATAGCACAACAATAGCAGCGAACACGGTCGGCGATCGTCGAAAATCTGATCAGCGGGTCAAGCGCGTCGGCTTTTATAGATCAATGGTCGAATGTTCCAGACTAATCGCTGGGACCCGTGCGCCTTCCACAAAGTTCTACATTATTCGCGTCGCGCAAACAAGCAATCAGATTCCACAAGTTTCGGTCACAGGCAGTGGATGGAACCATCGATAACATTCTAGAAACTTCCCACACATGCAAGCGCGTCCTGTGCTGTGCCATAACATTTGTTAGGCGGCGAAACGTGTCGCCCGGTAAAGATAAGTACACGTGTCAATACCCCCCCTCTTAGAAAGCATCCTCCCGATGCTACAAATATAAGAGAGCGGAACACAAAAGGACACCTATTAAACAGAAGTAACAACGAAAAGAAACAAAGTCCAAAGGTCAGTTGCGCGAAGCCCCAAAGTTCATCAACGCTGGTAGTACGGCTTGAGTCGCACAACGTGGACTATTTCAGGTCGTGAGCGGCGCCGCTGTGATATTGAAATGCCGTCTTGCACGACATAGTCCAGAGCGCCAATACGTCGGATGACCTTGTAGGGTCCGAAATAGCGTCGGAGTAGTTTCTCACTGAGTCCTCGTTGGCGTATCGGGGTCCATACCCAAACACGTTCGCCGGGCTGGTACTCGACGAAGCGTCGTTGGAGGTTGTAGTGAAGGCTGCCGGCCCTCTGCTGGTTCTTGATCCGCAGGCGGGCGAGCTGGCGGGCTTCTTCGGCGCGCTGGAGATACATAGCGACGTCAAGATAGTCCTCGTTAGTGACGTGCGGCAGCATGGCGTCGAGCGTCGTCCTCGGGTTCCTGCCGTAGACCAGCTTAAATGGCGTGATCTGTGTTGTTTCTTACACCACCGTGTTGTAAGCGAATGTTACGTACGGCAGGACCGCATCCCACGTCTTGTGCTCGACGTCGACGTACATTTCTAGCATGTCGGCGAGGGTCTTGTTCAGGAGCTCCGTGAGACCATTCGACTGCGGATGGTAGGCAGTTGTCCTCCAGTGACTTATCTGGCTGTATTGCAGAATGGCTTGCGTGAGCTCTGCTGTAAATGTCGTTTCTCTGTCGGTGATGAGGACTTCTGGAGCACCATGTCGCAGCAGGATGTTCTCGACGAAAAATTTCGTCACTTCGGCTGCGCTGCCTTTCGGTAGAGCTTTAGTTTCAGAGAAGCGGGTGAGATAGTCCGTCGCCACGACAATCCACTTATTTCCGGAAGTTGATGTCGGAAACGGTCCAACAAGTCCATCCCGATCTGCTGAAAAGGTCGGTAAGGAGGCTTGATTGGCGGTAGTAATCCCGCTCGCCTTGTCGGTGGTGTCTTGCGTCGCTTACAGTCTCAGCATGTCCTGACGTAACGGGCGACATGGGCGGTTAGGTGCGGCCAGTAATACCTTTCTTGTATCCTCGATAGCGTCCGGGAGAAACAGAGATGCCCAGCGGTCGGATCGTCATGTAGGGCGTGCAGTACTTCTGGACGCAGCGCCGACGGAACAACAAGAAGGTAGTTGGCGCTGACTGGTGAGAAGTTCTTCTTCACGAGTAGGTTGTCTTGAAGCGTGAATGAAGGCAATCCACGGTTAAATGCCCTGGGACAACGTCGGTGTGCCCTTTCAAATACTCGACCAGGGCTTTTAGCTCCGGGTCCCCTCGTTGTTGTTCGGCGAAGTCTTCCGCGCTTATTATACCAAGGAAGGCGTCGTCATCATCGTCATCTTGCGGCGGTGGGTCAATGGGGGCGCGTGATAGGCAATCGGCATCTGAGTGTTTTTGTCCGGATTTGTATGTTACAGTGATGTCGTATTCTTGTAGTCTGAGGCTCCACCGTGCCAGCCGTCCTGAAGGGTCCTTTAAGTTAGCTAGCCAGCACAACGCGTGATGGTCGCTGACCACTTTGAATGGCCTGCCATATAGGTAAGGGCGCAATTTCGCTGTAGCCCAAACGATGGCGAGGCATTCCTTTTCCGTTGAATAATAATTGCCTTCCGCTTTTGACAACGACCAGCTAGCGTAAGCTATCATGTGTTCATGTCCATCTTATCTCTGGACTAGGACAGCACCGAGGCCTAGGCTACTGGCGTCAGTGTGGATTTCGGTATCGGCGTGCTCGTCGAAGTGCGGAAGTGCCGGCGGCGACTGCATGCGTCGTTTGAGTTCTTGAAATGCATCGGCCTGCGGCGTTTCCCCACTTGAACTCGACGTCACATTTAGTTAGCTGTGTCAGCGGCTCAGCAATGCGTTAAAAGTCCTCGACAAATCGCCTGTAGTAGACACACATGCAAAGAAATCTATGCACTGCCTTGTTGTCGATGGGCTGCGGGAACCTTGCAATGGCAGCTATCTACTGCGGGTCGGGGCGGACTCAATACTTGCTGATGACGTGGCCTAGGAACAGAAGCTCATCGTAAGCCGCTTCGGAACAGGTCCCACGTCGTCAAGGTGGCTTCTCGATTCTCGAACCAGGTCCTGGCGGCGTCCTCCAATGCGAAATAGACATGTCGCAGCTCGTCGTCGCTTGCCCAGCTGTCAGACGTAGCGACCCTCTCATACGTTTCCAGCCAGCTTTCCGGGTCCTCAAATGTGGAACCGCGGAACGTCGGTGGTTCCCTGGGCACGACGGGGGAAGCTGGGGCTGCCATTGGGGTTTCCTTGGCCCCAATCTTCTTGGTCTTCTCAGGTAGAAGTCCGTGCTCCGGGGGCAGCTGTTGAAGACGGCGGCTCGCTCGATGGTCCGGGACTACGTTGGTATTCTCTTTGCGGTCCGGGCTTGAATTACGGCTTGTCGGGGGCGTCCGGTACATGAACGTAAAGCAACTCCACAAGATGTCACGTGGTGGTGGCGTAGATGGACACAGTAGCAATACTGTGAACGACAAAACTAACTTTTATTGGGCGAACCTGTGCCCACAAGACAGGCTACGCTTATAGCACAACGATAGCAGCGAACACAGTCGGCGATCGTCAATAATCTGATCAGTGGGTCAAGCGCGTCGGCTTTTATAGATCAATGGTCGAATGTTCCAGACTAATCGCTGGGACCCGCGCGCCTTCCACAAATTTCTACATTATTCGCGTCGCGCACACATGCAATCAGATTGCACAAGTTTCGGTCACAGGCAATGGATGGAACCATCGATAACATGATAGAAACTTCCCACACATGCAAGCGCGTCCTGCGCTGTGCCATAACATTTGTTAGGCGGTGAAACATGTCGCCCGGTAAAGATAAGTACACGTGTCAATATACACATATATATATATATATATATATATATTGTCACGAAAAGACAATAGGCGATGTACCCGGCGTCGCGAGGGAGGCGGTTGAACAAGATGGCGTGCAATAATTTAAGCCGGCGTCCGCAGCTTCTACCTCTTCTACTTCAGCGCCCGTCTCTTGCTGAGCGCGTGTTCCAGTCCCAACTTCTTTTTTTTCAGCGCTGGCTCGTGACACCTGGCGGCATTACTGCCCGCCAAAAGAAAGGCATCGACCCGATGCTTACTAAACTAGAAGGAGGAAGTGTGGAATTCGTATGATATCGGATTGGCGTCGCCTTAACGCGCGAAATACGGCTTGAGGCGAATAACATGCACTATCTCTGAGCGGTGCTGTCGACGCCAAGGCGACGCGGCACCGTCGGGAATGACTTCGTAGTTCACTTCAATAACGCGGCGTATCACTTTGTAGGGTCCAACGTATCTACTCAGGAGCTTCTCAGACAATCCCTGGCGACGGACTGGAGTCCACACCCAGACTTGGTCACCTGGCTGGTACTCGACGTGCCGATGTCGAAGGTTGTAGCGTCGTGCGTCTGAACTCTGTTGCTTCGCGATGTGTATGCGCGCGAGTTGGCGAGCTTCCTCTGCGTGTTGAGTAAGTTGCTCGGCGTCGGCAGTAAGTGATGTGTCGGTGTCGTGCGGGAGCATAGCGTCTAGCGTGGTCTGGACCTCGCGCCCGTAGACAAGACGGAACGGTGTGAAGCGTGTGGTTTCCTGAATGGCGGTGTTGTACGCGAATGTAACGTACGGCAGGAGTTGATCCCATGTTTTATGCTGGACGTCCACATACATAGACCGCATGTCCGCTATGGTTTTGTTTAGCCGTTCCGTCAGTCCGTTGGCCTGCGGATGATAGGCAGTCGCCTTGCGATGCTGCGTGCAGCTGAGCTCGAATATGTCCTCTGTAAGTTGGGCTGTAAAGGCAGTGCCTCTGTCGGTGATGACATGTGAGGGTGCACCATGTCTGAGGACTATGTGCTCGATAAAGAACTGGGCAACTTCGTAGGCCGTGGCACGTTGTACAGCTTTCGTCTCGGCGTAGCGTGTTAGATAGTCCGTGACGACTATAATCCACTTGTTTCCGCTGGCTGACAAGGGAAAGGGTCCCAGAAGATCCATGCCGATTTGATCAAACGGCGCGCTAGGTGGTGCGATGGGTTGGAGTAACCCCCCGGGCTTCAAAGACGGCGACTTCCTGCGTTGACACTCCCGGCAGCTTTGCACGTAACGCTTCACCGTGGTAGAAAGTCGGGGCCAGTAGTACGTCTGGCGTACTTGTGCAAGAGTGCGTGAAAATCCCAAGTGTCCAGACGTGGGCTCATCATGGCAGGCTAGGAGAATGTCATCACGAATGGCGGCAGGTATTACCAATAGATACTCTTTGTCGGTGGCACTCGAGTTTTTCTTGTAGTGGACGCCCTGTCGGAGGCAGAAGGTCGAGAGACTGCGAGAAATATGTCGTGGGATTGTAGCATTCTTGCCTTCTAGGTGACCGATGAGAGGGCGTATTTCGGCGTCCTCGCGCTGCCGTATGATCAAGTCTGATGCGGTGAGGGCCCCAAGGAATGCGCCGTCTTCGTCCATGTCCTTATCGCAAGTTTTGACGGGAGCGCGCGACAACGTGTCGGCATCTTCGTGTTTTCGGCCCGATTTGTAGACGATGGTAACATCGAACTCCTGCAGACGGAGACTCCATCGAGCAAGTCGCCCGGACGGGTCTCGTAAGTTGGCTAACCAACACAGGTAATGGTGGTCTGTCACCACCTTGAAAGGGCGACCGTAGAGATAAGGCCGAAATTTCATGATGGCCCACACAACCGCTAGACACTCTTTCTCGGAGGTGGAGTAGTTGATTTCGGCGCGTGAAAGGGTGCGACTGGCGTAAGCGATGACTCGCTCGACACCTTCCTGGTGTTGAACGAGTACAGCGCCAAGACCGATGTTGCTGGCATCGGTATGCACCTCGGTGTCAGCGTCCTCGTCAAAGTGAGCGAGGACAGGTGATTCCTGCAGGCGTTGCCGTAACTCGGTGAAAGCTGCGTCCTGCTCATTCGCCCAAACAAAGGGTGTGTCTTCTCGCGTTAGGCGTATGAGTGGTTCAGCGATGCGCGAGAAATTGGCGATGAAGCGACGATAGTACGCACACAGACCGAGAAAGCGGCGTACTGCTTTCTTGTCACGAGGAGTCGGAAAAGCAGCAACAGCAGATGTTTTGTCTGGGTCAGGCTGGACGCCGTCGGCGTTCACTACATGCCCGAGGAACTTCAGCTCTTCGTAACCGAAGTGACACTTTTCTGGCTTTAGTGTGAGATTAGCGGAGCAGAGCGCCTCAAGTACCGCCTCTAAACGCTTCAAATGTTCTTCGAAGGTCGCCGCAAACACGACGACGTCATCTAAGTATACTAAACAGCAGTGCCACTTCAGACCCGTCAGAACAGTGTCCATCATTCGCTGGAATGTGGCCGGTGCAGAACACAGGCCAAATGGAAGTACTTTAAATTCGTACAGTCCATCTGGGGTAACAAAGGCAGTTTTTTCGCGACCTCGTTCGTCAACTTCGATTTGCCAATATTCGCTCTTCAAATCTATGGATGAAAAATACCTGGTTCGCCAGAGTCGATCTAACGAATCATCGACCCGCGGAAGCGGATAAACGTCTTTTTTTGTGAAGTCGTTCAACTTTCTATAGTCAACGCAGAACCTAAGCGTTCCGTCTTTCTTTTTGACGAGGACCACCGGCGATGACCAAGGGCTTTGGGATGGTTGTATGACGTCATCGTCAAGCATTTCTTTCACTTGTGCATTAATCACGTTGCGCTCTTTCGCCGATACGCGATAAGGCAGTTGTCGTATGGGACGAGCATCGTCATACGTGATTATTCGGTGTCTCGTGATGGACGTCTGGCGTACCTTAGAAGAAGATGCGAAGCACTCCTTGAACCGAACGAGCAACTCACGCAGCGCTTTCTGCTTTTCCTCCGAAAGGTCTGAATTGATGTCGATATTGCTGAGTGTCTGCGCTGGGTTCTCCTTCGTCACAGACGCACAGCATTCAGCAACGTCTGCTATGGGCTCAGCGAAAGCAATAGTAGTACGACGAAATAGGTGCCGATGTTCCTGGCTGAAATTCGTCACGAGGAGCGCCGAAAGTCCACCTCGAAGCATAATCAGACTGCGGGCTGCACATACACCGTGTGTCAGCATAAGGGAGGAATTGCCCTCTGCAACAGCTTCGCCGTCACGCAGATCGTCGCATACGACCATTACCATGACACTTGCGCGTGGTGGTACAGTTACACTGTCGGCGTAAACTCGAAGCGCGTTACGTCGGCAATTGTCGCGGTTGTTCGCTGCTCTTTCTGTCGAAAAAGTCACTGTGCGCTCCCGGAGGTCTATAATGGCACCATACTCTCACAGAAAGTCGACGCCCAAGATAAGGTCCCGAGAACAATCGCGGAGTATAAGGCAGCTGGCAGGAAACGTGGACCCACGAATTTGTACTCTGACCGTGCACATGCCCAACGGTGTGACGACATGCCCGCCAGCAGTACGAATTTGCGCTCCAGACCAAGGCGTGATAACTTTTCTAAGCTCCGTCGCTAGTTTTCCGCACAAGATTGAGTAGTCAGCCCCCGTGTCCAATAAAGCACTAACGTGGCGGCCCTCGAGCACAACAGGTATGTCGAGCGAGAGTCTGTCGCTGAGTTCGGCTGCTATCGTCGTTGAATCATGCTGAATAGACCATGCTGGCGTCGATGGGAGGTCTTCGGAAGGGCGATTATCAGCGGCCTCGCCCCCGAAGGTCGCTTTTCTTAGTTTCCCCGGCGAGGGCTTGGCGATCGTCCCTGCGCTGCCATTGGAGGGCTTCTAGGAGCGGGGGAAGAACGCCCAGAGGACGGCGAGCGCGACTGCCGCCGCGGGAACAGTGGCATACTCTGCTGGGTCAAGCATTCTTCAATCGCCCTAGGCCTTTCACCATATCTGGGCCTTGGTGAATCCGCGGCAAAACCTTGCAGTCTGAGACGGCGGTATGGGCACTCGCGATATATGTGACCGGCTTCTCCACAATGATAGCACAGAGGCCTTCTGTCCGGGGTACGCCAGACGTCATATTTCCTTTCGGGTGGGCGACGATCCTCCATACGTTGGATTGGTTGCACAGATGGGAGCGGCGGGACGTATGACGCAGCGTAAGACGTGGCGGGGTCGAAATGGGTCGGAGCTTGGACAGGGACTCGCCTCAAAACTTCCGCATACGACGGCCGCTGCAACTGTGCTGTCACAGGCGGCGCATTGTTGTTAGGAACGGGACACTGGATCGCTTGCTGCACTTCGTTCCTCACAAGGGCAGAAATGGAACCTAGCGTGGGCTGAGGCGGGCTGGTGAGCCGTTGAAGCTCATAACGCACCACAGAGCGGATAAGATCTCGGAGAACGTCCACGTTTCCAAAGGCAATCGCGTCCGTCAGTGAAGCAGCGTTCGCGTGCCTGTCAAACGGAGCTGAGTGCTGGTCCGAAGGAGAAGTTGGGTTCAATTGCCTGTTATAGAAAGTTGAGCGCCGGTGTAACATCTTTTCCATCGTGGTGGCTTCAGTTAAGAATTCAGCCACGGTCTTCGGCGGGCTTCGAACCAGGCCAGCAAATAGCTGTTCCTTAACTCCCCGCGTTAGATGGCGCAGCTTCTTTTCCTCGGACATGGTTGGGTCCACCCGACGGAAAAGGCGCGTCATATCCTCGACGTACGACGTCACGCTCTCGTTCGGCAGATGAATGCGGGATTTGAGCGCCCGTTCGGCTCGTTCGCGGCGATCAGCATTGGTGTAGGTATCCAGCAAGGCACGACGGAAATCAAGCCACGATTTGATGAGCCCTTCTCGGTTCTCGTACCAAGCGCGGGCACCGTCCTCCAAGCTGAAGTAGACGTTCCTTAACTTCGCCACGTCGCTCCATTCATTTATCTCGGCAACGCGCTCAAACTGGACCAACCAGTCTTCTACATCCTCGAAGATATCTCCGTGGAATACATTCGGCACTCGGATATTCTGCAGCAGGTACTGCGTTGCCGTTGTGGCCGTACCTTGCCTAATGATCGGTAGGGACGTCGACGTTCCTTCCATACCGGTGTGTGGGGGCGTCGATGTTGTTGCGGAAAGATGATCAAGCTCCGGAGGCAATCCTCGGATTCTCCTGCTTGCCCGGTGAACAGGGGTGTCCACTAGGATAGGGCTGGTACTCCTGCTACCAGGAGGGGTTTGTGGCATCGGATAAACCGTACCCAGCACCTCCACCACTTTTGTCACGAAAAGACAATAGACGATGTACCCGGCGTCGGCGAGGGAGGCGGTTGAACAAGATGGCGTGCAATAATTTAAGCCGGCGCCCGCAGCTTCTACCTCTTCTACTTCAGCGCCCGTCTCTTGCTGAGCGGGTGTTCCAGTCCCAACTTCTTTTTTTTCAGCGCTGGCTCGTGACACCTGGCGGCAATATATATATATATATATATATATAATGAATGTTGCCGGGTAGACCAACGGATCACAGCTCCTGCAGACAACCAATAAGCACATTTGATGTAAAGAATTAAAATGCTGCCTGATGTGAAATCGCTGCGAAAATTTATGTAAATTTGCAACACCTTACCGACCGTGCAGCTCCCATACCATGGAATATAATCAGGTTGTTGCAACGGCCAACCAAGGTAGTAAGACTCTGCGAACGAAGAGAGCAGCGCGGCTATATATACGTTGCCTTCTTATCAGTAAAGCATTCTTCATGTAGCCGCGACCGTGTGCAGTACGCGCGATACCTGATGTCATAAGTGTAGCTAGCTCACGGTACCATGACCGACCTTCGTCCACCTGAGCCACTGCAAGTAGGGGACAACGCAGCGGCGTCCTGGCAGATTCAAGCAACGTATTCAGCTGCCCTGGTAGCAACTGTGCCCCCGAAGCCACGCAGTAAGGAGCAGAAAGCTGCATTTTTTTGCGTGTTGCGGGTCAGGAAGCAATTGGCGTGTTTAACACTCTGAACCTATCGCCGGAGGAAGCTAAAGACTACAACGTTTTGGTTAAAGCGTATGTAAGCTACTGCTTGCCTAAGTTCAATGGAACTTATGAGCGATGTGTTTCACTCGCGTCGTCAGGTGCACGGAGAGCTATTCGAACAGTTATTTCGGGATCTGCTACTAAAAGCAAGAACGTGCAACTTCGGGGATTTAGGAAATTCTCTGCTGCGGGGTCAAATCGTGTATGGCATTTTAAGCACTTCTCTGCGAGGAAAAACTTCTTCGAAAGAAAGACCTGACCCTGACCACAGCAGTGGAATGCTGCAAAGCTGAGGAACTTGCCGAATCGCAAAATAGGGCGTGGACGGAGGAAAGCAAGATTGCACCTGTTTTAAGAACGCAAGCTAAACACGGACGCCAAAGATGCCGGTACTGCAAAATCTCGCACGCGAAAAGGAAGTGTCCGGCGTACGGCAAAACATGCAAAAAGTGCACGAAGCCTAATCACTTCGCCGCCCGCCGCACGAGCAAGCGAGGAGCCGGTGATGACGTAGTCGAAGGAGCGGACAGTGACAGTCACTTCGATGTTCTGGAGATCAGGACGGCGGAAAGTAAACGTGGCCCCGAAAGTCGTGACGGTATTGTAACAACGAGCATTGAGGGGACTGAAGTGCAGCTGAAGGTCGACACGGGAGCGCAGGCTAACTTTTGCCACGTTCACTGTTCAAAAGATTCGGAACAAGGCAGCAGCCGTATCCCAGGAGGAGCATCCTGCGCCATTATGGGGGCGCCGAAATACCACACAGTGGAAAGTTTCGACTCGCTGTGCAGTTAGACAAATGGCATGTGCTGCTTGACTACTTCATAGTAAAGAAGAAGCAAACCATCGTGGGCCTCGGGGCAAGTGAGCAAGTTGGTCTGGTCAATTCGAGGATGGCCGATCACCATCGAAACTGCTAATGGGACGAAGTCTCAGAACGTTGCTTCCAGATTTTTCAGCGTCATCGTCAGGTCCCGTCCAAAAACATGTTCAAGCAAGGACCGCAAAAAGACCACTAGCTCCACTACAGAAAGAAGACGTCGTCCGCATCCTCAGAAACAGTAGATGCGAAATCAAGGCGCAAGTCTGCGATCTCGTGGCCCCAAGGTCGTACATCGTTCTGATAGAGGATGGTCGGGTTTTCTGTTGAAATAGACAGCACCTTCGCAAAACACCAGAAGCGTGCCATCGAGCCATCCATTACCAGGCGGACGAGTGCGACCCCCCTCCCTTCATCTTAGAGCGCAGTCTCGCAGCAGCGCCCAGAACCTCCTCCAACCACGTCAGATCGACCACCAGCAGGCACACCAGGTTCGCCCAACGTTCCAGATTCACTGAGGCGATCTACCAGACCACGAAGACCACAAGATCGCCTGGCCTACAAGCACGGATTCCAGCAGACTGAAACAGCCTAGGAGTGTCGACTGCTACTCTTCGATGGTGAGTGCTTTCCGTGTGTTCAGCGTTTTCATTCTTCAAAGAAAGGAGGATGCAACGGCCGACGAAGATAGCAACACTGTGCGAACAAAGAAAGCAGCGCAGCTATAAAAACGTTCCCTTGTTACCAACAAAGCATTCTTCTTGTAGCCAAGACCATGTGCATTACGCTCGATCAGTTATCGTTTTAGTTAAGTTATCTGGCTTCAAAGCTTGGGAACCCAGACAAACACTCATCTTTACATAATTTAAAAAAGCGCGTTTTCGAACAAATATTGCCAATTAGGTATGCAGCGTCATCAGGCTACGTATGCCGCTTGTTTTTACAGTGAAGCTAATAGTGCGACTAGAAGCGCTGGAAAATGTTAAATGCTTGTTTTGACGGCGTCACGAGAAGAACGAAAACACGCCACTCAGACAGTTCGTATTTACACTAAACTTCTGACATGAAGAGGGTCATATTCAGGTACATGGTAACGCAAACAAGTGGGTTAATAAGGGTATGTAGGCCTTGTGCATGTTGTGCGTCGTCAAGTGCTTCTTCGTCATTGTCATCTTCCTTGCACTTTTCTGATGACATCCCACCAGCCATGCTTTGACCAAGTTGTCACCTAAGAAGAAGCGGGAGGCACTTAACTTTTCGGCTCACTTCTTCGGACTTAATTAGCCCTAATGTTCCACCTCCTCTAACTTCCCATGCCGCCGTAGCGGTGCTATCGGACCAGTGGTGAACACGAGTAGACGAACCGATCTACTTTCAGTGCAGCAGTATGGAACACATTTCCCGCTATTGACGATATACTGAGCCCCCATCTCCTCACTCTACCTTTGAATGACACTTTGGCCACAATCGGCCCTTGCAATTTGCTGATGGAATTCGCCGCTTGATGAGCAGTCCTCTGCTGGGCGCTCGTGCATCGAGAAGGTGCTTCAGCTATTTCCTGTCGGGGCAAGGTCGTAGCTCCCGGTCGTCTTCGCACCATCGCGTCAGAATCTACTCGCAATGGAAGTGAATGCCGTACAGGCTCCTGCCATGATCGACGCCTGTGGAAACATCTCGCGCAATCATGAACGCTAATTCTTGTAACCTAGCCGAAGAATAATAAACGAGGAAGGTTCGCCAAAGACGCAGGAATGGGAGGCTTTTATGAATAGAAACAAAGAGTGATGGCCACTGCCGCCTTGTTGGACTGGTCACCTGTTCTGTTACAAATTTCGCACAATCGAAAATGGAACCTTGTACTACTCGCCTGAGCTGCGTCTATTTTCCATGGACGATGTGCACCGACATTGCAGTTTCTCGTGATAAGTCGGTGCGCTTCGCACAGTGCGTTCACGGTGGAGAGCGGTCCTGTTCGGATGAGCACTGATTATATAGAACTCTTACGACTGCAACTTTGACTCCTTACAATCAAACGCTGGCCAGAGCTTTCAAGATTGCCATTACTAATCCTCAGCATGATGCCGACGCTCCACGTTTTTGTGGGTTTCACGGTTCCACCGCAGCAAATCCCGTCTTCACGAAAACGATGGTAACCTCTCATACCTATGACTTATGGGACCACAGTGTAAGTGCTCTGATGCACGATATTATGAATGTGCAAAAAACGAATAACGAGAATTAGCAGCAACAATTGGATTCCTTACTGCAAGCAAACTTTCAGCAAATGAGGAAGACACCTATGCAATCTTTCATGTCAGAGATCTAGAACTGGTCGTACACAGGAACTGCCCAGGAATGGCTTGTTATTTACGAGTATGCCTCTGACAGGAATTGCCTGCGGGAGGACAACGACAAAGTTATGAAAATGCGGCTGTACTTGAGAGGTAATGCAAAGATTTGGCACGAGCTTCGAGCTTGAGAAAAAGCTGAACGCCATGGAACGTGTGGAAACAGCGCTTTTTAATTTCATTCTCTTAGAGCAAGCTTCAAAGCTGGGATGAAGGTACGTCTCCCAAGTGCAACTCTGGATTGGTTCTTGGCTTTTTCTTTGAGAATTGGAGACTTGCTTCGTTTAGCTGGCTGCTCTCTACCAGGCTCCATTGTTCCCGCTCATTATGCTGGGACTTCCGTAAGACTTGCGGTGTCGTGTCGAACTTCGGATACCAAACAACACAGAAGAGACACTGCAGAATATGAAAGTGTTTTAATGTTGAGAACCCTGTGGGCAGTTATGACAGTTTCAGGAAGGTATACGGAGGAGCAAAATTACAACATAGTGTGAAATCCCAAGATAAATTGGCCCCATCGAATAAACCAGTCGCATATAAAGAGGAGAGCAGGAAGGCAACTGGAACAAGCTTCTGATTACAACCTCAGCGCGATCCCAACACAAAATATTCATTGCAGAGCCTACCAACTCGGTGTAGGTTCCGGTGCACGCAGATAGGCAAGAGGTTCGTTGACACTGAGGATTTGATCACCGTTGTATACAAGAGACATATTCTGGGCATGAGCCCAGTAAAAGATTTTGCAGTCAATGTATAAGGATATGACAAGAACAAGTGTAGAATGAGTGGACGGAGGTAATCGTCACGTTTCAGGGCAAGAGTATCAAACCAGAGCACTCGTCATCGGTGGAGAAAAATATCAAATAAATAAATAATAAATTATGTGGTTTTACGTGCGAAGACCACTTTATGATTAGGAGGGACGCCGTAGTGGAGGACTCCGGAAATTTCGACCACCTGGGGATCTTTAACCTGCACCTAAATCTAAGTACGCGGGTGTTTTCGCATTTCGCCTCCGTTGAAATGCAGCCGCCATGGCCGGGATTCTACCCGCGTCCTCGTCCTCAGCAGCCCAACACCATAGCCACTGTGCAACCATGGCGGATATATGAAATGCTTTTGTCACCTAAATCAATGCAACAGCTATATATAAACCTTAGTTTCGATGATGGAGTTACTACTCAAGGTGATCGTCAGTTATCATCGTTCTCTCTACTAAGTGAAAGCCTTCGAAAGCCCGCTACAGAAGAAGACATCACCTGAATGTACCCGGAGCTCCTCTGTATTGGGGGTTATGCTAAGGATACATCCAAGTTTAAACTAACGTTTTAGCTTCGAGATAGAATAGTTGTGAAACGTAAGGCTTACAACATGTCGCGCAATAAGAAGCTATGGCTAATAGAAGAACTGCAGAAGATGCTCGATGCTGATGTTATCCAACCGTCCACGTCTACATTCGCATCACCCATCACTATAGCACCGGAAGTTGACAAAACGTATCGACTTTGCAGCAATTACCGGCAATTTAACAAGCAAACTGACCTGTTCCATTTCCAGATGCCACACATCGACGAAATTATCAACGAAACAGGTGGGTGCAGCGTCTTCTCTCGCTTGGATTTTTGCAAGGGCTTTTGGCAAGTCCCTTCAAAAGAGCAGACCAAAAAACGTTGTCCGTATTTGTGACACCTTTCCACATACATGAATGTTATAGACTGCTTTTCTGTTGGAAGAATTCGCCAGCTTGGTTTCAAAAGATGACGAATAAAGTTTTAAAGCCAAATCTTGGACGCTTTGGCAACGTGTCCATTGCTGACATTATAGTTTACTTGCTGTCGTAAAAATCGTATTCTGAGCACATGGCGACTATTGTGCAAGCGCTTACAGATGCTGACCTGAAGAAATACGAAAGCGAAAGTGAATTCTTTAAGCCTCGCCTAGTTCATCTTGGAAGGGCGTTTGATGGTGCCACCAAGACCACTAAACAAGAGTCCGTGCACAAATCTCGAAGCTTACGAAGCCACATGATTTGCGTTCACTCAGAGTTTGTACTTGAACTAGCTGGCAACTTCCAAACATTTATCAGGTATCTTCCTAAAATACATATATGCTTGATTGAATGTATAAAAATGGGCTGCTTTTTCTCTGCACGGAAGAATGTGAGGCCACCTACCAGGAACTACTACATCGAATATCGTCTGACCCAGTGATTACGTTACCGGACTTCAGCCAGCCCTTTGAGATGAATACTGACGCACCTAACTATCGTACTGCGGTAGGCTTATACCAAAGAGACACGATCTTGATTGAGTCCGCAGCTACTAGTCATAAGTTACTGCTTCTACACCTTCAGATCGCGTCAAGTTAATTATACTACGCCTGAGAAAGAGGCCCACGGTGTTTTAATAGACGTGCACTATTTTCGGCCAGGTATCCATAAGAGAAACCTTACATACAAATCATCAAGGCCTCCCTTACCTCCTGAAGATGTCGGAACCAAAAGAGAAGCTTGTTCCTTGGACAAACGAAATACAACAATATGACAACGAAATTTTTCATCGTTCAGGCAACCGCCTGACAGACGCCGATGCATCGTCTCGGTTGGCCATTGAGCTCTCACATGAGATGAATAATATGAGAAAACTGTTGGAACCATGCGACTAACTAAAGTTTGAAAATGGAAAGTTCATGGAACCCGAGACCCTGCTTTAAAATATACTTCACTAGTACCACGACACTACAGAGTCCGGCGGCCACGATGGTTCTGGCGCACCTACAAGGTTTTTCAAAGGTTTACATGGAAACACATAAAATGAGACATTGAAAACTGAGTCGGATCACGCGATGTGTGCCAGTTTAACAAATACAAGTGCTTACCACGACTAGGCGAGCTGGCGTCACATGAACGCTCGGAGAAATCTTTTGAAGTCATACACGAAGACTTCGCGGAGCTAAAAAAAGAAAAGTCCAGGAGTACACAAAACTCAGTCACTGCTGGCCGCAACAGATCAATGTATCAGAATGGTAGCGACCCGGCCCGGCCAGGGAGATGCAAACAGTGTCATCACACCTCCTCGATACAGGCACATTCTCCGATGTGAGGGCTGTAATATCGGACAATAGGCCTGCATTTCTTAGCCGAAATATTCAAGAGTGGGCAAAGACAAGCGGCGTCATGCTGCGGCGTTGTATCACCCCTAGGGAAATGCAATGCTGTAGACGGTGATACGCGATCTGAAGCACTTTATGTCGATGTATCGAAATTTTAATGGTGGCTCGAAATGTTGTCTAGAAGAGGATGTGACTCATAACAGGACTCACATAGGCAGCCTTGGGTGCACTGCATATTTTGCTGCCTATGGTTATGTTGCTAATCTAAGCACAGACAAATAACTTGGTATTGCAGACAGGCTACTACTGATTGAGGGTATCAAACCATCCGGGGAGCAAAACAGACATGGAAAAGTCATGAACTTTCCCTTTCACAAGCGGCGCCAAGGCCATATACCAGACTTTGGACTACAACACATTGTGCTCGTTCAAAAAGGACTATCGGCCAGTCAAGCAGAGATTCTTGGACCTCTCGAAGTCAAAGTTATCGGTTCAACAAGAAGTACAGGAGACTGTGGGGGTAAATTAATAATGATGGACAGCTGGAGTTTGCGGCCACAAGCAACGTTCTTCGTTATCACCCCTGGAGGAGTGGAGCAGGAAAACGGGGAAGTGAAACTTAGCCGAAAAAAAGAAGCGAGGAAGCTGCTCCGGCAGACGAAGAAGGAAGAGGGGCGGCTTGTATGTACAGAAATAAACAATGATGGCCGCCTTGTTGAACTGGTGACCCGTTCTGTTACAATTTCCGAATGTGGCTAAATAAAATACCCACGACTGCTGAGAGCTGCATAGAGTTCACTGACAGAAGAACTGCGGCACTGCTCAGAATGTGTACCGCTCATGTTAGCGGCCACGGCCACCACACATCAGTTCTGATCCACACACTTGACTACTACCTTGACAGCGTCATTTGGCTAAACTATTGTCCGATAAATGAGCTATGATTGACGACTCGCCTGGCGTCATACAGCTTGACTTGTCTCATTCCACCAAACTTCCTAAAAAGTGAAGAGCAACCTTTATTGAACTGACTTGGTTCGTCTGCCACCACAAACGCTAATCTGCGCCGTTGATCTACTGGACTTTGTCACTACCTCTGCTATGGGATAACTCTACGCAAGCGCTTTACGGTCGCACAGGGTGACTGTTCCCCATACCGTTGTAGCTATCGCGGGTAACAAGGCTTGTCTACCACTTTTGAATTTCGGACTACTCAAATACTTCCCTAGACATATATCTTGCAGAAGTGACGAGTCGATGTGAACTGCACAGGTCGGCAAGCCCCCTCGTGAGTCGACTTACTAAGGCATAGACTGACCCATGAGTCTCTGTCCGATGAAAAAATAAATTGTGTGAGTGAGTCTGAGCAAGTTCCGGTTATTTTACCTACCTAGTGGGCTCAACCTTCGAAGAAGGGCCATCTGTAATGGTGCAGACACGGAAGCAACTTGCAGTGTTTACCTAGGCGGCACGCAGCATAGTTCGAACTACGCAGAAAGAAGTATTTTAGGGGAATGAACACATTATCGCGCCATGTCGCCTGCCGCTTGCGGCTCGTGGGCTGCCACTTCTCGGCAGCTTTCCTGCAAAACGGTAAGGTGTGTTTATTTGCTGAGGTACGCTTGTTTTGCTGCGTTTTGACATTATTTTAGATTATGGACGCACCTTTCCGACAATAGAAATGCCGCGTCTTGGTAAATTCGACGCGGAATTCTGCACTCACCGACTTATTGAATATGCGAAATCTCTAAAGAATGTGCAAAACGAATATAAATAGCCAGGTTCAAGTGCCGAAATGTGCGATAACAAATTCCAAGGCAGCCGCGTGTTAGCACAACAGCGCGCTCAGACCTGCTAACTCAGTGATCGCAACATGGCTCCCTGGTACCAAACTCTCATATAGGCGACGTCGCGGCTAGCCTCCTGCTCTGGGATTTTTTTTATTGTGATGGCCGTTCATTTAGCTAAACGTTTTTTGATGAGTCGCATACGCACCGCTGGATCCTTCGCTATTCACAGACGATCCTACTGCGTATCACACACCGAGTTCGAAATTATGACGATAGGTCGACGGGATGTTTACTAAATACATAAGTAACTATGTAACTCTCATCAAAAGAAACACGAGAATAGGTTATTACACGTAAATTACTGACCTCTAACGAATACCACCGCAATACATGACTATATACTTGTGCGCGCACTTTCTATTACATAGCAGAGTGATCTACATTTCTGTTGTATAGCTGCACTCTATTTACTCGCAGCTGGCCGTGAACGACATGGATCGTGAGATACTGCTTTAGTCACTCGCAAATGCCCCAACAAGCTCCGAGTCATGCCGTTTGTCATGTTCACTGCCTCGGCCACAGCTTAGCTAATGATGGGCATGCTTTCTTGCATGCCTCTAAATGGTCTACCTTCTTGTTCTGCATGGACAACACGATACTGTTCCCTCCAGCCTATTCGACAGACTTTGAACAAGTCTTTATTGTTTTATGCCAGTGTAATTGTCTGGCTGACTGGGACCTAAGTACTTCCAAGTGCCACTTTTCTTGCGCACAACATACCAGCCACCATCATTTCGTAAACTCGTCTGATGTCCGCCTAAATTCCGACAAAGTTGGCGTTGTCGTCAATATTCCCGATCCAGGACGCACGAAGCTTGAAGGGCCTGTGATATGCTTGCTGAGTTGGAGAAATATATGTGCACGTTGCAAATAGCGCAGCTCAGGAAAAGCGCTCCTTCTTTCCTGGGGTCAAGCTACCACCTTCTCCCACCTCTGTCCCCAAATCAAATTAGAGGCCTCATCTACGCGCACATTCCAGAAAACAGTCCTCACAGACACTGGTTGCTATAGAATTCACGCTGCTGTAGCCAGGTATAACTGTGGGCCTGAGAATGCTATTGTGTACACTAGCGGCTTCCTTTTCATTGCCAAACGGAATTACTCATTTACCGAACGCGAAGGCCTTGCGCTCGCGCTCTCAGGTCTATGCTTCATTACTGAAGCCTATTGTCATGATGTTCGCTATGTTTCCATGTACACATCATCAAGGACTTGCGAGTTCATGGCGCTACGTGACCGTTGTGCGGGATGAAGACGACGGAGACGACGTGTCATGTGGTTTTGGCGCGAGCGCGCAGAGAGGTGCAAGAAACAAAAATAGAAAATAAATATCTAATACCATAAGTCCACGGGTGACTAGAGAGGAAAAGAAAACGAGCAGGTCAAGAAAAGAGACACGTCAGCGGATGTGATTCGGCGGAAGACGGCCTGAAGTGCAGCGGTTTACGTTCGTGGAGCCACAAGCACCCCAGCGTACAAGGCCTTCACCCAACCGCATCGAAGCTTCCCCGATGACCTGTTGACCGGGCACGACGTGAGCCGGGTCCGTTCGAGGAAGGCTGCTGGGGTGCGGGGGCGCGGGCTTGACGGGCTCCTGGACACGGGCTCACAGAAGCCTCAACCCAGACGTATGGTGGTTTCCCGACGACCTGTGGCGTCTCTCCCGTGGTTGCGGAGACGGGGCCGCGTTGCAAACAGCTGCGGGGCACGGCCGTCGTCGAGCGTCACTAGCATCACTGAGCTGCCTACGCGGTTATGGCTTCTAATCAGGATGAAGAAACAGCCTGTGGTAGTTTTGTTTCCACAGTCTTGATGAGATGAACTTGGACTCTTTAGCTCACTGTACATTTGCCAGGGCTGCATTTAGCCACATGTTTATGTTTCGATCTTGCGCGATTTCTTGCATGCCGTCTGGTTGCACTTCCATGTTGTGATTTCCTTCTTGTGAACATCTTGAGATATTGGAGACAACGCCATAAGGCTCTTTGCACTGGTTTGGCTTCTACTTTAAAAAGTGTGCTTTTTGCGTGCCTTAAGTTGCAGATGGCGTTGTTCATTTCTAGAACTGTGGCAACGCCTCAGTCTGTTAAGTAAGGCACGAACCAATTCGTTACAGCTATAATTGATTACGCTAAAGCACATAAATAAGCACTACTGAGCACAGTTTCCACTGGTAAAAAGGGGAATTATTAATGCCAGGTTGGGGTCTAGGCGTTAAAAACATAATGCGAGACTGTAAAGCATTAGAGGTTCTAATGTCAGGCCAAGTTTCAACAGGCTGGTATACTGTCATTACGCCAGTTTGCATTAGTTCAGGTGAAATTTGAAAGGCGTCGAGCAAAAGCAACGAATTCGTAGATAAAGTCAAAGCAACAAGTGTGCAACTATTCAGGATCGACATAGGAGAGCTCACGAATTGAAGCAAGCAGGTCCTAGACACAAAGCTGGAGTCCTGCATGCAGCTTCTATGAATGCATTATTTATTTCAGGAAGTCAATAGGGGATGCCCTCTCATTGTGGCAGGATGAATATAGGCCAGCCAGGCGACTGTGATAACGTACCTCTAAGCAACCATCACGCACCGCTAAATTTGACTAGGGCATCTCGTCTGGCAGCTTATTGCCGAGGGCGTGACTGCTATTGCGTATTTAATGAAAAGGAGAAAGTTCACAAAAGCAATAACCAGTTCAAGTCAAATATATCGTTCTCATTTAAAATAAAGTTGCAGTTTCACCCACAGACAAAGCGTCGATTACGATAGAAAATCATTACACTGTTGTACAGAGTAACGTTAGTAGGCTGTATATATTGGAGTAACATTTACCTTTTCTAGCTAAATTATCAAAGATGGTGTCAGGTTCGCTAAGGCAAACCTTTACTGATCTAACTCAGTGGCCGCGGACACTTGCTGCCAAAACTAGCGTTATAAATAGAAACAGCAGCGGCGAGCCGATGCTTCCGTCTACCTCTGGCTTCAACGCGTCTGGGAAATCTGAGATTATGCCACCTGCAACACTATGAGAGCTCGCGCGCACATTACACACGAAGTCACAAGCCATCTTGGCTCGTGAACCTTCGAACCCGCTGGAGGTTACCTCCAAGGTCATAGGCTGAAAATTTTCATTTTTCCGTGGGGATCTGGGGCCCGACCACCTTTCCGAACCCCATCTATATATATATATATATATATATATATATATATATATATATATATATATATATATATATATATATATACATTGTTACGTGTAGCTGAAGCCCAATGTTATGTACAATTTATTTACAGGGACGCTAACGGAAGATCAAAATGGCGACGCTAAATCAAGCGGTCGACCATCATCCTCCTCTTCTTCAGTGCAGCAACACTGTGGCGGCTGTTCCGCAGTATCACCCCCGGCAGTAGAAGCCCCATCCCGGTGCTTAATCTACACATCCGCGGCTAAACTTGTGTGGTATGGCTTTAGTCTCACCACGTGAACGATGTCACTTGCAGCCGACGATGACGCTGAGAGGTCGGCGGAGATGACTTCATACGTGACATCGGTCACTTGTCGCACCACACGGTATGGGCCAGTGTAGCGCGACAGCAGCTTTTCGGAAAGGCCCACACGTCGAATGGGTCACCAGAGAAGCACCATAGAACCCGGAGTAAAGTGCACGTCGCAATGGTGGCAATCATAGAGGTGTCTCTGATGCTCCTGTGAAGCCTCGAGACGGGTGGGGACGAGCGTGTGCGATCGCGTCGCGGGCGTATTCAGTGGCTGAACGCTTGGCGGAGGGCAACAAAGTGTCTAAGGGCAACGCGGGTTCTCGGCCATATAGGAGATAGAATGGTGAATAGCTGGCGGTGTCGTGACGCGATGAATTATACGCGAACGTCACATATGGTAAGTGAAGATCCCAGTCGTGGTGGTCGGTCGCGACGTACTTGGAAAGCATGTCGGTGATGGTCCGGTTGAGGCGCTCCCTGAGGCCGTTGGTCTGTGGGTGGTAGGACGTGCTGAACTTGTGCTTCGTCGAGCAGGAGTGGAGGATGTCCTCGACGATTGCCGACAGAAAGCTGCGGCAGCGGTCAGTGAGTAATTGGCGCGGAGTACCGTGCACTAAAATTATGTCATAGAGCAGAAAGTCAGCAACGTCAGTAGCACAACTTGTCGGAAGGGCTCTGGTGATTGCGTGCCGCGTAGCATAATCAGTACCGACGGCGACCCATTTATTTCCGCAGCCCGAGAGAAGAAACGGTCCAACCAGGTCTAGGCTAACACGGAAAAAGGGTTCCGGTGGGATGTCGATCGGCTGGAGAGATCCAGCTGGAGGTGTGGAGGGCTTCTTCCGGCGCTGACAGGGCTCACAAGCGGCAGCGTAGCGCCGCACGGAGTGGGCGAGACCCGGCCAAAAGAATCGACATCGTACACGGTCGTATGTGCGCGAGACGACCAAGTGTCCAGCCAAGGGAGCGTCGTGAAGTTGTTGGAGGACAGTCGAACGCAGGTGCGACGCAATTACGAGTAGAAGGTCAAGGCCGTGTGGATCGAGATTGCGGCGGTTTAATGTCCCCTCCTTAAGGAGAAACATCCGGAGAGAGGCGTTGCCAGGCGTTGACTCCAGGTGATCGATGATGGCTCGTAATGAAGGATCGCGGCGTTGCTCGTTGCCGATTTCAAGCAACTGGGGCACAAAGAAAACGCAAGCGATGGCGTCCGCATCAGTTGTTTCGTTAACGGTTTAGCGGGACAAACAAACGGCATCCTGGTGCAAGCGTCCCGTCTTATATACCACGGAGAAGGTATATTCTTGCAGGCGTAACACCCAGCGAGCGAGTCATCCCGTGGGGTCCTTGAGCGAGGATAGCCAGCAGAGAGCGTGGTGATCAATGATGACACGAAAGGGACGTCCGTACAAGTATGGACAAAACTTCGCAACAGCCCACACAAGAGCGAGGCACTCGCGCTCTGTGATTGAATAATTGCGCTCGGCGGGTGATAGAAGTCGGCTGGCATAGGCTATAACGCGATCATGTCCACGCTGGCGTTGTGCTAACACTGCTCCTATGCCATGACCACTGGCATCAGTTCGAACTTCCGTTGAGACAGACGGGTCAAAGTGGGCCAGAATTGGAGGCGTGGTAAGGAGAGTAGTGAGCTGCGAAAAAGATGCGGCATGGTCGGGTCCCCAAGAAAATGGGGCGTCTTTCTTCAAGAGGTCGGTAAGAGGACGTGCGATTGTCGCAAAATCCTTCATAAAGCGTCGGAAATAAGAGCATAGGCCTACGAAGCTACAAACATCCTAGGTAGACTTCGGAACAGGAAAGTTCCTAACGGCGCGAATTTTGTCCGGATCAGGTCTCACGCCTCTGGGGTCTGCGAGGTGTCCAAGGACGGTGATTTGGCGGCGAGCGAAGTGACATTTTGACGAGTTCAGCTGGAGACCGGCGCAACGGAAAACGTCAAGAATCGCTGAAAGACGGTCTAGATGCGTGTCAAATGTGGGCGAATAAACGATGACGTCGTCCAGATAGCACAAACAGGTGCTCCACTTGAACCCCTGAATCAAAGAGTCCATCATTGGTTCGAAGGTGGCGGGTGCATTACAGAGACCGAAAGGCATCACCTTGAACTGATAAAGGCCGTCAGGGGTAACAAATGCAGTCTTTGTCCATGTCGTCGACGGATATCTGCCAGTAGTCGGACCGTAAGTCGATAGAAGAAAAATCGATGGCACCGTACAGGCAGTCTAGAGCGTCATCAATACGTGGCAAAATGTACACGTTCTTTTCTGTGATTTTGTTCAGGTGACGATAATTTACACAAAAACGCCACGTTCCATCCTTCTTTTCGACAAGTACGACGGGAGAAGCCCAGGGACTACAGGAAGGCTCGATAATGTCATTTGCAAGCATCTTTTCGACTTCCTGTTGGATAACAGCTCGTTCTAACGCAGAAATACGATATGGACGTCGGTGAATAGGGCTCGCATCACCAGTGTTTATGCGATGGGTCACGAAGGACGTTTGACCTAAGGGTCGATTGTCAAAGCCAAAAATGTCGCGATAGCCATAAAGAACGCGGCAAAGAGCTTCAGCTTGAGCAGGTGTAAGGTCAGAGGAAACAGTCTTCCCAACGTCGACGTCAGTACCGTGCAATGAGGTCACGGTATGGGCTGAGCTGTGACGATCTTCCAGTGTGAATGGCTCGACCTCATCATCCTGCAAAGCGCTAATTGTAGCCAATGAAATCCCCTGAGGGAGAACTTGCGTGGTTAGCGCGAAATTGACGAGGCGAAGGCAGGTGCGGTTGCCAGTAATTGTCAGCACAGTGTGCGGAACGGTAACAACGTGTGTAAGTATAACTGCCGCAATTGGTGCGACCACGTAATTACCGTCAGGTAAAGCTGGTGAGGACAAGAAGTCGACGTGTGTCACAGAGTGAGGCGGTAGGCGAATAAAATTCATGCAGCTCAAACGGCTTGGAGGCGGGTCCACAGGGCCGGCAAGAAGAGGAAAGTCAAGGCGAAGGGAGCCGCCCGAACAGTCAATGACGGCAGAATGATTGGCAAGGAAATCCAGACCGAGAATGAGTTCGAGAGGGCAAGGCTCGATGACGGTGAAGAGAACGACGGTGTCTCTGTCAGCAATGGTGAGTCGGGCAGAGCACATGGCAACAATAGCGACAGTCGCTCCGTGGGCTACTTGTGTAACTCGGTTCGGGGTGGCCGTCAGAACTTTCTTGAGCCGACGGCGAAGAGCAGCACTCATAATGGACACATGCGCCCCAGTGTCAATCAACGCACACACAGGAACATTGTCGACGAGAACGTCCAAAAGATTTTTGTTCGTGGGTAATGTGAAGCGAGGGTTTCGTGCTAATGTCGTCATTGCAGCTTCACTTCCAGAAGCTGCACTGCCTAGTTTTCCGGTTCGGGGGTGCGGCGATTAGGTCGGAGAAGGAGCACGGCGAGATGGGGGCGAACGAGATTGACGACGTGAGGGAGAAGGCGAGCGGGAGTAGCGGGGTCGTGTCAAAGGTGTCGCAGGGTCAGATGATGGAGCGGGCATAGAAGGGGCGTAGGAAAAGGACGCGCTAGAGGGGCGAGGGTGGTAATTAGGAAAATAGCGTGTCGGAGAAGCCCAGCGGCTGCGGCAGTGGTGAGTGACTTATCCAATGCGTCGGCAGTTAAAACAGATCGGCTTGTCGTCCACGGTTCGCCATTCGGAGGGGTTGCGCTATTCATAAGAGTAAGAAGGGCGCGGTGGGGCCGTGCGTGGAGAGAGAGGTTCCGAGCATACGGAACGAATGGAGTTCAGGCCGACGTTGGACAACTCTTGACGGACGACGGCCTGGATCAAGGAGATTGTCAGCGGAGAATGGTCAGGTGATGGGAATGAAGGGGCCTCCGGTTGTGCCGCTTCAACATCACGACGAATGATGCGGGTCAAGTTGTCACATCGCGACGGCTGGTGGAAGAGGTCCTTACAGGATGACGTAGCAGCTGTGTTGGGAAGTCGCGTTATGTGCTGGGATACCCTGCGGCTTTTATCATGCTCGAGACGCCGGCACTCCTTGAGGATCATATCGATGGTGGTGACGTTTGTAAACACCAGTAAATTGAAGGTGTCGTCAGCAATACCTCTGAGGTGGTGATTAACCTTATCGCCCTCAGAAACGGTAGGGTCAGCCTTTGCACAAAGGGTCAAGACTTCGAGAATGTACGACACGTGGGACTCGGTCAACGTCTGCACACGTGTGGAAAGGGCTTCTTCGACATTGACTTGGCGACCGAACGGATTAGCAAAAAAGTCGCGGAGCTTCTCTTTGAAGAGATCCCAGCTCGAGATCTCCTCTTCGTGAGTCTGGAACCACGCAAGTGGAGCTCCGTCCGAGAGGTAGTTACGGCGGTATAGGAGCCCGTCACGAACAGCAAAGTGCTGTGCTTGGCGACGCAATGCACGGCCAGTAGAAGGCCCTGATGGGTCTGACAGAAAAGCCAGCATAGCAACAATCCATGGATCCTTCTGCTGCTTAGAAAGCATACCCGTGGCGGTGAGGAAGGACTCGCATATTTGTTCTTTTTGATGATTGGGCTGACCTGACATTGGGGAGCGAGACAAGGCATCCGCGTCCAAATTTGTACGGCCAGAGCGGTACAGCACTCAAATATCATACTCTTGGAAGCGAAGCGCCCATCGAGCGAGGCGGCCTGAGGGATCTTTCAAGGACAACAGCCAGCAGAGTGTATGGTGGTCCGTGATGACGTCGAAAGGGCAGCCGTGGAGGTAAGGACGAAACTTAGTTATGGCCCAAATGATAGCAAGGCATTCTTTTTCTGTAATGGAACAGTATGCTTCCGCTTTCGTGGGTGCGCGCCTAGCGAAGGCAACAACGTATTCATCGAAGCCAGTCTTTCGTTGCGCAAGAACAGCGCCAATGCCGACGCCACTGGCGTCTGTGTGTATTTCTGTCGGTGCGCTTGGGTCAGAATGTCGGAGTAGGGGGGGTGAGGTTAGAAGACGACGCAGCGTCGTGAATGCGGCATCGGAAACTGGCGGCCAGGCCAAGCGGTCGGGGTTACCCGCGAGAGGCTGCGTCAAAGGCGCTATTATGGTGGCGAAGTTGTGGATGAAACGACGAAAATAGGAGCATAATCCGACGAAGCTGCGGCGTTCTTTTGTGCTCTTTGGTCGTGGGAATTCGGCAACGGTTTGGAGTTTTGTTGTATCTGGGAGCACACCATCTTTCGAAACAACGTGGCCAAGGATGACTAGCTGCCGGGCGGCGAAGCGACACTTCTTTAAGTTGAGCTGGAGTCCAGCATCGGCAAGGCAAGTGAGCACCCGTTTGAGTCGGAACAGGTGAGAAGAAAAGTCCGGGGAAAAGATGACAATGTCATCGAGATAACAAAGGCATGTCTGCCATTTGAGGCCACGGAGGATGTTATCCATCATTCTTTCAAATGTTGCAGGCGCATTACAGAGGCCAAAGGGCATTATTCATATAAGCCATCAGGCGTAACAAATGCTATTTTCGGGCGGTCTGCATCAGCCACGGGGACCTGCCAATAACCGGATCGTAAGTCTAAGGACGAAAAGAATTCGGCGCCTTGGAGGCTGTCCAGTGCGTCGTCGATGCGGGGAAGAGGATAGACATCTTTCCGGGTTATCTTATTTAGACATCGATAGTCCACACAAAAACGAATAGTCCCATCTTTTTTTGACCAGCATTACCGGAGAAGCCCAGGGACTGTGTGATGGCTATATCACTCCGCGTCGAAGCATGCCTCCTACGTGCTCATCGATGACATGGTGCTCCGTCGCGGACATACGGTATGGACGTTGGCCTAGAGGCGCGTGGCTGCCGGAGCCGATGTGATGAACGGCTGTGGAGCTACGTCCTAAACATTGTTTTTGGAGGTCGAAAGAAGTTCCAAATTGGTTAAGGAGGTCGACGATCTGCGCGCGCTGACTCGTAGTGAGGTTAGGATCAATCAACGGAGCAAACTTCCGGTCCCATGCAGGCGCAGGCGCAGAGGCAGGGAGAGCCATGGTGCCAAGGTGCAGAGGAGTCAAGTCATCAGGCACATCGTACACAGAGCTCGCGTCGAATTCATCAGCAAAACCGAGGCACTCGCCACGATGTAAGTTTGATGGACACGAAAACGGATTTGAAAGGTAAAGTGTGCTGGAACCCTGGCGAAAGGGAAGGAGGGCAAAGGGAAGCAAGAAGGGATAATGGCGTGCAGCAAGTTGAGATGGCGTGAAAAGAGCTGTGGAATCGCAGAATGCAGCACAGCAAACAGATACAAGGGCGGAAGAGAAAGGAGGGATATCAGCGTCGGTGGCGACGAACACCCGAGCAGAAGGTGGAGGCAAATCTTCAAAAGGACTGCCGCAAAATGGACTCAGCGCAAGTTCTGCACGGCCACAATTAATAATAGCGTGGTGAGATGAGAGGAAGTCCTATCCTAGAATGATGGCATGAGAGCAGCGGGGAAGAACAACCAACTCAATGTGGTGTAAGCTGTCTTGTATGGCGACACGGACGGTACATGTTCCTAAGCGCTCAATTGGCTCAGCGCTGGCTGTACGTAGCGAAAAATACAAAAAACAGCGTTGTGACTTTTCAGAGCATACGGCGAAGCTGGTCGGCAAATACGGACACGGCGGCACCCGTGTCGACAAACGCGCGAACGGCGACACCTTCGGTAAAAACTTCAATGATGTTCATAGCGAATAAACGAGGGCTTGAGCAGTTCGACGAGATCGCAGTTCTTGCCTCCGGAACTGCACCTCTTAGTTTTCCTCCACAGCCGGAGGGCGGCGGACGATAGGGAAGAAGGAACGTCGACGGCGAGATGGAGACAGGCGAGTCGTGAAGCTTCGGGGAACAGGAGATGAAGGAGCGAAGTGCGGAACTGGTGGCGAATAGCGGGACTGGGAGGCAGTAGCATTCCCTTGACATCTCGGAGTATCGGGAGGATACCAACCCCGCCGGCGGCAGAACCGTGCCACTTGGCCAGCAAAGCCACACGCGAAGCAGATCGGCCGGTTTTCTTGGGTACGCTACGGATTATCAACAGGGGGCCTAGGTAGCGGTGCACTGTTTTGAGCTGGGCGTAGGGGCTGCGGAGGCGCGCAGAAGCCGCTTCTGGGCAAGTAGTTCGCAGCTGGAGAAGGCGAGGCGTAGAAGCGGCTTGTGGGGGTGTAGTGCGCAACTTCAGGCGGTGGTCTTGGCCTGGCGACGACGGCAGCGTACGTGAGCGGAACCGGCGCTGAGGGTGGCTGATTAGCGAGAGGTAGTGCGTCGCTGACTTGTTCGTGTATGACGCGTGGGAGTTCCGGGGACAAAGAGGACTCAGGCGACTGGGCAGCAGGCAGCATTGACAGTTGGCGCGCGACTTCTTCGCGAACGAATTCCTTGATTTGGTCGAGGAACGAGGAGTGGGCGGGAGCAGCACTGGAAGTGTCAGTTAAAGCCGAAATCGTGTCGTCGGGCGCGGCAGCTCGGCGCGTAGTAAGGCGTTGTTTGCGGAGCTCATCGTAGCTCTGGCACAGTGTAATGACCTCGTCAATCGTTTGAGGATTTTTCGCCAAGAGCATTTGGAAGGCGTCATCCTCTATGCCCTTCATGACATTCTTGATCTGTTCAGAGTCGGGCATGGCGGGATTATTGCACCGGCAAAGGTCAACTACGTCCTCAATGTAGCTTGTGAAGTTTTCACCCTTTTGCTGAGCGCGACTACGCAAGCGGTGTCCTGAGCGTAGCTTGCGCACAGCAGGGCGGCCGAAGACTTCTTTGAAAGAATGGGTAAAGGCTGTCCAGGTGGAAAGGTTGGATTCGCGATTCCGGAACCAGAGATTAGCGACTCCAGAAATATAGAAGTTGACGTTAGTCAGTTTAGCTTTGTCATACCATTTGTTATGCGCACTCACGCAATCGCATGACGAAAGTCAATCCTGCACGTCAACGTCGTCGTTGCCGCTGAACACCGGAGGATCTCGTTGGCGTAGAGCACCGGAGCAGACAACAGGCGATGCCAGGGGAGGATCGGGCTGCGCGGCTTCCTGAGGCATGGCAGAAACGGTAAGGAGCGTCCGGCTGCGGAGTTACAGGTTTGGGAAGGGTCCAGCACCTCCACCAAATGTCAAGAGGCGTTATAGTTCGATTACTAAAACGCTCAGATAGCAGAGAGCACCGCTGCGAAAGGACACAGAGCTTCGGCAACACAGACACAAGGCTTCCAACCACTCGTTGTCGTCGCATTTCTCTAAGCAGGACCTATGCTCGTTCTTCTTCAGCACAATATATATATATATATATATATATATGTGGGGTGACGACCTTTATGCGAGTTTACAAGCCCTAATAATAGGAGTCAGTTCCATTTCACAGCCGGAGTCCTCTCCCACCACCAAGAATCGGGCGTCTCTCGGTAGCCTGATTTACCTTTGTATAATTGTCATATACTTCGCTGTCTCTAATAATGCTTCGCTTTTCCGGCGAAACTGCAGCCTCTCTCTTTTCTTTCTTTTTCTGTGATTCCGAGTACAAGCGCTCCTGCGCATGACTGCTCTTGATTCTGATTTCGATTGAATGCGGCTTGGCCTCATTCCGGTTACTGAGTGAATTATGTAGGGTGCCCCAACTATCGTGCACCAAGACTAAAAGCAAGAGTAGTTGGGCTACTCGAAGAAAGCATGGTGCATATTGTTTCCAGAACAGTGGAGTTGCCGCCAGTAATTCTTCTGTTCCTGAAATTTAATTCGACAATTGCAAGTAATTTTCTAGTTCGAGAATCAAAGTGTCAATGAGGCCTTTTGAGGCACCCCCAGGCTCCCCCAAATGACATCTAACTGCTGTGTTTTCGGAAGTTAGATGTTTTCAGCAATAGCTAGGCAACGAAAAGAAAGAGTTCAGGATCGCCAGTCAGTCTCTGGAATCTCTAGAGGAGTACGTTTACCTAGTTCATTTGCTCACAGGGAACCCTGATCATGATAAGGAAATTTACAAAGAATGAAAAAGGGTTGGATCGCATACGGCACACATTGTCAGATCCTAACTGTAAAGCTTATCGTTATTATTAAAAAGAAAGGTGTAAAAGCAATGAATTCTACTGGTGTTAACAGATGGCGAGAAACTTCGCGACTGACAAAGAAGCTAGAAACCAAGGTAAGGACAGCGCAAACAGCGATGGACCAAGAATGTCAGGTGTAGCGTTAAGAGAAAAGAAGAGAACGGTGCGGATCAGACAGAAAACATGGACATCCGATATTTTAATTGAAATGGAGACAAAGAAACGGAGCTGGGCAGGTCATGTAGCCCATAGGTTAGGTAGTCGGTGGACCATAAGGGTTACGGAATGGGCGCCAAGAGAAGGGAGGCGCAGTAGAGGACGGCAGAAGACGAGGTGGGCTGATGAAATCGAGAAATTTGAAGGTGCTAGTCGGAATCAGTTACAGCAGCACTGGGGCAATTGCAGATCGAAGATAGGTGTTTCGTCCTCCAGTGAACATAAAATAGGCTGATCATCATCATTTATCATCATTTTTTTTCCTTAAGGACCCTTGTCGGGGTATCACATAAGGGGGGGGGTTAGAGAAGATAAGGATAGAAACAAAGATATGGTTACAATTACTTACAAGACTCAGCCTATGGATTCACATTAAAACAAACAAACAACAAAAAACAAGAGGCACGCTGAATAGAATGCAAAAGCAAATCAGCAGAACAGTCACGATGTGAGACGGCAATCGCAAAAGAAAGAAGGCACAGTACGGTGATTATAAGGTTAGGGTTTGAGATGATGAGTAAGCAGCTGCTTGAAGATAATGAGGTTGCGCTCATTGACAACTCTATCTGGTGAATTGTTCCACTCTATAATGGCGCTAGGCAACACGATTGATTAAAGGAAAATGTTGAACCATGCAAGCGCTGGATGCTGCAAGAGTTAAAAAGGCGACGAGATGAACGGGTTGGTGGGATTAGAAGCCTTCCATGCAGTTAGGGGAAGTTATAATAAAGTCGCTGGAAAAGGCACAGTTTCGCAATTTTCCGACGCAACACCAATGGTTCGAGTCCTAGAGATGACTGAATCGCACTGACACTTTCTTCACGGCTGTACCTGGAAGTGATGAATCTAGCGGCACGATTTTGTATTGATTCTAACATATTAATTAAGTAAGCTTGGTGCGGGCTCCAAATAGCTGAGGCGTATTTAAGTTTACTTCGAATAAAAGTTTCGTAAGCTAGTTTTCTTGTGGATGAGGGGCACAGCGCAAGGGTACGTCTGACGTAACCAAGTGATTTATTAGTGTCGGTAGCCAATTTTGTTGTATGGTCAGACTAGGTCAACTTGCTATTATTAGTGATACCGAGATAACGATACGATTCAACGGTGAATAAGGCTGTCGAGTTTAAAAAGTACGGGTGATTCTTGTTAGAGTGTTTACGGCATACCTGCATAACTTTGCATTTGGAGATGTTAAGTTTCATTAAAGAGTTGGAACACCAGGTTTCTCGTGAATGTAAGTCTTTTTGGAGCATTGCATGGTCGGCTGGGCCTGTAATGCGACGGTAGATTACGCAGTCATCTGCAAAAAGTCGGATATTGGATGATATGCCGTTGGGAAAGTCGTTTATGAAGATGAGAAAGAGAAGGGGACCGAGGATTGACCCATGTGGTACTCCGGAGATGACGCTAGCAGTGGTTGAGCAATGATTTCCGATAGCTGTGTACCGGAATCGATTAGTAAGAAAGCAACGGATCCATGGCAGTGCGAGAGGGTCGAGACCGAGGCATGAAAGTTTGGCCAAAAGCCGCTGATGGGGAACACAGTCAAATGCTTTGGTGAACTCTAGATATATGACGTCAGTTTGAAGTGATGAGTCTAAGTTCAGGTGAAGTTCAGTAATAAATTGAAAAGGCTGCGTATCGCACGGCAAACCAGGCCTGAAACCGTGCTGATTGTGAAAAAAGAAGGAAGGATCACCGAGATGACATGCTATTTGCGAATATATTATGTTTCAGGAGTTTACAGGGAATACTTGCTAAGGAAATGGGGCGATATTTGGAAGGATCAGAGTGGCTGCCTGACTTATATACCGCTACAACTTTACTAATCTTCCAGTCATGTGGAAGTGAACTATCAGTACTGGACTGGGTAAAAATTATTTGTAATATTAGGCTGGAAATCGCTTTCGTACCTTTTAGTATCTTAGCAGTGACGTTATTTGGCTGGGAGGCACTAGAAATCTTTAGGTTATCAACAAGTTTCATGATGCCTTGAGAATTAATCGTAATGGGAAACATGAGGGGAAAACTGTGGCTGGGCAAATCAAAGTCCTTCAGTGCAGGCTCACGAGTGAAAACAGAAGAAAAATATGAGTGCATTACGCCTGACCGCTGATCATGCGGCACGTTTGAACCGTTAGGATAAGTCAAGGAAATGTTATTGGAGCTATTGTTTGGTTTCAGAATATTGCAAATTTTTTTTTGGTTTGACACGTGTGATGTTAGGCAAGTCATGGTGGATGAACTTCTTTTTGGATTGTCTCAAAGTGCTAGTGTATTTGCTCAGGCATTTGAAGTACTTGTCCCACTTTGAACAAGATTTACAGTGTTTCGCATCACGAAACAGACATTTTTTTCCTTCCCGACAGCCTCCGAAGTGTGTTAGAAAACCAGGCTTTCCTAAATCACCGCGAATGCGAACAAGGAAACATGTCTCTCAATAAGCCATAACACTTTATTCTAAAATAACAACCAGTTTTCACCTACTGTACGAGAAGGAGCAGTCTCACGAAAAATTTTTGAAAAATTGTTCAGTTCAATGTTAATTTTGCTAAAATCTGCTCTGTTGTAGTCCCTAATGTATTTAGTAGAGGGCTGTCTGAAAGGAACTGGAATGCAGAGATTAAATAGGAGTAATTTGTGGTCGCTTAGACCAGCAACGGATGAAAGCGATTTTATTATTTTGGGGTTAGAAACAAGGACAAGGTGTAGAATGTTCTCCCCACGGGTTTGCCATATTAACCATCTGGGTAAAGTTGAATGTAAGGATTGTGTCAAGAAAATCTTTGCATTGCCGGTTGTGTGCCTCTAGATTTGCCCAGTTAATGTCCGGAAAATTAAAATGGCCACGGAGCATAAAATTCGCAGACGGGAAGCGTCAGTAAAGATTCGCTAGTACAGAATTTAGTTCATGGTTGAAAGAAACATCACAGTCAGGAGCGCGATAACAGGCAATAATCACAGTCATACTTGGCCGAAGTGATATATTTACACGCAAAATTTCACGTTGACAGTTCAATTTGGTGACATATGAATGAACACTTTCTTTCACAAAAATCAAAATGCCGCCTCCCCTGCGCCCCAACCTATCAAGCCTGTGAACAGCGTATGTTTCGCTATCATTTAGTAGCTCGTGGTCAGCAATATTTGGATGCAGCCAAGATTCCGTGAGTATAGCAAGGTCAGTAATGATGTCTTTCAAGATAGATTCTAGGGCGTCTTTCTTAGGCAGGTAAGTACGCATGTTTGCGAGCAAGACCGACATATTCTTATAAACAGGGACAGTAATCGAGGCGAGGCAGGTCTGGGGGGAGAAGAGGGACGCGCATGCCTGGAGAGACGCACTGACCGCTATGCCGTCAGTTCAACTATACAATCACATTCAGCATTGTACGTGAATTGCTTGCTATCAAGCAGCAGCTTGTCAAAGCGAAGTTTAAATGATCTGCCACTCTGTTGTCCATGAAGATAAAGTTTCCTTCGCGCCTGTTGAACTCTGGCTGAGTAGTCCTCGCGAATCGAAAAATTCTTGCCCTTGAGCTTAGAAGCTGCTGCAGGAATTCTTGATTTAGCTTTAAATCTTGCGTATCTTACAACAATAGGCCTAGTTTTGTCTTGCTGGTAACGACCAAGTTGGTGTGCACGCTCCAAGTCGTCTGTACTAACGGATAAACCGAGTTGCTCGGAGAAGAACGATACTATTTTTGTCTGGGACTCAAGCCAAGTCTCACCCTTTGTGTCTTGACTTCCACAAAAAAGTAAGTTCGAACGACGCAGGCGATTTTCTGCATCATCGCATTTTTCGGTAAGAAATTTGATTTCAGTGGAAAGTTTTGCAAGGCTACCATTCACGTCCGCCTTTAAACCTATATCGTTTGACTGAGTCGACTGGACAATATTTTCCAGGGTATTAACGCCAGCCGAAAGGCTGGTCACGAGGGTCTCGATGCTATTCTGTGATGCTCCGATTAGAGAAAGTTCGGACACAAAAGAGCTTTGTGATGTTCATATGCGAGATATGGCATTTGCAATAGTTTCAATGGACGGCGGTGAAACGTCATTTGGTCTTGGGTTTAATTCTACGTCGCCCGACAGCGACAGGAGCAGAGTAATTATGTTAGCATTGATGTACAGAGATAACATTTCACACAACATCCCACAAGTTCCAATAACACAAGGCGGGGGGGGGGGGGGGCACGACACCGCAAGAAAACAGCGATTTCCAGAGCGGACACAAGCCGCGTTCGGAAGGTAACTGACCTGCGTCAAGAAGGGGATTTTTGTGACCACTGTCGTTGCGGTGGCGTGCCCCAACTGGCCCCAGTCCGGTGGTGCAATGAAACAAACCTCGCGAAATATGACCAATACCAAGTGACTGCACTCCCACCGGCATCATAAAGCAGCACCCTCAAATAAGCTGATTGGAAGCAACTGATTTGCCTGTTGCGAACCCGAAAAGACAGCGTATTAATTACGGCAGGAGCACCAACAGCAGGTTTCGCGGCTTCTCAGCTATTCCTTGCCCTGATTTCTACGTCACACTTATTATCCGTCTCTCAAGTTCGACTGACTGACATTGATAATAAAAGTCCCTCGATAACCTCTTCCGTGATTTGGTATGCGCATAGCCAAGTAAACATTAAAAAAGCTTGAAATGATTCAAAGGAAAGCAATTAGATTTGTTTACAATCCCGACAGTTTCTTTACATTCACCACCACACTTCTAGATAACGCTAACCTGGATACATTGCAGACAAGAAAACAACATGATCGTTTGAAACACATGTTTTTACTTTATCGGGACAAGCTGCGCATAAACAAGGACACGTACACAGAATCCGTTAATCGGTAATCCACGCCATCCGACCACCTAAAAAAACTGAGGGATTATTCTTGGAAGACAAGAGCTTTTAAAAATTGTTTTTTTCTGCGCACCGTTACTGAATGGAAAGCTCTTTCTGCCGATACAGTAAATTGTACTGTTGAGTCGTTCATGGCAAAGCTGCGGCAAGAATCCACTTGACCTTACCTAATTGTACATGCCCCCCCCCCCTTTTCCTATACGGCCTCGTTCAACGCACGCTCACTACGCTTCAATTGACGTTTTCTAGTACTTTTTCAGCGTGCTAAAAATATTTGCTTGGCGTCATGTGTATCTTTCGGTGTTCGCAAGGCGTAATGTTTTACAAATGTATCTTTCTCTGATTATGGTATGTTCACTCATTGCGGAGATGTTTGTCAAGAGAGGTCTGTGGCCGTCATTCTGCCCTTGAATTGTAGAACATTTAGTGTTCGAGTTCCTAGCGTTTGTTTCTTGTACCTGTGCATGAATCACGTTCTACCTAGTACCTGCATTGGACTTGCTCCGGCAACATTTCCTGTTGCGCTTCTAGAATTGTTTCTCTTTGTTTCCAAATCTGTTTTTGTGTTATAAGCCACTCCTGCCTAAGGCCCCATATGAGAGGTCGGCAGTACTCCTGAAATAAATAAATAAATAAATAAATAAATAAATAAATAAATAAATAAATAACGTGGCCGAAGCGCCACTCTGACCACGCACGAATCGCGAAAAGCAATGGAATATACAAAGAATGTTTGAAACTCCCGCCTCTGCTTATACCGAATCGACAGTGCGTGCGCGCAGCTATATTTCACGCCAGAAATTTGCTTCGAACCAAAGCCAACTTAAAGGGACGGTTTTAGTTTTCATGTCAGTGTATGCGCGCTCCAAAAACAGGTGCATGGCACGAAATGAAAGCGAAATAAACAGACCGGGATGCGACGCACGTGTTGAGAAAAGGCAAAACCGTTGGTTAAAAAGTAAATTACCAATTCTAAATGAGCCGAATTGGCAATTGGGACGCCTGCACAAAAACAAACAAAAAACACGTTGGATTTCAGTGTGCCCTTATTATCTATAAATCTTTAAGCGCCGTTCAACGCCAGCTGCTGCCTACAGGACGTGTTCGAATGGGTGTCCTGCAGCTACGCAACACTGAGTCCGCTTTAACCCATCTTCACTGGCTTTCTTGATGACAGACACTGGAGTTTTAGGGCAGACGTCCGTTATCTTGTCGTTATCTGACGTTCGCCTCAATCACGTAAGCAAGCTCTTTCACATAACCTCGAAGAAAACAATCGAGTGGCGAGAGGTCAGGTGACTTTGCCGGCAAATTTACAGTCCCGTTCCTTCCAATTTATTGCGCATTAAAAGACTCATCCAGCCGATTTCGTGCTCGGCTACTACGTTGTGCTGGTGCTCCATCTTGCTGATACCACATAAGTGGAAGACATGACAGCGGGAGTTTGATGAGAAACACATCCACTACTCCTTCAAGGATTTCTTCCAGGTAACGCTGTCCAATCACTGTGATCGAAGAAGATGGGACCGATTATAGCACCGGGATAAACTCCGAATCATGGATTGAACGACCACTCGTACTGGTCTCGACTGCGCTTTACGCAGTGTGCAATGTAGTAACTCCAATAGTGTGCATTATGCAAATTTACCTGCTCGTTTCTGCGAAAATTGGCTTCATGTGTGCACGTGATATTGCCCAAAATGTCTGGTGACTCATCGGCTTTCGTGAGAACCAAATTGGAGAAATCTAGACGATTGTACAGGTCCCTATCTTCCAAGCACTGTTGCTGGTTAAAGTTGTACGGCTGAAAGGCCGTCGTTCAGTATCCTCGAAACTGGTGAGTTGGTAATTGGTACCTGGGCGGCCACGTCCCATACGCTAGCATGAGGGTTGGCGGCCATAAATGCTAAAACATTCGTGTGTCGGCTAGGACTCGAAGATGGAGTTCTACGCCGTTGTTTCGCGCCGCTCTCGGTTTGTCTCAGGTTTTTATCATTTGTGCTGATAGCCGACGCGTTTGGTCTACCACCACACTTCCATGACTGATATATATTTACGGCCTTCCTCTTGTCATTTCCAGCTCTCAAGACAATGACCATTTTTACCTTCTGCTCATTAGAGAAAGAGATGGCGATTCGGACGAAACAAAAGGCACATTTAAACCTCTGTTCTGGCGCTCTCAATTGGCTTTCGTTGTGATAGGTTTCGTGCCAAAAAAAAAGAAAGAACATCCGTGCACTTTATCTACGCTAACACAAGAGCTGTCACAGCTTGTTTCCAACTAACACCAAACGCGACGTCTTCGTTGGCCGAGGCGCGGAAGATAAGACCCGAGTTCCACCCCAATGCTTTTCTTTATTTCCTTTATTTCGTTATGGATAACTCAGAGGGAGCCTGTCCGAGGGCGCTGCTTTATGAAGCAGGTGGGGGCTCAGTCACGTGGCATTTTTCAAATTTCGCGGGGTTATTTACTGTTGGAAAATAGAGCGCAATTTGTACTTGGCTAAAAATACCGCAGTTAGATCTCCCTAAGCTGTGCCTACAAATGCCTCACTGACACTTTGATAATTAGGACATCACGTCTCGAGTTAGACAATTGGTTATAATTACCTAAATAAAGCTCAATAATGAAAAAATTACTGGCAGCTGCTGCACTGTACCGGAAACACTATGCACTTGCATTTTTTCTAGTAACGCAATTGCTCTTTTTTATAGATTAAGTGCATGATAGTTAACTTTGACACCCTGTATATATTTTTGACCTCTGCATGCCAGTAACGATGTTTCCATCCCGTAATAAATGCTTGAATAAATAGCAGTGTTTTTTAATGAGTCATTAGCTTTGCTTACTGGAAAGAGAGGCGATACTGAGACACATATACTTAACGTGCATTTCACACGGCTTTGATAAAAAGCTCTGCCGAAGAGGTCACGAAAGTCTACAGGTTTTTTTCAGGGTCAAACAACCACGCATAGCGTTTTGAACCGAGGTGAACATACAGCAACATATGCATTCTCTTAGCATAGAAAGAATTGTTGATAGGCTACCTCCTTCTCTTTAGAAAATATAATAATATTTGTCCTGTGTATATATCTAAATATATTGTGCATATGCATGGTGTTTACAGCGGAAATTTAAAATAATGTTGAAGTGAGAAAGCACGAATGAGGCAGCCGCTGCTCATACTTCCAGTGCAATTGTTCTCATCTTGTCAAGATTTGCAGAAATAAAGCAAAGTATGAATTAAAATCTGTGCACGTCTATGCCAGCAATAATGCACTGAGCGATTACCCAAAACAAAATTTTAATTGATAAGCTCGAGGCAAGTCAAATGAAACCCCAAACGGCGCGGGCGGCAGAACTCTGGCACTGCCAGGTTAGTTTGGGAGCGGGGCGGGCTCAGCCTACTCCGAAAAACTCCGGAGGGGGCTCGGGCCCCGCAGCGGCCCCGTAGTCGGCGCCCATGTGCAAGGTAACACGCATCCAAGATAACATGCGCAGCAACGACTGGCTAGGTCAATCCCCTGCTTTCCGTTCCTTTCCTTCAGCGCGCGCTCACCTCCCTTCTTATCTTCATCAAAGAGAGGGGGCGGGGCATCAAGTCCCTATCCATCTCGACTCGTCGTCTCATGCTTTCCCTCGGGCCTACTGCAAACGAAGCCGCAAGGTGCGATATAATCTTATTGCACTTCGAATTTATATGGAACGTCACTTCAACGGTGATGGTGGCGACGATGATGGAAGTTCGCCTGCAGTGCCTCTGTCATTTATATCACAAAAAAAGCAGGCGCATGGTTCAGCCACCCTTCTGCCAGGTGCCGTGCAAAATTGCGGTTGCGGAATTGTTAGTCAACGTATATGTCTGCCTTTAACTATCACGTTTATTTTTTACGATTAGGTGTCCGTATGTCAATATTGTTTTTAAATTCGGTTCCGCGTTGTTCCGCATGCGTGATCACTTCTACCTGTATAGATGTGTAGTTTCCTCAAAAAATTATTTCGCATCTAGAACGTGCCTTCTGCTGTATTTCCTCTGTGTTCAGTTTTTTCGTCGCACTTGAAAATGTTATCAAGACTAACGTCAGCCATCTAGCCCGGTTATACATTTTCTGCAATGCTTAACTTTACCTTCTCTCATTGCTACGGATTTACAATAACAAAAAAGGTATTATTTCTGGATTTCAAAGCGTCAGGGTCCTATTGGACGTTGCGCAACTCAATCGATGTGACGACGGCGTAGGCGCGCGAAAGCATTCTCACTGCAGTATCGTGCGAAGCTGAAGTCGGCGAGCTTCACGTAGTTTGTCGACGTGAACAGGATGTTCTCGCACTTGAGGTCTCGATGGGCTATGTCCTTGTAGTGCAGGTAAGCCAACGCGCTGGCCATCTGCATAAAGTACTGGTATGCTCTCTTCTCCTTGAACCGCTTCACCTTCTGCGCAAAGAATGCAGAACATTAGATATCAATAATATAATGTACGTGCGCTATACCGTCAAGGTATTAAAAACGGCTTCCATTCTATTTTGGCAAGGAGACTTCCACAATTTTTTGAAAAATATTTAGCGCTGCCCCCACTGCGCCTGTCTGTCATGCGACGTCAGGAAATCGGCAAAAACACTGATCTTTAATGACGTTTACACACTGATTATGGATGATTGGCACCAAAAATGATACGAAATAGCGAGCCCAAAGAAATACATTGACGGCATTGCCACCAAGTACTGACTGATTTCATTCGTTGAGGGTGAAAAAGATTTATAACCACAATCACTCTTTTTGGGCCAGTGACGAGCCCTACTGGTCCAGGCATTTCTTTTCGCCCACTGAGCGCCATGATCAAGCAGCGATATTTTCGTCGTTATTGGTGTGAATACCGTGTGATTAAATCGGGCCAGCTTCCCAGTCAACTGATTCTTTGAGGGTGCAGTGGGCAGGAAAGACGCAGAAGTCTAGCTTGCCTGAGTTATAAAAATGGCAGTGCAAAGTGAAGTGGCTGCAGCGACAAAGGTCGCCCCTGCAATGCCGCAATAGACGTATAACAGTGAAAGATGGATGGATGGATGTTATGAGCGTCCCCTCTAGAACGGGGTGGTGGGTTGCGCAACCAAGCTCTTGCTATTATACTGCCTAATGTCCTATATAAGTTAAACAATAAAAAAATAATAATTAACACCATGAACTCCCACAGCCAAATTTTCTGATACCCTATTGCTAATTGTGCTTTTGTACGTGTCCGTTTTTTGTCGTTGTCCTACTTTTCGTCCACGAATCCTCCAATCGCCTCTTACTAACGCCTATTGCAGCCATGTTTACTTTTCCACTGCTCCCGCTGAACCTAATAGCTTCAAGGAGGTCAGTGTTGCCTAAATCGACCGCTAGGTAGACGTCTTCACATTCTAATAAAACATGCTCCATAGTTTTCCTAGCTTTACCGCTGCAGGCACATGCTTCTTGTTCCTTCTTATATCTCGCTTTATAGGTGCGTATTCTAAGGCATCCCAATCTCGCTTCGAAAAGTAATGAGCTTCCCTTTGAGTTATCATAAATTATTTCATTTCTGATTTCGTTTTTCTCTTAAGTAGTTACTCATGGCAGGTTTCCTTTCCATTGCCGCCACCCATGAGATTATTTCAGCCTCTCTGACTTTCCGCTTGACCTTCTTTGTTGCTGTGTTGCCCACCCTACAGGCAACATACTTGCTGGTAAGCTTCCTAGTTCTTTTCCTCCACTGTGAATCAATGTTTTTCCTGCACAGGTACCTGAACACTCTCCCAGCCCATTTACTTTCTTCCATATTCCTCAGCCGTTCTTCATACCCAATTCTACTGCGAGTTTCCCTTACTTCAAAACTAGTCCAGCCCATATCACCCTGCAGAGCTTCATTTGTAGTCTTCCCGTGAGCGCCCAGTGCGAGGCCACCCCCTGACCTTTGGTTCCCATCGAATCCTGATTGTTCCCCTGATTTAAAGCAAATAACCGCTTTTCCAAAAGTAAGTCCTGGAATCATTACACCTTTACACATACCTCGGAGGACCTCGTACCTATTGTATCCCCATAGCGCTCTGTGCTTCATTATGGCTGCATTTCTCTCCCCCTTCACTGTTATTGTTTTTTCCTGTGTTTCCATATATCTATTGCCCTCGTTTATCCATGTAACAAGGTATTTATATTCTATTACCCGAGGTATTTACTGGCCCTGTATCTACACGGTCTGTTCACTATTTTCATTGAATACCATAACAACTGGGGCCGTTTTCTGTAGCGGTTCGCTTTGGAACCGGTTCGGTCTGGCTGTTGCCATTGGTCGGCGCTTCGTTGTCGTCATCCCTGGTGGGCGGGACGACAAATTTTGTTGAAGTCACACGGGTTGTCAATTATCTGGAAAGGAACCGGTTCCCTGCTACGAGAGGAACCGCGGAGAAGTGGTTCGCTCGAGGGTCGCGCGCGGTGGAGAGCATGGTGTCGAGGGTTGCTAGGGCAACCGTGGCTGCCGGCTAGTCTCGCGCCAGCTGACGAGCCGGCACCTATACGAGACGAGACAGAGACGGCAATGGCGGCTTTTTTGGTTGTTTGGCTGCTGGTGAGCGCCGAAAGACAACGACGCGACGAGAGGCAACGACGCGACGCGTTCGGCATGACCGAAGAAGAGTTTCGAAGGCATTTCAGGTTCTCCAAAGACATAGTGCGACGTCTTTGCGATGAGCTGGAAGAACATCTCGGACCTCAAAGATTTCGTGGTGTCGACACTACGATGAAAGTGCTGTGCGCGCTGCGGTTTTTCTGCCACCGGGAGCTTCCAACATTGCGTCGGGAATGAAGAAGCGATTGCACTGTCGCAGCCTTCGGTAAACCGGATCATTACAGCCGTCGCCAAGGCCATTACGGTTGTGAACAAAGAAAAAGGATGGGTTAGATTCCCATCCACGGCGCAACAGAAAGCCGCCGTCAGCTGTGCTGGCCCAACACACACGACGCCTTTGCTAGGTAGGGGTGCTCCTCGACAAATGAAACGAGTATTTCGCGCTGCCTCGCTGAAACATGAGGACGCAGCCGCCTGTCCTTGTGCGACGACATCGTTTCGGTTTCGGCGCGCGAACAAGTCCAAAACGTAAACAAAGCTAGCGAGGCAAGTTGTTTGCATAACGTATGGCACACCACCTAGCGACTAAATAAGAAAACAACACAAATGAAATTACAACTCCCAGTAGCCGTCTGCGCCGCAAGCTCCCATTTATTACTGAAAATTACATTTGCAGTGTTCTATACAAACCAATGTTTTTTTATCAAACCAGCAACATCCTTCAATTGCTACACCGTCCCCTAAGTACAAACAAAAATGATGACGTGTCTTCCGACAGACCTCCGCTCGTTGATTCGTTTCCCTCCCACCGCCCCGTTCCACTCTTTCTCCGAGTGACGTGATCCAGACGTAACAGCCAGACCGAACCGGTTCCAAAGCGAACCGCTACAGAATACGGCCCCTGATTTTCTAACACTAAATTTCAAACCTAAATTGTTGCCTTCCTGTCCACAGATATTAGCCAGACGTTGCAAATCATTTTGCTTGTTAGCTAGCAACACAATACCGTCCGTATAAAATAAACGTGTAAGGTGCTGCTCTACTACTGTACCCACCTGTTTGTATGAGAGAATAAAGCCGATATTATTTCCTTCTAGCGCCCTCTCCATCCTCACCATGTATACAACATATACAGCAGTGGGGATAAAGAGCACCCCTGCCTCAGTCCCTTGTTGATATGAACTTTCTCCTCGCTCGTCATCCCTTCGCATTCAACGCAAACGGTATTTTCTGGGTAAATCTCTCTCGAAACCTGTAGACAGTCGTCACCTAAGCCTTACCCTTCCAGAATATCCCACAGTATGTTGCGGTCTACGTTGTCATAGGCTCCTGTAATGTCTAAAAAGGCCACATATAACGGTCTGTTTTCTACTTTTGATATTTCAATACACTGAGTAAGAACAAATAAGTTATCGTCTAAACGCCTACCTATTCTGAAGCCTATCTGAAGTTCTCCCAAAGTGCCATCATTCTCTGCCCAAGCTTCAACCTTTAATTTGACTGTCTGCATTGCTAGCCTGTATATTACCGATGTAATCGTCAACAGTCTATACGAGTGAATTCTATCTTTCTCCCCTTGCCTTGGTAAATTAAATTTATTCTACTTTGTCGCCAACTGTCTGGTATTCGTATATCTTTTAAAGTTTGTTCCACTGCTTTCACCAGATCTTTCCTACTTTCTGGTCCTAGTTCATTAATCAGCCTAACGGGAATCTCGTCTAGCCCTGTGGCTGTGTGCTTAGGAATTCTCTCTTCCGCTTTCTTCCAGTTGAAATTTGTCAGCACAACCTCCTTTTCCATTTGGGTCTCTTTCATGCTCTTTTTTGCTTCAAATACAATCTCGTCATTGCCTTTTAAAGATTTGGCTGTTAGTTTTCGGATGTAATTTATTGCCGCTTGTCCTTCCAGTCTGCTTTCGTCTTCGTCTAGGATATGTTGTTGTATTGTTGTTGATTTCCTGCCTAATAATTTTATGTGGTTCCAAGATATTCCAGGTGCGGCATTCTTTTTCTCACGTATTTCCGACAACCAACGTTTACTTTCACCTTTTATCTTTGCTTGCACCAGTATTTGAACCAGAGACTTTTTCTCCCGGTATATTTCCCATTTACTGGTTACTTCAACCTGCGGCAACTGCGCCTTCTTTGCCTGCCTGTGCTCTCGAGATGCTTTCTGTCGTTCTGCGATCGCTTTTCGTATCTCCCTGTTCCACCAGCTTTTCGGTTTCTTTGTTCCTTTCCAACGAACATGTTGTTTCTTTTTCCGCATTTCAGTCGTTATTACACTTTGAAGCTCACCATATTCCCACTCTTTACTTGGCCATTTGCCAAGTTCTTCCTCGGCTCTAGTGACTATATTTGCTATTTCTGCAGCCTTCAAATTTGGACTGGCCATTTCGCGCTCCTTTCTCTCTTTCCCAACTACATATCTCATTTTCAGTATGATACGTTTATGGTCACTCTCTATGCTGCTATACCCTTCCTCATCAACATTTCTCTCAACTTATCATGAATTCCTTCTGTCATCAGACAGTAATCAATGGTCGTTTGCAGGTTTGCCACTTCCCACGTGATCTGCACTTCACACTTAGGCCCTCTATTCACGGTGCCAAGGTCATATTGCTCACAAAGGTGTAGCATTGACTTCCCGTTGTTGTCGGTATAGCCATCTAAATCCTGTATGTCGGCATTCATGTCACCTAATAGGACAATTTCAGCGCCGCTCCCGAGACCCTTAATATCAGCGCTTATGCATTCCCCTAACTCTTTATTCTTCTCTGTGCAATTATTTGCGGTCCACAAATACGTAACGCTGTACTCCGCAGCTACCCTCTGGCGGTGGTCAATGTCCGCCCGTATACGCGTCGCGTCGACACAACAAACCTGTTCCGGCTCCAGTTTTTCGCGAATGCTCTGTAGCTCTCAATGTAATGTAGGTATCTTTCAGATAGTTATACTGAAGTTGGCCGCTGAAATGGCTCTATCATTATGCCGAGTTTTGTTTACTTTTCATAGTTAGTTAGTTCACAGTGGAGTTGTAAACATTACAGAATTACCGTCTGCTGTCAGTACAAGGTCGTTTACGGAGGGAGCATTGTTACAGAATATAGCTGTAACTTTGGATTTATCGTAACTATCCCGAAAAAAATTATACAACAAATATCTGCTAAGAGGACTATAATAGTATGATGAGTTTAATCTATATTCCATGATTACGTAGTTCACAGTGAAGTCGTAAATGTTGTGAAATTCCCGTCATCCAGGCGTCGGTACATGCACACTTCACTACTTAAAGAAAGAGTAAGAATAAATCACTCCACAGTAAAAGGATGTATTCGTAGTATGCGTTGTTCAATAATAATAATAATAATAATAATAATAATAATAATAATAATAATAATAATAATAATAATAATAATAATAATAATAATAATAATAATAATAATAATAATAATAATAATCTTAATTGCGCAAAGGAATACAGAATACAAGAAACGGGCCTGTCAACGCCACAAGTGGCTTGAAGGTCTTCGCCCGGCAAAATCAGCGGACGAGCGTGCAATATTTATTTTACCATAGACATCTGTCAAGATAATCCAGGAGGATTAACAGTTAGGAAGCTTAACACGCACAAGAAGCAAAACATATAGCAAAAATCAATAATCGACACCAAGATGTACATTTTTTTTAGAAATGACGAACACCATTCGTTACAAATGTTGAAGCAACCATGTTACAGCGAATAAATCATGTTCTTCAATGCCTTTTTTGATGTAATGGAGAATGCCCCATTTGTCCAATCGTTCTGAATTTTGGGCACATAAACACAATGCCTAGCTTCACCATATATTGTTGAGTATCGCGGAACTATAAAGCGAACAGTACTATGAAGGCTTCGGGGGGCTGTAACATACTTTAATCTCATTGAACCAAAAATGCCTTAGCACCGCAGCTTGCGAGAACAGAGTCCAAAAGCATGGAAGGCCAAGCACTGAGAAGATGTTACCATTTGTGGTTGATGGAGTGTTGTAGACTATGCTTTTTTAGTATGTTTTTAGAAAGAAATCAAAAAGGTTTTGCTATCGGCCGAGGCAGAAAGCAAAAATAGCAATCCCGTATCGAAGAGTGCTGTGGACCAAGGCATGCGCAACAGTTTTCTTTTACTTGAAGCGGCACGATAGATTTAAGGTGCAAGAATAACCACGCAGCGCTCCTAACTTTATCGCGAATATGCGATAGGTGACTATGCCACGACGTATCGCTGTCGAAGGATACTCCCAGGGGTTTTGCCGAGTTCACGTAGTTAACCGGCACGCATCGACACGGATGACACTTCCGACTGCGCAGTAAAATCGGCGCATTGATTACGGTTTGCTTTAAAGGCGATCTGAAGCAAACAAGTTGGGTTTTTAAGGCGTTAACCTTTAGACAGTTATCAACGAACCAAGTTATTGTATTGTCCACATTATTCTGAAGATTTGTGATAGCCATATTGTACGAAAAAAGTTTTGACAGCAATATAGTGTCGTCAGCGTATTGAAATATCGAACGATTTGAAACAACCCGACATAAATCATTAATGAATATATTGAAACATAGAGGTGAGAAAATGGAACCTTGAGGAACTCCGGCTTTCAGTGCAAGCTCATTACTTGCATTTATTGTTCTATCCAAGACAACCACTTGTGACCGTTCTGCGAGATAGTTTTTGAGGACATCCTAATATTGGCCCGTAAAACCACTGGAATATAATTATGTAATAGAATCCCGTGATGAACTGTATCGAAAGCTTTAAATATGTCCAAAAATAAAGCAACGCTAAACAGATTTTGATCAAGAGCTGAAAACAGTCATCCGAGAACTCCTCCAGAAGAACTACGGTGCCACGACCAGTAAAAAAACCGAACTCACGGGTCGACCAAATTGAATATCTTTCAACAAAAGATGTCATGGATTTTAAGAGAAATTTTTCAATAATATGAGAACGTATGGGTAGTATAGAAATAGGCGGATGTTTTTTGATGTCATCCCTTTTCCCTCCTTTAAAGAATAGGTAAAGAATTGCTGTGTTAAGCTATTTTGGGATAAACGCGGTATCAAGAAATTTTTTCATCAAGAAAAGTAGTATATCGGATAAGGCTGCAAAGTTCCTTTGTAGCAGATTCGCTGATAAACCGTCGATTCCAACAGGCTTACTGCACTCAAAGGTGAAAATTATTTCACGGAGTTGACTTTCTGAAATTCTACGTAGAAATACGGACGCTGAAAGGGATTCTTTAAGCCCTGTATTGGACGGTCTGACATGAACAAACCTTCTCGGAACTCAGCGCGAACAAATGGTTGAATTTATCTGTGAGCTCGACTGATTCGCCTGAAAAAAAAAAAAGAAATTGGGCACACATTTGAGGTAATTTTGCCACGAAGATAATTTATCACCCGCCGTGGTTGCTCAGTGGCTATGGTGTTGGGCTGCTGAGCACGAGGACGCGGGATCGAATCCCGGCCACGGCGGCCGAATTTCGATGGGGGCGAAATGCGAAAACACCCGTGTGCTTAGATTTAGGTGCACGTTAAAGAACCCCAGGTGGTCAAAATTTCCGGAGTCCTCCACTACGGCGTGCCTCATAATCAGAAAGTGGTTTTGGCACGTAAAACTCCAAATATTATTATTATTAAGATAATTTATCAGTGGCCATGTTCTTGCCGCATTTCTGGATGACTGATGAAATTTTTCGAATAAGTACTGGCGTTTCGTGTACCTTATCAAAGCAACCACCCTATCTATTGCGGCTTTGTAGTCGAGACGTAGGTTTTTATTTTTTGAGGCATGTTTACACTGTTTCCAGTGCATATCTCTGTAAGAAATGGCAAGCATTATGTCCGTGGTCAACCAATTATAATTCTTTCTACGCTTCTGTACTATAATGCATTTAGAAATGTTCTAAAACTACTATTTGGTCGCAAAAGATACTATATATCTTCTGCGGTGGATTTGAATCAGTTATAGCCATCGAATTAAAACCGTTAATGAGGTTGTCTAATACCCTCTGGTCGGTAATAGTGATGTAAATTGAGTTGAGTAGAACTTGTTGCTGGGCGAGTTGGTTGGGATCTAAAGAATGCATTGTTGCGCCAAAAAAGGAAAATAAAGACTCGGGAAGGAAAAGTACGAAACGACAAACAGTCGTTTTCAGCCCTTTCAGTTTTCAGATTTCAGCGCTCAATCTGTCGTTTCGTGCTCTTCCTTCCCAAGTCTTCATTTTCCTTTTTTGGCGCAACAATTTATTCTGTAAATTGAGTTATTGGGTGTGGTGGTTCGATGAGCAGTTGGCATTGGAGAAGATGGAGACGAACGACAAGCGACGAGATAGTGATCCGCGAAACGTTGCAAAATAACACAAGAAGCAAAGGAGTAGTTAGGAGCGCGTGAAGCGATATGGTCCAATATGACATTGTTACGTGGTCACCAACTATTTCTTCCTGGGTAGGAGCGGTTATAGTATTAGTAATACCGTACGAGGACAAGAGGGACAAGTAGTCGGATACAGAGCCTACTCTTGGACATGGGGTATTTATATTCATGTCTCCCACTCAACATAATTCTTCCACTGAATTCCATGAGATCAACACTTCTTCAAGCTCCAGAAAACGGGTAACACTGTTGCAAGGTTGCCATAACAGAGCTAGCAACCTTAAACATCGAGTACCGCAAGATACCGTCAGCGCTACACATTCGGCATGAACGAAGTTCACGTCAATGGATGTAACGCCAAACGTATTTCTAATAAAGATAGCGACCCCACCCCCTCGTCGGTGAGGCCGCGTCAAGAAACGGCATTGATAGCCTGGCACTGAAAAGGCATGTTTGCATACATCTGAAACATTGATTTCTGTCAGGACAAATACGTCAACAAATCCTATTCCCGATGTGGCAACAAGCTTGAATTCTTCCCAGTAGTTTCGAAGACTTCTGATATTGGTGTTTACGTCAGTAAATTCATTCTGTTAGCTGTGACCAAATGTGTCATTAAAAGACTGACAGTTTGAGATCTGGCTGCAGGCGTTGGTCATAGTACAGTTACATAAATTTATCTAAGTCTGCCGATCTGGTTAGTCGAAGGGTCGAGTTTTTGGTATTTTTCACATTAATCTTGCCATGCCTAATCCAAGCAGACCTGTACTCGTGTTTAGCACCAGTCCTTGCACGCCAGAATAAGTCTCGAGTGAGTCTTGTCAAGTTGTCGTTGAAAAATATTGTTTGGCGCTTTCCAGATTCGAAAAGAGTTTGAAGCTTCCTGCGGGCTTCAAAAACTTTTCTCGGGATTCCATGGAAGTGAAGCGCACAAGAACCCTAGGAATAGCGCCGCGCCTGCCCAGTAGATGGTGGATTGTTTCAACTTAGGACAGGGAAAAACTTTTGACTGCTACATTTCGGGCGATATTGCATAAGACTTCCTTGAGGTTTTCGTCCGTTTCATCCTTGTGACCATGGATTTCCATGTTCATGTTGCAGCTGTATTCTTCACTGTCATTTAGTTCTGCTTGTATCCGTTCTTGGTGTTCGGCTTGCGTCTGTGCAGCTGCTCTAAGGGTGGGTATTTCTACAGCTCGAGAAGGCGCTTGTTGCTCGGTTGCTTTTAATTCTTCGAAAACAGAATCGCACTGTGGCGCCGTAAAATTCACCGAGCTCCACGATTCTTTGACTGTTGTGGTTAATGTGGATACTTCTGTTCTCAAAAGTAGCAACAAATCAACCTTGGTATAAAGCTCCGGTAAGCATTGCAGACTTGTTTGATATCTTGTAGTTGCGAAAGCAATGCCGATTCCACGCCCGTACTGTCATCGACCTAGGCAGCATCAGACAGAGCTGGAACCGTCTGTGCTTCCTTTTTTTTTCTGCAGTTCTGCATGTCTTGCATACCCACACGTCTCGTTTTGCTGTACGCATTATATTAAAGGTGTTCGACGCAATTCCAGAACAGTTTTGACCCGAATAAGAAAATTTATAACTCGCGCAGGTTATGAATTTGCCATCATCGGGCAGTGATTTGTGGCAGGTAATACACTCCGTCATTGTCATGCAGGAGAGGCGTACAAGGCCTTAGGCGTACACAGTGGACAGTCAGCGGCAAATTGAAAGTCGAGAGATATCAGCCAAACGACACGCGACCTGTTGGAATACAACGTATTAGCTTGGGCAACGCACTCGCCGCTGACTGCAAAGGATCCCCGCTGTACGCTGGCTGAAGTAGCCTGCAGGTAAATACTGCTTTCCAGACGAGTTGGCCCCTTGTCGTCAAAGTTAGCAGAATGGTCGGCACTGATGAAGGTGATAGCAGCGTCCAGAGTAACACGAGGGCTGCATCAAGGTCAACTCCTGTTGGAATACAACGTGTTAGCTTGGGCAACACACTCGCCGCTGACTCCCAGTAATACAATAATAATAATAATAAGAATAAGAATAACATTCATAATAATAACCATATCTTTATTGCCATAACACATATACAGAGTTATAATCAGGCCTGTCTAAGCCTACAAGGGCTTGTGGGGCATTGCCCTGCACAATAGGAAATAGGTTGAAAAACATTTAAATAGGAAAACAATCACATATCAAAGAAAACTGACGCTGTTAGTTAAGGCGGGCGACACTACATTTGGCTGCGCAAATTTATTACAGCAGTACCTACAGTACAAGCTTACATAAACCAGACAACACCACACAGAACAACACAAAATGCACGAATTCGATACTTTCAAACAATTTCCACATAAATGTTATGTGAGAGAAGAAGGCAAAACAAATGTGAAGGTGGAACATTTTTCGCCTACAGAGCACGGATCCTCTTTTTAAGTGATATTTTCGATGTTGGTGTGAAAATGTCCTCTGGTAGTTTGGTAAACAGATTAGGAACGTACACACATCGCCGGGCCTCACCGTACCTCGTTGCGGAACGAGGCACAGTGAAATGCAAGCCCGAACGGAGCATGCGCACAGGTTTGTGTTCAACTTTGAAATCCGAGTCCCAAAAATGACGTAACACCACTGTTTCAACGAACAATGAGCGGAATGAAGGAAAACCTTCGGCGGTAAATATGTTTCGAGATGAAAGCAGAGGCGAGTTATGCGCTACACTTTGGAACAGGTTTTTTTTAAAAGAGCGTTCACCCGGCTCTCCCAACGCACAGAACAGAAGGCGAAAATTGTGATGCCATAACTTAATATTCCATAGGCAGGACCATGCACAATTGTTTTTTTTTACCGATAAAGGAACTATTCTCTTACAGTGATAGAGTAGCCAAGCAACACTTCGGAGTTTACTTCATAAGTACGCTAAATGCGATTCCTGCGACATATTCGAGTCAATAAATACACCCATCTACTTTGTAGACTGCACATATTCCACTGGAGTACAACTACATTGCGAACATAACTTATTGTTCAAAAAGATATGTTCATCTATCGATCTCAAATTCAAGGAATTCCTGAAGGAAATCAGCTTTGTTGTTGAATTATTGATTACAAGAAAGTTTTTATAAAACCAATCAATTACATTATGGACGTCTTTTTGTAGCATATTATTTGCCCATTTGTAGCATAAGTGCTTTGCTGGCATAACAGTGCCATCGGCGTATTGAAAAATTGTGCATTTCGAAACAGTGGACGCAAGGTCATTCATGAAAATATTAAACAGGAGCGGGGCTATGATAAACCCTTGAGGCTCTCCAGCTTTATTAGGCAAAATAGAACTAGAGTGATTGCCTAAGAGTATTTTTGCGATCTGTTCGATATATAACTTTTAAGGATATCATGAAATGGTCCCCGGAAGCCCAATAAATGTAATTTGTTGAACAAAAGGTCGTGGTTAACTGTCTCAAAGGCTTTACTAATATCTAAGAATAATGCAATGCTAAACCACTTTTGGTCGAACGCTGAAAAAATTTCATCCGGAAAGGATTCTAAAAGTAAGGTAGTATCTTAACCGGTGACAAAACCAAACTGATCAGGGGCATAAATGAGTACTTGTTAATGAAGGGAAGCATTGTTTCCAAGAGAAACGTTTCTTGCACTTAGGTCAGTGTAGGCAAAATAGACATAGGTCTATAGTTTTCAATTACATCCTTTTTTCCTCCTTTGTGAAGCGGCTTGACTAAAGCAGTTTTTAGTCTTTCAGGGATACAAGAATCGTCCAAAAACCAGTTAAGCATAAGAAGACTGCCGGACAGGTTTTCAAAGTTTCTTTGGTGCATGCGCGCTGAACGGCCATAAAGACCGGGTGGTTTGTTCTGTCTGAAGCTGAAAATGATCCTACGTAAATCAAATTCCGACTACTTCGGCAGGAAGGCTGCGGCAGATACATATTTTTCGAGCGAGCAGTTCAGAGCATGCCCTTGATCAGCTCCGTTAGACGAACGAGTAAAATGACGGTTAAATATATTAGAAGTTCTTGCGGAGTCGTCGAAAAGGAATGAATGGCAGATCTCGAGCCTGCTTTCTCTCGTAGGTCATTTATTAAATACCAAGGCTTGCAGGGTTTTTCAAGGCTAGATTAAATTGTTGTAAAAAATGCTGCAGTTTTGCCGATCTAATAAGGGCGACTAGCCTGTTTCTCGCTGCTGTGTACTCAACGCGAAGTGTTACATTTTGGGGGAGCGTTTCGAACGTTTCCTCAACACATCTCTTTCCACTATAGCACGAATTACGTTAGCATTTATCCAGTTATGATTTTTTCGGCGTTTCCTTGTTACAGTTCTTTTGCCAAGTTTTCAAATATTTTTGTTTGTGCAACATGTGGAGCATTTGAGTTCATTAATGTAGACCAATCAAATGCCCTGATTACGTCATCGAGCTCACGCTCGTCTATTATAGAAATCTTAACAACGTTGCTAGGCGAGTCCTCTGTGCAAGCGCGTGTTGTAAATGGGGTTGACGACATAAAGTGGCAAGCCACAAAATAATGATCTGCCAAACGCCGTTTTATGACACATGAATCTAAATAATAAATTGAAGTAGGAACCAAAATATCATGTACGCATGAACTGACTACATGCCCATTTACCAGGTCTTCTATGGTTGTAATGTTTATAGTATTTTCAATCCCGTGGGAAGCTAAACGAGATAAGTAGTCCGCTACCGCACAATTTGTGTGACAAAGCGCTTTTATGTTGAAGTCTCCAACTAGGCATATTTCATCTACCGGATTGAATCGTTGTAAGAAGACTTTCAATTCTATTAAAATCGACTGACACAATTACATGTAGGACGATAAAACGCGAATACAGACAGCAGGAACTGCTTCTGAGCCAGTTCTATAGCAAGACATTCCGCAAAAGTGAAAAAAAAACATCAATGTGTGACACGTCATACACGTTTTTGACGAAAATAGCAATCACTCCTCCTCACCAATGGGACCGTGCCACAAAGAGCGAGTGATAACCATGTAGAACAAACGTATCCGGGCCTGTATCAGCGACGTTAATTTCTGTTATAACAAACAAATCCACAAAACTAAGTTTTGAAGTGACAATCATTTTAAATTCATCCAAGTATTTCTGTAAGCTTCTAATTTTAAGATGAGTAATTATGAAGTCACCTTTCGACTATCGACTGCAGCTGTCACAGAAAGACTGAAAATAGGGAACCTCTTGGCAGGTGCTTGCAATTACTAGACAATCTTTTGAACGTCTGCTAGCATGTTGATTCGAATCAGAGCCGAGAATTCATTTTTCTTTGCGAACATTTTCCCTACTTTGACCCAAGTGAACTTCTACTTCCTTTCTTTGGCTACTGTCTTTACTCGTCAAATCAGTTCTCGATTTTGCTTGGTTAAATTTTTATTGAAAAATAGTTTTGGCAGCTTATGAGAGTGATATATCTCCTGCAACTTGCCGCGAACCTGAAACCATCTTTCCTTAGCCTTAACAGACGTGAAGCGCACCAGGACTGTGGGAATCGAGTAGTGTTTTCCATGCAAGCAATGTACGGCCACCACATATGATAGGGTGAAATCTGCCAATCTCAGTTTATTAGCGAGCTGCCCCATCGTCTACTTCAAGTCTTCGTGATCTTCTTGAGGAAGGCCGTTAATATCCAGATTAGCATTGCGGCTATATTGCTCACTGTCATTTTGAACATCGTGCAAATGCTGAAGCAGCTCTGCCTGCATCTGCTTTGTAGAAGATAGAGTGGCAAGCTCACATTTGTATTTTGCATTTTGAGTCCCGAGTTCGTTTAGCTGAGGGTTAACCGAGTCGTACTTATTCGACATAAATATCACCGCTTCCTCCAGGTGGTCAACGGCCTGAGTTAATTTCAAAAAATCTTCTTTGAGGCCTAGAGGTGTGTCCACTTTTTGAGTCAGGAATGTTAAGCAGAAAATATTCTCTTTTATGTGCTTGAGCTCAGCCGTCAGTGACCCATTCGGGATCGCATTATCCACTACATGAGAAATATCAGACTGTGAAGTGGAACCAGCCCGGCTCTTCGTAATTCTACAGGTTTTGCAAATCCAAACTTCTCTTTTAGACAACCCCATTGTGGTGAACGTGTTTTGGGCAATACCAGAGAAGATTGATCTAAGTGATAGGAATGGCTACAGCTTGAACAGTTCATTACCTTCCGCCAGTGGGCAGCTGTTTGTGACGCACAACGTAATTTTTATCATCGCCCGACATGCCAAATTCACGAGGTAGCAACAAAATTGCAATCAACAACCAAAAGCTGCAGTCGGCGGCGATACAATCAACAAAAAAAGTAATACAGTCGCAACACTCTACTTGTTAAAAAAACGAGGTAACAGCCTCGACCGAGGGTATCGCCGCCAACTGCAAGGAATCGTGGGCGTCCGGCCAAAGTATGTAGGTGCCCCTATGCCAGAGTTTCCTGGTGACTAGACGATTGTCGCTGAAACCAAGTCTGGCAGGACTAGCGATTGTCGCTGAAACCAAGACTAGCAACCAAGTCCTGGTGTAGCAAAACGATGGACCGGTCCTGCGACGCTAGACGAGAATTCCGGAATTCAGGAGTAGCAGCGGGGGCGGAGGTTTGAAAAATCGGCAAACCAGTTGCAGTGCAGCCCCAACACGTTCCCGCGGCACATCTGTAATCTGTTGAAAAATGAGGTATGAGCCTTGGCCGAGGGTATCGCCGCCAACCGCCAACTGGAATTAATAAACAAATAATAATATTATTGAATAATAATAATAATAATAATATTAATAATAATAGACACACATCCAAAACCAAAACAATGAAACGGGCCTGTCTAAATCCACGAGGACTTGTGCAACTAGGCCCGGCAAAGTCGGTACAGCGATGTGATTACATATTTACATAGAAGTGAAAAGGTGCACATTTACATAATAACACGTTCTTTTTTCAACTTTGAGAAGAATGTTCGGTAGTATTACCCGTTAGCAGACAATGACATAGTAAATAAAAAGAAACACATAAACAACTTAAGTAAACATTAGGACTAAATTTCAATATTTCATCTATAATTTCTTCAAATGCTTTTTTCGAAGTTGCCAAAAAGAATTCATCGGCCAAATCGTTAAATATTTTTGGGATGTATACACTTCTTCTCGCTTCACCATACTGAGTAGTGGAATAGGGTACCTTAAAACGTTTTTTGTTTCTTAACAATCGAGGTGCATCGTATGCCTCTTTGAATTCATCGCTCCAATTATGCCGCATAACAACAGTTCTGGTAAATAAATCCTCCAATGTGCAAAATCCTAATTCCTGAAAAATATTATTGTCATTAAGTGTAGTACCATAAGGCACATTTTTTAATATATTTTTAGTAGTTTATCAATCCGATTTCTCCAGTGCTCTGTACAAAAGGCGAAGATCGTTATCCCATACCTCAGCACACTGTACGCTAGTGCATGCACTATCATTTTCTTGACTGGTAGAGGTGCTAAACCCTTTATGTTGAAAAGTAAATATGCAACACTACGTAGTTTGCCCCACAAAAGCGCCATGTGATGTTGCCAAGACGTGGCGCTGTTGAACGTTATACCCAGGTATTTGAATGTCTCCGCATATTCTATAGCAGTACATTTACATGAAATACAATGTTCATTATGTAGAAATATTGGCAAGTTTATTTTTTGAATTTTGAATGAACTACCAAAGCACATCATTTTGCATTTCTTAGCATTGATATAAACACAGTTTTCTTCAAACCATGGCATAGCCTTATGGACTGCATTTTGTAGGGCGCTAATAGCTTCTTCATAATACATATAACGAGTGAGTATACCTGTATGATCTGCATATTGATACACAGTGGCTTTTCTAATTATCGTGGGAAACCCGTTCATAAATAAATTGAATAAAAGAGGGGACAACATGGATCCCTGTGGAACCCCAGCTGTAATATATTTTCTAGCGCTAACAATTTCCTTACTGCCTATGACCACCTGTGATCTATCATGTGAATAATTGCAAATAAGATCAAGAAAGGGTCCCCTGAAACCCAAACGAAACAACTTTTCCAATAAAATATCGTCATTTACAGTTCCGAACGCTTTTGCTAAATCCAAAAACAAAACACAACTATACAGGTTCTTATTTAGATCAGAATATAATGCATCGGTGAACTCTTCTAACAGTGTAATAGTACCTCGCTCAGCAACAAATCCAAACTGTCTTGGTGTTAGGAATGAACATTTTTTTAAGAAGGAAGTCATACAATCAAACAAACTTTTCCAGTAGTTGAGAGAGTATAGGCAAACTGAGATAGGTCTATAGTTTTCAACTTCATCTTGTTTTCCTGCTTTATACAGTGGCTTAACAATAGCCGTTTTTAATGACTCCGGAATTGATGCGGTGCTTAGAAAACCATTAATCATAAAAAGCAGTATGTCTGCTAATGTATCAAAATTTCTTAGTGTGGCCACAGCCAACCCATCTATACCATGTTGTTTATTAGGTCGAAAACTAAAAATTATTCGCCTCAGACCTTCCTTCGACAACGTGGGCAAAAAAGCAGATGCTTGAACAGTTTGTTTGAGTGAGCAAATATGTCTCTGCGACTGCGCAGTGTTAGAAAAACGCGTGAAAAAATTATTGAAATTATCTACCACTATATCTGGCTTCTCTGAAAAAGATTCTGAGACATTTGCAGGTGCTGCAGTACTGCCTCGGAGCGTATTTATTAACGCCCAAGTTTTTGCAGAATTTTTGTGCGCTTGAATAAATCTGTCTAAGAAATACCGCCGTTTTGCTGATATCAACAGGGCAGCGACCCTATTCCTCGCAATCTTATATTCCGTTTTCTAGTCCTGATTTTTCGGCGCACGCCTGCTCCTTTTCCACAACCAGTCTCTGTAGGAAATAGCTCTCTATATGTCGGCTGTAAACCAGCGGTAACTTTTCCTTTGTTTTTTTAAGTTATTGTGTACATACTAGAAAGCTCAAACTTTTCAGCAGCTCACAAAATTTTTCATAAACTTTAGCATAATTACAATCCTTAATTATTTCCGTGCAGTCAAACTGTTAGATCAAATGATCAAATGTTTTTCTATTGAAAATCTGCACTTCTAGTTGATTACTATCACGTTTTTCTTCTGATTTGTCCTTGTCGGGCAGGGGTAAAAGTGCCTTAAGGCGATATGCGACAAAATAGTGATCCGCTATCTTTTGCCTAATGGTACATGCCGCTAAAGAATAATTTGGTGCTCTTATTGCTATGGTGGTCTAGACAGGAGGATACTAGTTCATTTTGTAAGAGTTCTTCTCTAGTAGGTTGATTTATGGTCACTTGTGCACCACAGGTTGACAAGATGGAGAGGTAATGCGACACAGTAGTCGAACTGATGTTCAATATATTAATGTTTAGGTCGCCCGCCAAACAAACCTGATCTGCTTCTTTGTGGCCTTCTAAAATTTCTTCAAGTTCACGCAAGAACCGTGTGACACTGTTATTAGGCGGACGATAAATAGCTATCAACAATAATTCTGTGTTAGTAAGCTTAATTTTTACTGTCAAACTTTCAGCGTGGTTTAAAGAAATGTCCGTAATCACAGAGTCATATGTTATCTTAACAAACAATGCTATACCCCCTCCTCGTCGTTTCTGTCGGGACATGAAATGGGCTTTGTAACCCTTTAATTTGTAAATGTTAGTGCAGTCCTCTGGTACATTTGTTTCCACTATTATAAATGCATCTACTACATCTGCGACTGATTCCGATACCTCTCTAAATTCCTCGCAACATTTTCGTAGACTTCTGATATTAATACTAATTACTGTGAAACCGTGTTCACGGCTGGTAGCAAATATATCTTTGAACTCATTGAAATTTGAGACAGAGGAAAAATTTGTTGCCATGTTGCTTATGAAATTTTAAGAATATCGGCTAGACTCTTAATTAGGATTAGGGGTGCATCTTCATTCTTCTTCACGAAAATACTTCCACCCTTCACCCATGCAAATTTCTAGTTCTTTTCTTTTGCTGTAGTTCTAGCTCGCCAGAACAGATTTCGGTTCATTCTTGTCAGGTTATCATTGATGAAAAGCCTCGGCAGCTGTCCAATTTGATGCAAGCGTCTTAGCTTCCCCCGCGTATCAAACCACGCATCCCTTGCGGTCAAGGAAGAAAAACGTACTAGTACTGTTGGGTTCGTCTTATGTTTGTTTGGTAAGCGATGCACCGCCTCGATATCAGAGCTACAGAAATCTGATAGCTCCAGTTTGCTGGCTATGTTCGATAAGACTTCTTTTAGGTTTCCCTCGTATTTGACAGGTAGCCCTTCAATTTCCATATTTACTTTTCTGCCATACGGTTCGCTCTCATTTAGATCTTGTTGCAGCTGCTGCAGCTGTTCCGCCTGTGTGTCCAGTTGCGTTTTCATGTCAGTAATTTGTACTTCACGCGCAGCTTCCCGTACTTTAATGGCAGAAAGCTGTGCTAACACCATGTCGTATTGTTTAGACAAAAAGGAGACTTTTTCTTCTAGGTCTTTCATTGTTATGCTCAAGTTTGTGAATTCTGCTTTCAGGAGGAGCAGAGAACCTACTTTTCCATGTAAAGTCAGCAAAGAGGTCAAAGTTTGCTTAATACCTGCTAGCTCTGACATTAACGTGGCTTCTGAAGTGTCTTCTTCTGGGGGAGTCATACTCGTAGACTGTGAGCCCGCCCCCCCCCCCCTCTTTGCTTTACCGCGCGACACGTTTTGCACACCCATGATTCACGTTTACTTTGACACTTCGCTGCGAAAGTATTTTGAGCAAGACCTGAGCAATGTTGACCCAAATGATAAGGGTTGCCGCGCTCCGAACAAGTAGTGAAACGACCATCATCGGGTAGCAGTTTGTTACAAGCAATACAATTGCCCATAATAACAGTCAACAAGATACACTCTGCTGTCGGCGGCCAACACCCTTAGTTAGGTTCACAAGGTAAGTACAGTACCTGTAAAATATGTGTGTTAATGTCCGGTTGTTGAATCGCCGCCGACTGCAGAGCGTCCTGTGCTGCAGGCTGTTTAAGTAGGCGTTTCTGCCAAGGTTTCTTGAGGCTGGTTGTGATTTCCCAAAAGCCTTCTGCGATGACGTTTCTGAAGTGGTGATGGCTTGAAAACCGGATGAAGGCCCAATCCAGCAGTAGAATCTTCTCGGATGATAACACGTGCGATCCTGTGAAATATGTGTGTTAATGTCCGGTTGTTGAATCGCCGCCGACTGCAATAATAATAATAATAATAATAATAATAATAATAATAATAATAATAATAATAATAATAATAATAATAATAATAATAATAATAATAATAATAATAATAATAGTTTATTTATACACATCGAACAGCAAAACAAACAAATGGCCTGTTTAACTCCACGAGGACTTGTGCGACTAGGCCCGGCAGAGCCGGTACAGCTATGTGGGCACATGGTTACATAATAGTTGAAAATGCAGACATTTACGTGTTAACGCATTTTTTTCAACTTTCAGAAGAATGGTTGGTACTATTCCCCGTTAACAGATAATACCATGATAAACAATAACAAACACATAAATAACTCAAGAATAAGAACTAAAACTCAACATTTCATCAATAAATTCTTCAACTGTTCTTTTTTTGAAGTTACCAAAAAATTAACCATGCAAATCTTTAAATATTTTGGAATGTGTACACTTATTCTCGCTCCTCCATAGTTACTTGTGGAAATGGGTACTTTAAATTGTATTTTGTTTCTTAACAATCGAGGTGCATCGTAATCGTCCTTGAATTCATCGCCACAATTATGCTGCATAATAATCGTTCTGGTAAATAAATCCTCCAATGCAGGAAATCCTAATTCAAGAAAAATATTATTCTCACGTAGTGTAGTACCATAAGCAACATTTTTAATATACTTTTTAGTAATTTATCTATCCGATTTTTCCAGCGCTCTGCACGACAGTCAAATATCGTTATAGCATACTTCACCAAACTGCACGCTAGTGCATGAACTATCCTTTTCTTGACTGGTAGAGGTGCTAAACCATTATGTTGAAAAGTATATATGCAACACTCCGTAGTTTGTCGCATAAAAACGCCACGTGATGCTGCCGAGACATGCCACTGTGAAACTTTACACCCAAGTATTTCAATGTCTCCCCATATTGTATAGCAGTACATTTACGAGAAGTACAATGTTCATCACGTAGAAATATTGGCTGTTTATCTTTTTAGTTTTTAATGGACTTCGAAAGCACATGATTTTGCTTTTCTTAGCTTCGATATATACACAATTTTCTTCAAACCACTGCATGGATTTATGAACGGCATTATATAGGCGGTAATTGATTCCGCATAACGCTTATGACATGTGAGTCTTCATGTGCACATTGATACACCGTAGCTTTTGTAATTATCGTAGGCAAGTCGTTCATGAATAAACTCAATAAGAGAGGTGAAAACGCGGATCCCTGTGGAACGCCTGCTGTGATGCTTTTCCTAACCGTAACAATTTCTTTACTACCCGTGACTACCTGTGACCTGTCTTGTAAATAATTGTTAATAAGATCAAAAAAGGTCCCCTGAAACCCAAACGAAACAACTTTTCCAATGAAGTGTCGTTATTTACACTTTCGAACGCTTTTGATAAATACAAAAGCAAAGGACAAATATACAGTTTCTTATCTAGAGCAGAATATAACAATTATATTAATAATAATAATAATTTATTCCACTAAGGAATACGAAGTAGAAGAAACGGTCCTGTCAAAGCCACCAGTGGTTTGAGGGACTTGGCCCAGCAAAACCAGTGAACGAGCGTGCCTTACTTACTTTAGTATCGACATATACCAAGATAGTGCAGAACTAACAGTTAGGAAGTTTAACACGAACAAGGAGCAAATCATGCAGCAAGAATCAACAATCCACCCCAAGACGGCAAGATGTGGTTGTTTTAGAAATGATGACCAGCATATCTTACAAATGTGAACACAACCGTGTTACAGTGAACAAATCATGTTATTCAATGCTTTTTTGATGTAATCGAGAATGTTTCATTTTGCAAATCGTTGAGGATTTTCGGAACATAACCACAACGCATAGCTTGACCATATCTTCCTAAGGATCGTGGAACTACAAAGCGAACACCACTAAGAAGGCTTCGGGGGCTGTGTAACATAGTTCAATATCACTGAACCAAAAATGCCTTTGCACGACAGTTTGCGCAAACAAATTCCAGGAACACGGAAGGCCAAGCGCTGATATGTTACCATTTGTGATTGACGGAGTGTTGTAGACTATGCTTTTTTAGTATGTTTTTTAGAAAGAAATCAAAAAGGTTTTGCTATCGGCTGGGGCAGAAAGCAAAAATAGCAATCCCATACCGAAGAGTGCTGTGGACCAAGGCATGCGCAATAGTTTTCTTTTACTTGAAGCGGCACGATAGATTTAAGCTGCAAGAATAACCACGCGGCGCTCCTAAGTTTATCGCAAATATGCGATAGGTGACTATGCCACGACATATCGCTGTCGAACGATACTCCCAGGGGTTTTGCCGAGTTCACGTTGTTAACCGACACGCAGCCACAGGAATGACAGTTCCGACTGTGCAGGAAAATTGGTGCATCAATTACGGTTAATCTTTAAAACTTATTGTGCGCAAGCAAACAGGGACGAAGAATAGAAGAAACGCAAGGACGAGCACTTGTGTTTGTGTTTCTTCTATTTTTCGTCCCTGTTTGCTTGCGCACAATAAGTTTTAAAGCTGAATTTATTCCAACTAGGCCGACTCGCAGTCTTGCTTCGATTACGGTTAGTTTTAAAGGGGCTCTGAAACAAACTAGTTGAGTTGTTGAGACATTAACCTTAAGACAGTTACCGGCAAACCAAGTTATTGTCTTGACTACATTATTCTTAAGATTTGAGATAGCCATGCTCTACGAAAAATTTTTTCACAGCAACATCGTGTCGTCAGCGTATTGAAATATCAAACATTTTGAAACAACCCGAAATAAATCATTATTGAATATATTTAAAAGTAGAGGTGATAGAAAGAACCCTTGAGGAACTCCGGGTTTGAGTGAGAGCTTACCACTTGCATTTATCGTTTTATTTCAGACAACCACTTGTGATCTTTCTGCGAGATAGTTTTTGAGGAAATCGTAAAATGGACCCCTAAAACATCTTGAATATAATTTTTGTAATAAAATCCCGTGATGAACTTTATCGAAAGCTTCAGATTTGTCCAATAATAAGGAAACGCTAAACAGTTTTTGATCAAAAGCTGAAAACAGTTCATCCCTGAACTACTCCAGAAGGACTACTTTACGATGACCGGTAACAAAGCAAAACTGACGAGTCGACAAAATGGAAACTTTTTCAACAGAACATTACATGCATTTTAATAGAAATTTTTCAATAATGTGAGTAGTGTGGTAGTATAGAAATAGGTGGATAGTTTTTCATGTCATCCCTTTTTCCTCCTTCAGAAAGTGGTTTGGGCTGCGAGGGGGGCGTTTCCAGTGACCATTCCACTCGGACGTGTTTTTCCGTAACTCCGCATTTTCGCCCCGTTGCCGGTTGTTCCCCACTACTGGAACTCTGTTGTTTATCGACCGCTTTGGTGGTTCATAATTACTACAGGCGCCTATCTACTAGGCCCGCCGATACCCTCCTGCAGCGTCGTCCAGCTCGGGTTCTTGTGCGGCTTCGCGAGTGCGAGTGCCCCCGCGGCACTCGCCGCGTCGGCGCGGAGCATCCAAGCTGCTGTCTGCTGTGTCGAGGGAGCGGAACATTACCGATGCAACTGCCATCCAAGTCAGGAGCGTCTCCTTCGTGGGGACAACTGCAACGTGCGAAGGCGATGGCGGTATACATCCCTGAGGATGGATACCACCAACGTGGAGCAGAACAGCCGTGCTGTCATGGCGCATACCTCGGCCAAGAGAACAAAGGAAGCTACTGGCGTTCCATCGGATTAAAATGTAGCTCCAGTAGACCCGAAAAGATCTGGCTCATCACAAGACCTGCCCACATGACCGACACGTACGTCTTCGGGGTCGCCAACGACATCTGGTACAAAGTCGTTATCAAGTCTCGTACTAGACATGGCATGTCCACTCTGCACAACCGTATCATTCAAGGCGGCCCTGGACGCCAGCCTCGAGATTTCCCGATTTCAAGGCTTCGGTCTACCACAAACCAACCTATACAGTCTGAGTATGGGTGCCTGCTATGGCACTAGTTTATAAACTCGAAGAACTGCAACAAATACAAATCTCGGAAGAATGTGTCCTTCCAGTCCAGGCGTACCTCGCCAGTGCTACCGATTTAAGACGCTACGTGGTTAATGGCATTGACCTTGATGAAGAAACCGAAAGGCTCCTGCAGTAACTATCGTGTCCGACACACAAGGTCGTGGCTGCTCGCTACCTAGGCAGTGGTCGTACGTGCCTAATCACGCTTTAAGGTCCTAATTCCCCACCTGAACATATTCTGCATTACGGCTGCGTATTATGCCCGCGTCCGTTCAAGCCTTCCGTTGTGTACTGCTACGCTTGCTTTAGACAGTGACACATGAAATCATCCTGACCCTACCCACCCAAGGAAGACACCATGGAGCCTCAACCGTCAGCATCGTTTAGCTGCGGCCTATGCCAAAGAAACGATCATGACATTTTAGAACGACAGAAAGCTGAGCTAGTTGGTAAGGATTCATTATGCAAAAAAGAGGTGAGGCGTGCAGACAGGACACAAGAGTAGAGAAGTGGACAACACGAACGCCGACTATCAACTGAAGGGCGCCACAGTGGCTGAGCGCCTAAAGAAGTCGGTTTCGAGGGGGACGGACGTGATTACAGAAAGCAGTAATAGCAAAAAAAGAGTAGTGGCTATTCCGTACATTCATTCAGTGTAACACAAGCTTAAAAAAGTAGCAAGCAGATATGATGTTAATGTTGCTTTCATCCCAATGAGTTAGGTAAGATACACGCTGCCATACAGAGGAAAAAGGAGAAGGTAAAAGGCAAAAAAGAACAGATATTTGTCCAGTGAAGCACAATAAGAAGAGCAGTTTTACTGACTTTTGTATGGGTGTGGTTTATAAAATTCCCCTTAGCTGTGGCCAGATCTATGTAGGGCAAACGGGACGTTGTATCAATCAGAGGCTAATGGTACAGAAAAGGTCGTTAACCGGCGGATCGCCTTCTAATCTTTCGCTACATTGCCAAGATAGTAAATGCACGCCAGAGTTAGATGAACGCGCGATATTGTACAGGCATATGAATGAACATACACGTCCTATGGTAGAGGCATGGCATATCTATAATGGTGGAAGTTCATGCGTGAGTCAGCCTTCGATTACATTACATAAGGAAGAAATTAAGTGCCTTAACAGTTATCTCTCACGTAGACCGGCACATGTACCCGACTGACACGAGGTGATACCATTCCTGGGCTTGCGCAGATGAGTTCTGTGTCTTCTTTCTTTTTTCGCCTCAGTGCTCCCTTTAGTTGATAGTCGGCGTTCGTGTTGTCCACTTCTCTACTCTTGTGTCCTGTCTGCACGCATCCCCTCTTTTTTGCATAATGGTCATGACGTCACTCCCACGACATGCTCTACGAAGTTTAAGGCCCCTAAAAAGGCTCGACAAAGCCATTCTCGACAGCCAACAAAGAGTCCTCGAGATCCATCAATGAAAGAAGCCCCTGCGTACAACCGTTACGCTCTTCTTGCCTCGCTGGAAGAGGACACTAGCCAGGTGACAGCAAGTACACCGACAAGTGATGCTGCCACTCCTACATTTAGCGCAGCTGTTACGTCATACACTTCACGACCACAAAGGGCATCACAATCGATAGAAGACGCGCAGCTTCCTTTGACAAACGAAGAGTTCGAGATCGACGCTCGCCTAGCCACCCTTGAAAAGAAAATGCAACGTCTCAAGGAACGCCATAGAGTGCTCCGGCGTCGTCTTCACGGAGCGCGGCTGTCGCATTCGTCGTCGACGTCTACTCCTGCTTATATGACTAACCCGGCATCTGTGTCGAAACCTTTTTCACCCCACGAACTCTTGTGCTCCGTTGCGCAACAGCTTCAGCATCTAACCTCGGTTCTACTGGCCAATCTTAACGTATTATGGTTGCTACATCTTCAAGTGTGCCGGAAGGCGTCTTACAATGGAACTGTCGCGGAATCGCGGGGAGGTCGGAGCGCTGCGTCAGCGTCTCAGATATGCGAATCAGCATGTTTGGACTCTACTGCTTCAAGAATCCAACGGCCTGCCACCCCTTTAGTGGCATTCTCATCGCCTCCAATGTTGGATCGTAGGAGTGCTACGCCCGATGTCCCTCCAGGATAGGCTGCAGCTTTTGTAAGATGCACTCTTTATCAGACCCGCGTTGATCTTTCACGGTGGCGTAATCTACAGCAAGAAGTCGTGGCCATATTGGTTGGTATGCAATACACGGACGTTATCATCGGTTCGTACTATGCCCGCCCCTACAGGAGTCATGGGGCTCAGTTGTGTCTCGGCTGGTTGGCGCACCTACGACATAAACCTCCTGCTTGCCTCATTATGGTAGCAGGAGATTTCAACGTGCCCCACATCACATGGGAATACTCTATTTCCAGTGTGCATGGTACGTGTGTGCTCGACACACTTATGGACGCCCACTTGACTCTGCTTAATCATGTATCAGTGCCTACTCGTCGGTGTGACCACCCTCGCGCGCCGCCACACTCACCGGACTTATCATGGTCGGTAGGAAGGACGACCATCACGTGGTCAGGTGAGCCCGACTGCTTGGGTAGCGACCATCATCCGATTCACCTTGGCTTATATTCGGGCGGAACAGGCCACCTCCACCGACTATGTCGAGTGGTGGACTGGGATCGATACAGGGCAGTATAAAAAATCACTGTATCTAACTCCATGCGGGACCCGTCCTGTTGTCTTATGGCGCCATTAGTTGAGGCAACACGTACGTCGTGGGTGTATGAATTGCGAACCGCTCCTTCTTTGCAACTTCTGCGTCTCTGGGCGTCGCGCCGCCAAGCAGAACTTGCATCAGAACGTGACCCTGCATCACATACCCTTCGGTTAGAGGCCCAACGCCTTTCTACAGTACCTCGGCGCCATGAACACCGCTTAGAACGTGGCCCCTGGATGGACTGGTGCTATTCTCTCGGACCTTCGTCGTCCAATGCCTCTATTCGGCGCACCTTCCAAATAATGGAACGTAGTCGGCGCCCTCCAGAACCCGCAGCCTGCGCCCTGTTATCATCGGGTCAGACACCAGCAGTATTCGCAGAAACTGTTACCCACACTTCTTTCCGACTTTGGACATAGCACCGCCTCCTTTCGTTGTTCAAAACTGCCTTCCCGCAGGCACAGGTATGCCGCCTACGCTCTCCGACATGGAGGCTATACAAGCTGTCTTCATTATGGCGAAATTTTTAGCGGCAATAGACCTGTCGAAGCCATGCAATGCCCCAGGACCGGATGGCATACCGTACGAACTTTATAAAAACACGGAAGGCAAGGTTCTCGAAGTGCTGTTGGGGGCCATAAACGAACTTGGGCTACAGGAGTCATGCCCGATTCTTCACGGCATGCATAAATGGACCCTATCCCCAAATCCGGTAAGCCCCACTATATTATCGCTAATGTGCGCCCAAACAGCACTAACCTCAACGTTAGGCAAGCTTATGGAGCTTATGCTCGCGACACGTATTCCGTGGTGGCTCGAGCGGTACTCGCGGTATCAACCTGGCCAAATCGGGTTCCGTGCTCATCTAGGCGCAGAGGATGGCCTTGCGTACCTATCTTCTATGGTTCTCACCGGAGGCTCCTCCCGAAGAATTCGCGCCATTCTGGCAATTTATATCCATGAAGAATATGACCATGTGAACCACGAAGCAATTGCCGGAATTCTCCATTGGCTTCAGTCCCCTAGCCGTATCTGCACATTCGTCGAAGCCTTCCTGCACTCTCGCACCTTCTCCCTTCGCCTGGCTGCCCAAGTGGCAGGTCAGTTCGTCGCACATTGGGATGTCTCAGAAGGATCTGTGCTCGCACCAGACCCTTTCAATATTGCTCTCCTTCCACTAGCTTGGAAGCTAGCGACAGTACATAACGCACAGAACATAATGCACGCAGAAGACATCACTGTCTGGTCAGTTGATCCTGAAATCTGCAGCAAGAACAAGCGCTCCAAGGGGCCTTCAACATGACGCGCCACTAGTGCGCTCAGATAGGGCTTGAAATTTCCAAGGACAAAACGACATACATGTCAGTAGCGAACAAGTATGGGCGCCGTCTACATGTACTCCGGCCTCTTCACTTTACTCTCGATCAGCAACCACTACACAAGGCTTTGACCCTCCGTGTACTACGCCTTGAAATTAATTCCTCCGGATCTGGGGGACAATGGGTCAAGAATGCAAAGCAACAGGTCGCAGAAACGATCCAGTTTATACGTCGGATTGCGAAGAAATCTGGCGGAGCGAGCACCAACATCGCTCGCCTTCTTGTCCGTTCTGTATTGCTACCACGACTCGTCTACAGAGCCGTTTCATCATCTCACGAAGGCACAATGGGCTCGCCTGGAGGCCATTAGTAACGAAGCCATGCGGAGCATAACCGGACTACCACGTCTCACTCCACTGCTAACCCTACAGGCCAAGTTCCAACTCAACACTTATTCGACGTTGGTTCGCGAACTCGTGCACCAACGTGGATGCATGCGCGCCCGAAAACCCTCAAATTTCTGCTCGGCTGCTTCACTGGCCCGGTACATGGGACACGAAATAGACAATCCAGCATCTACGATACCTGATGTAGCTCCGTGCAAGAGAGTACAATTAAGTGACAATAAGCCTCTTGGTCGTCTGTATAGCCCGGTTCCTCACCAGGGGAATGCCCAAGTTTCCCGCCTTCATCGCGCCGATGATAATCAAGACGATGCGACTCTTGTAGCATACACTGATGTCAGTGTTAATGGCACCATGATTCACACAGCTCTCGTGTGTCCATGAGGCAAGACAGACGTGCTCGTATGTTGCCGATCCTGCACCACCGGCCTATCTTGCCGAGCTTGCTGCCTAACGAGACGGCTTGGCCGCGTTATACCTACTGTTCAAGCTGCTCGATACTCTCGACTCACCATTCGCACAGACTCTACTCAAGCTACCCACGACATGCGTAGGGTATCTCGGTCCACTCTGTTATCAGATAGCATTCACCGTCTTGCTGCCACTACGAATATCCTCATACGCATCCAGTGGGTGCCTCCAGTAGCCCTGCCGGGTCTCCTTGAAGCAGATATGGCAACCCACCCACAGATTACAACATACCCACTTCCACATTTTCCTGAAGGAGCCTGTGGACGACTGATCCGGTAAAAGGAAAGCTCCGACACACCACACCAGCTCTTATACCTCCATGTGGGTCAGACCTTCCTGGTGGGTTAACCAGCCAGGAGGCTACGTGTCGGGGTCGCGCTCACCCCGTCTGTGACCGCTTTCTCGCCACAACAGTACCATGGACCTTACGGCTCATCGCGCCCATTTTGTAACCCAGAAATTCAAAATGTGGCAGGGACACACCCACTATGGACGTGCCCAGGGCTTCATCTAAGCCATCTCCGCCACATCCGGGCAACAGGCCTTCGGCCTGGCCGCCCACCCGGCCTTGAACGTTGGATTCATGGACCACACCATTGTTAACTTGTAGACTTTTTGCACGAGTCGAATATGTTCGTGTACATTTAACATCCTTTGTATTATGCCTAAGAGCAGGCTTTCGAATAAAAAAATCGGTTTGAAATTTTCGGTCTTAAGCTTTTTTTCGGATAAGCGCGGTATCAAGAAAATTGTTCAACATCAAAAATAGTATATCGGATAAGGCTGTAAAGTTCCTGTGTAGCAGATTCAGTGATAAACCATCGATACCAGCAAGCTTACTCCACTTAAAGCTCAAAATACTTTACAGAATTCACTTTCTGAAGTTCTAGGTAGAAATTCGAACGCTGAAAGGGATTATTTAAGCGTATATTGGACGGTACTACATGAACATGACTTCTCGGAAGTCAATGCAAACAAATGGTTGAACTTATCCGCGACCTCGACCGATTGGCGCGGGAAAAGAGAAATTGGGCTGATATTTGAAGCATTTTCGCTACGAAGATAATTTATGAACGACCATGTTTTTTCCGCATTCCTCAATGTCTGCTGAATTTTTTCGAAAATTTACTGGTGCTTTGTGTATGTTATCAAAGTAACCACCCCCACTTCACGCGGCTTTGTATTCGAGCCGTAGGTCTTTATTTTTTGGGAATGTTTACATTGTTTCCAGATCATGTCTGTAAGAAATGACCGGCATTATATCCGTAGTCGACCAATTATAATCCTTTCTACGTTTCTGTATTACAACGCCTTTAGAAATGTTTTCAAACTTTTTTTATTTGGTCACAAAAGGTACTATACGCCTTCTGTGGTGAATTTGAATCAGGCATAGCCATCCCATGAAAACTGGTAATGAGATTGTCTCAGACCCTCTGGTCAATTATAGTGATTTCAATTGAGTTTTTGGCTGTGGTGTTTCGACGGGCAGTTGGAATTGTAAAGATGGAGACGTACGACAAGCGACGACATAGTGATCTGCGAAACGTTGCAAAATAATACAAGAAGCAAAGGAGTAATTTGAAGCACGTGAAGCGATATGGTGTAAACATGACATTGTTACATAGTCATCAACGATTTCTTCCTGGGTGGGAGCGGTTATAGTATCAACAATACCGTACAATGACAAAAGGGCCAAGAAATCGGATACAGAGCCTGATGTGAAACGCAGGGTATTTATATTTATGTCTCCCACTAAACATAATTCTTTCAGTCTATTCCAAGAGATCAACATTTCTTCGAGTTCCAGAATAAAACGGGTAACGCTGTTGCAAGGTGGCCGATATAGCAGTCGATATAGCTAGCAACCTTAAACATCGAGTACCGCAATATACCGCAAGCGCTACGCATTCCACATGAACAAATTTCATGTCAATTGATACAACGTTAAAGGTATCTTGAAGAGCGATAGCGATCCCACCCCCTCGTGGGTGAGGCCGCGTCATAAAACGGCATTGATAGCTTGGCACTGAAAATGAATGCATGTAAGCATCTGAAAATTGATTTATGTCACGCCGAATACGTCAACAAATCAAATTCCCAAAATGGCAACCAGCTTAAATTCTTCTCAGTATTTTCGAAGGCTTTTGATATTGGTGTTTACGACAGTAAATTCATTCTCTGAGCTGTGGCCAAATGTGTCATTAAAAGACTGATAGTTGGGATCTGGCTGCAGGTATTGGCCATAGTAGTTACCTAATCTGATCTAAGTCTTCCGGCCTGGTTATTCACAGGAGGGGCGAATTTTTGGTCTTTTTCACATAAATCTTGTCACGCTTAATCCAAACAAACGTGTACTCATTTTATTTTGCCCTTGTCCTTACACGCCAGAATAAGTGTCGATCAAATCTTGTCAAGTTGTCGTTGAAAAACTTCGCTTGGCGCTTTCCAGGTTCGTAAAGATTTTTGAGCTTCCTGTGGGCTTCAAGCAGATTTTCTCTGGATGCAATGGAAGTGAAGCGCACAAGAACCCAAGGAATAGCGTCGCATCTGCCCAGTAGCGGATGGATTGTTTCAACTTCTCACGGGGAAAAACTTTGGACTTCTACCTTTCCAACGATATTACATAACACATCTTTGAGGTTTTCGACCGTTTCTTCCTTGAGACCATGGATTTCCATGTTCATGTTGCGGCTGTATTGTTTACTGTCATTTGGTCTGCTTGTACGCGTTTTAGCTGTTCGGCTTGCTTCTGAACTGCTGCTCTGAGGGTGGATAATTCTGCATCTCAAGAAAACGCTTCTTCCTTGGCTGTTTTTCACTCTTCGAGAGCAGAATCGTACTGTTGTGACATATAATTCACCGAGTTCTCCCATTCTTGCACTGTTGTGATTAATGTGGACACTTCTGTTTTCAAAATGAGCAACTACTGAACCTTGCTACAAAGCTGCGGTAAGCAATGTAAACTTCTTTTATATCTTCTAGTTCCGGAAGCAATGCCGATTCTAGGCCCGTACCTTTCTCAACCTCGGCAGTATCAGACTCAGAGTTGGAACCGTCTTTTCGTTTTTTTTTTTTGCCGTTCTGCATGTCTTGCATACCCACACGTCTCGTTTTGCTGTACGCATCGTGTTAAAGGTGTTTTGTGCAATTGTAGAAGAGTTTTGACCCCAAAGATAAGAAAATTTACCACTCGCGCAGGGTATGAACCTGTCATCACCGGGCAGTGCTTTGTCGCAGGTAATACACTCTGTTATTGTCATGCAGGTAAGACGTACAAGGCATACAAGGTAAGGCGTACACACAGGGAAGTCACTGGCAAATTCAAAGTCGAGAGACATCAGTCAAACGACCCGCAACCTGTTGGAATACAATGCGTTAGCTTTGGCAATGCACTCGCCGCTGGCTGCAAAGGATCCCCGCTCTCCGCTGGCTTAAGCAGCCTGCTGGTGGATCCTAGTTTTCCGACGAGTTGACCCCTTGTCGCCAAAGACAGCAGAATGGTGAGCACTGATGAAGATGATAGGAGTTTCCAGGGTATCACGAGGGCTGCATGAAGTTCCCTGCCTGTTGGAATTCAGCGCGTTAGCTTGGGCAACGCACTCACCGCTGACTGCCCTTAATTCTTATTTTTACTTACTTATCACTACTTACTAATTATACTTACTTAATTTTTACCCTTACCATAATAATATTATTATTCTTAATGATAATAATACTTTATTATTTTTAATTCAACATGCTGACGACACTTCATTGGTGTCAAAACATATTCGCACATTATGGCTATCTGGAATCTTCAGAATAATGTAGACAAGACAATAAATTGGTTCGCTGATAACCGTCTAAAAGTTAACGCCACCGAAACCCAACTCGCTTGCTTCAGTTACCCTTCAAAACTAGCAGTATTCATCACCACCATCATCATCAGCAGCAGCAGCCTGTTTACGCCCACTGCAGGGCAAACGCCTCTCCCATACTTCTCCAACTACCCCGGTCATGTACTATTTGCAGCCATGTCGTCCCTGAAAACTTCTTAATCTCATCCGCCCACCCAAATTTCTGCCGCCCCATGCTACGCTTCCCTTGGAATCCAGTCCGTAACCATTATTCACCATCGGTTATCTTTCCTCCTCATTACATATCCTGCCCTTGCCCATTTCGTTTTCTTGATTTCAACTAAGACGCCGTTAACTCGTGTTTCTTCCCTCACCCAATTTGCTCTTTTCTTATCCCTTAACGTTACACATATCATTCTTCATTCCATAGCTCGTTCCGTCGTCCTCAATTCAAGTAGAACCCTTTTCGTAAGCCTCCAGGTTTCTGCCCCGTACGTGAGTACTGCTAAGACACAGCTGTTATACACTTTTCTCTTCAGCGATAATGGCAACCTGCTGTTCATGATCTGCGAATGCCTGCCAAACGCACCCCAGCCCATTCTCATTCTTCTGATTATTTCCGTCTCATGATCCGGATCCGCGGTCACTACTTTTTCTAAATAGATGTATTCCCTTACCACTTCCAGTGCCTCGCTACCTATCCAAAACTGCTGTTCTCTTCCGAGACGGTTAAACATTACTTTAGTTTTCTGCAGATTAATTTGCAGACCCACCCTTCTGCTTTGCCTCTCCAGGTCAGTGAGCACACATTGCAATTCGTCCCCTGAGTTACTAAGCAAGGCAATATCATCCATGAATCGCAAGTAGCTAAGGTGCTCTCCATTAACTTTTTATCTCCAATTCTTCCCAATCCAGGTCTCTGAATACCTCCTGTAAACATGCTGTGAATAGCATTGGAGAGCTCGTATCTCCCTGTCTGACGCCTTTCTTTATTGGGATTTTGTTGCTTTCTTTATGGAGGACTACGGTGGCTGTGGAGCCGCTATAGATATCTTTCAGTATTTTTACATACGGCTCGTCTACACCCTGATTCCGCAATGCCTCCATGACTGCTGAGGTTTCGACTGAATCAAACGCTTTCCCGTAATCAATGAAAGTTAAATATAAGGGTTGGTTATATTCCGCACATTTCTCTTACACCTGATTGATAGTGTGAGTAGGGTCTATTGTTGAGTAGCCTTTACGGAATCCTGCCTTGTCCTTCGCTTTACAGAAGTATAAGGTGTGCCTGACTCCATTTGCAATTACTATAGTAAATACTTTGTAGGCAACGGACAGTAAGCTGACTGCTCTATTATTTTTAAAGTCTTTGGCGTCCCCTTTCTTATGGATTAGGAATATGTTAGCGTTCTTTGAAGATTCCGGCACACTCGAGGTCAAGAGACATTGCGTATACAGGGTGGCCAGTTTTTCTAGAACAATCTGCCCACCATCCTTCAACAAATATGCTGTTACCTGATCTTCCCCAGCTGCCATCCCCTTTGCATATTTCCCAAAGCTTTCTTTACTTCTTCCGGCGTTACTTGTGGGATTACAAATTCCTCTAGACTATTCTCTCTTCCATTAACGTCGTGGGTGCCACCGGTACTGTATAAATCTCTATAGAACGCCTCAGCCACTTGAAATATCTCATCTATATTAGTAATGACATTGCCGGCTTTGTCTCTTAATGCATACATCTGATTCTTGCCAATTCCAAGTTTCTTCTTCACTGCTTTTAGGCTTCCTTCGTTCCTCAGAGCATGTTAAATTCTATCGATATTATGCTTCATTATGTCAGCTGTCTTACGCTTGTTGATTAACTTCGAAAGTCCTGCCAGTTCTATTTTAGCTGTAGGGTTAGAGGCTTTCATACATTGGCGTTTCTTGATAAGATCTTTCGTCTCCTGCGATAGCTCACTGGTATCCTGTCTAACGGAGTTACCACCGACTTCTATTGCACACTCCTTAATGATGCCCATAAGATTGTCGTTCATTGTTTCAACACTTAGGTCCTCTTCCTAAAATGAAGTCGAATACCTGTTCTGTAGCTTGATCCGGAAATCCTCTATTTTCCCTCTTACGGGCAACTGATTGATCGGCTCCTTATGTACCAGTTTCTTCCGTTCCCTCCTCAAGTCTAGGGTAATTCGAGTTCTTACCATCCTATGGTCACTGCAGCGCACATTGCCAAGCACGCCCACATCTTTTATGATGTCAGGATTAGCGCAGAGTATAAGATCTATTTCATTTCTAGTCTCGCCATTCTGGCTCCTCCACGTTCACTTTCGCCTATCCCGCTTGCGGAAGAAGGTATTAATTACCCGCATATTATTCTGCTCTGCAAAGTGTACTAAGAACTCTCCCCTGCTATTCCTAGTGCCTATGCCATATTCCCCCACTGACTTGTCTCCAGCTTGCTTCTTGCCTACCTTGGCATTGAAGTCGCCCATCAGAATACTGTATTTTGGTTTGACTTTACCCATCGCGGATTCGACGTCTTCAAAGAAGCTTTCGACTTCTTGGTCATCATGACTGGATGTAGGGGCATAGGCCTGTACGACCTTCAACTTGTACTGCTTGTTAAGTTCCATGACAAGACCTGCCACCCTCTCGTTAATGCAATAGAATTCCTGTATGTTACCAGCTATATCCTTATCAATCAGGAATCCGACTCCTAGTTCTCGTCTCTCCACTAAGCCCCGGTAGCACAGGACGTGCCCGCTTTTTAACACTGTATATGCTTCATTTGTCCTGCTAACTTCACTAAGCCCTATTATATGCCATTTACTGCCCTCTAATTCCTCCAATAGCACTGCTAGACTAGGCTCACTAGATAACTTTCTAGTGTTAGACGTTGCCAGGTTCATATTCCAGTGGCGGCCTGTCTGGATCCAGGGTTTCTTAGCACCCTCTGCTGCGTCACAGGTCTGACTGTCGCCGTGGTCAGTTTCTGAGCAGCTGCTGGGGACTGAGGGCCGGGGTTTGATTGTTGTATTTCTGTAGAAGGTTGCGGCCAAGTACTGCACCAGGGTGCCCAATCCTGCTCTGGTGATGCAGTTCGTTACCGGTACTGGTCGCCAGGATCAGGCCGCACTTGAGGCTTCTTTATGCAATTTTATGAACACGTAGATTTGCTTTTTTTTAATCCGGTGGAAAATCGCGCGGCACCGGGGTTCGAATAATGGTCCTCTTACGCGCGAGGCGGATGCTCTACCTCTACGCACCGCTGCATATATATAATAGCAGTAATAGCAGTAGAATAGCAGTAATAATAACAGTAATAGTTGCACCAATTTTCCTGCACAGTCGGAACTGTCATTCCTGTCGATGCCTGCCGGTTAAATACATGAACTCGGTAAAATACCTGGGAGTATTCTTCGACAGCGATATGCCGTGACATAGTAAACTATCGCACATTTGCGATAAACATAGGTCCGCTGCGTGGTTATTTCTTTCACCTTAAATCTATCGTTCCGCTTCAAGTAAAAAAAAAACTATTGCGCACGCCTTGGTCCGCAGCACTCTTCGATACGGGAGTACTGTTTTTGCGTTCGGCCCCACTCTATGGCAAAATCGTGTTGATTTTTTGTTAAAAACATACTAAAGACATAGCCTAGAACCCTCCGTCGATTAGAAATGGTAGCATCTTCTCAGCGCTTGTCCTTCCATGCTCCTGGACTCTGGTTGCGCAAACTGTGGCGCTAAGACATTTTGGTTCAGTGGTATTAAAGTATGTTAGACAGCCCCCCGAAGCCTTCGTAGTAGTGTTCGCTCTGTATTTCCGCGATCATTACCACGATATGGTGAGGCCATGCGTTGTGTTTATGTTCTGAAAATTCTGAACACTTCGCCAAATGAGGCATTCTCCATTATATCAAAAAAGGCATTGAAAAACATGATTTGTTCGCTGTAACACGGTTGCCTCAACCTCGGTTGCCTAAATATGCTGGTCATCATTTCTAAAACATGTACATCTTACTGCCTTGGTGCCTACTCTTGATTCTTGCTGTATCTTTTGTTTGTTGTGTTCAGCTTCCTAAATGTTATTCATCCTGAATTATCTTGTTGTGCGTGTATCGTAAAGTAAATATTGTATGCTAGTCCGCCGATTTTGCCCGACCAAGTATCTCAAGGCAGTGGTGGCTTCGCTAGGCCCGTTTCTTGTACTCCGTATTCTTTTTTCCAATAAAAAAGTTATTTTTTTTTCGACACTGGTCTTGTTCGCGGCGTTGCCGCATGGATGTGAAGCAACGACACGAGCGCAGGACTACCGTAGGACAGAAGGGGAGCTTCAAAGATGTCTGCTTGGAACGGAAATGCCCGTGGATTGTTTTCACTTTTCGTTCAGGCCTCCCTCTATTTGTCTATGGAAAAATAAACTTGATATAATTTGATTTTAAAAGCCGCCTGTTTCTTACTCAATCGTCACTTACAGCGCATACATAGTCGAGGGACAAAAAGGACAACGAAGAATGTTTTCGTCGTCCTTTTTGTCCCTCGTCTATGTATGCGCTGTAAGTAACTATTGATACCATGGAATACCAACTGGCCCGCACCCAAACCTTGCTTCAGTATGTTTGTGAATGTTGCGTGCTGGCAAAGAAACTTTTTACGACAACCGAATGACTGGTGCCAGCGCAGATATACGTTGCTCACTGCGAAAACTAATTCTGCGCGACGTACCACTTTTGAAGCAAGCGCATGTAAAGTGCGAGTACATAAGCAAGCATTCATAGAAAAATTTGTATATTGTTTGTGCGACAATCTCTTTTTCAATTTCAGTACGGCTGTGCGTAGACGAGAGGCGTTCGCTTATATGTGGCCCACGGCCATCACGAGTACGCACCTCGCATGCACATGGACTAGCTGCGCGCAAGGGTCTCACGATAGCGTGCGTATGATAATTAAATTGCTGTAATTAACTATCTCGGTGGAAATCATGAACAAGTCTTCATTATAACGTTGCACTTAATAAGTGGTCAGTTTTTTATGCTTACCTGCGATGCCAAGTTTCGTTCCGATCGTGTTCCACGTGAGTGACCACTTTCCCACGTCTTCGTAATCAACTTGCAGAATGTCGAACAGGTGAGGCCGTGACCACGCGAGTGAAATCAATTCCTCTATTAAACCGTTGCTCAAAAACTAGCATATTTTGACAATTCTGCTTCGACGTGCTGGGGGTTTCACTCTCCGAAAAATTACCCATCTTCAGGCTCGGCCGGCCTTCAGCCTCTGGCAGGCCTGTAGAAATGTTACTGAAACAAAAATATACGCACTTCAATTGCAGCCATTCGGAGATGCCCATTTTTTCGCTGTTACCTATGTCGTGGCAACCGTTCCGGCATGGAGGTATGCAACGGAGAAGTTCCTTTATCTTTCTGAGTGGTTAGAGCTCATACACAGTCAACCATACTGCAAATGTGACCTCGACTATTCAACTTACTATAGCTGTTACTTCGTTAAAGTTAAACAGAAAGTGTGCCGTTATAATTTCTTGGTAAAATTGACCTGCGATCTCTCTCAATGCACTTACAACGCAAAAACAGAAACAGTATCAATGAGTAGAAGAGCCTTTCTGAAGTTAACAACTTCCATTGCGGGTATTTTATGCAAATTGAAGCGAACCTTATCAAACTGCGTTCAGGAGAACTGTTTTCGGAGAAATTAGGGACAGCTTTTACGATCTCAGAAGAGCAACTTTTGAAGCCTTTATAATGAGGCCTTTTCTGAGCGAAAGACAAATCGAACTGAAGAGCTATAGTACAGGGGCCTATGTTACCTGAGCAACCTGGCCTTTGTCAGGCTCCTAAACCGCAGGTTGCGTTAAAAATGGCGTGAAACCACAATACCTACAAGCAAATGGCTGGCCTAAGAGCGGTTTGGACCTTCTGAAGCATGGCTGTCACAAACAGGCACCTTTTGCTCTCCTCGAAACGGCATGAAGAATTTCTTTGGAGGGGCACTTGTCACATGGTAGTGGCAGCGTTGTAGTCAACCGAACATAGGACAGGGCACGCGACTGCCAGGTTTATTGAGCTCCACAACTTACACTGACTCTGCAACCCAAAGTTCTGCTGGAGTACCTAAAAGAATCAGAGAAGAAAAGGGCCTGTTATTCCGCAAGGTGCCAGTACCCCTGCAATTGCAGTAATGTGCAAAAGCAGGCCCCCCAACGAATACGCAAAATATTTCGTCAACAGAGTAGGACCATAGTCATCAAATGGACGATACCGTCTACTTGATGCGGTGTCATAAACAAAGCAAAGCACAAGCAAGCCAAGAAAGAAAGCAGAGCGGAAATAATTATCAAAACACATAAAACATTTATGTTCAAGGGCAAGCCACAGATGGACATTTTCTTGAGCTATGCTAAGCGTAGCCAAGGTTTGCAGAAAGAAACGGGCATGAAAGGATTCTGCAGCCGTGACCAGGACATGAACCGTTCAACACTGACCTGTAGGAATACCCGTACAACTACATGCGGCAAGCCTGCAGCTACGCGGATACTGAAGCAAGCGTTGGTCCGTTGAGATGCCGCCGAGCATTTACACCACCGAAATTCGAGGAAGAAGCGCACGAGAACTGGCAGACAGCAGCTATCGCGTCTTAGCGCCATGCGGCCACCCTTACAAAGGAGGCATTTCGAATTCCCAAATGTAATACATTACTGCTATGTTAGCATATTACTGACGGCTTCCACCACCTAATAATGTTCTGCACGTTCAGTTAAAACATAAAACACTTACTTATTCTGGCGTTGCGTTTCTCTCTCGTTATACTTTCAGACACGTACCCGAAATATAGCAACCATTCGTTGCTCGACAGTTCGTGTACATATTTGTGAGGACATGCTGGCAACTGTGTCTGATTGCTAATTTGTGAGGCGCAGCATGCTAACAGGACTTTCGCCGAGTTTGGTGTCGACTGCGTGTGCCGCCCATTTTCGCCACAGGGGGGGAGGGGGGGAAGTGTAATCTTTGGGTCAGCACAGTCGCTTTGTTTGCAGACATTTTCTGCTGAAACATGTCCGTTGTGATGCAGCCTGTGGGAAGAAGGAAATGATTGTATAGATACATAAAAATAAGTAGTGAATCATACGCCGCGTATCCTTAAATGATTATAACATATAAACACAAGCTTATACCATTACACAAGAAGTGGATGATGAAACGTCTAGCTACCCGGACATTGTATAGGATTGTATAGGTATAATAAAATAACTAGTGAATCATACGCAGCGTAGCCTTAAATAATTATAACATATAAACACAAACTTACCGTTACACAGGAAGTGGATGATGAAACGTTTAGCTACTCACTAGCACGGTCCATCTATGAATCTATCTTGTGATGAAGATCTTTAGAAAATTCACCAGGACTACAAATGCAATACTGTGGACATAGATCATTGTCACTTACATCACCAGTGATGATTTGGAATATGTGGCGCCTCTGGGCAGACCTCTAAGCTCGCTATGAGGATACCTACACAGCACATTTTTATTGGCGCAGAATGGCAGCTCCCGCTTCAAAAAGCAAAAGAACATAGATAACGTGAACAATAGGAAATGCATCATGGTGCAACCATTTACTCTCTGCAGTAACCTTGGCACTAAATCTTATTTGTAACAGATTCACTTTTATAGTTTCCAGAGGCATATTCGCAAACGTAGGCCTGCTTCGCTAGGATCACTTAATCGAAACGTAGCACATTTTTTACCTGGGCGACACCTACAAGTCCATATAACCGGCAATCAAATTATTTAGGCACCCAACCACGAGCCAGCTTCAAAGACTGCATGCGCGGAGCTAAATGCTTCTCGTCCATCGATCTTCGATCCGGCTACTGGCAGATTTAAGTTGATGAAATGGAACGCGAGAAGACGGCCTTCATCACGCCAGAAGGCTTATATCAGTTCAAAGTCATGCCCTTTGGCCTATGCAATGCTTCTGCGACATTTGAACGTATGATGAACTCTCTTCTGCGAGGGTACAAATGGACGACCTTATTTGTTACCTTGACGACGTTCTTGCTTTTCTTGCGGTCTTCCGAAAAGCCAGCCTTCAACTGAGCTCCACGAAGTGTCAATTCGGACGCCGTCAGAATACCGTGTTGGGACACCTTGTTGGCGCATCCGGTGTCCAACCAGATCCAGAAAAAGTTCGTGCCGTACGCAGTTTCCCTCTGCCACGTTTTGCTTCTGACGTGCGCTGCTTCGTCCACCTGTGTTCTTATTTTCGCCGTTTTATAAAAAAATTCGCCGACGTTGCTCGGCCTTTACCATATCTTCTAAAGAAGAACGCTCCATTATCATGCGGCACGGAGCACGCTCACGCGTTCGCCGCTCTCATTGGGTTTCTGATCACCCCTCCCATACTTGCCCACTTTGATCCATCTGCACCGACCGAAGTCCACACTGGCACAAGCGGCCATGGCATCGGCGCTGTTCTGGCACTACAACAGAATGGTACCGAGTGCGTGATAGCATACGCCAGCCGCCTGCTGTCACCTGCCGAGAGAAATTACTCCATCACGGAGCGGGAATGCTTGACTTTAGTTTTGGCTGTGGCAAAGCTCGAGCCGTATTGTACGGCCGCACGTTTTCGGTCGTCACAGACCATCACGCGACTCTGCTGGCTGTCTTCTCTCGGGGACCCGACTGGACGGCTTGGTCGCTGGGAATTGCGGCTCCGGGAATTTTCATTTAGTGTCCATTACAAGACTGAACGCCTCCACAAAGACGCTGACTGCCTCTCGCGTCACCCCGTGGATCCTCCCGATCCTGTTGCACATGATCCGGTGACCTATGTGATTGCTTTGACTGACATGACCGACATGCGCGCTGAACAACAACGCGACGCATTCTTACCATCCATCCTCTCCGGAGTGCAATCTGGCAGCACCGACAGCACGTGCCGCATGTTCGTGCTGCATGACGGCATCCTCTACAGCCGCAATATCAACCCTGACCAATCTAAGTTGCTTTTTCTCCTTCCTCGTCATCTGCGATCCGTCGTCCACGAAGAAGTTTGCGATGTACCGATGGCGCGACATCTTGGAGTTTTCCGTACATACAATCGCGTACGATGCCGTTTCTTCTGGCCGGATCTCCACCGCTCTCTGTGTCGTTATGTCGCAACTTGCAAATTATGTCAGTGCCGGAAGAAACCTTCCCTGGCACCTGTCGGACGGCTCCATCCAATTGAAGCTCCCTCTAAACCGTTCTTTCACATAGGCCTTGACCTGCTTGGTCCTTTTTCGACAACGACTAGAGGCAATAAGTGGATCGCCGTCACTACTGATTACGCGACACGCTGCGCGATAACAAAGGCATTGCCGACTGGCTGCGCAACCGACGTCACCGATTTTCTCCTCCACGATGTCACTTTCCACCATGGTGCACCTCGACAGTTACTTGCAGACCGCGGCCGCTCGTTCTTGTCTCGAGTTGTGGACAACTTGCTCCGCTCTTGTGCCATTGCGCACAAGCTGTCCACCGCCTACTACCCACAAACGAACGGTCTTACGGAACGTCTCAACCAAACAATCACAAAGATGCTGTCGATGTACGTCTCCAACAATCACCGCGAGTGGGACGCCACACTGGCTTACGTGATGTTCGCGTATAACTCGTCCCGACATGTCACTGGAGGATATTCGCCCTTTTCTCTCTTGTATGGTAGCGAACCCAATTGCCGTCCACATCCTCCCTTCTGTACCGCGTGTTGCAACTGACTACGCTCGTAAAGTCATCGATCACGCTCACATGACACGTTCAGTCAGTCGCCCGATCTCGTTTATTAGACATGCAGCATATACAAAAAGAGCGTTACGATGTTGCCATCGCGATGTAAAGTTCGCACCAGATGCTTGGGTGCTCCTTTCGTCACCATGTCATCGAGTTGGCTTCTCCCAGGAGCTTCGCTTTCGCTACACAGGGCCTTATGAAATCCTATGCCCATAGTACGAGATTTTGCCGCTACACTTTGATACATCCTCAAGTCAGACGCTTGTTGACGTCGTGTCAACAGGCGTCTGACAACAGGTAAGTATTCACAGGGTTGTATGAAATTGAATAGGTGAAATTATACTACTAGACACCTGTTAAGGTTAATGTTTGTTCTGTGCTAAATTCTTGCTCCTTTAACTCATTAGAGATCATCAACTGCAGAACAAAAGCAATTGAGGACTAGCAGAAGAACAAATGCGTGTAGTGTGCTTGTCTCAACTCTTGTGCTTGTGCCGTCTACTTTTTTACAGCAGTAGGTGCTATGGGCTAACTCCCCTGATTGGTTTGATGTCCACTGGTGTTGTCGCTGGAATTCCCTAATTTCTTATGAGAAAATTGCAAGTAAAAAAATTCTCCTTGTGCTGCGACGATGCGAACTTGGGGCCAAAGTTTCGCAGTCCATAATTCTATATTTCAGCCACTCTGCTGAAACTATGGCCGTGGCGAATGATGATCCTGGAAAGCGTGGTCTAGCCAACAGGTGCCATGATTGGCTGACGCCTGCTCAATATCTATGTTCTATATAGAGAGCCGGCGTTCGCGTTTTCATGTTCTGGCACATCACTTTCCCACTTCTGGAGGCAGTTCTATCTTAAATTTTCTTCTTACAAGTAATGACAATGATTGGGTGCGTCTGCTTAGTCTTCGTTATTTATCTACTAGTGCTTGGCTTTCCACGTCTAGAGGATGGGACTATTAGTGTCTTGTTTTCCTCAAGGATAACTTGAGGCAGTGTAATAGGCTAGCCGAAATATAGATTTCAGAAAACCCAAACAATTCCAGCAGTAAGAAGATAAAGGGTTGTGGTAGAGAGCAGTGGCTAAGTCCGGATGTGAAAGAGGAGGAAGAAAGCAAAGTCCTTCGACTTCATCACTGCGAGGCACAACTTCCATATGTAAATATGACTCGCACTTATTACTGCTCAAAAAACACTCAGTTTCATCAGCAAGTGTTCACTCCAACAAATAACGCTTGGAGCAGGCTTACGGTGCACTATATTTCATCCGCTATTAAGGGTAAAACTGCAAATTTCATTATGCCCCAGCTTGCCCAACTTCGTGCTTTGTAGCAGAATGTTTGTAGCAGCGATACTAAGGCGCCTAAATACTTCTGAATGGTAGTAGAGAACAAGAAAGAAAATAAGAAAGCAGTGGCTTTTTTATGTGCAGACAATGCGTACTCCTGCTGTTGCAACGGGCGTTTTTCGTGGGCCGCTAAACCATTTTAAACAAGAGAAGCATATACACAATGATGGTGCAAGGTAAGTAAACAACTCATACAGAGGTGCCTTTAATAAGCAACTTATGTTTATTTGATATCATTTTCTGCAGCCCTGGTATCAGCATTTCTTTCATGATAAGCGGTGCAGCCCAATTTTTTAGAAAATGGCGACATAGTTTGACAATTTTGATCATTGCAAAACTACGCGAAGCCTTTTTGTGTTAGTTGTTCTTGGTTTCGGACTGAGCACATTGGACTTGAAATCATGTCTAAAATGTGTTATGTTTTTGTTATTGTTGCAGATTCTTTATGGGGTGTAAAATGCGTGGTGACAAAGAGTGTTCGAGGATGTAGTCTTGCCCTTTCATTCTATACACTATAATGTCAGTGTTCTTTGTCCACGGCCGTTTTAATTTGAATGTGATCGTAGCACTTTGTTAAGCTTTGCCTCTGTCCCCCATGCTTGAAAGTTTCTTAGCCACTGCTGGTGATCTACTTGCAGTTGTGTGACATTTTTTTCAAAAAAAGGGATCACTTATCTTGTGCATTGCTTGGCTTCATGTTATTACAATACTGTTTACCTATTTTTGTTCTGTTGCATTTCCGATTAAATATTGACACCTGCATATTGCGTGTTTATTGTGGACGATGCACACGGTCGCCCCTACAAAGACGACGAACGATTTCTGGCTCTCTAGCTGTCGGCTCAACTGGTCAGCGCTGCATTATCCTTTGTAAATATACTTTGTATATAGTCTCCAGTTCTTAATCCTTCGTTCGCGTAACATTTTGGTGGAGGTACGGGGTAGAAGCAGACGAGGTGTCGTCACCGGGAGTCATGGCGGAAACCAGGACGGTGCGGCCGCGGCGGAACTCCATGACGATGACGGAGAGCAGTGCCTTTGAGACACACCTTGATCGCTTATCAGGTGTTCTTCAAGTCTTCCACGAGGCTGGGCGGCAAATGAATTCATCGAAGCGTCACTTCGGTCGTCGGCAGACTACAGCTCTGGTCCACCTCGTCGACGCTTCCGGTATTCAACAAGACCCGAAGAAAATTCGCGCTGTCACGTCTTTTCCAGTACCTCAATCTGTCATAGACGTCCGAAGTATTGTAGGAACCGCCTCCTACTTCCGACGCTTCGTTGGACTTCTCAGCGATTATAGTACCTTGCTGGTGAAGCAGCGCACAAACACGGACACAGTGGAGACAAGTAGGAATAGACGACACTCGCTGCTCAGCGATTGTTCGACCGCTTACTGATCTTCTGAAGAACGACCTGCCATTTAGGTGAGGCCCAGCTCACCAACATTCTCGCCACGCCACCTATACTAGCCCACATTGACCCGTCCTCTCTTACAGAGGTGAGTACCGATGCCAGTGGTCACGGTATCGGAGCTGTGTTAGCCCAACACCAACAGGGTCAAAGTCGTGGGTTGCCTACGCTAGCCGCCTCCTCACAGCAGGGGAGAGCAACTATTCGATTACACATCGTGAATGCCTGGCTCTCGTCTAGGCGGTTTCCGAATTCCGCCCGTACTTGTATGGCACGCACTTCTCAGTAATCACGCACCACCACGCACTCTGCTGGCTTTCCTCGTTCCAGGATCCTACCGGCTGGCTTGGTCGCTTGGCTATGCGGCTCCAAGAATATTCCTACGCAGTCGTGTACAAGTTAGGCCCATTACATCAAGTCACAGACTGTTTACCACGCTATCCAGTGGACGAACCACCCGCCGACCCTGACCACGATGGCGACGCTTGCGTTTTCTGTTTCTCAGCTGCTACACGTTGCGGACAAGCAACGCCGTGATGCCACCTTGCGCGCCATCATTGATGGCTTGGAATCTTCGTCTTCTGATTCTTCCCTGCACCTGATTGTTCTCCGGGATAGTGTATTATACCGCCACAATGTACGTCCCGACGGTCCTGCCCTACTCCTCGTCATTCCTAAGCACCTCCGGTCAGCTGTTCTCGAATAACTTCACGATTTACCAAGGGCAAATCACCTTGGCGTCTCCCGCAACTACGACCGGATGCGCCGACGGCTCTTTTGGCCAGGCCTTGCTCGCTCCGTCCGGAAATACGTTGCAGCATGTGACAAATGCCAGTGCCGTGAACACCATCGGCGCTCCCTGCCGGATGCCTTCAACCGCTCGACATTCCTTCGGTGCCGTTCTTTCGCGTTCACTTGGACTTACTGGGCGCTTTCCCTGTATCCCCGTTTGACAACAAGTGAGTCGCTGTGGTGAGAGATTACGCCACGCGCTACGCCATCATTAGAGCTCTTCCATTGAGCTGCGCCATAGATGTCGCCGATTTTCTTTTACGTAACGTGATTCTGCAGCATGGTGCTCCGCACCAACTGCTCTCTGTCCGTGGTCGGACATTTCCTTCTAAAGTCATCGCCGGCATCCTGCAGTACCGCTCCAGCAAGCACAGGTTGACTACATCGTACCATCCGCCGACTAATGCTCTCATGGGCGTCCAAATCGCACCCTAACAGACACGCTTGCAAAGTCTGTCTCCTCCGACCATACTTATTGGGACCTTCCCTAGCCTATGTCATTTTTGCATATAATTCTTCGCGTCACAACACTGCCGGTTATTCCACCGTTCTTTCTGTTGTTCGGCCGAGAGCCCACATTGCCACTGGACGCATCGCTTCCATCCGCTGAAGCAGAGAACAGCGAGTATGCATTTATTTATTTATTTATTTATTTATTTGCAATACTGCCAGTCTCAGAGAGACCAAAGCAGGGAGGCACGATTTTATAGAAAGAAACAAAGAGGTCATGTTACATGGTAAATTAAAAGAAAGAAAGAAAAAAGGAACAGGCTTTCTTAACTACTGCAGAAATCACCAATGATACAATACTTTTGGTTGGTATAAGAATATAACAATGTTGTATTATTAGAATTCACATGAAAAATAGCGAATGAATGACCGCTCTAAGATTAGAGAACTTATACAGCTAAGAGAAAAACGCGCAGAAGCGGCCAGTTTGAGGGTTGAAGTGTAGAAATTCCACGCACAGAAATAAGTATTACAGTTTTAGATATGGGAGTGTGTTAAGTGGCGTCTTCTCTGTTTGATGTCTCTAGTAGATTGACGAACGATGAAAGTGACGGAAAGGAAACTAGTCTGAGTGGAGGCGATTCCATTCTCTGATCGCACGTGGGAAAAGTGAAAACTTTAACGTGTCATTGCGAACACTGTACTGGTTTAGTGTAAATGGGTGATTTTTTCGCGATAGACGTGATGTAGACAAAGTAACGTACTTAGTTCGGTCTATCTTATAACTGTCGTGCATAGTTGGTAGATGAATTTTAAGCGGGCGTGTCTGGCCCTAACAGATAGTGTTTGAAGACCTGCATCAGCTAAGAGTTTTGTAGGGGAGCCATAGGGCCTGCATTTGTTAAAAATGAACATCACAGCTTTTCTTTGCGCCTTCTCTAGTTTTGATAAGTTAGTTGATGTGTGTGGAAACCAGATGGTGTTAGCGTATTCTAAGACGGGGCGCACAAAAGTTGTATAGGCTAGTAGTCTGGTGCGTTTCGGTGCAAGGCTTAAACATCGTCTAAGGAAAAAAAGCTTGCGTATTGCGACTGAGGCAATATTATCAATATGCAAGTTCCATGAAAGGCCAGAAGAGAATTTCAAACCTAGATATTTGTGGTTATTTACTTTATTCAGGCAAGTGCCACCGAGGTCGTAAGAAAATTCTGAAGGCTTCTTTTTTGTTGTAAAGGACATGCATACAGATTTAGCGGTCTTAATTGACATTTGCCATTCTTTACACCAATTGGGCACCAAATCGAGTGCTCTGTTTAATAATAAGTGTTCTGCGTAATTGACAATTTCTTTATAAATATTACAATCATCCGCGAAAAGCCTAATGTCCCATTCAATGTTAGCAACAATGTCGTTAATAAAGATCAAAAATAGCAATGGGCCCAATACTGACCCTTGGGGAACACCGGAGGTGACAGCTACAGACCTGGAAGGGATGTTATCTACAATAACTTATTTCGTTCGATGTGATAAGAAGTTTTTATCTATGCAGTAATCTGACCATCTCCGATTGCAGCCTCCAGTTTTGCAGCAAATTTTACATGGCTTACACAATCAAATGCTTTACTGAAGTCGAGGTGGATCATGTCTGTCTGGCTTCGGTTGTTTAGGTTGAGCGCAAGGTCATGCACCACTTCGGTTAGTTGTGTGACCGTTGAGAGGCCACTTCTAAAGTCGTGTTGTTGAGGTATTATTATATGTTCTTGCTCGAGAAATATAGTGATGTGTTTGAAGATAATATGTTCCAATACTTTACAAGATGTGCTGATAAGTGAGATTGGCCTGTAGTTAGAAGCTTCGTTGCTGTCGCCGGATTTAAGTATAGGAATCACCTTCGCTTTTTTCCAGTCATCTGGTAGTTGTGCGGACGCGAGTGATTTGCGGCATGTAATGGTAAGGTATTGACTACACCATTCTGCATACGTTTTTAAATATCCATTCGGGATATCATCTGGCCCGTTAGCTTTCTTGATGTCGATATTAAGCAATAGATTAAGAACTCCGGCATTGGTAATGCTTAATGAACCGATGGTTTTAGGTGGGCAGGGTAGGGAGGGAAGTGAGCCATTATCTGAAGTGAAAACCGAAAAGAAAAGGTTATTGATTGTGTTCGCTCGAGCCGTTTTGTCTTCTAGAGAAAGTTCGGGTGACACACCTAAACGCGGGCGAAAGTATTTCCAAAATCTGTGTGGATTGCTCGTAATAAAGTTGGAGAAAGTTGTGCTGAAATAGTGGTTTTGCATTTTTTAATTTTCCTTTGAAGTCAGCGAGAGCGGAGGTTACTTTGTCTTTCAAATATTCATTCGGCCCTTGTCTTTTAATAGTATGTCTAAGTATTTTTACTTTACGCTTCGCTTGAATGACCTCACGCGATATCCATGGGTTTTTCCTTTGTGGTTTGCAATGTTTCATGGGGATGAAGTTTGTTGTGCAGTGTACCACGACTGACTTAAATTGATGCCACAAAGTGTTCACGTCACAACGCGTTTCTGAAGCTGCTTGGAGAAAAGCATCAAACTCGTGTGCCAGGTGAGTGAGAATACATGCTGGTTCATTTGACGCCGTCAACAGGGCAGCCCAAGCACGCGAAATTGCCCGCGCTCGCCTCCTGACCTCGCAAGAGAACCAATGGCGTTTGTACGATCGTCAACACAGAGCCGTCCACTTTTCGCCTGGATATCTGGTACTCCTGCGGTCCCCGACTCGTCACTCTGGCCTGTCAAAAAACTTTTGTCTCGGTACACAGGCCCATATCGAGTGCTGCCTGCCGTGACTCCAGTTAGGTACGAATTCGCCCCAGTCAGTACCCGTGCCTCATCTGCCCCGAATTCCACTGATGTTGTGCATGTCGCAAGCGTGAAACCATATTACTCTCCTGTTATCACCAATATTTAGACGCACCTCGACGGTGCTTGCGCCGCCGGGGATAATGATACATGGATATTGCCTGTTTCTTATGGACGATACACGTGGTCGTGCCGACAAAGACGATGAATGCTCTCTGGTTTTCGAGCTGTGTGCTAAATGACCAGCACTGCATTATCCTTTGTGTGTATACTTTGTAAATAGTCTCCAGTTCTTAATAAATTGTTCGCGTAACAATATGGCTATCATTGTTGACATAATTAAACCATTTTGCACACAATATCGAGAAGGAGACCTGCCGTCAGGTTACACCCATGGTGTAAGTACAGAACTTTCTAGGACCGCGCCAAGTTTACCACCATTCTATATCCAAGAATGCCACCCCCCCCTCCAACCCGCTCTCCTACCTCGATCATCAAAGGTTAAAAGTTGGGCTGAACATCTTCATCGAGGAAGGAGAAGCCATGCTGGTTCCGAAGCGTCCGGGAAAATAAATTACATTTTTTGATTGGAGCCACCTGAAATTCGTAATTAATTAACCTAACCAGACAGGCAAATCTGTCGAAACACATGACCGGGATAAGTATAATGAAAAGAAGTTGGGAATTTCCGAATAGTGCCTTTTGCATGCTGGCGCAGTCATGACTTGTTGCTATAAGGTACTAGTACTGTAGGTAGCACTGCTCGTGTTGATTATAGTTTGACTTTAAAGACACTATTTTCAAACATATCGTTATCTGCGTTGGCAGAGTTCGAGTTCCTGTTAACAACACACGTGTGGTGAAAAAGTAGCTTGTACCAGCAGTTGGACCCCATGAATAGGAGTATTTCTGCCAATTTTCATTCATGTTCATAATATTGGCTTGTTTGTATGGGCAGGTATTTTAACACCGGCCTGTTTGCCAAGTGTAGAAGCCGCTGTGCGATTTCACAGTCTCATACACAACTTCGGCTTTGCAGGGGACATAGCATCTACCATGTAGTTTGTCACAGGCCATGTCTTCGGGGCAAGTTGAGTTTATTCGCTTGCGAATGGAGAACCAAGCTTGTTGGATATGAAGCAAACTGCCTCTACGCTTAGCTGCCTCCTTCATTTTGTTTGACATATGTCGCTATACCGACCTTTGCTTTATCTTTCTCTTGTCAGGCAGGAGTCCCTTGCTTCGGAAATTCACTCCGTATAGCTTACAGTAACCCGGACAGGAATAACTGAAAAACCAGCAGATAATAATTGTGGCACTTACCATAGAAGCTTCATACATTATTTCTTTATTTTATTTTTCTAATCAGCCTGACTACGCCCACTGCAGGGCATAGGCCTCTTCCATACTTCTCCAAGTACCCCGGTCATGTGCTATTGTTGCCATGTTGTCCCTGCAAACTTCATACAGTCTTATGAGGGCGTAAATAAACGAGGGTGTTTCCCAAGGTCTTATATCATGGCATGAGTTCAGAGCAACATGATGCATAGCCCTTTTTTGATCCAGAGTTCAGTAGGCGTGGCCATGGTTAAACTGCAGTATGAAGTCAAGAAAACGTAGACATCTATGGGCAGCACCCTGGAAAACAAATGGGAAGCCTGCTGAACATCTGGTTGATCCTGTTGCGGGCTTCGTCAGGCAAAGTGTGAAACAAAAGAAGGAAGTCGGCAACGCATTAGAAGGTTTTGACATATTTATTTATTTATTTATTTATTTATTTATTTACAGTACCCTTAGGGCCCAGAAGGGCGTTACAGAGGGGGTGGGTACAATAATAATAATAAAAATTCATGCTCAAACAATTATTAGTATTAAGGTGATATGTTCAAAACATAATCACTTATTGCAGTCTTGAAAGATGATGCCTCCTCGATGCAGGCGATGGAGGGGGGAAGGCGGTTCCACTCGGCACTGGTTTTCGGCAGAAATGAGTCAGAGAAAACATTTGTGCGACAGAAAGGAATGAACACCTTAAACCGATTATCAAGAAGCGACGACATGTACGAAGGCTCCGAAATGAAGTCTTGTTTAAGCGAGCTGTTTTGGTAAAGGATTTTTTGAAAAAGGCCGAGACGGGAAATTTTTCTTCGAATGTGCAAGGTAATAAGGCCAAGGTTTCACTTCATTAAAGAAACGCTAGATGTGCGGGAATAATTAGAAAGGATGAAACGTGCTGACCTGTTCTGAACTGACTCAATGGTACCTGCTAGTGTTTTTTGACCAGGGTCCCAGACAGATGACGCGTACTCCAGCTTCGGTCTATTTAGTGTTTTGTAGAGCAGTAACTTCAAATGGGGTGGCGCTTTTGAGAAATTCCTGCGAATGTAGCCAAAAGATCTGTTTGCATTGTTCGGGATATATTCGATGTGCGCATGCCACGAAAGATTACTGTTTAGCCGGATTCCAAGATATTTATAGGAAGTCATGTGCTCAAGGTTCGTTTCATTGATAATATAGCCGAAAGGAGTTGGTGAGTTCGAGCGACTTGAGACAGACATAATTTTGCATTTAGTCGGATTTAAGAACATTAGCCATTGTGAGCACCACCTTGAAATGTTATCTAGATCTTTCTGAAACATAAAGTTATCATGCTGAATAGTTATTTCAGGGTATAGAACGCAATCGTCGGCAAAAAGTTTAATAGAACTGTTTAATACGGCAGGTAAGTCATTTATATAAATTAGGAATAATAACGGTCCCAAGACGGAGCCTTGAGGAACACCTGACTTCACGGCGCAGTGTGGGGATGCGGAATCGTTAGCTGTTACAAACTGGGTACGGTTGTTGAGAAAACATTCTATCCATTTCAGAATATTAGGGTCAATATTAAGAGTACTAAGTTTAAGAAGCAGTAAGTGATGAGACACATTGTCAAACGCTGTCGCAAAATCTAGAAAGATACAGTCAATAACTTGGCCTTTGTCTAAAGAGGAAGAAATGTTATGTATAAACGATATTAGTTGTGTTTCGCAGGAGTAGTTTTTGCGAAACCCATGCTGAGATGAAGTGAAGAAAGAGTTGGATTCAAGAAATGAGACAAGATTGGAAAATATTACGTGTTCAAGGATTTTGCAAGGCACGCTGGTAAGTGAAACGTATCTCTAATTGAGAGGAGAATGCGGGTTACCTGATTTCAACAGAGGGACCACCTTCCCCACCTTCCAGTCTGCGGGCAAAGTTGAGCACTCAATCGATTGGGTAAAGGTACATAAAAAATATACAGGAGTAGACAGCAGTATTCCTCAAACATTTCGAATTAATTTCGTCGGCACCACAGGAAGACGATAGTTTTAAATCTTCAATTAACTTCAAAATCCCCGCAAAATTGAGAGGCGGATCCATGGGAAAAAAATCTTCTTTGCGCATGTGTGGCACTGTATCAACACAGCAAATAGAAAAAGATTTCGAGAAAGTGTCATTTAGGACATTGCAACATTCTGCATCGCTCATGGTGTTACCATCCGTATTTGTAAGAAATATGATATTTTACTTTTTTATTTGAACGGTGCTCCAAAATTTTGACGGATTTGTGGAAAGGAGTGAAGGTAGATAGGTATTAAAAAACATCCTTGGCTTCTTTTAATGCGGTAGGATAAGCATGCAGCGCACTAGAATAATCATTCCAACGAGTAGATGTTCGACTGCATTTTGCAACACGAAAAGGCGTTTTTTCTTGTTTGACAGTCTTGTTAGTTTCGTAGAAAACCAAGGAGAGCGTTTCTTTCCGGAAAGTTCGCGCAGTGGTACATATTTAGCGACAAGGGACGTGGCTTTGTTTTCAAACAAGTTCCAATTTTCTTCCACAGTACGGCTGAAAAATTCTGGTATACAGCCATCAATGAATACTGCAAGCTCATTATTAATTGCAGTGTAATCCCCGCTCGCATAATCTCTAATAAATTTTGCATTGTTCTTCTCACATCTAACGGGGCCTGTTACAAAAAAAATGCAAAAAACAGTGATCGCTTAGTCCTGGGAACCAAGTTAAAGAATGTACTAAGTTTGGTTCACTGACAAGGATCAAGTCTAGAGTGTTAGATCAAGTAGTGCCAGCTCTAGTTGGCCTAGAAAGAAGTTGCAAAAGATTAGGCACAAGTTAAGGAAAGATTGACTTTCTGTGGGCGTACCGACAGCAAAGGGCGATACCGAAGTCCACCTTATTTTGGGGAAATTAAAATTGCCTAAAAGGAATAGCGGTGAGTGCTGAAATTTTGAGACAAGAAAATTCAGAGTGTCATGCAGTTCATCGCAAAAAGTAGATGGTGTACTTGGCGGCCGATAACACGCACAAAGCAATGTGTTTTGGTGGTTTATTACAATACGCACAGAAACCAATTTTAAAGACGACGCAAGTAGAATCCTATAAGACACTATATTGTCGGCGACGGCAATTAAAACACCACCGCCTGATTTTAGGTTGCGGTCATGACGGTGAACAACGTAATTCTTGTCACAGTGGAACAGCTCTTCGCTAAGAATTTTATCGGTGAACCAAGTCTCGGTCAATACAACCACGTCAGCGGCACATGAATCGAAAATAGATGCTAGAGCTTCACGTTTATTAACTGCACTTCGCACATTCGATAATAAAAAAGAGAAATCACGACAAGGTTGGCTGCGTGGCCGGTGCCTAATTTCTGTTAAGAAAAAGACGCGTCAGAATCGTGGTTAGTAGCAGTGGACGATAATTCAGCAGTGCAGGGAACATTGCCCAATCGAAGTTCACAGACACTGTCGTTATCAGGAGAGTAAGTATAACATTTTTTGTTGATATATAGCTTGTTGTTTTTCCCAGTGAAAAATTGACCGCTTTTCTTGCCGAAGTCGTACAGTTTAGTTCTGACAGCTCTAGTTGCCTTACAAAAATCTTGCGGAAACACCAGTTGTCTTTAGCTTACTTTTAGTATAAAGAATTGTTTCTCTTAGCTTAGATGATAAAAATCTGACAATAATTGGCCTGGACTTGTTGGGGATAAAACGGCCAAGTCTGTGTGCTCTGGAAATGCGTTCATCGCTTTTATTTAGATTCATGCCTAATGCTGAATTTTAAACCGAGCAAATTTTCTCTTCTGACTGCGCCCAAGTTTCCGCAGCGCTATCTGCTACCCCATGAAATATTCAGTTTTCGCGACGTGAACGGTCTTCAAATTCGTTGTGCAATTGGTTCAATACGACCACTTGCGGCACGAGGCTTTCACCCTGTTGGCCTTCAGATGTTCGAATGCATTGTTCAACTGCCGAGAGCCTGTGGTCGATATCGGCTATTCGTTGCTCCATTGAATATTGAGCCTCTTTGACTTCACTCAAGGCAGAAACACGACGAAAATTTTATCGCTTTTTTTGCAATACCAATGAGAGGTCGGTGATCGCTTTCAAGTGTCACCGGGCGGCCGTACACGAAGCGATGGGACCGTTCACAACCAAAAACAAGCGCGAGAGCTTCATGTTCAATTTGAGAATAGCGCTGTTCCGTCTCCGTTAAAGGTTTCGACTCATAGGCTACCTCCATCAGTTATCACGTCTTTGCAACAAAACTGAACCAACGCCGTGCTGCGAGGAATCTAACGTCACCTTTACGTCCAGGTTCGGGTCCAAAATCGCTAGCAGTGGTGTTGCGCTCAGAGTTTTGCAAGTATCCCGGCACTCTGTTTCAAGGTTTTGTGTCCATTCAAATCATACGCCATGCCTGTGAAGCGACTTCACCCGCACAGTGCGCTGCGCCAAGCCTGGCAAAGGTTTGCTGAAATAGTTGATAGTCCCAAGCATCCTTTGCATTGCCTGCTTGTTTCCTGGTTTTCGCATCGCATGGACGCTGGCAATTATTTCTAGATTAGGTTTGATGCCGTCGCTGGAAATCGCGTCACCCAAGAACGCAATCTCTTATGCCCCAAGCGTGCACTTTCGAGCGTTAATGGTAAGAGCCGCGATCTCAGCTGCTTCGAGAGAACTTCGTGGACGCTGGTCGTGCTGCGCTCTGGTCGCGCCCCAAACCGTCCACACAGACGCGCACACCTGGAAGGCCCTGAAATATCTCATTTAGTGCTTTCTGTAACACTTCGCTGGCTGATGAAATACCGAAAGGAAGCCGCAAAAGACAATACCGGCCAATGGGCGTCTAGAACGTGCATATTTTCGATGAATCCCCATCCAGCTGAATTTGATGGAATCCGGGATTGGCGTCTAAACGTGAGAAAAAATTCGCACCTGTTAATTCCCGCTCTATGTCCTCTCGGCGGGGCATCTGATAGTGTTCACGTTTGAAGCTGTGGTTAATTTTCCTGGGGTCAAGACATATGCTTAGCTACCCTTCTTTATTGCGCACGATGACTAATGGGCTTACCCAGTCTGTTGGACTGCTCATCTTCCTCACAATCCTCACTCGTTCCGTCCGGTCCAATTCCGCACGCAGCAGCTGCTGAAGAGACAGAGGCCCTCTTCGCGCAGGCTGGACGATGGGCGTAGCATCTTCGCGAAGCACAATTTTGTATTCCCGTTGAAGGCGTCCAGTTCCGCGAACTAGGTGGGAGAACTGCCGGGATGTTCCTTCGAAGGTAGTTGTGGCTACAGCGTCAACGTTTCGCTGAATTAAGCCAAAGCGTTCGCTACCCTCCAGCCCCAGAATGGCCTGACGGTTTTTTTTTTCATCACGAAGAACTGTGCACTTTCCTGCCGGTTACCAATGGCGAGGGCTGCTGAGAACGTTCCATAGTGCTTGATAATTCCGCGTTGTACGAGCGCAGCGCCGCGCCGTTGATAATAAGATGATAAATAAAGCTCACTGCACAGAGCATAGATGATGTTCCCAACCTCAATCAGTGTCAGCTTTTTATATAAACTCTGTACTGGCTCAAAGAGGCTAGATATATTATAATAGTAGCTTCCAGCAGAATGGGCGCCAGGAAAAGAAAAGAAGCTGTGCTGGAACCGTCTTGGCAACCTTAATAATAACAGAGCTTCCATATTAACCTAGCTCTCCCAAATAGAGTAAAGTACCTGTGCACTTATGAATAACAAATCAATTCCGAAACAGCATGTGAAGTCCAGCGAGAAGCACAGGCGGCATGAATCAACATTGTGCTCCTGCACTGAAGGTGAACGATGTGTTCCACAATGGCGAATATGCTTTAGTAAGCTTCACCATGATACGAAATTGCCATGCAGTGAAACAAACAATGCGCGTACGGTGAAGCTTACCACGACTGCAGATTCACCTGGAAATTATATTACAGTTAAAAATAATAAGCACAGTGTAACCCTATGTGCCAGTGGCGCCCTCTTTAGTCTAAGCATGCTTCACTGCATGACTTTAGTTCCACTCCACCCTGCCCCATGTATCAATGCACTTCACCGCAACACACCCCTGTATTTTGGTGTAACAAGCTACAAAAGTTCGCAAAGGTTAAACACGTTGCGTAATTTGGTTCCCTAAAAAGCACTTTTCCGCAATACAACAATGCTTTGCCGTGATGTTTAAGCAAGTACGGCGGTGAAGTATACAAAAAGTGTAAAGGGGCCACGGTCACTAGTCATAATAAGCGTTCCTAATTACACACCCGTGCGTCCGCCGTCTTCTCTCACACTACGCAAACAAGGACGCCTGAAAAAAGTCGACATCTTTACAATTGCTAGGCAGTAAAGCAGCGCATGGCATGGCTTGCCGTAATAGGTCACATGCCTTTCGTCGCTTTGAAGAAGTCAGCGAAAAGCTGTGGTGTATGTATGTGTGGAGCCACTGCGGTGTATGTAATGTTAAACAAGATTTCATCAAGCAAAAAAAAAATACTGAGCACGACAAGCATTCCTAAAATTAAAGACTGTTGTCCTGGCAAACGCGCACACACTGCTAGGGCTGCGGCCACCTTACCAATTGCAAAAGGCCACGCTCTTGCAAACTGACCGAACAGCTGAACGGGCGTTCACGCCCGAGCACCGGAATACCCAGTCAGAATTGTAAGTAAATCTTTGCATTATGCGTGGCCTGTGCTTAACTGTCCGACGCAGCACACAACTCCTCCTGAGCGCGGGGCTCATCGCACCAGTAAATACTACGCTACGCGTTTCCCGCGCAGGTGTGTTCTTGAGATTGGATAGCAACCCGCCTGTGATCTGAAGGGAAAATCACATAGGGCAGGCTTCCTCAAAAACTGGTGGAAAGGAGCTTGTGGTGATCGACTGATTTAGATAATATTCGCTGGCTGCTTCTATGACCCAAAGGCACACCAAAAGAGTTTATGTTTACAGTCGACTTGCCCCTGCGCTAGCGTCAGAAATAATTTCCCTTCTGTTGCATCGTTGCACGAAGGAACACAATTATGGCCATACACGCTTTTTTAAAGCTGCCATAGGCAAATTTTATTCATTTAGGCAATTAAGGCTACGATCCGCCAAAAGGCATTATATATATATATATATATATATATATATATATATATATATATATATTTATTTATTCCTTACAGACATTTATACTACAATTTCTAATATCATTGGGATGGGCGACATATTCAAACTTGGCAATGAAATGCACTGCGAAACGCAGTGCATACATGCCACCAGCAAATGTGTTTCAAACTTAAGTTCACTTATCGCGTTTAGAAAGGCCTAAGATTGTCTCAAATATTCAACTTCGTGTAACTGTTTCACAATATGCACCATTTGCAAGTTCCAGCAAGTTTGCAGAAAAACTGCCTGATCGCTATAGCAGTATTAGGCAAAAAGTTGGTCAGTACTGCATAATCAACGCGTTTAACTGAAAATTTCTTCAATCACTTCAAAACCACATATTTGAAGAGAGACGGGAAACACTGGTGCACTTTTCTGCTGCTTGAGGATGAATTAGTGAACAATTTGAAGGCCACGAAGACCGACAATGCCTGGTTGCATTATTTAGTAACGTAGAGATATACGCAGTGCCCTAGCTCCGTGGAGCTTCATCAAGTGCAAGTGGACTTGCCATCTTGAGTCTCCAATGGAGGGCCTATCAGGCAGTAGTAGCAATAATGAACTTGAAAGCCGCCTTGCGTTGTCTTCAGGTCCAAGCAGCATATATGCTGTTTACATTTGCATTTTATTTTGATTAGAATTCACTGATAAGTGGTGAAAGTTATTTGTCTCGAATACACTTTGCAAATTATGACAAATGTTTCATTACACGAGTGTCTCCTTCGCCCGGGTCCTGATTTGCACTTATTCTGCACTCCTTGGAGAAGCCCCTCAAGAATGCACATCGATTGTACAGGCGTTTTTTCCATCGCCGAAATCTGCCTGGCTACCCTATGTGACCAGCCACCGTTGGACACGACGGCGCTGCCAACGCTGCTCACCAAATGCATCGACCGGTCACCCTCAACAACCTCGGATGCTAGCAGCGTACATAAGACTCTCTCGTGGCAAACCACTGCGGGATCTGGCGTCGACGGGCTAGCTGGACGCTTACGCAGACTTTTTTTTCAGTTGCTGCAGATAACTAGCGTTCTTCAAAGCTATCTGAAACGTGCTTTCTTCCGGAAAGCGTTCATTCCATCGCCGAAATCTGCCTGGCTAACCTGTGTGACCAGCCACCGTTGGACACGACAGTGCTGCCAACGCTGCTCACCAAATGCATCGACCAGTCACCCTCAACAACCTCGGATGCTAGCAGCGTACATGAGACTCTCTCGTGGCAAACCACTGCGGGATCCGGCGCCGACATGCCAGCTAGCTGGACGCTTACGCTCTCTTTTTAACGCGATAGCGTTAAGGAGCTCGTGTCGCAGAAAAGCCGGTGTCGTCGGCGTCGGTGTTGGTGTCGGCGTCCGCGGCGTTGGCCGTGAGCGATAAATCATGGCAGGCACTTCATAAATAAAAAGCAACGTCCAAGATGGGCTGGGTGGGAATCGAACCAGGGTCTCCGGAGTGTGAGACGGAGACGTTACCACTGAGCCACGAGTTCGATGCTTCAAAGCGGTACAAAAGCGCCTCTAGTGAACGCGGTGTTGCCTTAGAAACGAGCTGTTTCTAAGGCTCAGGCGTGCGTCGCTTGCTCAGGCGCTCATTTCGTTGTCGCGCCGAACGCTGCGTTGCTCGACGATCACCGCGTCCCATGCGGGGCGCGTAGTCGCTGCGCCGTAGCCCATTGTCTTACACCACTTGGCGGGTCGACGGGAACGCTGTCGCGTTCCACTCTTGAAGGCGAAGCTTAAGCGTCCTCCAATTTTTCTTCAGTTGCTGTAGATAACTAGCGTTCTTCAAAGCAACTTACCGCAAACGTGTTTCCTCCTGGAGGGCGGTTTTTTTTATTGACGGAATCTGCCCGTCTAACCTTTGTGACCGGCCACCATTAGACACGACACCGCTGCCAGCGTTGCTCACCAAATGCATCGATTGGCCACCCTAAATAACTCTTGAGGGTAGTAGGCTACATAAGACTATCTTCTGGGAAAATACTACGTGAGCTGGACGCTTACGCCGTCTTTTTCTTCAGTTACTGCAAATAACTGGCTCTCTTCAAGGCATAGTATAGGAAGTGTGCTTGCTTCCGGAGGTCGTTTTTTCCATCGAAGAAATCTGCCTGGCTACCCTGTGTGACCAGCCACCGTTGGAGACGACAGCGCTTTCAATGCTGCTCACCAAAGGCTTCGACTGGCTACCCTAAATAACCCTGGATGGTAGCAGCCTAAGTAACACTCTCTTCTGGCAAACCACAACGGGATTGGGCACAGGCATGGCAGCTAGACGCCTACGCCGTCTTCCTCTTCAGTTGCTGGAGAAAACTACAGTTTTCATGGCACCGTGTCGTTAACGTGCTTTGTTCTGGAGCACGTTTTTTTTTCATCAACGCAATCTACCCGGCTAACCTGTCTTACCGGCGACCGTTCGATATCAAAGCGCTGTCAACGCTGCGCACCAAATTCATTGACTGGCCACCGTCAGTAACCCTGGATGGTAGCAGGCTACATAAGACTCTCCTGGCAAACCACTACGGGATCCGGCGCCGACATGGCAGCTGAACGCTTACGCTGTCTTTTTCTTCAGTTGCTGCAGATAACTTGCGTTCTTCAATGCATTGTATCGAATAAGTACTTCCTACCGGAGGGCATTTTTTATATCGACGGAATATGCCGGGCTAAGCTTTCTGAACGGCCACAGTTGGACATGACAGCGCTGCCAACGTGTTCACCAAATGCATCGACTGGCCACCCTCAACAACCCTTGAGGGTAGTAGGCTACATAAGACTCTCTTGTGGCAAACCACTATGTGATCCCGCGCCGACGTGGCAGCTAGACGCTCACGCTGTCTTTTTCTTCAGTTGAAGCAGTTAATTAGCGTTCTTTAAGGCACCGTATCAGAAACGTTCTTTCTTCCGGTGGGCATTATCTTTATTGACAAAATATGCCCGGCTAACCTACGTGATCAGTCACCGTTGGACACGACAGCGCTGCCGACGCTGCTCACCAAATGCATGGACTGGCCACCCTCAGGAACCTCGGATGCTAGTAGCCTACCTAAGAGTCTCTTCTGTCAAACCACTACGGGATCCGGCGCCAACATGGCAGCTGGACGCTAACGTCGTCTTTTTTTTTTCAAGATGCTGCAGATAACTACCGTTATTCACGGCGCCGTATCGGAAATGTGCTTTTTTCCGGAGGGCGTTTTTTCTATCGACGGAATATTTCCGGCTAAATTTGCGACCGGCCACCGTTGGATAAGACGACGCTGCCAACGCTGCTCACCAAATGCATCGAGTGGCCACCCGCAACAACCCTTGAGGGTTGTAGGCGACATAAGGCTCTTTTGTGGCAAACCACTATGGCATCAGGCGCCGACATTGCTGCTGCACGCTTAAACCGTCTTTCTTTTTCAGTTGCCGCAGATAACTACCGTTCTTCAAGGCACCGTATCGAAACGTGCTTCCTTCCGGAGGGCATATTTTTCGAATGACAATATCTGCCCGGCTAATCTGTGTGACCGGCCAACGTTTGACGCGACAGCGCTGCCAACGCTACTCACCAAATGCTTCCACTGGCCGCCTTCGACAACCATCGAAGTTAGTATGCTACAAAAGACTCTCTTCTGGCAAACCACTACGCGATCCAGCGCCGACATGGTAGCTGTACGCTTAAGCCGTCTCTTTCTTCAGTTGCTGCAGATAGCTACCGTTCTTCAAGACACGTATGGGAAACGTACTTCCTTCCGAAGGGCATTTTTTCCAACGACGAAATCTGCCCGGCTCACCTGTTTGACCGGCTAACGTTTGACATGACAGCTCTGCCAACGCTCCTCACCAAATGCATCCACTGGCCACCTTCGACAACCATGAAGGGTAGTAGGCTACATAAGACTCCCTTCTGGCAAACCGGCAATCCGGCGCCGACATGGCTGCTGGACGCTTACACCGTCTTTGTCTTTAGTTGCTGCAGATAAGTACCGTTCTTCAAGGCACCGTATTTGAAGTAGCAACTTAGCGGGAATAAAAACACGGAAACAAGAAAGGCGGACAAGGGCATGCGCTACTAACGACTGTTTAATGGAACGAAGGATAGTACATATTCTTACGGTGGGAAAATAGAGGAAGGTCGTCGACGGTGAAGAGCACGAAGTTGCAAAAGCCTCGGGATTCTCGGCAGCTGTGTATATACGCTTTGTAAATACAATGTGTGAATAGTTAAACTCGTTACATTTTGGTGGAGGGGCGGGGTACGCGTCTTTGCCACGGAGCTCCGCAGTGGACGTCTCACCAAGCCTGGGAAGATGCTTCCAGTGCAAGGCACCGCATCTGCAGCTGCAATGCCGACTACGCATACTCATTCAATTCAATTCAATTCAAGTTTATTTGCATCTATACATGTACAGATGACAGGAGTACAGACAAAAAGCCAAATGCATTCGGCTTGACGGGGTCTGTACCCCCTACAAAAATGGCACTGTGCACAATAGAGAGAACACAAACATACAATAATGGATAAATGAGAAAAAAAGTGAACATTAGGCAACATTGTATAACAGAAATGCATACGGGTAAAAAAAAATCAACGATAGAATGCTGCAAGAAATTGTATTACAGGAAGCGAATAGTATGAAACGACACAAATAATACAGCCTTGATATTCACATCTATAAATGATAAGTTATTGACAAGCAGAGAAAATTGCTTAAGTGTTCATGGCGTCAGTGTCATCATCATCATCATCATCATCATCAGCCTAGTTACGCCCACTGCAGGGCAAAGGCCTCTCCCATACTTCTCCAACTAACCCGGTCATGTACTAATTGTGGCCATGTTGTCCCTGCAAACGTCTTAATGTCATCCGCCCACCTAACTTTCTGCCGCCCCCTGCTACGCTTCCCTTCCCTTGGAATCCAGTCCGTAACCCTTAATGACCATCGGTTATCTTCCCTCCTCATTACATGTCCGGCCCATGCCCATTTCTTTTTCTTGATTTCAAATAAGATGTCATTTACCCGCGTTTGTTGCCTCACCCAATCTGCTCTTTTCTTATCCCTTAACGTTACACCCATCATTCTTCTTTCCATAGCTCGTTGCGTCGTCCTCAATTTCAGCAGAACCCTTTTCGTAAGCCTCCAGGTTTCTGCACCATATGTGAGTACTGGTAACACGCAGCTGTTATACACTTTCCTTTTGAGGGATAGTGGCAACCTGCTGTTCATGATTTGAGAATGCCTGCCAAACGCCCCCCAACCCATTCTTATTCTTCTGGTTATTTCAGTCTCATGATCCGGATCCGTGGCCACTACCTGCCCTAAGTAGATGTATTCCCTTACCACTTCCAGTGCCTCGCTACCTATCGTAAACTGCTGGGGAGGTATTCTGTAAGAGTCCACCTAGTGGACTGTCCATTTCGGCCATTCCTGGTTGGCTAGGGCCACTCGTCTCGTCCTCGCTCGTACAGCCGCATCCAATCAGCCGCGGCCGAAATGGGCAGTCCACTAGGTGGACTCTTACAGAATACCCCTCCAATTCTCTTCCGAGACTGTTAAACATTACTTTAGTTTTCTGCACATTAATTTTCAGACCCACCCTTCTGCTTTGCCTCTCCAGGTCAGTGAGCATGGCGTTAGTGTATACCAGAGCAAAAAGAAAAAAAAGGAATACACAGTGAGCCTATTAAAAGGAGAGATAGGTGTCTATTGAGTTTCCAATGAGTTTAACAAAGATGGCAGTGTGTGGCGTAACACTTGTTGACCGTAGTTAGTGCGCGCTTTAGGAACGTACCATGTTTCTCTGTGACGTGTGTTGTAAATGTTAGAATTCATTGTCAATAGAGATAAATGCTCGCAAAATTTCGTGTTCCGTTTTTTCGAAGTAGTGAAACGCTTGAGTAAAATACTACGATATATGGAGGTGACCGGTTGTAAATTAAGGGCGCTAAAAAGGGGCTGCGTATGAGCGTCATATGAAGAATTGGCGATAACGCGCACCGCGTTCTTCTGCAAGAGAATAAGTTTTGTGATGTTAGACATCGTGGTGTTTCCCCAGCCTAAATGACAGTAATTCAGATGGGACAGGAAGAGAGAGTTATAAAGCAATTTTTTCACGCTCAAGGGAAGAAAAAGTCGAAGTTTCGTTAGTATTCCCACAACACGAGCGATTTTGTTAGCAACTGAGTCTGTATAAAGATTCCAAAGTAAGTGTTCTTGAAATACGACCCCGAGGCATTTAATAGATGGCACAATGTTGATAATCGAAGAACCCATTAGCAAATGGCCGTCAATGTGGACATTTTTGTTTTTAGGTTGAAAAAGTACAGCCTTTGTCTTGTTTTTATTTATAGACAGGGAATTCAATGAACTCCATCGATTAAGTTCACTTAAAGCAGCGTTCGTAAGAGCCAACAGGTCCCTTGCACAACCAGATGTAAAGAACAGACTAGTGTCATCAGCGTATATGATGAATCGGGCAGTGGTGTCAATATTAATTATGTCGTTTATGTAAATGTTAAATAACAAAGGTCCAAGAATGCTTCCTTGAGGTACACCAGAATGAATGGATAAGTTATCGGAAATACAGTTATTTAATGAAATCCTTTGACATCTGAACTGGAGATACCTTTTGATTAAGCCAAGGAAGGGGCCCTTGAAACCGTAAATTTCAAGTTTTGTTAGCAGAGTGGTGTGGTTAATTGTGTCAAAGGCCTTTGAAAAATCGATGAAAACGCTTAGTGTCACTAAACTGTGCTCATTATGTTGCTCTACCTCAGCCGCAACACCCCGGCAAGTTCACTGGCCTCAATGGTGTTGACGTGGAAGAACGGTTGAAGATCTATGAGCGCATCAGCAAGGTGAGCAGGTGGGATCCAACCATAATGGTGGCCAATGTCGTGTTATACCTCGACGGAACACCGCGAACGTGGTTTTACACACACCAGGAAGAGCTGACCAGCTGGGACTTGTTCAATGAAAAGCTGTCCGACGTTTCTGGCAATTTGACCGGTCGACAACTAGCCGCCAAGCAACAACTCGCCACGCGTGTGCAAACTGCTACTGAGTCGTATGTCTCCTACATTTAGGACGTCCCAGCCCTCTGTCATAAAATCGACACGTCCATGCCAAAGGCAGAGAAGGTTGGACACATTATCAAAGACATCGCGGACGACGTATTGAACCTCCTGGTCTTTAGAAACTTATCGACTGTCGACACCATCACGAAGGAATGCCGCCATTTCGAGCAGGCCAAGAGCGCCCTATGTACAATCAGTTGGTACGGCTCCCAAATACTGCAGCGACCCTTTCCTGTACCTACCCCACGACCAATCTAGCTCCCCACCTCCAAGCGAAAACGTGACCTGAATTGTATGCCGCGAACTCACAGCAGCGCTTCCTGCCTCGCCTCAACAGACGTCTTGGAACAACACTGCTGAGACTATATAGCTGATCCAGTCCGTGGTTCGCCAGGAAATCGCTAATATGGGTCTTCCCAGGGCGTGATCCTTTAGTCGCCCTAACACCCGCACTGCTCCTATGACTCGGTCCTATCGCAGTCCACTTCACATTTTCCGTCATCCCTACACTCTCAGGAATCCATCGAACTGGCGTTCACCTGACGACAGGCCGATCTGTTTCTGCTGCGGTCGAATCGGCCACGTTTCCCATCACTGCCAGCGCCGTTGGCCGTCCCCTCTTTGAAACACGTTCCGGAATTCAAGTGCGCCCCGAAGTTGCTCACCCCGTCGATTCTACGACGCTTCCGACGCCACTACTTCGATTCACGGCTATGCTCGCTCGCCCTCACCTCAACGTCGCCAGCCACGTCCGCCGCAGCTTCACCGCTCCCCCTCGCCGACTTACCCTGGACCATCCCAGCAGGAAAACTAGGCAATACGGCACCTCGAGGTGGTGCTGCAATGCCGGATCCCCCAAACATCCTCCTTTGACGCTGTTTACAAGACATAACCTTCTTGACGTCCAAGTTGATAGCACACCCGTCACAGCACTCGTAGACACAGGAGCATACATATCGATTATGACCAGTTGCCTACGCCGCTACTTAATGAAAATTGTTACGCGTGCCGTTACTCGGTTCGTACGAATCACCGAAGGTAGCACGGTGACCGTGGTGGGAATGTGTACTGCACTTGTGAGCATTTCCAGCCGCCATACTATCGTTCTTTTCATTGTGCTTGACCAATGCCCCCATGACCTCATCCTAGGCCTCGACTTCCTCTCTGCCCATTCAGCGCTCATCAACTGTTCCTCAAGTACTGTGCGTCTTGACCTGCCTCTAGTGGACGTTCCTCCGACACCACACGAAATTCGTCTAAGACCGACCGACTTTGTTCACGTTCCACCACAGGTGTTGACATACGTCGAAATGTCGCCTTGTACGCCAGTGCCCGATGGTTATTACGTCTCCGCTCCCATAACTGCACTCGTTCTCACCCACAACGTTACTGTCCCGCATACAGTTCTGCGGGTCACAGACAATCGCACGTATCTCCCTGTAGTGAATTTCCGGCTCGCTAAGCAAATTCTGCCTATAGATATCACCCTGGCTACAATTACTGCTTTAGAAGTTAGTTGCGTTGAGACTTTTGCCGTCAACGCTTCCTGTGCGCCTTTCCGGTCTGACAAATCTACTGACAACGACATTAGGAAAATGATTGCCCCGATTTTCACTCCTGCGGAGACTGAACAGCTCTGCAGTCTATTGCTTTCCTACAAGGATATATTCGACTTGAACAATCGAACCTTAGGCCAGATGTCACTAGTCAAACATCATTTCCATACAGGCGATAATCCACCCATCTATCGGCGACCCTACCGAGTTTCAGCTTCGGAGCGTCACGTCATCAAAACGGAAGTAGACAAGATGCTAGCGAAAGACATCATTGAGCCATCGTGAAGTCCCTGGGCGTCCCCTGTCGCGCTGGTCAAAAATAAGGACGGTTCATGGAGATTCGGCGTCGATTACCGCCACCTCAACCGCATCACGTAGAAGGACGTCTACCCACTACCTCGTATTGATGTCGCCCTTGATTGCCTATACAGGGCATAGTATTTTTCGTCTATCGACCTGCAGTCCGGATATTTGCAAATCGCTGTCGATGATCTCGATCGTGAAAAGACCGCCTTCATAACGCCTGATGGTCTTTACCACTTCAAAGTTATGCCTTTTGGGCTATGCAACGCTCCGGCTACCTTTGAGCGTATGATGGACTCATTACTCCAAAGAATCAAGTGGTCGACTTGTCTGTGCTACCTAGATGATGTTGTTGTTTTCACGCCCTCCTTCAGCACACAGATTGAGCGCCTTTCATCTCTATTTGCCGTTTTTTGCAAGGCCGCTCTACAGCTCAACTCCAAGAAATTTAACTATGGCCACCGTGAGATTACTGTTCTTGGACATGTCGTCAATGCGACTGGCATCCGACCAGACCCAGAGGAAATTCGCGCCGTGAAAGAGTTCCCTGTTCCACGGTCCGCAAAAGATGTCCGAAGTTTCGTGGGCCTTCGCTCTTACTTCTACCGCTTTTTTTAAGATTTTGCCACCATAGCACGCCCTCTCAAAGACCTCCTGAAGAAAATTGTGTCATTTTCATGGGGACCCTCTCAGGCCACCACCTTTTCTCGCCTTACCACCATGCTCACCACCCCACCGATTTTAGGACACATCGCTACTTCAGCCCCTTCCACAGATGCCAGTGGCCACGGAATCGGTGCCGTCTTGGCACAAGTTCAACTCGGCCATCGACGTGTCATCGCGTACGCTAGCCGTCTTTTGTCACCTGCGGAGCGGAACTACTCTATTACCGAGCGCGAATGCTTCGCCGTTGTGTGGGCAGTGGCGAAATTCCGCCCCTATTTATACAGCAGGCGCTTTTCTATTGTAACGAACCACCACGCCCTCTGTTGGCTTTCGTCCTTAAAAGATCCCACAGGGAGGCTTGGACGATGGGCTCTGCGGCTGCAAGAGTATTCCTATTCGGTGGTATGTAGGTCTGGTCGCATACACAAGGACGGCGACTGCTTGTCCCGCTACCCTGTACACACGCCTCCAGCACCGACATGGACGCTTCCGCAAGTACTTTTTCCATTTCCCAGCTTTTGGACATGGTCAAAGAGCAGCGCCATGACGCTACCGTGAGGACCCTCATTCACCGAATGGAATCTGTTCCTACTGATTCATCATTACGGTGCTTCGTTCTAAGCGACGTGATATTGTTCCGACGCAGTTTTCATCCTGACGCTCCTCCCCTTCTCCTTGTCGTTTCTCAAAACCTCCGCTCCACCGTGCTTTAGGAGCTGCATGACGCCCCAACTGCCGGACATCTTAGGTTTGCTCGCACTTGCGACCGCGTGCGCCGCCGCTTCTACTGACCCGGTCTCGCTCGCTCCGTACGGTGCTATGTATCTACTTGCAAGCCCTGTCAACATCGCAAAACACCTGCAACGCTTCCTGCCAGGCACTTACAGGCGATCAACATTCCACCTGAGATTTTCTTTCACGCGGGTTTGGATCTCCTTGGCCCTTTCCCCGAGCCCAGCTCTGACAACAGGTGGATCATTGTCGCTACTGATTACGCGACGCGCTATGCCATCACTCGAGCACTTCCCACGAGCTGCGCAACTGACGTCGCAGATTTCCTCCTCCGCGATATCATTTTAGTATATGGCGCCCCACGACAGCTCCTTACTGACCGCAGCCGCACTTTCCTCTCCCAAGTCATCGCCGATATACGACCCTCATGTTCTACCAAGCACAAACTGGCTACCTCCTATCATCCCAAGACCAACGGCTTTACTGAGCGACTTAATCGGACCATTAAAAACATGCTCTCGAAATCCATTTCACCCGACCACAAGGACTGGGATGTGGCTCTCTCGTATGTCACGTTCGCCTATAATTCATCACGCCACAATACTGCTGGGTATTCCCCCTTTTACTTACTCTTCGGTCGTGACCCTGTCTTACCATTGGACACTTCACTCCCCTCGATAGAGGATTCGAGGACCGAGTAGGCCCGCAACGCCATCGCCCACGCTGAGCATGCGCGCCAGCTTGCGCGTACTCGTTCGTCTGTTGGCATCGCAGGAATCTCAACGGCACGCTTACAATCGCCAGGCTCTCTCTTGCTACTTTGGTCCCCTCGCCGCCGAGTAGGGCTCTCGGAGAAACTTCTTCCGTGCTACAAAGGCCCATCCCGGCTTCTACGTCAAGTGACCAATGCCACTTAGGAGATAATCTCCCTGACATCCGCCATGCCACCCGGTTCCACATCAGCTGACGTCGTACACGTCTCTCGGCTTAAACCTTACCATGCCCGTACCGACGTCCCCGCCTGAAGCACCGGGACGGTGCTTTTTCTGCCGGAGGTCGTGTTACGGTGCGAAAAGAGAACAAGTTCGTCCATGGTAAAGAGCAGGAAGTGGCAATAGCCTCTCGGGATTCTCGGCAGCTGTGTATATACGCTTTGTAAATACAACGTGTAAATAGTTTGTGGGAGTTCCTTCGGTCTACCGGGGCGCAGTCGTTGCTGTGCCTAACGCTCCGGACTTATTCGCCATTGCGAGGAAAACCCCTCCCAAATGCCTGCCCCTCGACCGCGCGCCGTTTTCCCCGGGCGCCGCGACCGCGTCCCGCGACGTCATGCTACGCGGGCCTGCGATTGGATCGTGGGGGCGTGACGTAGGGAAGAAGCCCCGACTGGGGACGATCGCCGTGCGCGGGAAAGTCGCGCTGCGACAGGGACGAGCGCCGGTCACGAGAGGCAAGCTGCAAGGTACGTGAGCGACCAGCTATTTGTGTCCCCAACGCCCCGGCCTGGGGACGTTCATGTGCTTTGTCAGCTTGCGTAAGTGTGACTGGCTGAGTGGCTCTGCGTTCCGCCCTTGCGGTAGTCGCAGGTGCTCAGTGCGTCACATTTTTGCGTGTCCGAAGCGTCGCAGACCATTGTCGGTGACGGGAAGCGCTAGGTAGCGTTTGCGAACGCATTTCGGCCCGCGCGCGCAAACCATTGTTCGACGCGGCGTGTAACCCGCCTGCCTCGCCATCGGGAACCGCGGGCGCCGAGTGTACTCCGTGTGTTTGGGTGCAGTCTGGTACATGTTGGCCATTTGTGATCAATAAACGCCTTAACTGTTCTGGACGCCTTGTGTTCCTGGGAGAGCGCCCATGCGTACGGCCAGAGCCGGCCAGGTCTTTCGGCTCGGTGCTCGAACCTGCGGTGGGTCCATCGCCGTGCGCCGTCGTGCCGCGTCATGAGGCTCCACTTCTCGGGGGCCACTTGGCGACGCCGTGCGCGGAGACGTACACTGAGCCCACAAGTTTTATACTCGTGGCAGTATATATCCTCTTGTCACGCGTGCGCCTACCAAGCAAGAGAGAAACAGGTACATGCACATCAAAGGCGGTTGCGCAAGAAGATAAATTCAGCACCTAGTAATGTGATAGAAGGCCCGCTTACACACCTATTTCTATTTTTATTTATAAAGAAGGCCTCAAGAGCGAGCCTGGAAGAGGCGTTGCCGCTGCTGCCCACAATAGTAGTCGCAGAAAATTGAGCGCCACAACTACACGCGCTAACATGAGCCCCCGAATGTGCGCACTTATGCTCTTTTTTTTTAATGACGGCATTAAGTAAGGTTTTTCCGTGGACGTAGAACATCTATTCTACACAATTTATCAGGATAAGCTTCTGGTTTTCTTAAGGGAATCTATTGAATATAACGACGTAGTCGAGTTCCAGAACTCAGCGGGCCTTTCAGTGGACAGCTTTCAAACATTGCTCGAGTTTAATTTAAGTGTGACTTTTATTCTTTACAACGAGCTGCCATATCTGCAACGCCGAGGAGTGTGTATAGGGTCTTGTGTTGCTCCTATATTGTGTGACATCTTTTTGTCTTTTGTTGATAGGTCTTTGGAGCAGGATTTTAATCGGGGACAGGTTTTAAATGTTTTCAGGTATGTTGATGATATTTTAGTGCTTTTAAACAATAACGGTGACTTTACATCCCCTGCTTTTATTTTAGAATCTTTTAGCAACCAAGGCCAAGGGTTCGTTGTTGTACCCGTGAACTTCCTACAACACAGGCCCTCAGTTCCTAGACTTAAAACTGTCTTCGGAAGCTGGCCACGTCTGCTGGACCTATCAACCGCGAGCCATGAAGCAATTGCTGCCGTACTATTCCGCACACTTCAAGGTGGTGAAGCGAGCATTTGATAGTCTTTGCTTGGAATCGGCTTTGCGGAAATCGTGCGTACATCAAATGCAGTCTAGTTTTACGAACCAAGTTGGACGCCTTTTGGCAGGTGGTTTCCCTTTGACGGTCGTGAAGGCTATAGTAGAGTCTCATCTGCAAAAAGTAAAGCTTGGAGCACGAAGGGCGAGAGCAGAGGTCAAACGACCGAAGGTAAGGCCAGAGGTTATTCCCTACGTATACAAGGTGTCACACAACCTTAAAAAGTTTGCTAACTGTCATGGTATTCCTCTGGTTTTTCGCGCGCCCAACAAACTTCCGAAGCTGTGTTCTCGAGTTTGCTGTGAAAGCAGGCGGGGCTGCCGCATGAGGCACGAGAAGCCCTTTGTTGAGTGCTCCAGAGGGCTTGTTTATGCATTTCCCTTGCACTCTTGTGGGCAGCTCTACATTGGACAAAGCGAGCGTTGTGTGAATGACCGTTTAAGAGAACATGCATAAAAAATAAAGGAAAAGGAGAACAAGGGCGCACATTTTGGGGCTCTTGTTAGCGCATGTGGTTCTGACGCTCGATTTTCTGCGACTACTATTCCGGCCAGGAGCGGCAACGCCTCTTCCAGGCTCGCCCTTGAGGCCTTCTTTATCAAGAAGAATAGAAATAGGTGTGTAAGTGAGCCTTCTATCACATTACTAGATGCCGAATTTCACTTCTTGTGCAACCGTCTTTGAACTACATGTACCTGTTTCTCTTCTGCTTGGTAGGCGCATGCGTGACAAGAGGATATATATGTATTATCCTTCCATTAAACAGTAGTGAGTAGCGCTTGTCCTTATCCGCCTTTCTTGTTTTCGCTTTTTATTCGCGTTAAGTTACTACTTCAAATATGGACGACCGACTAACCCAATAGTCATCTCTTCAAGGCACCGTATCTGAAACGTGCTTCCTACTGGAGGGTGTTTTTTTTTTCCAACGACGAAATCTTTCCGGCTAACCTGCGTGACAGGCCAACGTTGGACATGACAGCGCTACCAACGCTCCTAACCAAATGCATCGACCAGCCACCCTCAACAACCCTCGAGTGTAGTATGCTACATAAGACTCTCTTCAGCTACGGCATCCGGCGCCGACGTGGCAGCTGCACGCTTGAACCGTCTTTCTCTTCAGTTGCTGCAGATAACTATCGTTCTTCAAGGCACCGTATTGCAAACGTGCTTCCATCGGTAGGGCATTTTTTCAACGACGAAATCTTTCCGTCTAACCTGTGTGACCGGCCACCGTTGCACACGACAGCGTTGCCAACACTCCTCATCAAATGCATCAACTGGCCACCCTCGACAACCCTGGAGGATAGTATGCTACATAAGACTCTGTTCTGGCAAAGCACTATAGGATCCGCCGCCAACATGCTAGGTGGACGTTTGCGCAGTCTTTTTCTTCAGTTGCTGCTGATAACTGCCGCTCTTCAAGGCACCCTATCGGAAATGGGCTTCCTTCGGAGGGCGTTTTTTCCAACAACGAAATCAGTCCGGCAAACCTGTGTGACAAGTAAATGTTGGACACGAGAACGCTGCCAACGTTCCTAACCAAATCCATCGACTGGCCACCTTCAACAACCCTGGAGTGTAGTATGCTACACAAGACTCTCTTCTCCCAAACCACTACGGGATCCGGCGCCCACATGTCAGCTGCACGCTTACATCGTCTTTTCCTTCAGTTGCAGCTGATCACTAGCATGCTTCAAGACAACGTATCGGAAACGTGCTTCCTTCAGGAAGGCGGTTTTTCTATCGACGGAATCTGCCGGGCTAACCTGTAGGACCGTCCAACGTTGGACACGACAGGGTTCTCAACGCTGCCCATCAAATGCATCTACTGACCCCCCTGAATAACCCTGGAGGATAGTATGCTACATAAGACTCTCTTCTGTACGGGACACGGCGCCGACATGCCAGCTGGACGCTTACGCCGTCTTTTTCTTCAGTTGCTGTAGACAACTACCGTTCTTCAAGGCACCGTATCGGAAAGGTGCTTCAATCCGGAGGGCGTTTCTTTTTTCCAACGATGGCATCTGCCCCGCTAACCTCGAAGTTGAAAAAGACAACAGGAATTCCTCTCACAACTAAAGAAATTTATGTCGCCACTACAGAAGTTTCTGACGTATCTGTAGTTGCGAAAAACATTTCTAACGTTACGACAGAAATTCCGTTGTCGCAGCAGACACATTCTGTCGCGCTAACCAAGAGTTCTAAAGCCGCAAGAGAAACGTTCTGTCATGGCAACAAGAGTTCTGAAGCCGTGACAACAGCTTTCTATAGTGACAGCGATTCTGAAGTTACGATAGAAATTCCGTCTTCGAAATAGAAAGATTCTGCCGTGACGACCAAGAGTTTTGAAGTCACAACAGAAGCGTTCTTTCGCGACAACAAGGGTTCTGAAGTCGCAACAACAGCTTTCTATGGCGACATCGACTCTGACGTTAGGACAGCAATTCTCACATCGCAACAGAAACGTTCTGTTGCGACAGCAAAAGTTTATAAAGTCGCAACAACTTTATAGCGCAACAGCGAATCTGACGTCACAACAGGAACTCTCTGTCGGGACTACACATTTTCTGTCATGCCCTTAGATATGTGCCACTTTCTGTCGCAGCGACGTAAGTTTTGTCGAAGCGACAGAAGCGCTTTCCGTCGCGATGCTTCAAAATTGTAAGCCAGTTTCGCATCGGTGGTGTACACTGTACTTTTCTTTTGCGCGGTATTCATTCGCTCTTCTCTGAAGCCGGCAATGCTGATAGCACGGACACCGGTATTAAAGTCGGCGTGGCTAATTTTTATAGTTCTGCCGTCACGACGAGGCGCCAGAAATGCCCTACCGGTAGCCTCAAGATGGCCCGCTCATCAAAAATCGTACCGTCTGCGGGAATGGCTCCGTATCCGTTTTGTTTAATTTCGTAAGATGTCGCACACTGGGTGTGGACTTACATCTGCGGTTACACTGACACATTAGTTAATTTTCCAGAAATATTGCATAAGCTCTTACGAAGCGAAAAAGGAGTTTCGGGTTGGTCCACAAAGTTGCGTGAGAAGCTTTTTCGCTCGGGCTTCACTATTCTGGTACAGCGCTGCCGTGAGAAGCCAGTATGCTGTCAGAATGAACACTCATCCACGAATATTTATGTTGCTATTTTTCATTGAACACACGAATTATATGCGCGCTCAAAGTGTAAAAAGCGAGAGACAACTGTGGAAACTAGCACTAACAACACTAACAGTGTCCCCGGTCACCATTTTCTATTTCTGAATTTCTTATTCATTATGGATGTCATACAGCAAAATCTATGTTCTAGCACTCCACGAGGTACATATCGATAGTAACAACACTTTTTCTCTTCTAGAGATGCGGCAGTTTATGCGGGGGAGTGAAAACGCATCTTGGCTCTTAAAATGCAAATGTAAGCATCAACGCATACAGAGATTCTTACTGTTCACATAGCCAAAATGTACACTTAGAGACATGCAGTCTCAACATCGGTTGGCAGTCGTCGGTACGAAAGTCGGCGTATGTACTGGGAGCTGTGGAATTTAAATAACCAATTACTTTCGCGTGAGTATTTCTTAAATCGTGTTACTGAGCTTATAGCTCATGTGTCACGCCGCAAGGATTTGTCGCTCTTTGTTGCGCGGGAATTATTCAAACAGGAAGCTAAAATTATTGCTCTCGAAGAAACATCACTATTGGCCATTGAAAAAAAATAATACTTACAAAGTATTGTGTAGACTTCTGAGTGAATTGTAAGAGCCGGAATGTCTACATCGGGTCAATTTATTTATGACATTCATAAGGTCAAGGCATAGTTACAAACTTTGAACACAGAAAAATGCAGACGTGCACTGGTGCGTGCGCGAGAGCAGCGTTTCCTGGAAGAACAGCCTTGCAGCAGGGCACTATGTGATGAGCATCGACACGCGCTGCCTAAACAAAAAATAGATATAGATTATGGTAGAATCATTGTTAATGAGCCTACTATAATACTTAAAGCGTTTTTCGAACATAATCAAAAACTATTTCAAGAACATAAGCCATTAGATACAGATGCTGCCAAAAAAATTGTATCGTTGCTGCGCCAATAAAATCAGGATGATTATGATTATACAAATGAAAGCATTGATATTAGTGAGATAATTGCATGCATCGATTCCTTAGCGAAGGGCAAGACGCCCGGCCCGGATGGCCTTACTGCCGAATTTTATCAGCGTTTTCATTCCCTCTTATTGCCATGATTACTTCAGGTGTACCGTGAGGCCTGGGAAGCAGGGTACCTAACCGCGACAATGTACGAAGGACACACCGTCCTTATAGCCAAGAGCGATGATGGGAATAAATTGCAAGAAGTGGACGCATATCGGCCTATCTCCTCATGCAATGTGGATTATAACATATTTGCGAAGGTATTAGCTAACCGTTTGCAACTTGTAATAAGATCTGCGGTCGGTGATCATCAAACATGTGGCATCAAGGGCCGGTCCATTCAGACAAACATTCATGTTGCGAGATCGGTGCTAGAGTATGTAGCTGAGGGGATTGGACAGGTGGGAATGGTACAGCTAGATCTGACTAAAGTGTTCGACAGGCTGAATCACTCATTCCTGTTTACTGTACTAGAGCATATAAATATCGGATCCCTGCTGCTTAGAGCTGTCAGCATATGTTGTGCTAATGGCTCAATGAGGCTGATATTGAATGTCTCTCTCTCCGATCCGATTAGGCTTGTATGATCAGAACGACAAGGATGCCCTTTTTCACCGCTTATGTTCTGCTTGTATTTAGAATCACTGTGTATGAGCATATTTAAAGAACAAAACTACCAATGGTATAAATTACCGACTAATGAGGTTCGGGTTCTTGCGTATGCAGACGACGGGCCTTTTTTTTATACTGATAGAAACTGTGTAGAGACCGCTCTTGCAATTACAGAAGAATTTCTTGCGGCTTCTGGTGCAAACGTTAACTTTGAAAAAAGTTCAGGATTTTGGTTTGGATTATGGGCCAGAAAGCCATCACATTACGCAGGCATTCAATGGAAACAGGATCTGTGGTATATAGGTGTGCCTCTCTCGCAGTATAGAAATCGGCCACTCGTTGGTCAGGAGAACTTGGCAAAATTCAACGTAAAGTGAATTCATGGCCAGGGTGGAATTTGTCAATGTTCATTCGTTCTGAAGTGTGCAACGTGTTCTTAGCTTCCCGTCTTATGTGTGTGCTGTAAGTACTGCACTGCTCACGGCTTCGCCTTCACGCAATACGTCGCATATTTGCAACGTTTATTTGGAGTTCGAGTTGTGAACCAACGCGGCTCGACAATCTCTACCTCTCCCTTGAATGTGGTGGTCTAGGATTAGTCCACCTCTTCGTCAGGCAAATTGTTTCTCGCCTATTTTTTTGTTTTTTTTTTCGAGACAGTGACCATCCGTCTTTGCGTTAAATGTTGCAACTCCGACTAGTTCATTATGAGCCTAATATAGTAGTGTCATCAAATGCCAAATATGCCCCACTGGCTCCTTGGGGCTTTCTCAAGGAGGTTGTTGACACCTTTCTTTTTTTGAAAGTTAGATTCAGCCTGGAGTACGTGTTTACTGCCAGTCGAAAAGCAATTTCTGAGACACTGGTGGACTCTATTTTCCCAGATCCTTTGTATCGTGCAACTTATTTAAGCCGACCTTATCATCATGTACTTAAGCGCGTCCGAAAAAATGTGTGAACGTCCTGGAGTAAAACATTTTTCTTTAAATTACATTCGGAAGCACTCCCTGTTAAAACTTGGTTGAATTCGAGGGGTTTCTTTGTGCCGTGGTCAACAAACTGTCGACTCTCTCACCAGGCCGAATCCATAGATCACTGTTTCATAGACAGTAGGGATGCTGTACATTTTTGGGACATTTTCCAACGGACGCTTAAAAAGGACATTGACATCAGTCCATATTTAGTTAGGTTTCTACCGTTTAACGTTAAGGCTGGTCCTCCCTATGACATGTTCATATTACTTGGTTTATACAGCCTATGGAGATGTAGACTGCGTGATCGCCATGCAGAGAGCCCGCAATCTACAAAATCCTTCTCTCGCGAAGGGGCTGCATGTGTAAGAAGTGCGAACGCTGCGCAGGAACCTCCGCCAGACTGGATGCACTTGTTGGATGCACGTGTGTGTTTGCCTGAGTTTTAGGTGTGTAGTTGTGTCCACTTTGTAATATACCTTCAGTTTTGTTCTCCGTGTGATAAACGAAGTTCGGCGTGGTGTAGTGGTAAGATGCTGGGCTCGGGATCCTGGAGTCCCAAGTTCGAAACCAGGGTGGGGAAGTTTTATCTTTTTTTTTTACTTTTATATTCTTCTTTGGTGGACTAACAAATTTCTATAACCTTAAGAGGTCTCTCTGAATTCTTAATGAAACATTGATGACGACCTGCAGAACTTTCGACCACAGGACATCACACTTCGGACAACAGAACGACAGAAACTACGTCCTAAAATACGACAGACTGAAATTTCCTGTTCACTTTCTCAAGTGGGCTGTGTGACCGGCCAACGTTGGACACGACAGCGTTGTCGACCCTCCTCACCGAATGCATCGACTGGCCACCCTCGACAACCCAGGAGGATAGTAGGCTACATAAAACTCTCTTCTGGGAAACCACTACGAGATCCGGCGCCGACACGGCAGCTCGACGCTTACGTCGTCTTTTTCTACAGTTGCTGCAGGTAACTACCACTCATCAAGGCATTGTACCGGAAACGTGCTTCATTTCAGAGGGCGTTTCTTCCATCGACGAAATATGCCCGGCTAACCTGTGTGACCGGCCAACATAGGATACGACAGCGCTGCCAGCGCTCATCATAAAATGCATTGACTGGCCACCCTGCAAACCCTGGAGGATAGTAGGCTACATAAGACTCCCTTCTGGCAAACCACTACGGGATCCGGCGCCGACATGCCTGCTGGACGCTTACGCCGTCTTTTTCATCAGTTGCTGCAGATAACTACCGTTCTTCAAAGCACGCTATCGGAAATCGGCTTCCTTCAGGAATGCCTTTTTTCCATCGATGAAATCTACCGGCTAATCTGCGGGACCGGCCCACGCTGGACATGACAGCACTGCCAACGCTCCTCATCAAATGCATCGACTGGACACCCTCAACAACCCTGGAGGATAGTATGCTACATAAGACACTCTTCTGGGAAATCACTACGGGATCCGGCGGTGCCGTGGCAGCTGCACGCTTACGCCAGCTTTTTCTTCACTTGCTGCAGATAACTACAGTTCTTCAAGGTACTGTATCAGAAACATGCTTCCTTCCGGAGGGCGTCTTTTCCATCGACTAAATCTGCCCGGTGAAGCTCGCAGATGAAAAAGACAACATGAATTTATTTCGAAACTACAGAAATTTCTGTTGTGACTACAGAAGTTCCTGACGTTTAGGCAGTTGCGACAGACATTTCTGACGTTACGACAGAAATTTGGATGTCGCAACAGAAACATTTTGTCACGCAGACCAAGAGTTCTGAAGTTGAAACAGAAACGTTATGTCGCGACAACAAGAGTTCTTAAGTCGCTACAACACCTTTCTATCGTGACAGCGACACGGACGTTACGACAGCAATCCTGACGTTGCAACAGAAACATTCGATCACAACGGCCAATCCTTCTGAAGTCGCAACAGAAACGTTCTGTCGCGACAGCAAGAGTTTATAAGTCGCAACAACTTTCTATCGCAACAGCGATTCTCACGTCGCAGCAGGAACTCTCTTTCGGGACTACACATTTTCTGTCGTGGTGTTAGAAATGTGCCACTTTATGTTGCAGCGACATAAGTTCTGACGAAGCGACAGAAGCGCTTTCCGTCGAGACGCTTTAAAATTGTATGACAGTTTCGTATCGGTACTGTACACTGTACCTCTCTTTTGCGCGGTATTCATTCGTGCTTCTCTGAAGCCGGCAATGCTGATAGCACGGACACCGGTATTAAAGTCGACGTGGCCAATTGGTATAGTTCTGCCGTGACGACGAAGCGCCAGAAACGCCCTACCGGCCACCTCAATATGGCCTGCTGATCAAAATCATACCGTCTGCGGGAATGGCTGCGTATCTGTTTTGTTTTAATTCGTAAGATGTCGCGCACAGGCCTGTAGACTTACATGTGCCGTTACACTGACACGTTAGTTAATTTTCAAGAAATATTACATAAGCTCTTGCGAAGCGAAAAAGAAGCTTTGGGTTGTTCCACAAAGTTGCGTGAAAAGCTTTCTCGCTCGGGTCTGATTATTTTGGCAGAGCACTGCCGTGAGAAGCCAGTATGCAATCAGAATGAACACTCATCCACGAATGTTTGTGTAGCTATTTTGCATTGAACACACAAATTATATGTGCGCTCAAAAGTGTAAAGAGCGAAAGACAACTGTCAAAATTAGCAGTAACAACCCTAACCGTGTCCCCGGTCACCATTGTCTATTTCTGAATTTCTTATTTAATATAGATTCAGGAAAATCTATGTTCTAGCGCTCCACGATGTACCTTTCGATGGTAACAACACTTTTCTCTTCTAGAGATTGGGCAGTGAAAGCGCATCTTGGCTCTTGAAATGCAAATGTAAACATCAACGCAGACGTGCTGGGAGCTGTGGAATTTTAATAACCAATTACTTTCGCGCCCTTAACATATCAACTCAGTTGTTCCAGGTGGCTTTGCTTCCGATTGTCACTGGTTCTTGGACTTCGCAGAATCAAGCCTGCGTTGCGCGTGCTAATGGAACAAGCGGCAACTTCGCCCATCTGGCAATCATTTCGACGTCAGGTTTTCTACAAGATATCGGCAGCGCATGCGGCACATCGGCCAGTCCCGAACGTATAAAAGGGCAGCTCCAACGCGGATTCTTCAGTGAGTTTGGCGAAATCGCAGGAAGCGGAGCTTTGAACATACGTCCCGTATTATTGTTCCAGGTAGCTTTGGTACCGATTGTCACTGCTTCTTGGACATCGCAGAATCATACCTGCGCTGCGCGTGCTTGTTGAAGAAGCGGCAACTTCGCCCATCTGACAATCAGTTGGACGTCAGGTTTTCTACAAGATATCGGAGCGCATGCGTCACATCAGCCAGTCCTGAACGTGTAAAAGTGGAGTTCCTACACGGAATCTTCAGTGGACTCTGCGAAAACGCCGGACAGTTGTGTTCGCTCATACCGAAGCGATGAAAGAAGCGTTGTTGTTGTGCCGTGCCCGCGGACTTAGATTGCATTAGCCAACGAGTGTTACCATGTGTGCACATTGTTAGCTTGTGGCGATGTAGAATTGAATTGGGGTCCTTCCAATGCTGATATGCTCTAGACGCTGGTACAGGGCCAAAAGGCTAGTAGGGATCATCTGGCAGAGCTTAAAAAGCGGTTGTAAGACGCCGAAAAAAGCGTCAATTCCTTCTCGACCCGAATGGCAGACCTTGAAACAAATGTCAAAGAAACAGCACATAAAGTCCTTAACGATTCCGTTGAAAAACTGCAACAAACAATCATATTGCAACAGGCAAAACTTGTAGAGCTGGAAGATAGGGGTTGGAGAACTAATCTTGTGGTTTGCGACATAGATGACCGAGCAAATTAGGCTGCCCTGCGACAGAAAGTAAGCAAGGAGGCATTCGAGGAGAGGCTTGGCGCAAAGTATTTGTCTAGTGCTAGGATACATCGCCCGGGAAAACAACCTGGAAAGCGACCTGTAAATCTCTTTTTTTCAAAATTACATGGATAAACAAGAAGTGCTACTCAACTGCAAATAGCTTAAGAGAACGCAGATTTCCGTGCTAAATGACTACTCTATTGAAACATTAAGGAAACAAAAACTGTTTTGGCAAAGTGGTAAAGCTGATAAAGAACAAGGAAAGAAGGTCGCACTGGTGAATGATAAACTTCGCATCGATTTCCAATTCTATGCATGGGATGACGTTTTAAGCACACGTGTTGTTGTCTGATCCGGGAAACATCGTAGGTTTGGGTATGTTCGTATTTCATAACTTTTAGGTTTTTAGCGCACAAAAAGGGACGAGAGACAGAGTGTTGCGGGCCACAGGTTGCGACAGTATCGGGCGACATGGCCAATGCGGCGACAGTTGAAACGTATCGGCTGGTCGTCTTCAGTTCTCCACTCAGCCGGGTTGCGATAGCGAGGAGAGAAGCGTCAGGGCGGAGCTAAAATAGTAAAAAGGCGTTCGTTAGTTCTGCGATTGGCGACAGCACGGACAGAATGTATTTCAATGTTTTCATGTTCCTGGCGAACGATGGCTCGTACGAGGGGAAGCGAAAAAGTGTTAGAATCAGGGCTACGCGAAGCCAAATCTGCCGGCGCCATCGCATCCAGTTCACGTCGAACGATTCGCACCACGTCCTCTGATGGCGGCGCATGCTGCTGTGCGGGTTGGTCTTCACACGTCGACGTTGCAGCAGTATTGAGAAGTCTGGCGAATCTTTGCAAGACGCGTCGGCTTTTTGTCTCCTCGAACTGTCGACACTCTTCAATGATGGCATCAACTGTAGAACAGCTTTTGCACATGAGCAGGTTAAAGGCGTAGTCAGAAATGCCCTTAAGCACGTGACCGACCTTCTCCGCTTCTGTCATGTAGCGATCGGCTTTACGACAAAGTGCCAGCACGTCCTGGATGTACGAGACATAGGACTCCGTGGGGGATTGGGCGCGGAAGGCCAGTTCCTGCTTTGCGGCAATTTTACGGCCGGCTGCTTTGCCAAACAACTGCATCAACTTCTCTTTGCATTGGTCCCAGCTGGTTAGCTCCTCTTCGTGTTTTTGTACCATACCTTTGCAGTGCCTCGTAGGTAGAACAACAGGTTAGCTAGCTTAAGTGTAAGGCACAATCTGTTGATTCCACTCACTCGTCCGTACATAGACACCCACTCTTCAACGTTGGCGCCATCGGTGCCGCAGAAAGTTCCAGGATCCTTGGGTTTCACAACCGCAATCGAAGGCGACAGCGACGTAGGTGGCGACGGTGACGTTTGAGGCGGCAGCGACGTTGATCCCGCGGGCTCGCCGTCAATAATGGTGCGGACAGTGATGCGACGTCCATTGCGGAGCTCCGTTTCCAGCCGCGGTACCCCGCACATCCCACCAATACGTTACGGGGATGTTGGAAGTATATATAAAGACTGTATTTACAATATATATACAGGATGAGTCCGAGTAGATAAGATGGCTCACCACCAACAATACGCCGCAGCCAGCGTCTCGCGATCTTCGTCTTCCTCTGTATTCTTTCATTAGTCCATAACAATATGTAAATGATTAGTGCAAGTAATCTCCAACTCAGTGTGTATTAATCTTTTTGCGGACGATTGTATTGGGTTTAAAGAAATGATCTGCCATGAAGTTCATAAGCTATTACAGCGAACTCTCAGCCACATTGAATGCTGGTGCACAGAATGCGACATAGAACTAAACTTTAACAAAACAGTGTTATTAAATTTAACGTGTAAAAAGAATCCTGGCGTGTTTATTTGCTCTATCCATGAATCTAAGATTCCAGCAGTAACTCAATATAAGTATTTAGGGACTATTCTTTCTAGTGATATGACAGTGGGGGCGCACATCTCCGCAATTTGTGCAGCAGCTTTCCGGAAACTGTTTTTAAAAAGGAAGTTTGCAAAGGCAACGGTGAATGTTAAACTTCAAGCGTACAATTCCATTATGAGATTTAGATCGCAGACTGCATCCGTTGTATGGGGTGCCCACTAAAAAAAGATATGCAGTGCTTAGAAAGCCTGCAAAGGAACGCAATCAGACTTATATTTAATAAATATGGAAGGGTGGATTCTCCAACTAAGCTCATGATTACGCATAACATTTCCACATTTTCTGTACGCAGAAAAATCTGTCGACTAAAATTCTAGCGTAATATTTTGTCTCGAAAAAGAATATATCTCCACAATCATATTTAAAGTGAATTACAAGTAGATCAACGCGTAACACTCACAAACACTCTCTACAACCAATTTTTGCCAAAACAGAGGCATTTAAACATAGTTTTTTCCCACGCACAGTTTCGGATTGGAACAGCCTACCTGAATTTGCGAGGCTGAACACTTTGACGAAGCCCTTGAACTTAACTTGTTGTGTTAAATATCGACCCAGCCAAACTGTTGAATTATTTCTGGTGCAAGTACTGTTGTAAATTATTTATGTTCTGTTCTTTTTATGTGTGTGTGCGATAAATATCTTCCTTGTGAAACCGATGTATAATATTGTCGTGCGAATGTTGTTGGAAATTACTTCTGTTCTTTTCCCATTTCATTGTAATTGCACTCCTGCTTGGGCCACGTTGGCCGGCAGTATTCTGAAATGGATAAAAAGAAACGGCAGTGGGAGCGGGCCGCGCTTCCTGCGTTCGGCCGAATAACAGGCGGCGTTTGATGAACGTCGCCCAGAACTCCTCAAGAAAGGGCTCGTCACCGACGTGCCGACCTCGCCGTGGAGGAGCGTGAAGCCGAGGTGGTACGACCACGAAGAGCCTCAGATCCCGAGCATCGCTGGCACCCCTCTTCACATAGTGGAAGAACGGCAAATTTTTTATTGATGTTATTTATTACACTCAAGAGTTCGAAATCAATATGAAGGATGAGCTTGACGGGGAAAACTGGGCAGAGGTTCCCGAAATTATTATGCCGCATCCCCCCCATTAGCGCCCGTAACACTTTTGTTCAAGTTCTAATTTTATATCTCTATACTGTGTGCGTCTGTATTTTACGTTGCATTTTTTCGCTGGAATGCACTGTCCCTATATCAAAATTATTTCATGGGTTTTGCGTGCCAAAATCACGATGTGATCATGAGTCACGCCATTGCTGGGGACTCCGTATTACGTCTGACCACCGGCGATTCTTTAACGTGCCCCCTAATGTACGGGAGACGGCCGTTTTCGCATTTCGCCGCCACCGAAATGCGGCCGCCGCGGCCGCGATTTCCTCCCGCGCTCTTGTGCGCTATAACATAGTAGCTAAGCCACCATGACGGGTATTGTGAAAGAGTACAACAGGGTTGCAGGACAAAACAATCCTCATATACAGCCCAAATACACACAGCCTGCTGAGCTGTCAGGCTCGCACAAGCAACGAAGCACGAAGGAAAAATAATTAATTATTAAAGCGAATTGCACCATATGCACTCAGTCTTGCCGTCGTACTGGGATGCAAACTTATATAACTGCTGCACGCGCAGCTTCCACGGCAATTCCGCACGCACTCCATAATAAAAACCGCGAAACTATTTGTCGCAAGAGATGGAAGGCAACGTACAGTGCAATGACGCATGCGATACCCATTTACTTATTTGGACGCATAAATCTTAAGTTATCTAGTAAAATGTTAATTCCTATCAGGTTGCCTGTGGTACTTTGCGGCGTTCCTCTGCTATGATAATCCTGCATACAACACTGCGAGTAGCTGCTGCTCATCCCCTCCAGTACCCAGGACGCGTCAGGCAGCAGCCGGGATAGAGGCAAAATGCAAGAGGGCCGGGGGCAGATTCCTCATTGGTGTTCCGTTATTCTCCTCGTAGGGGCTCGATATGTTGCAAAAGCTGAGCAGTTTTTTCGTTGCGGGATGCTTTTGTCGTCGCGACGATAGATTGGTTTTTTTAACTACTGCTCCAGGAGAGCAGATATAACCGTTAGCGGCGGCCTCAGGAGAGAACTTCCGTTTATAATAAAGAAGCAGCGCTGCAGGGAGTGTTCGCATAGAAAACTGGCTGTCTGCGATAGCAGACAGCCGATCTCATAGCCTCATCAACGCTTGCATGAAGGAGGAATCTTTTAAACCTCACAGTCACAAGAGTCAGCAACAAACCTTTGTGTGTGCCGCTTTTTACAACTTTTTTGTTGCTCTCGGTCCCTCGACTGACTTGACTGCGCAGGCTACCTAACTTATTTCTGGCAGTGAACAGGCAATCTAAGGGCTGCCCTACTGACAACCTTTTCGAGATTATGCGCAACCTGGCGCACATATGGGATAGCCACAACCATTTGCCGCGAGCGATTCTCAGATTGAGTAGCTGCCGATTGCTTTCTTTTAAGTTTTGTTGCGAGGCTTTAAGCGATGCCAGTTAAAAGCGGTAACGGGAAACCTTCGAGCTTCAGCCTGGCTACTTGCAATTGGAAGTTTGCATCTACTTGGTGGTCACAAGACCTGATGATGCTCTTATCAGACCGAGGAGCATAACCTCAACATACATAATTGCTTGAGAACCACAGCTCCAAGTCTAAGAAACGCAGCTGGTTGTCTGATGGATGCTCCATGATCAATTCAAAAGAATCCAAAACTATGCGGAAAAGGGACGAAATCTCATTAGAGCCTTCATCCCTTTTACTTCGCGCACCCATAGATAGTCAAGCGCGGTACAAGATCTTGCATGAAGGCGCCCCTCATCAGGTCTTGTGACCACCAAATAGATGCAATTCGAAGCTTGCAGCACTTCATTGCAATGAATGCGGCTTCAAGCCGTCTTCTAAAGCTGTGATCTATATATCAAAATAACTCAATGACCGTTCACGTCTTATTTCAGAACCTTTCCATGTTCATAATAGCGGCGAAGCATGTGTAAGCCTTCCCTCTATTTCTCTCCTTCCGAAGGAGATGGCCTTCCTATTGCTTTAATTGCAATGTTCGCCCCTGCGCATGCTGAATTCTGTTGATTATGTGCTTTGAGTTAGCGGCGGAGTACATGTATGCTGACTGCAGGAATAAAGACATTTGGATGTTAGTCAGCGCTGTTGTCTATGTCCTTGTCCTTTTGTTTAGGGCTCTTTGCTGCTCGTAATCATGCACCAACCATCCGAAATGCGTACTCTTTGTAGATGTTCACCAGCTAACTAAATGAAGCATGGGGTCAGTGCGCACAGCAAACAGCAACACATCACATTCGATCACCGCGGGCATTCGCTGACGAAACGCTGGCGTCAGCAAAGGCGGCACCAGCACTGAGGGAAGTTACCTTCGTATCGCTTCGACGCAAACTGAGCGCCAAGAAAAAACAGCACGCACAAAGCTACGAGCCGTTGACGCGCCTAGGCTCTGCCCCCTACCCAGATCACTCTTAAAACCGCGTGACCACGCACAGCTCCCACATACGCAGTTGCAGCCGGAGTAGAACGCCGTCCCTCCCATTCCTTCAGGTGCCTCACTACGTTGGGTGCCTGGCGCGCGAGAGAACATGCGTGCTTCCTCCCTGCTTTCCTCCCTTTCGCGCGGGCGAGATTCAGCCGTGAGCATCGGCTCCACTCGCATGCTTTCACTCGCACATACAGCGTGGGGGTCGCGGTGACGGTGTTACCTGTGGACTTTATGCGGAAGATTACGGCGACGGAAGAAGCGAACCAGGAGTGTTCACATAATTGCTATCGGAATAAAATGCCTGAAATTAAGGTAGCCAAAAAGTGTTGCTATATTTTTTTCGTCTATTAGGGGCACATATCAATGCGTCGTTTTACAGTACCAGTATTTTCTCCAGTAGGTCTCCTCCGGTGGCCAACTCCATGATGATGAATACTTTTGACGGGAGATCGATGATCTCGCTGACGTAGGTAATGTGCGAGTGGCGGATGGCGGCAAGAATTTTCAGCTCCCGTGGCAAGAACTTGGCGCGGTACACGGCTGATGTCAGCTCCTTGGACACAATCTTGCAGGCGTAAGATGTACCACCTTTGGACACCAGCCTGCACAGATGCAAACACAAACAAAAAGCTAACTTGCATAAAATATTCGAGGTATAAAGATATTTTACGACGGTTGTCCAACCCCAAATCTGTGCGCCAGTTCTGAACAGAGGAAGGGAAGAAGGAGGAATAATGGAGGGCGGAGACAAGAGAAGCCCTGAACATACATGCTTGCTTAGCCTTCGCGCTCTACTCACACGATAACGGAGGCAGGTAAAACAGTGTTTTATAACGGTGGTTTGATTCCTTTCACACATACTTCTCCTACCAAAAATCATGTACTTGGGCCACCTGGCGAAACATGTTAAACAAACGCAGGAAACTGCAGGACAACGCAAGAGAGGTGCTACAACATAAATGAGGCAGATCGCCATTGAGCATTCGCTTAAGGAATACACACGTATAACTATATGCTCGGGCACTGGCATGGAAAACGTACAGGCTTAGAATTAAATTATTGTGTGCGAAGAACCTTGATTGGAATCCTTCTTGAAGCAATAAACTTCCCAGGGTTTGGAATACATTGTATACGACAAAAGCAATGTTCAGCGCTCTCCGGACTAATGCCTTCCTGTTGCAACGATGGCATAGACTTGCTGCGTTGCGCCATCGAAATCCCTTCAAAGCGAATACAGAATGAGTAGAACTTGTTGCTGGGCGAGTTGTTTGGGATCTAAAGAATACATTGCTGCGCCAAAAAAGGAAAATAAAGACTTGGGAAGGAAGAGTACAAGAAGACAGATTGAGCGCTCAATCTTTGTTTTCGTACTCTTCCTTCCCAAGTCTTTATTTTCCTTTTTTGGCGCAAGAATGTGTTCTTTAGAATATAGAATGCTAGCACCTGAATATGCAGCTATGTCCACCATGAATATAACCGTCAGCCATTCGTCCTCATTCGGAAGCAAGCTGCGAAAGACCTTATGAAAGCGGCGAGCAGACCCGCAGCGCAGCTGAAGAGTTAGGAACAATGAGTTTTTTACTGAAATCACAATATCGTGAAATTCGGCCCTCCAGTCGTAGTACAACCGTGATGGAAATTGATTTACTTAGTCAGTTCAGTTATTTCCTTAAAGACCATATTGTCACATAGCAATACTGTGAATGACGAAACTATATTTTATTGGGCGAACCTGTGCCTCCAAAAAAGCCTGCACTTAAAGCACAACGATAGCGGCGAACACAGTATGTCATCGTCGAAAAACCTGATCAGCGGGTCAAGCGCGTCAGCTTTTATACATCAGTCAATGAAGGTTCCATAGTAATCGCTGGTGTCCGTGTGCCGTCCAATAAGTTCTATACCATTCGCGTCGCGAAAACACAACATCACATTACGCAAGGTTCGGTGACAACCAGACCGCGGAGGGAACCATCGATAACATTCGAGAAACTTCTGATACATGCAGGCGCGTCCTGCGCTGTGCGATGATATTTGTTAGGGGGCCAAATGTTGTCGTCCGATACGATATACAATACGCGTGTGAATACGCCCATCTTAAAAGGCCTCAGCCCGTTGCTGTAAACAAAGGGGTGCAAAGAAACAACAAAATAACGAAGTTCGTCAGCGTGCGCAAAAGGGCTTAAGACGCACCACGTGAGCCACTTCAGGATCGTGCGCGGCACCGCTGTGGTTGCGACATTCCGTGTGGCGCGACCTCCTAGTCCAGTACGCCAATACGTCTGCTGATTTTGTAAGGTTCGAATTATCGTCGCCATAGTTTCCCACTGAGTCCTCGTCGGCGTATCAGGGTCCAAACCAAAACAATGTCACGGGCTGGTATTCCACGTAGCGTTGTCGAAGTCTCTTGTTTCTTGTACTGCCACGTTGTAAGCGAAGGCTACGTACGGCAGGACGGCATCTCACGTCTTGTGTTCAGCATCGACGTACATTGCTAGAATGACGGCGACAGTCTTGTTCAGTCGCTCCGTAAGACCATTCGTCAGCGTGTGTTAGGCAGTTGTCCTCCTGTGACTTGTATGGTTGTATTGCAAAATGGCTTGGGTAAGCACTGCGGCAAACGCTGTTCCTCTTTCGGCGATGAGGACTTCTGGGGCACCATATCGCAGCAGGATGTTCTCGACGAAGAATTTCGCCACTTTTACTGCACTGCCTCTCGGGATGAACTTCGTTTCAGCGAAGTGGGTGCGGTAGTCGGTCGCCTCGACGATTCACTTTTTTCCAGATGTTGACCTCAGAAAGGGTCGCAAAAAATCCATCCTGATCTGCTGAAATGGTCAGTTAGGTGGATTGATCGGCTGACGTAATGCAGCTGGACTTGTGGGCGGTTTCTTGCGTCGTTCGCAGTCACGCCAGCTTTGACGTAACGGGCGATGTCGGCGGTCAGTCACGGCAGGTAATACTTCACTTGCATTTTTGCAAGCGTACGATAAAACCCAAGGTGCCCGGATGTCTGATCGTCGTGCAGGGCGTGTAGGACTTCTCACCGGAGTGCTGCAGCCACAACGAGGAACTAAGGACGTCATTTCGCTTGAAGAACGAAGACAATCCGTGCCTAAATATCCTCCGGAAAAAGTCGGTCTTTCCTTCCAAGTACTCAGCAAGACTGCTTAGCTCGGGGTGCGCTCGCCGCTGCTCGACAAAGTCGTCTGTGCCTATTGTTAAAAAAAAAGGCGTCGTCATATTTGTCAGCTTTAGGCGGCGTGTCCCCGGGAGCGCGAGACAGGGAGTGGCAGTCGGCAGCAGAGTGTTTCCGTCCTCACTTGTAAATTACAGAGATGTCATATTCATGTATTCTAAGGCTCCACTGTGCCAGGCGTCCAGAAGGGTCCTGTAATGTCACTAGCCAAACCAAGGCATGCTGATCGCTTACGACTTTGAGTGGTCTGCCATAGAGGTAAGGGCGCAATTTTCATGTAGCCCTGTGGTGGCACGGCATTCGTTTTCGATTGTAGAATAGTTGCCTACTGCTTTTGACAGCGTACAGCTAGCGTTTTCTATCACCCGTTCAAGTCCATCTTTCCTCTCGACTTGGACGGCGCTTAGGCCTAGTCTACTGGCGTCACTGTGGATTTCCGTATCGACGACTTCGTCCATGTGCGTGAGTACCAGTCGCGAATGCTTACGTCGTTTGAGTTCTCAAAATGCGTCGGCCTGCCACGTTTCCCACTTGAACACTACATCACATTTTGTTTGATGTGTCAGCGGCGCAGCGATGCTGGGAAAGTCCTTGACAAAGCACCTGTAGTAGTCGTACATGTCAGTGAACCTATGCGCTTCATTCTTGGCGACGGGCTGTTGGAGCTTTGTGATGGCAGGTGTCATCTGCGGGTCGGGTCGTACTCCAAACGTGTTGAAGACTTGTCCCAGGAACAGCAGCTCTTCCTACGCAAAGTGACACTTTTCCGGTTTCAAAGTGACTTTGGAAGACTCGATTGTCCTCACTAGAGTTTTATGGTGTCTCAAGCGCTCGTCGAAACTTGCAGAAAAAGCACCGACATCTTCCAAGTAGACGAGGCAGGTCTGCCACTTCCTTCCCGCTAGCATTTTGTCCATCACGCGCTGGAACGTTAGGAGCCGACCACAGTCCGAATGACATGTCATTGAACTCATAGACGCCGTCCGGCGTGATGAAGGCACTCGTTTCGCGATCCCGCTCGTCGAGCTTTCTTCTTTCTTTTTTTTTCCCGGTAGCCAGTTTTGAGATCCGTCGACGAGAAGTATTTAGCGTTGCAGAACCGATACAATAGAGAGTTTTAGAATAGGGGCCCCAATATTTTGGGGCCCCAAAGAGCTTTGCGGTGTTAGCGTTGGGGCACGCAGGAGTGAAGAGCTTTAGAATAGGGCTTTGCGTTTGCGGATAGCGTCTTGCGCTGACAGCGCCACTACGGCGTCTAACAAAAACGATTAAAAATAATTAAATAAAATATACCATTTTGTGATATGAACAGTAATTTAACATGCGTGTATTCGCGTTTAATTACAATTTAGAGATTATTCTTCAAGCAATAAACAAGTACTTGTGCTTAGTTTTGAGCAACAAAACCAACTTTACGTGCCTTCACCAGCCAAGCTTAGCCGTGTTAGGCCTATTAGCCATTAAATTCGCACTCGAATTCGGAATCAGCGGCGTCTAATGAATCAATCTTCATAACACACGCTAGTTGAGAGAAAGCGATAACTGCAGTCATTTCTCCTAGCTGGCGAACTTCACGTGTTACCGCGAATCGAACCCAGTTTGGTGCTAGGTTAGAGCCGTCGCTTCGATGGGTGCCGCCATGTTTGTTGACGCAAAGCTTTTGGGAACGCTATTTGAGCTCCCGCTAAATCGGTGAAATAGTGTTCCCAACGCAAAACCCAAATGCAATTTGCGTCTCGCGCATGCGCCGTGGCTTCGACGCTATTTCTTTGGCGCCCCTATTCTAAAACTCTCTAATGTGTCGTTTATCTGTGAGAGGGCGTATACACCTTTCTTCGTAATCTTGCTCAATCGATTGTAATCGGCGCAGAAACCCAGGGTTTCGTCCTTTTTCTTTACCATGACTACAGGAGATGCCTACGGGCTTTTCGACGGCTGCATGATGTCGCGCTGCATTTCGTCGGCTTATTGCCTTTTAGCATCACGTTCTTGCATTGAAACTGGGCATGGGCTCTGGCGGTGTGGTCGAACACGCTGTTCGATTATCATGCGGTGCTTCGCAACTGGTGTTTGTCGAATCCTCGATGATGTCGAAAAGCAGTCTTTCTATCGTCGGCCAAGACCTTTGAGCTTTTCTTGCTTACTGATGGGGAGACCTCCATTTACGTCAAATTCTCATTCGGGAATATGGTGGTCCAGGTAGATGCCACAGAATCCGACAGGATGAACGAATTGCAGATTTCGAGAATTTCCTCAGTGTATTTGATCGTCGGGCCCTTCTTGATGTGACAATTCCTGGCTGAAGTTTGTCAGCAACACGTTAGTTTTTTGCTCCGTGCAGTCAAGCGGTGCCTCGTGCGATGCAAATTTCACGGTCGAGCAGTAGATGTTGGTCCCCCTGGATGACGCCTCTCCAGGTGTTTCGGTGCCGACAAAATGAAAATGCTGGAGCAGGGCTGGCTGCTCACTTCATTTTCTACCACACTGAAGGCACGGTGACTACGCGAGCTCTCCGGTGGTATTGCTTGATGTTCGCAACGCTTTATTGACTTCGACTTCAGGTCAATGATTGCGCCTTGTTGGTTCAGGAATATCAAGCCGTGAATTAGACCTCGTGAACACTGTTGGAGAATAACGAAGGCGGCAGGGTAGGTTCGGTCATTAACGGCAATTCTGGCCGCGCAGATTCCACTTTGTGTTATCAAGTCTCCTCCAGCTGTCCAGATTCGAGGACCTTACCAAGCAGCCTTAACTTTCCTCAACTTGCCAGCAAGTGGTCTACTCATCACGGAGTATCCGGCTCCTGTGTCCACTAAGGCAGAGACTGCGTGGCTATCGAAAACACGTCGAGGTCGGTGACTTTTTGTCTTGTGTTGCCGTTAGGTTTTAGCGTCGAATCATGGTTGCGTCGTGTTGATGGGTGGCTGAAATGTTGCGTCGTCAAGTCTTCTCTTGTAGGCGTGTTTCCTTGCTTCTAGGCTTCGTCGACATTGCGGCGTCTCGTTGATATATTGTCGAGATCGTCTTTTCGGCGTGTTCGTCGGCAGTGGAGGATCTTCGTCACTTCGACGAACAGCTACTGCACCGCCATCGGTTGTTGCTTTTAATTTTCCGGATATGGGCTCGTAGACCGGCCCCGGGCTGGGCCAGTGTTTAATCGCCGTTGCGGCGATAGGTAGCGGCCTGGTGACGGCGAACGGGACGGTCGTCGAGAACCCCACTGAGTAGCGGTGAGGTAGTCGGCGATGTTACGTGGGCGCTCCTGAAGCTGTAGACGCGGCGCGTTGACGGCGAGCCCTCGGAGTCCCAAGTCTTGGTAGGGGCATCGGTGGTACACTTGGCCGGCGACTCGGCAGTGGTAGCAAAGCGGGCGGTGGTCGGGGACGCGCAAAATGTCTGTCTTCCTTGGTGCGCTTCAATGGCCGACAGACGGGCGGTGCGGCGGCGGCGACGGTGGCGCATTCCCGCGACGGAATCACGGCGTCATGGAGCCCAGGCGCGGGCATGCAGCGGGCATTTGGCGGCGGACTATGGCGGCGTAAGTCATCGCTTCCGACTCTGGCCGCAGCAATTCGGGGACCTTAAATGACTGCTGAATCTCCTCTCGGACGAGGTCAGTAATGCGTGCTACTTGAGGCTGCGATCGTGGCAACATCTTCTGAAGCTTCACGCGTACGACCACTCTGATGGTGTGGCGTAGGTCGTCGGTGCCCACTGGTTGAACTTAGGTATTGTTTGTTGGGAGCGTGAGTCGGTTGAACTGCCTGTTCCTACTTTCGAGTGTTCGCTCGATGGTTGTAGCCTCGGAAGCAAATTCAGTAACTGTGTAGGGCAGGTTGCGCATCAAACCGGCGTAGAGCTCTCGCTTGACACCCCTCATCAAACTACGTTCTGACGTCGTCTTCTATGGCGAAGTATAGATGCCACCGCTTGTTGTCGGAGCTCGAGCTGTTGAATGTGGCGATTCTTTCATATGTCTCCATCCAGCTTTTTTGATCTTCACTCGGTGATCCATGGAAGGGTGATGGCTTTCTCGGCTGTTGCAGCAGATAGGGGACGCGGGGCTGCCATTGGGGTGGACTTGGTGATGATCTTCCTGGTCGTCTCAGGCAAAACTTCGTGCTCCGGTGCAGTCCCTGGAGCCTGCGGCTACCTCGCTGGTTCTTGGCGAAGTTGGTGTTGTCTTCCGGTTTCGGGCTTGGGTAACGGCTTTGTGGGGGCGCCCAATACATGAACGCAAACTACCTCCACTAGCTGCCACGTAGTAGTGACGGTATAGAACACAATAGTGTTCTGAACGACGAAACTACCTTATATTTGCAAACCTGTGACCACACAAAAAGGAACACTACATATAAAGCACAACAATACAGGCGAACACAGACGGCGATCGTCGAAAAATCTGACAACGGGTTAAGCGCGTCGGCTTTTATACATCAGTCATCGAAGGTTCCAGAGTAATTGCTGGTGCCCGCCTGTCTTCTAGAAGGTTCCAGAACACTGCGTCGTGCATACATGAAATCAGATTACACATGGTTCGGCGACAACAAACAGCCCCGGATTGAACCAACAATAAGATGCCCGAAACTTCCGGTAAATGCAGGCACGTCCTGCGTTGCGCAATAACATTTGTGAAGCGCTCAAACGTGGTCACCGATAAAGATAAACAAGCACGCGCGGCTATATCTTTTTTGATTATTTATTCATTCCTTTTGTCATTTATTTAAATGAATCTCTATGCCATTGTGATTTCACAGATAGGATTGGTGCAGCTGTTGTACATTGTTGCAGTCGTAAGGCTTGAAGAAAGATTCATCCGTGTTGCTAACGATGGGGGCGGGGAGGTTGTTTCATTCCGTTGACGTCTTTGGCGTAAATGGATGAAAGTACAGGTTGGTGCTGCAGCTTGCCACTCGCTCTTTAAAACGTTGATCAACAGGTGAGGAGACGTAGAATGGCACCGCACAAAGAGTGTTCTTGAGATCATTGTTAGCGAAAAAGAGTTTATGAAACGGCCAAGACGGGCGATTGCTCTTCCGCAACAGAGCATAGGAAGATTATGGGAAGACTTTGTGGCGTGCAATATCAGTGATGACGATGATTCACAAGAAACAACGTACCCGCCGTGGTTGCTCAGTGGCTATGGTGTTAGGCTGCTGAGCACGAGGTCGCGGGATCGAATCCCGGCCACGGCGGCCGCATTTCGATGGGGGCGAAATGCGAAAACACCCGTGTGCTTAGATTTAGGTGCACGTTAAAGAACCCCAGGTGGTCTAAATTTCCGGAGTCCTCCACTACGGCGTGCCTCATAATCAGAAAGTGGTTTTGGCACGTAAAACCCCATATATTATTATTATTATTATTATTAAGAAACAACGTACATTTTTAATGAGCAGAAGGCCCTAGCTGACCAACATTCCTCGGCGGATCGCTCTACCGCTCACCTCGCACCGGCCGCTCGTGATGTGAGCCACGCATCCACTTCGCTATCTGGGCAATGGCCTTTCGCTAGCCAGCCGCCGTGCGCGTAGCCGGCACGATACGTTGAGGAGTTTGGGTCGGGGTGCTGGGAGTTGAAGTGTGTTTGGTGATTGCCGAGGACCAACTGCACTTGGCTAAATAGTTTATCCGCTGGCTGAGGGAGTGGGTTCTCAACCAAGGCGGGTTTGAGGCAATCAATAGAGATACTGTCTTGTCGGCCCTTTAAGTCCACGGTGAAATGTTTGTCGGTAAGATGGGTGACACGATGTGAACCGATTTAAGGGCGCTGCAGGGGCTTCCGTACAGAGTCTCAGCAGACGAAAATATGAGAGGACGTTGCCAGCTCTTTGGGAGTATGCGATGCGGTGCGGTGTTGGCCGTGGTTCTGCAGCACCAAGTGTTCGGAATGAAGCTCGCAGCCTATTGATGTAGTGTGTTCAAAGGGGCTGGTTGGTTCATCATTGGAGGGAGAGAGAGAGATGCAAATGACATAAAGGAAAGGAGGCTAACCAGAGTTAAAGCCTCTGCTTTGCTACCCTGCAATAAGGAAAGGGAAAGGGGAAGTAAAGACGGAAAGAAGAGCCGGGACAAAAATAGAAAGGCGTGAAAAAAAAGACGGGATATTGTCTTTCTAACAGGCCACTTAACATAAACAGGTCCACAAAGCCTTTGCCAATTTTGAGTGCGTAGACAGTTCATGTCGGCATTTCACGACTGTTCTGAAAGTGGCCTGTCGTCAAGGGGTGCCAACACGGTCGCTAGCGACAGCCATTGCACACTGTATCGAGGACAGTGGCAAAGTGCGTATTCTATAGCCTCCTCGCCGCCGCCATGACTGCAAGTCGCTTTGTCGTTCATACCAACTCGGAAGGCAAACGATTACTTATTGAAAAAACAAACAGAAACAGCGTGACACAGGACGAGCGAGTAAAGAGCACAGGACAGAGCGCTGACTAGCAAATATTTATTCATTGGTAGAAGCAGCATATAAATACATCAATGAAGGTGACATAAAAGAAAGAAAAAGAAGGATAGAGATTAGCCACGGAGATAATCCAGTTCTTTTGTTGATAGCGTGAGGGACGCAGAATTTACGCATGCGTCGTCACTTGTGACTAAGCAAAAGCGTCAAAGATTTCCCGCACGGGCTGTTCCCTATATATTTTAATTATTTCGCACTTAAAGATAAGAGTGCAATCGCAAGTGTTAAGTGGGCCGCCAGATGAAAGTGTGGGTTTGCTTATAGTGAAGCGAAACGCTCTCGCAGGCGATCATTGACGCACCTCCCCGTTTGCCCGATATAGCAACGTTTACAATCGAGCAGGATTCTTAGACGACGTACAATGTACGGTAAATGAACCCGCAAACATGATTCTTATCAAAAAGCTGATGGGGTAATGGTGATTGGTGATGGGGTAAGTCATCTTCTATTAGACCATTGGCGATCGGGTGATATGCCATGATGCGTATGCGATAACTGCCTAGGAGGGCCAGCAAATTATTTAGTAGTGGATGGATAGATGGATGGATGAATGAATGAAAGAATGAATGAATGGATTGATGAATGAATGAATGAATGAATGAATGAATGAATGAACGAACGAACGGACGGACGGACGGACGGATGTATGTATGTATGTATGTATGTGTGTATGTATGTGTGTATGTATGTATGTATGTATGTATGTATGTATGTATGTATGTATGTATGTATGTATGTATGTATGTATGTATGTATGTGTGTATGTATGTATGTATGTATGTATGTATGTATGTATGTATGTATGTATGTATGTATGTATGTATGTATGTATGTATGTATGTATGTATGTATGTATGTATGTATGTATGTATGTATGTATGTATGTATGTATGTATGTATGTATGTTATGAGCGTCCCCTTTGGATCGGGGCGGGGGGTTGCGCAACCAAGCTTTTGCTGCTATACTGCCTAATATTCTACATAGTTTAAACAATGAAAAAAAGCACCCTGAACTACCACGCCCAAATTTTCTGATCCCCTATTGCGAACTGTGCTTTTGTACGTCTGCGTCTTTTGTCGTTTCCCTACTTTTCTTCCACCAATCCTCCAGTCGCCTCTCACTTATGTCTATTGCGGACATGTTTGCTTTACCACTGCTCCCTCTGAACCCAAGGGCTTCAAGGAGGCCAGTGTGCCTAAATCGACCGCTGGGTAGACGTCTTCACATTCTAATAAAACATGCTGCGTAGTTTCCCTAGCTTTACCGCAGCAAGCACATGCTTCTTCTTCCTTCTTATATCTCGCTTTATAGGTGCGTGTTCTAAGGCATCCCGATCTCGCTTCGAAAAGTAATGAGCTTCCCTTTGAGTTATCATAAATGGTTTCTTTCCTGATTTCGTTTTTTTTCCTCTTAAGTAGCTACCCATGGCAGGTTTCTTTCCCTTTCCACCACCCATGCGATTAATTCAGCCTCTCTGACTTAGCGCTTGACCTTCTTTGTTGCTGTGTTGTCCACCCTACAGGCCGCATACTTGCTGGTAAGCTTTCTAGTTCTTTTCCTCCACTGTGAATCAATGTTTTTCCTCTACAGATACCTGAACACTCTCCCAGCCCCTTTACTTTCTTTCATATTCCTCAGCCGATCTTCATAATCAATTTTACTGCGAGCTTCCCTCACTTCAAAACTAGTCCAGCCCATATCACCCTGCACAGCTTCATTTGTAGTATTCCCGTGAGCGCCCAATGCGAGGTGACCCACTGACCTTTGGTTCCTGTCGAGTCCTGATTGTACCCCTGATTTATAGCAAACAACCGCATTTCCAAAAGTAAGTCCTGGAACCATTACACCTTTCCACATACCTCGGAGGACCTCGTACCTATTGTATCCCCATAGTGCTCTGTGCTTCATTATGGCTGCCTTTCTCTTCCCCTTTACTGTTACGGTTTTTTCCTGTGTTTCCATATATCCATTGCCGTCGTTTATCCATATACCAAGGTATTTATACTCTGTTACCCGAGGTATTTCTTGGCCCTGTATCTCCACTGTCTGTTCACTGTTGTCATTGAATGCCATAACACCTGATTTTGTAACACTAAATTTCAAACCTAAATTGTTGCCTTCCTGTCCACAGATATTAGCCAGACGTTGCAAATCAATTTGCTTCTTAGCTAGCAACACAATGTCGTCCGCATAAAATAAACCTGGGAGTTGCTGTTCTATTACTGCACCCGCCTGTTTGTATGAGAGATCGAACCCGATATTACTTTCTTCTAGTGCCCTCTCCATCCTCCCCATGTACATCATAAACAGCAGCGGGGATAAAGGGCACCCCTGCCTCAGTCCGTTGTTGATATGAACTTTCTCCTCGCTCCTCATCCCTTCCCATTCAACACAAACGGTATTTTCTAGGTAAATATCTCTCAAAATCTGTAAACAATCGTCACCTAAGCCTTCCCCTTCCAGAATATCCCACAAAATGTTATGGTCTACGTTGTCGTAGGCTCCTGTGATGTCTAAAAAGGCCGCATACAACGGTCTGCTTTCTGCTTTTGATATTTCAATACACTGAGTAAGAACAAACAAGTTATCATACAAACGCCTACCTATCCTGAAGCCATTCTGAAGCTTTCCCAAAATGCCATTATTCTCTGTCCATGCTTGAAATTTTAATTTGATTGCCTGCATTGCTAGCCTGTATATTACCTATGATATGGTCAACGGTCTATACGAGTGAATTCTGTCTTTCTCCCCATTACCGTTATAAATTAAATTCATTCTACTTTGTCGCCAACTGTCTGTTATTCGTCTATCTTTTACCACTGCTTTCACCAGAGCTACCTTACCTTTTGGTCCTAGTTCATTTATCAGCCTAACAGGAACCTCATCTAGCCCTGTGGCTATGCGCTTAGGAATTTTCTTTTCCGCTTTCTTCCAGTTTACCTTTGTCAGCACCAGCTCCTTTTCCACTAGGGTCTCTTTCATGCTCTTTTTTTCATCAAGTACAACCTCGTCATTGCCTTGGAAAGATTCGGCTGTTGCTTTTCGGATGTAATTTATTGCCACTTCTCCTTCCAGTCTGTTTTCGTCTTCCTCTAGAATATGTTGTTGTATTGTTGTTGACTTCCTGCCTAATAATTTTATGTGGTTCCAAAATATTGTAGGTGCGGCCTCCTTTTTCTCGCGTATTTCTGACAATCAACGTTCACTTTCACCTTTTAATTTTGCTTGCACCAGTATTTGAACCATAGGCTTTTTCTCCCGGTATATTGCCCATTTACTGCTTACTTCATCCTGTGGCAACTGCGCCTTCTTTGCCTGCCTGTGCTCTCGAAATGCTCGTATGATTTCTTTTTTCCTTTCCAACGAACATGTTGTTTCTCTTTCCGCATTTCGGTCGTTATTACACTTTGAAGCTCACCATATTCCCACTCTTTACTTGGCCATTTGCCAAGTTCTTCCTCGGCTCTAGTGACTATATTTGCTATTTGTGCAGCCGTCAAATTTGGACTGGCCATATTGTGCTCCTTTCTCTCTTTTCCAACTACATATCCCATTTTCAATATGATGCGTTTATGGTCACTCCCTATGCTGCTATACCCTTCCTCATCAACATTTCTCTCAACTTATCATGAATTCCTTCTGTCATCAGACAGTAATCAATGGTAGATTGCCGGTTTCCCACTTCCCACGTGATCTGTCCTTCACACTTAGGCCCTGTATTCACGATCACGAGGTTATGTTGCTCACAAAGGTCCAGCATTGACTTCCCGTTATTGTCGGTATAGCCATCTAAATTCTGTATGTGAGCATTCATGTCACCTAATAGGATAATCTCAGCACCACTTCCGAAACCCTTAATATCAGTGCTTATGCATTCTACTAACTCTTTATTCTTCTTTGTGCAAATTTTTTCGGTTTACAAATACGCAACGCCCAGCCAAGTTTCTTTCCCGCTCATTTTACCTGATAACCAAAGATGCTCTTGGCATTGTGGATTTACTCTTTCCCATTTGGCTCCCTGATGGATGAGCGTTCCGACTCCCCTCCCTTTCTTTCCGACTTAGTTCTGTTGCACCCTTCCCAAACATAATTCTCGATAACTGCCGGCTCTTCCTAGACTCTAAGGTGCGTTTCTGTAACCGCATACACCCCTATTTGTTCTCTGTGTAACTGCTCCTCAATCTCTGCCCTCTTTTCCTTTCTTCTGCCACCCTCCATGTTTATGTAGCCTATTGCATGGCGAGCTCTTTTTCTTGTTTTCCTCCTTTTTCTGTTATCGACGGCGATGCTCTTCTGATGTTTCCCTAGGGGACCTTCTTCATTACTTTCTACTCTGACCTCCTGAGCGCCAGCGGGCCCCCTAAAAAAGCAACAGCGCGACCACCAAGTCGCCAGCCCACTTCTCGTGCTAGCCTGTAATTGAAGTGGATCCCGTCTCGTTTAAAACCACAACTTCTCACTTCCCTGTTTACTTCGACAACCTCGAAGCCTTTCTCTCGGCTCATTTTCCATATTGCCTCATTAGCAGCCACTACGGCTCTTTGTACGTGACTGTCACGCACAGGCACCTCCGGCACCGTGCACACCACGATCTGCAGCTGAGGGGATAGCTCACGCAAGTCGTCCAGCCCATTCACCAAGCGCTGGGCTAGTCCTGGCCCTTTCCTGTTTAGGACGTCATTTAGCCCAGCTGCTACTATGAAGAGGTTGCGCACGCGGGCATTTTCAGCGAGCTTTTCTTTCGCTCGCTCCATAACTCTCGCTTTCTTTCGCTCGCTCCAGAACCCAGTGTGCGCCTCGGAAATGTCCCTACCGCCACTCTTTTGTTGCCTTTCACCCTCTCCACCATTGCTTTTCAGCACCCAGCCAGGTTTGAATTGCCAGCGATAATCACCCTTTCACTCTCTCCTACCTCTCCCTGCTTCCTTTTGTCATTTTCCGCGTGATTCGGACTCGACAAGGGGCATTGTCCCCTGGGCTCCTGCTTTTTCCGATTAGCGGCCTCAAGGTAGGTGCTGCTCTTTCCAGCTAACCCTTCATCACCCTGCCTGCGTTCCACGTATTTCTCTGACCCTACCGCGCCTGTCGCGTCGGGGGTCTGCGTTCCATTGTCACGCAGATTCTCGGTCACAATGGCGGCCCTGTTCAGCTTTTCCTCGGCTGCTTCCAGTCTCTTTTCAACTACCTTCCGTGCCTCACGCTCCCCGTTTAGCTCCCTTTTGAGCTCTTGCACCTGTTTGAGAAGCTCTTCCTGGAAAGCCTCCATTTTCTGCAGCTTAGTATCGTCACATTGTGTGCCGGTTGATTCGACGCCCTCTCCATTCTCACCTGTCTCCTCATCTGCCTTGAGGGACCCCCCTCCCCCCGTACTGCCTGCTTTACCGGCTTTCTCGCCATGTATTGCACGGCTTTCTGCAAATACTATTATACTATATCAATGCAGAGCACGTGCCTTAAAAAAAAAACCGGTACGCGCAGGATCCAAATCCTCAAAATGCCGCAAAGCAACTCTCATGACTGTTTCAAAAACACTCAATGCTGCGGAGACCGATGGTATGACACGCTCTCGCACGCGCTCAACCACGCGGCCACGCTCTCACTTTTCTACCAAACACGCACAGTAAAACCACTAATAGCTATTTGTCTTGCCACTTCCAAGCTACCATTTAAAGACTACAGACACTCAATGTCCCACTCGGCTGCAAGTGTTGGAACACGTGGCACGGAAAGACGCTCTAATCATCCTGCAAAACAAATGTACACGAAGCTCACCCGTGCACCCGAAATACGGGAGACAAGAAAAGGAAAGAAAGGGAAAGGGAAACCCCCCAATTACTATTTAAATGCAAAAAAAACAGCAAATAAAAACAGAAGCAAGCTCAAAGCATGACAAAAACTTATGATTTCGTCGTCGCCACGGAGCCCTGAAAAGCACGTCCATTCGCCACAAAATCCAAGAACCCGCAAGTAGTGTGGATTCAAACTGGCGCCCTCTGGCGGTTGTAGTAGTAGATGGCACGCTGTATCACGAAACCCAGCCCGCGACGAACGCGTTTGCGAAGGTTACTGATGTCGGAAAGAAGGGAAGCTTCTGGCCATTCAATAAAGCGATCTATGCAGGCTAAGACGTAGGTGCTCCCTTTTGATGGCGGTCATGGCCCAAAAGTATCGTTCACATGGTGGATTAAATGAGCCGAAAAGTGCCCTTATGTGTCGATGAACCTTCGATTGTTGGCATACCTTACAACCACGTGCCCGGGAACGTACGTTCTTGCTGATACCCGGTTAGACAAAACGTTGTGTCGCCAGACGTTGTGTGGCCCGAATAGCAGGGTGACATAGTTTATGAAGGGCGTCAAAAACGGTGCGCCGGAAAGTGGAGACGTCACAAAAAATAGGGACGGCTCAAGGTGGAAAGTGGACATCACGCAGATGTTAGGCGCCAGGTTTTCCCACGAAGCGCAGTTACCTCTGTGTCCTCTTGTCGCTGGGCAGCTGGTGCGAAGAAGTCGATGCTAACCGGATTGTTGTCCGTACTGATGGCAGAGGCACTGCGCGAGAGCGCGTCGACTGCTGCTTTGTCCTTTCTGCGCACGAGCCGTGTTTCCGTCGCGAATTCCACGATGAAGGAGAGATGGCGTGGTTCCCATGATGAGCATTTCGTAGAATTCGGCCGGACGGCGAAGGTCAAAGGTTTGTGGTATGTCTAAATGTGGAATTCTCGACCCTCGAAGAAGTGTCTGAAGTGAGATACAGCCATGTACTTTCCAAGTTCTCTTCCGAATGTGCTGTAGCGAGTCTCCGTGGCTGAGAGCTTCCGAGAAAAGAAGGGAAGGGCCTGCCAGACATTATCCGCGAATTGTTGATGCACCGCTCTCACTGCAGCATCGGACGCATAGGTCATAAGGCAAAGTGAGCTTCTTGGTCTCGCATGGACGAGAAGGGTTGAGTTAGAAATCTTGATCTTGATGGTATGAAAAGCGGTTAGTGCTTCTGGGGACCAGGCGAGTTCAATTGTTTTGCATTTGTTTCCGTGGAGCATGTCCATTAGGGGCTGTAGGGGACCGGCGCAGCGAGGGATAAAGCGATTGTAGAAATTCACGAGGGAAGAAATCTTACGCAGTTTCCGATTGGAAGATGGCAGTGGAAAATCGTGTATGGCGAGGACTTTTAAGGGCAAGGGACGTATGCTATACTTGCGGGCACGGTGACCGTTGAGGTCCAAATCGAGCACGCCGAATTCACACTTCGTCTTACTGATAATAAGGCCGCACTCAGCGAGGTGGTGAAAGATCTAGTTGTCCTAGATGTTGGATGTGTTGTTCTGCGTCATGACTAAAGCCAAGCAAATGCCAAGAATGCACGCGAAAGAGAAATGCAATCCTATTGTCACTGTGTCGATGAATCGTTAAAAAGTTTGTACAGAATTGCGATGGCTGAAAGGCATGCGAACGTACTTGAAGAGACCGAATGACGTGGTGATTGCCGTCTTGAGAATATGTGCTGGTTGTGTTGTATTTAAAAAGTGAAGAAATTAAAATTTTAAATAAGTTTAAAACACTAGGAGATATATTTTCACACAACGTACTTTCGAACAAACATGTCGAATGTATTTGCGGAAAGCTAAATAGAATAACGGGACTGTTACATAGACACTTACATGCCTTGCCTACCACTGTGAAACGAAATGTGTATAACTAACTGTTTCTTTCTACACTAAATTATTCTCGCCTAATCTGGGCAACGACATCAAAACAAAACATCACTACTAAATTTATTTCAAGACCGAGCAATTCATGATGTAGCTAAACTTTCCTTCAAAGAACACACGTCTAAATTGTTTTATGAATACGAAATATTGTCGTTTGAATTCATTTATTCATTTCGTCTAGCATTTATGTACAGAACTACGTTGAGAAGGGGAAATGTTGATTATGTAAGCTTGTTCAACGTGAATCATCGCGAAATTCTCTATAACACGAAACATGCCAACATTTGGTTAACACGATTTTATCGTACTAATTATGGAGAGCAATCTGCGTCTTACCGCATTGCTGATCTTCTAAATACCCAAACTGCAAGTGGATTAAACCCGGATACTGTGTCTACTCGTTTATTTTTCACTTATTTTCTTTCGCAAAATCCCCCTGTGTGATCCTTGTACTTGTATTTGATTATATTGTATAGATATCGGTATGCATGAGCGTGTGTATTTCTTCCTATATATATATATATATATGTACTTATTTATATATATATTTATTTTTTTATATATATACGTCGTCTATTTACATCGTGTTTGCTGCGTCTGATGTATTCATTTTTGTTTTTCATTTTCTTTTTAGCTGCGTTGTCACAGCTTATCTTTCTTAAATTATTTTGGATGTTCTTTTCTAATAGCGTTTCTTCATTATTTTGTGCTACAGACAAAAAAAAATCAATTTACTGCGTCTAGATCCACGTTGCTATTTCTTTTTTTCCTCACATTTTCTGTAAAATGACTAGAATTATGTACCTTGTTACTGCTGCACACTGTCGTATCGTACCATAGGGGGCCAGGCTTAGTCAAGCTGCAGTAATGCAGCTTTCCCCCCCCCCCTCCTTTCTCTGTTTGTTGAGATGAAATAAAGTTTTGGTGCAATTTGATTTGAATTTGATGGTAAGCCTGCACCAGGTCGATCTGGGAGAATATCCTTGCTGCATGCAGTGGTGCCGAAAAATCTGCTCCCAAGGTGTTCTAGGCAACATCAGCAATGAGAAAAATGCAGCGGAATGTACTGCGCAGGCCCATGTTGAGGTACAGTGCTGGTTCCCCAATAGCGGCAATGCGCGTCTCATTAGCAGCTTGTATTCTTGACTGGACTTGCCGGAGCTTGCGAATCACAGTGGACGATGGAGTGACACTGACCTCCACACCAGTAGCGACAAGAGAACGCAGGCCTGTGGGTTTGTCAGTCCCGAAGAATAAATGGCTGACTTCGGCAGGAGCACCACTCGCCGCTTCTTGTTAGCGCTGTGAAGAGTTTCCCTGCACATTACAGAGTGCCGTTCACTTTAGCGCTACGTTACCCAAGGTACAATGGTACCAGCATTCGCCTTGCCGTGATGAGGACGGCGAGTGCGTGCGCGAGAAAGATGGCCGCGCAATAAAGAGCGCTGGCGTCGAGGCGATAAAGTGCCGACTCGGGCTGAGAGTTTGCAGATCTAATCGCGGAATTCATCACGCAGGCTTTGCAAGGAGGGCGAGGGTTCCACAGTAAATGCACTGAGCTTGCCACGAGTGAAGCCACAGAACTGATGCCTCCACGACGGAGTCGGCAAGTTGGGCTTGCTGGGACACGGGCGAACTACTAGTGGTCACAAGAACCACGCGGACGGAGGTAGGAAAAAGTTGTGCAGTGCTGTATTAAGGGGGGGGGCGCTAAGGGGGCTCCAGCCCAGGGCATCACCTCGCACAGTAGAAGAAGGGGGCCCATTTATTCTAACCTGCTTAGTATATGAAACCATGGGCAACGGAACTTCAAGCGGCATGTATGCAGCGAGAAAACCAGAACGAGCAAACAGGGCCCCCCGCCTAATGTAACAGCATGCGTTTAGCCTGATCATTTGGTGAGAGCTTGTCGAGCTGCAAAAACAAGAATCCGCCGCCACCCTGGCGGGGCCCTCTTTCTTACGAAGCGAGGTGCGTTTGCATGGAAGAGTTTTCGTGGTTTCCTGTCAGTACGTCTGTCCTGTGCTGTGTGGAGAGGAGGGGTAAGGGGAAAACATCTAAAACGTGTAATGTGGGATGCGGATCTAAATATCCCTTGCCCCTCGTCATCACCACGCCACCCTTCACGTCTCAAACATTTCTCAAGGATGTGAATTTTTCACTGTAATTCAGAGACTGCACGTGTTCTTTGTTGCATGCCTCACCTAAGCAACGGAAGTGTCGTTTGGACAGCATGGACGGAACTGGCCAGTAGCTTGTTTTGAAATGTCTCTCTGAGACCAGGTGGTCAGCACACGCTGAATCATGTAAGGCCATTCTGAAAAAAAATCAATGCAGTCTTGCGTTGCCTTGAAGCTATATCAAAGAACGAGGAAGAAAACGATGACACTAGGAACGAAGCACACTCTCTCTTCAAGAAAATGACAAAACTAGAGACTGCATTCATCGCGATTTTCTGGAGAGAAATCTTGGAGCGCTTTGACAAAACGAGTGTAGCACTTCAGAAACCAGACCTAGACGTTTCAACTACTGTAGACCTGCTGAGCTCTCTAGAAGGTCTTTTAATACTTTGCGACCTCTCTTTCATACCTTCGAAGAGAGAGCACGCACGCTAAGTACCAATCAATGTTATCAGGTTGAGGGCAAACGCATCGTTTTAAGTAAGCACCCGGACGGAAAAACGATAGTGCGCTGAAAGGTAGAAAAAAGTTTATCATAGAGACCTACAATGTTGTACTTGACAGTCTAGGCTTTTCTTTGCGAGTGCGAAAGGCTGCCTACACTGAACTCTGCGAAAGGTTCGGGTTCTTAAAATTGCTGACAGAAGTTGGGAGCGAGGCCTCTCTGGCACAGCAGGTTGACAAGTTGGTGAAAACCTAGAAAAATGATTTGGAGCCAGCATTTTCCGCTGAAATCGTTCAGTTTGCGAACTTTCTGCACAACTCTGTGTGCCAGGACGCGAGTGCCCTCGGAATAATGAAGTTGCTGCACGAAAGAAAGCTCATTGATGTGTTTCCGAACCTTTCTATTGCTTTCTGAATCCACTTAAGCATACCCGTGGCAAACTGTGAGACCAAAGGATCGTTTTCCAAGTAGTCGCTGGTAAAATATCCGCCTTTGTTCGAGCCTCCTTGACGACAAGGTGAACTCGCTAGCTATCATGTCCATGGAAAGTGACCTCCTCCGCGATCTCTCCTTCGAACAGACTATATCTGATTTCGCAAAAGCGGAGGCGCGAAAGATGCCATTTTCAAAGAGGGCGGTTTGCGCTATACATGAATGTAGTTTCAATAAGTTCCTTGTGTCGCCTGACAGCCTCCACGTTGACAATGAAACGCTGTGAAGTGTAATTCAAGATATGCAAATCTTGTGATATTTAGCGTGCTTATAAAGAACTGCAATTCTGTTGTTTTTGATAGTTCTACGTTTATTTGGTGTCGTCTTTGCTTGTCTTACCTGTAACGAAAATAGTTTCGAATAATGTTTTGTAATTACAGTTGGTAATTTTCATGTGTATTCCAGTGCATTTTTATGGCGTTTGTATTCCCTTAAGTATATATATATATATATATATATATATATATATATATATATATATATATATATATATATATATATATTGTAACGACGTGGGATCAACGAGTATGCGGAGCAGCACCGCCAAGAATTGTACTTTATCAGTCGTGCAAGGGCAAAAACGTCTTCTTCTTTCTGTGCCGAAGATTGTAGCGCCTGGCGTCACAGTCCTATTGTTCGTGAATTCGCAGACGCGCAAGCTGCCTAGCTGGCTCTGCTCGGTGGGTCATCTCTTCAGCACCCGTATCGTTGTCGTCAAATTCATGAGGGAGCATTGCGTCTAATGTTGTTGTAACCTCACTGGCGTGTACGATACTGAAGGGTGTCTTGCCAGTGGTCTCTTGACGAGCCGTATTGTACGCGAAGGTGACATAAGGTAAAACCTCGTCCCAGTTCTTAAGCTCTACATCTACGTACATGCTTATCATATCAGCCAATGTCCTATTGAGTCGTTCTGTCAGTCCCCTTGTTTGAGGGTGATACGCCGTTGCGACCGCTGCGAAGCTCCATGACGGGCACGGGGAACGTCCACCTCCACCAAATTAATGTTACGTGTAGCTGGAGCCCAATACTATATACAATTTATTTACAGGGAAGCTAACGGAAGGCCAAAATGGCGACGCTATATCAAGCGGGCCCAAGTCGTCTTCTTCCACCTCAGTGCAGGCTCACTGTGGCGGCTGTTCCATATCAATATGCACAGAGTCCCAGAAAACGTCGCACGGCTTTTTTGCCTGATGGAATCGAGAAATTAGCGACGGCAACAATTTTATCCTGATCAGGTCGGACTCCTTGGCTACTGACGACGTGACCGAGAAACTGGAGCTCGTGACAACCAAAATGGCACTTCTCAGGCTTCAAAGTGAGACCGGCACAGCGTATCGCATGAAAACAGTTTTCAGCCTTCGTAAGTGTTCATCGAACGTTGCGGAAATGACAATCACGTCATCCAAGTGCACCAGGCATGTTTGCCATTTGAGTTCGGAGAGCACAGTGTCCATTAGACGTTGAAATGTTGCTGGCGCCGAACACAAACCGAAAGGAAGTACCTGAAATTCATAAAGTCCGTCAGGCGTCAAAAAGGCTGTTTTCTCGCGGTATCTCTCATCCACTTCGGTCTGCCAATAACCGCTTTTCAAGTTCATTGAGAAAAAGTAGCACGCGTTTCGCAACCTATCCAAGGAATCATCAATACGTGGCAGTGGATAAACGTCCTTCTTTGTGACCTGATTGAGCTTCCGATAGTCGACGCAGAAGCGCAGGCTACCATCCTTCTTCTTCACTAAAACTACAGGTGATGCCCAAGGACTATTACATGGTCGAATAACGCCATCTTCCAGCATCGTCTTCACTTGTTTTTGTATTGCTTCGCGTTCCTTTGGGGCCACACGATAAGGATTTTGTCGGATGGGTCTGGCGTCGACATCAGTAATGATGCGCTGTTTGGTAAGTGGCGTTCGACCAACTCTTGACACAGAGGAGAAACAGCCCTGGTACTGATTGATGAGCTCAAGAAGATGGTTCCGCTCAACGGCCGTTAACGTCGGATTAACGTCTACAATAGCCGCAGCTGTGTGGATTGTAGAGGCCGACTCCTGCGCTAAGTGGCAGTCTTGTATTTCTGTCACTTCGTCGAAATAGGCGACAGCAGTGCCTCTAACGATGTGTCGTCGCTCCTTACTAAAATTTGTCAGCAAGAGTTCGGCGCTCCCGTCGATTACATTGATAAGTGCTCTGGTAATGGAGACACCGCAATTCAGTGCTAGCGCACTGATCTGCTCAGCTACTCCAGTCCCATTCTGCAGGCTGTCACAGCGCACCTGTACGAAAGAGCAACTCCGCGGCAAAAGTATGACGTCATCCGCGAGGTTGTTGTTGCTTCGCATGGGTGACGTTGTCCGAACTCGTGGCAAATGTGACGGTTCTGTCACGGATGTTAATCACGGCACTGTACTCACGTAGGAAATCCATGCCCAATATAAGTTCTTTACAACACTCAGTTAAGATGATGTGGGTGGCAACGAAGGTTGAACCGGCGATTAAGAGTCGGGCCGTGCATTTCCAGACAGCTGTCATCAACTGACGTCCGGCGGTTCTTATGTTGGGCCCGTGCCATGATGTCTTCACGTTCCCTAGTTTTTCGGCGACCTGTAAGCTTATGATTGAAAAATGGGAGCCAGCGTCAACCAGAGCGGCTACTTCGCGGCCGTCAATGCAAACGAAGAGCTCGGCACTGACGATGTCAGTTACGTCTTTCGTACTATGTCGTATTCGTCGTATTCGTCGTGTTTCTCGTTGTACTGGGTGTCTTTTTCGTCATCGTAGTCTTCACGTCGTCGTTCGTCGATAACGGCGGATGTGGAGAAGTTAGAGTATTGGAAACCTCACCCCCGGAGGTCACTACGGATAATTTCCCCGTCGAGTGACGTAGGCAAAACTGCGACGAGTCGGCGAATTGTAGCGCGCCGTAGATGGCGAAGAAGAACGTGGTCGGGGCGTCGTCGTATTTTGTGGCTGACTGTTCACAGGAGCGTCGTTATAAGCGCGTCGACCATCATACGGAGAATAAGCATAGTTGGCAGGAAAGCTTGGATCTTGAGTGGCGCGATAGTTGTTCCATTTGTGGCAAACTCTATAGACGTCCAACTTCAACACAATGGTAGCACACTGGTCGACGGTCGACGGTGCGCCACAAATCGGTTTTCCGACGCTGATAGTTCGGCGGTAACTCTCCGTGAAGCCGAGTGGCGTGCGCATGTCGAAAATATGGCATTGTTTGTGCTGGCATGATCGGCGAGGTCGGTAGAGTCGACGAGGGTGACGATGTCGGCTCTGTTTGTGGCGTAGGTGGTGTTGTAGTTATGGGTGTCAACGGCGTTGAAGTTGCGTTGAGTGGACGGCGAACAACCTCGGCATAAATGAGGCGCCGCGGAACGTTCCCACAGTCTGGCGCTGAAAAAGCTTGCCGGACTTCCTCCCGGACCACATCAGCAACAAAAGATAACGCTGGCGTCAGCTCCGAAGGCGCAACAACAAAGCAGAGCTGCCGAAGCTCTTCTCGCACCACCTCTCGGACAACTTCAGGCAGAGACATTTCGTTACTCGCAGCCAGTACGGAAGTGTTCGCCACCGAGTTTTTCAAGTCATGCTGGCGGTATCGTTGCTGCAGGGCCCGTTCAATGGCTGTAGCCTCTTTTGGGAACTGTGCCACTGTTATCGGTGGATTTCTCACAAGGCCTGCAAACAGTTGCTCCTTCACTCCTCGCAAGAGAGATCGCAGCTTTTTTTCCTCTGGCACGTCTGGGCCTGCCCTACGGAAAAGACGGGCCATGTCTTCCGAGAACATAGTAACACTCTCATTGGGTTTCTGAACGCGGATTTCAAGGAGAAGCTGCGTGTTTTCCCTCCTATCGATGCTTGAAAAGGTCTGCAGCAGCTGTGTGCGGATGTCGTCCCACGTGGCAAAGCTCCTCTCCCAGTTTACGTACCACGTACGATCATTGTCCTTCAAATAGAAATAGACACTCGAGAGTTTGTCCGCCGAGCTGGTCTTATGGTTGTACTGGGTGACGCGTTCGAACTGGTCTAGCCAATCTTGGACGTCTTCAAAGGCATCACCATGAAAGCTCTCCGGGACCATAGGATTCTGTAGTGTTACTTGCGATGAAGCTGCGGTGGCCATGTTATTTTTAGGAGGCAAACAATTTCTCGAAGTTTCTTGCACGGGACTGGACTCGGGCTCCAAGCCTAGCAGGCGACGACTCAACCGGTGGACCGGTGTTTCGATTCGCGATGGTGATTCCGGGCTCGATCGTCGGCTCCGCGAAGGAATGCCAAGCATGAAGAATACCCCGCACCTTCACCAGTGTAACGACGTGGGATCAACGAGTAAGCGGAGCAGCACCGCCAAGAAATGCACTTTAACAGTCGTCCAATGGCAAAGCAACAGTGACTTCGTTACCCCACTTCACCTAAACACCCGCGCTACTTCAGCGTCATCCCCACTGGCGCATACCCGCTGCATTATTGTTGTGCCAAATATGGTTGTGTCAATATATATATATATATATATATATATATATATATATATATATATATATATATATGTAAAATTTTGTGAGACGAGATTTAGGCAGGCAGCCTCTTCTTTATTTTCTCGAGCGAGAACCCCACCACCAGGCCTCAAAACGGTGATGATGAGTATGTACAGGTGAGAATATGAAGCGTATGAATAATGCTCACTAACTTCCCCTCGCGCGCAAGCAGCCAGCCAGGCCACGACTTAGCCAGGAGGGTGACGCCGAACGAATCATTTGAGGCGCAAAGAGTGATCTATCTACGAACCACAATAACGATGGTCCGAAGAAACGTCTACGGGAGTAACGCGATAGTTCACAGGGGATGTTTGTTCATTAATAATGTAGGGTCCAAGGAAGCGGGATTGAAACTTCTCACACAAACCGGGTGTATGAACGGGCGTCCAAAGGAGCACTTCCTCTCCAGGACGGAAGGAGACGTCGCGACGAGAGATGTCGTAACATTGCTTGCGATCTAGCTGACTGACTTCGGTGTTGAAGTGAGCAGGTTGACAGCATTCCTCAAGTCTCGAGACGAACTGTTCGGGTACACTGGCCGAGGTGTTAGTTGAAGGGTATTGAAGAAAGCGGCGTCGATGTTGGCGAACGGCCGTAAACTAGGTAGAAAGGTGAGGATAGCGGTGTTGTGAGCAAACGTCACAAAAGGTAAAGGTTCGTCCCAGTTGTCGTGGTTTGGCCCGATATACATTGATATCATATCTATTAGTGTGCGATGAAATCGCTCAGTTAAGCCATTTGTTTGAGGGTGATATGCAGATGTCGTCTTGGGAACTGTGCCACAAGCTCCGAGTACTTCTTTGGTCACTGTTGACAGGAAAGTCTTGCCGCGGACACTTAACAGTACACGAGGTGCACCATGATGCAGCACATTGGCATCCAGAAAGAAGGTGGCAACATCTGAGGCCGAACTACAGCGTAGAGGAGCGGTTTCTGCGTAACGTGTGAGCTGGTCAACAGCTGCCACGATCCATCAATGACCTGACGGCGTTATGGGCAGAGGACCGACTAGGTCTATCCCAACGATGGCAAAGGGTGTCGCGGGACATGGGATATGCTGTAAAAGCCCAGCAGGAGGCGAAGTCGGCCGTTTCCGCCGTTGACATTGGACGCAAGAAGCGACGTATTTGGCCACAAAGGTAGACATGCCTTGCCAAAAAAACGGCTCCTAACGTTGTGAATTGTTTTGGAGGCGGTGGGTATGATTTCAAGCAATTCTCGAGTCAAAGAAAGGAGCCCGGACTCACGGCGACTTGGACCCATCGAAATGGCTCCTGTTCAACGCAGCAGTCGTCGCCTACATGGTAAGCCCCCGAGTTTTTCCCTTTGCCAGATTCTATCGGAGCGTCAGCACCTGCTAACGGAAACGCTACTGAGATGGCAGCTCAAATCACGCCAACATCGTACAGAACTCGCCACTGACGCCAGAGCCTTTCCACGGCGACACATTTGAAGACGCAGAGGACTGGCTGCAACGCTTTGAGCGCGTCGCTGAGTTCAATGGACGGAACGGAGTGCGCAAGATACGAAACGTATACTTCGCGTTACAGGACAGCGCATGAACGTGGTTTGAAAACCACGAAGCGACATTTGTGTCATGGGATGCCTTCCGACGGGAGTTGCTGGCAACTTACCCGAGTACCGACAGCAAGGAGAGGGCCGAAGCTGCCCTGTAAGCAAGCAACCAACGGAACAATGAAAGCCTGGCCATGTATATAGAAGACATGTCCCGCCTATTCCGCCGAGCTGATCCGAACATAAGTTAGCTGAAGAAACTTCGCCATCTAAGGCTGGGCGTAAAACAGGAACTCTGGAGACGAACAAGAAATGGAGAGGAACAAGACATTGCGTATGCTAGTTGAACACTTTCGAAGGTTGAGGTGAACTACTCATCGACCGAAAAAGAATGCCGCGCGGTGATATGGGCCATCAGCAAGTTTAGACTATGCTTATTTGGCCGACCATTTCGAGCTATCAGCGACCATTATTCGTTGTGCTGACTGGCAAATCGCAAAGAGCCATCTGGATGGCTTGCAAGATGGAGTCCGCGGCTGCTGGAATACAATATAACGGTCGTATACAAGTCCGGTCACAAGCACAGTGACGATGAATGCTTGTCACGTGTACCGATTGATTGCACCGAATCTACACTTACGGAAAATGCACAGCATTGCCCGTTCCTAGGAGTTGTAACAACATCACAAATGACTCAGCATCAGCAATTTGGCGCGGACTTAGGCCTGCTCATTGATTGCCTAGAAGGAAATCCTGTCAACATTCCGCGAGCTTTTGTACGCAGCTTGTCGTCGTTCGTCTTGAGAAATGTTGTCGTGTACAAAAGACATTTTCAACACAGCGCAGAGACACTTCTTCATCGTACCTTCAAAGTTACGACTCTAAATATTGGAAGCGTGCCACGATGACACATCATCAGGACATTTAGAAGTGAGCAGAACATTGGCACGCATCCGAATGAAGTATTACTGACGAAACTTATTGAATTCTGTGCAACACTCCGTAAGAACTTACTGGGACTGCCAAAGACGTAAAATACCACCATTCAAACCAGCTGGTCTCCTAAAACCCGTAAAGCCACCAGAAACTTCGTTCGCACAAATGGTAATGGACTTACTTGGCCCCTATCCTTATCTTCATCAGGAAGCTTTGGATAGCAGTTACAACAGACCACGTAACTCGATGAGCCGAGACAGGGTCTTTTGTCAAGGGAACGGCCAGTGAAGTAGTTCATTTTTTTTTCGTTAACATAGTACTACAGCACGGTGCTCTCAGAGTTCTCATCATGGACCGAGGAACCATATTTATTGCACGTTTGACACAGTCCCTTGTGAAACTGACACACACCAGTAACCAAAAAACCACCCCATATCATACGCAGACAAATCGTCTGACTGAACGACTCAACAGAACACTGATTGATATGTTGTCAATGGGGTACCAAAAAGGGGACAGGATCCTACCGTACGCAACGTTCGCGTACAATACCGCTGTGCAAGACACTACTCAAATGACACCTTTCCAACCCGCTTTTGGCCGCACCGTCACCACAACTTTATGTGCAATGCTACCTGTAGGTGAGACCTCCGAAAATAACATAACAGCGACATAACACAAAGGGCTGAAGAAGCACGACAGCTCGCGCAACACTGCATTCAGGAGCAACAGCAAGCCGACGCGCTCCGATAAAACTTGCGACGAAGAGACGTCCAGTATGTACCTGGAGACAGAGTATGGTTGTGGACTCCCATACGTATGCGTGGCCTCTCCGAGGAGCTTTATTCGTCGTTCTTTTGGCCCATATAGGATAATTCGCCTAATTAGTCTGTTGAACTACGAGGTTGCTCCAGAAGGTCAAGTAACCTCGTCACGACTGCGACATCAAAGAGAAATCATTCATATCGACCGAATGAAACCGTACTACGACAAGTAGTAACTCCTTCCGCCTACAAGAATTTCGAATGACAACCTATAAACCACCGCCTTGTGTATGAGCATCGGAAAGATGCATTCATGAAACAGGGACAATGACACAAGATCATTTCCAATTACGCGCGGAAGCCACCTCCTGCGTCCGTGCAGTTGTTTACTGCTACCTGCGAAAGATAGCGACAGTGAGGCGGGCAACACGGGCTCACAAGGCACGCGCAATCGGAACAACGTATCATCAGCGTGCTACAGGAGGGAAGAAGAGGCGTGGAACTCTTGTGAAAATGCTGTGGACGTTGAAGTGAGGCTCTCGCTTAGCTGCTTGTCGGGCACAAGTTCGCCCAACGTACCGTTGGCCGAGTACCGTCACTCATCTGTGCGTTACAATATTCTTATCGGCATTCATAGAGTTCCAGTTCCTGTGAACGGCATACGTCTCGTGAAAAAGTGACTGTCATGATCCACCCGGGTTCGTGAACAAGGGAGGGCTCGAGGCACCCTCCGATAGACGGACCCTCCGCAGCGGGGTGGTGCCTCGAGCCCTTCCTTGTTCACGAACCCGGGTGGATCATGACAGTCACTTTTTCACGAGACGTATGAACGATGACTGACCGCCGAGCAGCCGTGCTCATCGGTGTTTATTGCGGTGCGGTGGCCAATGTTGCCTGCCGAGCTTGGCAGGCCACCGAGCCTGGCGGCGAACGAACATTATGCGTGAGGGGGCGTCACATGCTTTCTACAGTGACTTCCACCTGCAGTTGGGCCCAATGAGTAGCCTAATTTTTGGCCATTTCCATTCATGTTCATGATATTTCCATCTTTGTATGTGCAGTTGTTTTAACACTGGCCTGTTTGCCCAGTGTAGAAGCCGCTGTGGGATTTCACAATCTCATACACAACATGGTCTTTGCAGGGGACGCAGCATCTGCCACGTACTTTGTCATAGGCCATGCTTCAAGGAAAGTTGAGTTTACTCGCTTCAAAACGGAGAACAAAGCTTCTTGCATATGGAGCAAACCACCTGTACACTCAGCGGCCTTCAACTTGTTTGACATATGAGGCTATAGCGACCTTTGCTCTATCTAGTTCTTGTCAGGCAGCAGTCTTTTGGTTCTGAAAGTCACTCAGGATGGCTTTCAGTCAACCGGACAGGAATAACTGAAAAACCAGCAGATATTAATATTCGCACTTACAATGGAGGCTTTATACAGTGTAATTAGGGCATAAATAAACGAGAGTGTTCCTCTAGGCCTCATATTACATGTCATGAGTTTGGAGCAACATGATGTATAGCACTTTTTGATCGCAGGCTTCAGCAGGTGTGGCCATGGTTTAAGTGATGCGAGAAGTCAACAAAACGTAGACATCTATGGGCAGAACCCTAACAAAGCTGATGGGAAGTCTATAAAACATCTCGTTGACCCTATTGCCAGCTTCAACATGCAGTGTGAAACAGAAAAAGGAAGCCGTCAACGCATTAGACGGTTTTGACATATGGACGCCAAGCTAAAATTCTCGGGCTGGTCTCCGTCATAACACGCTAAGAGGTCTTAGTACACAGACTATGCACGGTCAAATACCTTCTGTTTGCGCAAAGAACTGCTCATTATAACTGACCAGGATGAAGAGAACATAAAAAGCAGCAGCTACAATATTCTGGTTTCACTGGTATCAATAGCGTTCTGTAAGTGCATCACCATACTCCGCGATGCCTCCTCCAGTGACGTCAGTGAGGACCAGCTTGAGGCACGGGGCAACAGACGTGTCTTTTAGGTAAAAATTCTTGCAGGCATAAATGGAAACCACAATGCGTCTAAAAGTTGCCTACTTTGCAGGGACTCCGGAGGCAACAGATTATTGATAGGGGGCAAAGACAAGCTTCTCTATTATTAAACATTGTTGCCAGGTAGCAACCTCTGAACCAATCTCCTTAAAGCGGGAATCATCTTTGCGATCCATAAAGAGGGCAGACAGTCAGAGCCCCTTCAGTGATGCTTCCACCTTCAAAATGCGCACTTCACATATCCTGAATGCTTACTTTCAGCCTTTGCTGGGTGCAAGTTCTTCTTCCGTCCAAAACTTGTTATTGAGAGCACTGATTGTTTGATTGCAATACAGTTCATTAGCGATTGTGATAAACCTCCCTTCCTCATTGGACTATAGTGGCTCCATGCTGTTTTCATGGAGCGATAGCATTAGACGACAAGCAAGGTCACTGGATGTCACCTAACCCCTGTTCGGTTTTCACTCTGTTTTGTCAGCATGAACCATGAGGTCTGATACCACGAAGCACAAGTTCGGGACTCATGTGGTTACTGTGCAGCACGCATATTAAAAATCAGCGCGAAAATTCAGTGCCAATCAAGTGTTTGAAGATGGATGACCAGTGAAGCTGTGTATGCGGGCCCTTTAATGGCAAACTGTCCATTGCCGTATTTCAAATGCCATATTCATGTAAACGCAAGGCGAGCCACGACTAGTCCGTGTTCAGCCACGGAAGATGATGAGGCACTGGAAGATATACATACCCATGTATTGTCGCAAAAGACGGCATGACACCTTTTACTAACGGATCCCGGCACGTAGAAGAGACACGCACCTCACCGCACTCTGAGGGCACGCACTACTTCACCATAACGAAGGTGATCGTGCGTTGGTCGACACCCCGCAGTGCAGTAATGGTGTGGAGGTCTCTTAAAATTCACAATGGATCACACAACACAGGCCACATTAAATTGGTTACCCACAAACTCCTTCCTTTTGTCGTATTTGTATATAGTTTTGCTTATATTTATATATACATTCGCGTGGACGACGGGACCGCAAACCCGAGGAGCCGCAGGAAACTAGACACGCGCGATCGTTCGACGAGACCGCCACCATGGGAGAGCGGAAGGAAAGGAAAGGAGATAAGCAAGCGCTTGACACGCCGAAAAAGAGAGGGCAGTGGGATTGTAGACATGACCGACGCGGGTCAAAGTGAAGCATCTGTTCTCATCAGCTTAATATGTGATACGGGTTGTATTTGGACCCGAGACATTACAAACTCTTTTTGCAATTTCGCAGGGTGCTTGAGGCCTCCCTCAGCTCCGCCGCGGGCCGAACCGGCATTGCACTATCATCGATATCGACCCACGGTTTTGGTTTACGGACATCGATCCGCTGGAAACTAGCCATATAGAGTTTCGCAGTAAAAACAGAAAACACAAAGGAAATGATAAGAAATATTGTAATTGAAGCTTCTAGCAGAACAGGTGCCAGGAAAAGAAAAGAAACTATGCTGCAACCATCTTGGGAACGCGTTATCCCCTTAATAAAAACTGTGCTTCGATATTAACTCTAGCCCTCCCAAATAAAGTACCTGTGCGCTTATGAATAATAATTCAATTCTTGCACAGGATGTGCAGGTCAGCCAGAAGCATATGCATGAATCAACATTGTGCTTCTGCACTGAAGGTGAACAATGTGTTCCACCATGGCAAATATGCTTTAGTGAGGTTCACCGCGATACAAAATTGTCATGCGGAGAAACAAAGAATTGCCATACAGTGAAGCTTGCCACGACTCCAGATTCACTTGCAAATTATATTACAGTTAAAAATAATAAGCACAGTGTAATCCTATATGAAAGATGCGTTTTTTCCACTCTTAGTATGCTTCACTGGACGATGTTAGTTCCATCCCCCCCAATTATCGATCCGCTTCACCGCCTTGTACCCTTGTATTTTGTTGTAACTAGCTACAAAAGTTCGCAAAGGTTAAGAAACACTGCATAATTTGGCTCCCCAAAACGCTCTTTCCCGCAATATAACAGTGCTTTGCAGTGATGTCTAGGCAAAGTATTGTGGTGAAAGATACAAAAGTGCAAAGGGGCCACTGTCACTAGACATAATAAGCGTTCCAAATTGCACACATGTGCACCCACCATCTTCTGTCATATTACGTACACAAGGAGGCGTAATAAAAGTCGACATCTTTGCCACTGCTGCGCAGTAGCGCGGGGCATGGCTTGCCATAAGAGGTTCCATGACTTTCGTCACTTTGAAAAAGTCATCGAAAACCTAAGTGTACTGCGTTGTATGTCATATTGAACAAGATTTGACAAAGCAAGAAATTACTGAGCACGACACGCATTCCTAAAATTAACACCTGTTGTCATGGCAAACGCATAGACGCTGCTAGTGCTGCCACCTTGTCAATTGAAAAAGGCCACGCTCTTGCAAACAGACCAAACAGCTCAACGGGCGTTCACGCCCATGCGCCTGACTACCCAGTCCGAAATTTAAGTAAAAGTTAGCAATACGCGTGGCCTGTGCTTGGCTGCCTGACGCAGCACACAACTCCTCCTGAGCAGGGGGCTCATCGCACCAGTAAATAACTACGCTACGCATTTCCCACGAAGTTTAAGGCACTGGTGTGTTCTTGAGATTGGATAGCAACCCGCCTGCGATCTGAAGGGAAAATTACATAGGGAAGTCTTCCGCAGAAACTGGTGAAAAGGAGCTTGTGGTGATCGACTGAACAAGATAATATTCGCTGGCTGCTTCTATGACCCAAAGGGACACCACAACAGTGTATCTTTACATTCGACTTATACTTGTGCTAGCGCCAGAAATAATTGCCCCTCTGTGCTGCATCGTTGCACGAAGCAACACAATTATTGCCATATACGCTAATATTTGAAAGCTTCAATAAGGCAAATTTTATTTATTCAGGAAATTATGCCTATGATCAGCCACAATCACTATCTATGTATTTCTGCCCTACAGACATTTAGACTAAAACTTCTAATATCATTGAGGTGTGCGATATTTTCAAACATAGTAATGAAACGGACTGCGAAAAGCACTACATACACGCCACCAGGAAATGTGCTTCAAACTTACGTTCACTAACATGTTTAGAAAGGCCCAAGATTTTCCCAAATATTCGCGTTCGTGTAACTCGTGTAACTCGTGTTCTCGTGTTCGTGTTACGTGTAATTCCAGCAATTTTGCAGAAAAACTGTCTGCTCGACATTAAATTATTATTCAAAAGGTGTTTGTCAGTACTGTTTAATAAACCTGTTTAACTTAAAATTTCTTCAATCTCATCTTCAGGTCCCAGGAGGATATATGCTTCTATTTCCAGTTTATTTTATAGATTATAATACACTAATCTGTGGTGAAGGTTGTATGCCTCGATCCCACTTTGCGAATTATAGCAAATGTTTCATTACACGAATGTCTTCTTTGCCCTGGTCCTGAGACGGACTAATTCGGCACTCTTTGTGGATGCTTCTAAAGAATGCACATCGACTTCAAAGATATTCGTCAGAATGTTGGGGTAAAGCCAGCAATTTCATTGTAGCAAGTCTGTCCGTACGAACACTTGGTGTAAGCTTTTGTTTTTGTGCTACAGATGCAGTCATTGCAATATCTGTGTAATAAAATATTCGGAAAACGTATTTTTCCAGTAATTACTCTTACCCAGGTAGCCGAACCATGTAACTGCGGGGAATTCAGAAAATAATCCAATTTTCTCCTTCCATTGTATGGCACGCAGTTGATAGCGGCCGCCTCTCAATTCTAGCATGCTTCCCCGCATAACACGAATCTGTACGGTGTGAATAAACAATATATATAGCTTTTTGACTGTGATCACAGCAGTGCAGCAATACACGTGCACCTTGCGTCAGTCTACTAAATGGAAGAGGGTTTCAACAAAAAGTAGCTGACTGATAAGTCGGCCACGTAGCCGACTGATGAGTAGGCTACGTAGCCTACTTATCATTCGTAAAAGAGACCCGTTTTAAGTATAACTCAAAGTTTGAGACATACACAAATATGTTTACATATTTTCGTCTATATTCCCTTCGTAATAAGACTGTCATACCTTCAGCAGACTGTCGTCTTCAGCTCGGTCATCGTGCAAGTGACCTATAGCACGGAAGTACGTGAACTAGCTGTGTTACTATCGTAAACTTCATACTAGGCCAGGAACACACCACAATCTCGTGACAGCCGCCAATTAGACCAAAACGGGAGAACGTGTATGTGAATAGAAAACCGGAGACGCGAAGCCACTCTGGCTTCGCGTCTCCGGCTGCGTTTGCAGTTGCTCCAGCACCTACGCTGCACCGTTGCACCACTCGTTTCAAGCACAGTACACAAAACAGAGACTTCGCATTGAACAGCGCGCGGTCATCGCAACCACCATTACGTTACTTGTAGGATGTTCCGAACTCCATCAAGAAAGAGCACATAGTTACGTAAAGGCCGGATACGGTGACACCGAAGCTCTGATCCGGTAACTGTAATGCCGAGGCGCTGCGTCATTTGAATATTTCAATCGTCAGCACCAGCAAATCCTTCAGAAATACGGGTCTCGCACCACCACAGTTCACCGAGACCAAAAGCCACCATGGCACGCCACCATTACTGCATGGTTTTCCCCCATGAAACACGGAACCACATAGAATAGCACATTGGTGTTCTGTGGTAGCACAACGCGTGGTTGGCGTGGGCCAGGCATCCAATGCGGCTTGTCTGAAGTCCCTGAACGGTTCTGTCCCTAGGCACCTAGGAGTTGAGCTCGACAAGGTCGCTCCACGATTGCCATGACAAGCAATGTTAATTTCAGCAATGGGCTAGGCGCAAAATATTTGTTTTGCTTTATGAAATATTGTTTAGCTTTACATACACCACAATACACTTAGCTTTTCGCTGGCTTTTAAGGCAGCGGAAGTGACGCAACCCGCTATGGCGATCCGAGCCACACCCCCCTGTACCCGCTAACAATTGGAAATACTGTCGCGGTAACACGCGGAGACAAGACAGGGAGCCGTTCTTCAGGAGCAACAGGACAACCTGTTGAAAAAAAAACTGAACAGAGGCACGTCTTCTTCCTCCTGGCCTAATCTCTCTGACCCACCAGATGGAGTCTTATAATGCCCCCATCGTTGTTATTATATGCACAGAATACACGCATTATTTATCCTTCCCCTTACGAGCATCGCCCCGATGCTAAACCAGAAATTCTACTCGGGGAAGTAAGGATCGCTGGCACAGTTATTCGCTCAGATACGGCTTCATGTGGAGAACGAGCACAACATCATGACGGCGTGTGCGGCGCAGCTTACAATTGGGACGATCGGGAACGATCTGGTACGTGATATCACTGTCACCGCAATACTCGATATTGTCGGAAGTATCGCCGCAGGTGTAGGAATCTTCTTTATTGTTGATGCGCTGACGTTAGAACCAGTTCAGTTCTGGCACCGCGTTTCATTATGTCTCCTATAGTGGGTGATAGAACACTGGAATTTGTTAACGGGGCTAATACCCCCGACACACGGGCAAAAGTAAAGGCCTTTACACTAAACCCCTTTTGTTTCTCTGAAGGACCTTTTGCTGAAAGGAGTTGCACCGATAACACACGGCACCGCACTAACTTCTTTACTGGTTCCTCAGATGAAGGCTGCAAAATAAAGATTGAAAAAAAAATAGCGCTGCTTGTTAGAGCAACAGATAAAACATTCTAAAAAAGCTGCATATGTAGATTACATTCAGCGATTGTAGAACCTTAAAACATTTTTTTCCATTGTTGATGGCTTATAGTGCGCATATTTGTGTATTTTCTTCATGTGTGTGTGTTCTTAGCAGCAACTTAAACTGACCCAGCACCTATGGACAGTCCATGTTTTGCTGTGCATGCTGTAGTGCTGCCACGGTACTGCCCACGTTTGTGCCCTCATTTTTCGCGTTTTTGTTGTGATACGAGTGACGTGGCGCGAGCGTTTGACAGAATAGCTAGAGGAAATCTTCACTTTTCGACAAATCGCATTACCGTTAAATTAAAACATTTTCGCAAGGTAAAAAATATGCTTATGAGGCACCGTAGTTTTCTGGCAGGTTTCCTTCTATTAACAAGTTGTGCACGGTGTAGGCGACAGTAACGGCCTTTTCTCTCGAAAAGCAGATGCGCGATCTGCTTTCCAGCAAACAAACATTGTCGTAAGGGATATACTCCTTTATCATGTGTCACTGCGCTTGAACGCCTTTCTGGTAGACGTTCCTTTACCTAAAGGGCTTTAGAGTGCCCGTGTATTAGCCGTATTAACTGCGTTTAGTAAGCATGGGGTACACAGAAATGGGTGTGGTTACATGGAGGTACAGAGTATAATGTTTAGAGACAGGCCGGCCGGCGAGCACGAGCGGAGCAGTAGTGCCAGACGGAACTTGATGCTTCGGCCGCTCACAGTTCATAAAGCAAGAGGACTGCCGGGACTGTGGGAGCGGAGGTTTCAGAAGGGGCGCGTGGCCAGTGTGTGACACTGCACACATGGTATACTGGCGCCATTTCTTAGCCTTGTTGTAACAATGGTGACTTGAGATTTTTCTTGCATTCTTTGCCAGCCGTTTCGTCTCCTTTTCCGCAAATCAAGCACGTGGGTTCGCAGTCATGGATTAGGAATTGGTTTGTTGTGCCACATTTTGAACAGAAATAAGCAGAAATTTTAGGTTTGTTTTGGTCAAGTATCTCTACGACGTCTGAGGTAGCCACATGTTCAGCAATACTGAACTGACTTGCGGTACGGTTTGCATCGGTAGTTGCCGCTCTGATAAATGATGCTGTAGGGGACGTGCGGGCCCGCAGAATAGATGACCGCCACCGGGACTGTCAGAGCATGCGGGCGTTGAAGACTGTACAGCGACTCAGATTCTATCCATTACCTCCGCGCTCCAGATGCCTGGCGTGATGCCGTAGAGAGCACCTTTGCTAACATCTTCGGGTAGACGCGAGTTGACTTTTTCGTTGTAGATGTTGCCTCCAAGCTGTATGTTGGTGATCTTGGCTAAGTTTTGAGCATAGTTCTTGTTAGCTGCACTTGAAATAAGCAGGTTCTCTTCTTTTTGCATTTGTACTCGCACGTTTCATGGAATTCTTTATGCAGTACAACGCTGGCTCTATTGACTGTGAATGACTGCGACGAGTGACCATTTGACAAGTTCAATGCCACCTTCCGGGTGGTAGGCCATATTGATGTCGTCTAAAGGTAGCGGTGCCATTCTGGACTCGCGCGACAATGGCGGCTTGGCTGGCTATTGTGTGGATTTTGTCGCCGCGCGTGATTTCCTTCTTGCCTTTCCTTTCCCATGTCAGCCATCGGTCGCTGAGGCCCATAGTTCTGCCGCACTTATTATCAAACGTATAATATTGCGTGACGTTGTCGTCTTCCTCTTAGTCTGTATGCATTGCCCTTGTTTATTCTTGCCGTTCGCATGACGTCGCGCACATCACGGGTGTCTCCTGGATAATCTTAAGGTCTGCGTGTCAGCCGCAGCGCCAGTGAGCACCGAGCCTCCTCTCCGGTACACAATGCACGTACGACGCATGTTCCACGTGCAGCAGCGAACGCTGGAGGCCTCCTATCTCGCGCACCATGTTCCTGTTGCACGTGTGACGGCGATTATCATCGCGGGCCGGTATGATCTCGCGCAGCTCTAGGCTTAGCAAGGCAAGTGGTGGTTGATGAGGATGAAGCTCGAAATTTTGACCAAAAACGCACTCATATTTATAGTAAGGCATCCGCTTGTTCCTTGTAGCTTGGCGATTCGGTCGGTACAAGATGAAAGGAGTCAGTGGCCTTTTCCAGAGAATTGAGAGCAAGACGCAGGAGCCCATCTGAGGCACGTCAGTAAACCGCGGCTCCCCAGCGGAGAGCCCGCAAAATGTAGAGGAACATAATATTTTACGTATTGCCTCCTCTTGACAACGTGCTTGGGATAAACACATTGGAAGTACCTGTAAAAACTGTCTGCGGTGGCTGGAGCCTTGTTTATCTGTAGGCATCTTCTTTGCACCAAGCAAAGCTTAGCACCTTTATCCTAGTCTTGCTTCCTATTTAAATTAGTGTAGCTTAGTGTTGGGGACTACAGGTACGAGGAATGTTATGAAAATGCTTTCTCTGCAGAAGAAAATTATTACGCTTAATTATAACATAGGTTTTCGAGGGACAACATGGTTACCTTTATCCTACCATTTTCATTTAACTTCAATTATTTACTTCTTATTTTACTTCGCAAATGCTGCCTACCAGAATTTTCAGGGGATAGAGCATGCTAATACCAAGACTCATTTGTGTCATAACGCGAAATAGTTACACACTGTGCGCCCCGTGGTTTCGTGATAACTATAAGCTACAGTCATTAGAACCTAATCTACCTGTACATTTTAAATCAATATCAATATTTAAATTCTTCTTCATCCAAGAAACTCCGAATGCATTTTGTAAGCATGTGATCACCGATTGTGTTTAAGTTTGGGTGTGCCTTGTAATCTTCAGTTTCCTTGAGGGGTGTTTACTTTCTCGATTTAATTGTCATTTTACGGAGCCAAGAGGGTTGCATATTTAAAACCCTCGGATGTGGGTTAAGAACAGAATATGTTATTTGTTCTCCATATTTCTTTCTGTCGCATGCACATATTTTTGGCATTAGTTCATTTGATTTGAGTGTTTAAATAGTGTTACTATATCGATACAGTGCATGTATTTCTTGTAATGAACCTTCGGCACAGTCCAGCGGGTCGAAACAAGCACACAGTGACACTCGCGCACACAACACATGAATGTACTGAGCATCTGGGCGACGCAATTTTGCCACTACTCCCTGCACACACACTCACTACATGCTCTTGGGAGGCGATACTCTCCGAACTGGACCTTGGAAGCCAACTGGTGACCCTCGACAAGGCCCGGCGAGCCGCGATGGCCAGTGGAACCCTGTCAGAGGGAACCACCCAGAAGTAAACCACGCAACGACTTCTGTAATAATAAGGTTTCACCACAACCACAGCTTTTAGCCAATGGTTTCCACCAGAACTCTTGCATTTCCGGAAATAAAGCGTGCCTATGCATGTATGTATGTATGTATGTATGTATGTATGTATGTATGTATGTATGTATGTATGTATGTATGTATGTATGTATGTATGTATGTATGTATGTATGTATGTATGTATGTATGTATGTATGTAAGTATGTATGTATGTATGTATGTATTGCACCCTAAGCATTTTTCCCTATTTTTTCATGACGATGCAGACCTACCGTGTAGCGCCAGAAAGGTGTAACTGATTATTTCTCTTCCTATCGTTTGTTTTGACTGTTAGCCTTCTGCAATTAAATATGATATGTTGGTTGTCACGTACGTGCTTGGGTATTTATCTTTTGCTTCCACCTACCACGGTTTTATCAACAATATAAACAATGCCGCAATGTACTTTATGTTTCAGCACCTCCTGCTCGGTGTACTTGACCTCAGTACGTTCTGACCAAAAAGAAATAGCGCCGTCGTCACTACGTCGTCATCATACAGTCGTCGTCATGCCGTCGTGGTCGCGCCATCGCCGTCATTTCAGCTTCTAAATCCTATTGTCATGATGCCATCGTGGTGAAGCAACTGTCGTCATAAGACCGTGATCATTCAAACAACATCATCCTATAGTCGTCTTCCTGCAGTCGCTATAACGTCATGGCGATTCTTTCGTAGCACCAATTGATAAAAATCTTCGCGTGTAATCGGGCCTTGTCATTCGCTTAGGCAGTTGAAAGAGAGAAAAGAAAATTAGGCGGAGACACATTTGAGTGCTTTTTGTGAGCAAATGATATCACTTGTATACAGCGCGACGTCATCAACGCGCTCATTTTATACACTCATAAATTGGCGCCTCCTCATCCTCATTGACTGCGCAATCATGTAACGAATTACGCTTGCATTAGTCTCGCGATAGCCATCTGACGGACCAAATGTCATCAGATGGCTGCGAAGTGAGACGTGCAATGCCGCACGCACAAGGCTAGCCGCCGCGGCGTCGTGTAAGCATGCTCATCTCGTAAAGCGGAGGCCCGGGCTCGATTTCCACCTACACTGACAATGTGACTTGTTTTCTTTTCAATGCCATTAATTCGCTTTCTTCGCAGGAACCTCCTGAAAAATTCGCTATCAATCCGAACATTTTAGGCGTTTTTCTTACTCCCTGCGCCGTCGGTAATTTGTGGTACGATCTTTCGGTCAGCCTGACTACGACGGATTTTCGAGTAATGGGGCATATAATGCTTTACCATTAAAAATGTTTAAGTTCCCAGGATGAGTACGAGTGTGTAAGCGAATCCTTAAGCGTTTGCTCTTGTGTGAGAGGAAATGACACTTCGTAGACATGTTCAATTTTGTCGCCTTTATTTATATGGATGTAGCGATGAACGACTTCTGATATCTAATGTTAGGGATATTTTCTTAATGTCGTCGGTGAAATCACTGTTTTAAAGACGAGGTTGATGCACATAACTCTAGATGTGGTGATGAATCCCAGCATGGTGGTGAGTTGAAGCATTTATGATTGCTAATTATCGTTCAGCAAACTTGAATTGTGAGGTTTTACGTGTCAAAATTACGATATCATTAAGAGGCGCACCGTAGTGCAGGACAACGGAATAATTTTGACCACCTGAGGATTTTTATCGCACCCTCACTGCCCGGGACACGGGAGTTTCTACATTTCGCCGCCATCTAAATGCGGCTGCGCCGGCCGGGCTTTTGTCCCGCGACGTCGTGTTTAGCATCGCAACACCATAGCCGTGAAGCCACCGAGGCGCCTGATTATCATTCAAGAAAACAGTTGCTACTGGAATGTTTAAATATGCAATAATATATATTGGAAACGACCTATATAGCACCATCGCATTGGTGACCTAGGGCACAACCCGCCAGGCAGTGGCTTTGGGATTAAAATGAGTCACTGCGATTACGAGTTCATTGTGCGGTTGCGCTAAGCCCAGCTCACACATGTTCGAAGAGGTGTGTTCGAATCGGTCCAGGCAATTCGCTTGTGTGTTGTCCCGGCGGTAAACGGTCACACCAGCCGCACAGTTATCGTGTTGAAGTCGAGATCTGCCACGGTACATGATTCCTATCCCCTGAAGTGGCACCTCAGGTATCTTGCCTTCGGTTGGTTCTATCCTAAGTTATCTCGAAGCACGGGATCGCGATGGTTAAGACGGTGTGTGTTCGTTTGTACGGCTTGAACTGCAAGGTCGTTGCGTCTGTGTCGCTTTGGTTCTTGTTCTGCAGCTCTAAGCGAATAGTCATACAAGTTATACCCCCTTTCGGCTGACTTCGTGGCACGCAGGTAAACACATTCAGCAGACTAGACGACTCCGTTTCCGATCTCTAGCTCACTGGATGGATTGGGTGTCTGATGGTCTTGCTTGCTTCATCACATCCCACATTACTCTTGGCTTCTTGGTTGGTTCGCTAATATAAATGCGCCCCACCCACTGTGGAGGGATGCTTTCAGACACCCATGTTGCGAGGAAGACGAGACTATCTTGAGCATTGATGGGAAACAATGATGTAACCATGTATAATAAAGAGCGAACTGTCCTTTTTTTCTTAGCTGGAAGATCACACATTAACCAATGAAGTGACCTTCTGGCGCTCTGTCTAGATAAGCGCTAGCGAATGGTGTCACTAGTGGTAAATTAAGCAACGGTCTAAGAAAGGCAAAGGCTTGGAAAGGTTAACAATAAGTGGTATCAAACAGACTTGTCTTCGAACTCATTGCGTTTATTTCACATTTGCGCTACCTTTTCCACTGCCGCGATAGGTTAGTGGCAATAGCGTAGCGCTACTGAGCGCAAAATCGTGGTTTAGATTACCGGCATCACTCTCAAGAAGTCTGATTCCAAAATAGGTCGTGTGCCACTTGGGTGCTCGAATGGAATCACAGGGGCCAACATTTATAGAACGCCCTCCACTACAAGTTCCTCGTAACCCCCGTTGCATTGTCGTCCAAAAACCATTTTTGGACGGTAGTGACAGCATCGGCTATACCCGCTCATCTGCCCCTATTTCATATAGCAGCTCGACCGTCTACAAAGTATACAACTACCGTATCGGCATCGCGGGCTAACAGACCTGGGTGAAAAATGACAAGCAATAAAACAAGGTTGCTGGGCAAAGCCTCGATCATTCCAATCCCGACTGTGCAGAACAGTGGGGACTTTTGACCATGAAACGACCAATAAAGCCAGCGGTGCTCCGCGGGTACATCATTTGGGCAGAAGTCACATCAACTACATCGGCTAATTGGTCCCCGCTTCACATTGCAGGTGCACCTAGTACAAACTATAGAACTACGGTATTGACAACGCTGGCGAACAACCATGCTTGAAAAGAGACGAGCGTGAAAAGTTACAAATCAGGGCTGTTGGAGAAAGCCTGGACCATTCAAGTCCTTCGGTGCAAGACAGCGGGAACGTATGACCACGGCACAGCCCACAAAGCCAGCGGTGCTCCATGGTCACATTATCTGGGCAGCAGCTACATCGGCTACATCTGCTAATCGGTCCCTGCTTCACATCGTAGGTCCACTGTCTAAAAAGTACACAAATACTGTACCGGCCTCCCTGGCTTAGCATGCGTGAGAAGTGACAAAGGCAAAAGCAAGGCTGTTGGCAAAGCCTAAATCATTCAGGTCCTGTCGATGCAAGACAGCGCGAACTAGACAGCATGGCTCGCACCATAAAGCCAGCGGTTCACTGCCGACACACATTTGGGCAGAAGTAACACCGACTATGTCCCTAATGGGCCGCTTTTTATTTGTGAAGATCCACCGTCTACAAATTACACAGCTACCGTACCGACGTCGCTGACCTACAGGCCTGCCTGAAAAGTGACGAGAGACAAAACAAGGCTGCTGGTCAAAGCCTGGGTCATTCAAGTCAGTACGGTGCAACGCAGCTGGAAGTTGAGACGATGCCCCGACTTATCAATGCAGCGGTGGTCCGCTGACACACATTTGCGCTGCAGTAACACCGACTACGCCACCAATGGCCCCCTGCTTCATAGTGGAGATCCACCATCATAGATTACACAGCTACCGTATAGATATCTCTCGCCAACATACGTGCCTAAAATGTGACAAGGGACAAACAAGGCTGCTTGACAAAGCCTGGGTCATTCAAGTCCTGCCGGTGCAAGACAGCGGGAACCTTAGATCAAGGTACGACTCATGGAGCCTGTGGTGATCCGCGAACAGGCATGTGCGAAGAGGTTACATCGACTACAGCCCCTAATGGGCCGCTGCTTCATAGTGAAGATCCACCTTCTACAAATTACACAGCTACCGTATCGGCATCGCTAGCCGACAAGGTTGCCTGAATAGTCACGAGGGACCAAAGAAGGCTGTTGGGGAATACGTGGATCAATCAAGTGGCGACGATGCAAGTCAGTTGGAACTCGAGACTATGGCTCCACCAATAAAGCCAGCAGTGCTCCCCGTACACTAAATTGGGCCGCGGTACTAATGGGGCCCTGTTTATTTGTGAAGATCTAAGTCTACAAGTTATACATCTATCCTATCGAGATCACTGGCCCTAATGCCTGCCCGAAAAGCTACGTGAGACGAAACAAGGCTGCTGGGCAAAGCTAAGGATCATGAATGTCCTGTCGGTGCAAGACACCTGGAACTGGCAACCATGGCTCGACTCGTAAAGCGAGCAGTGCCCCATAGACACGCATTTGGGCAGCAGTTACATCGACTACGGCAATAGTGGGCCCCGGCTGCATAGTCAAGATCCGCCGTCTACAAATTGAACAGCTTTATTATCGACATCGGTTGCCCAAATGCCGGGCTGAAAAAGTGACGAAGGAAAAAAACAAGTTTGCTTGTCGAAGCATGGATCTTCCTTGTCCTGTCGGTGCAAGACAGTGGGAACTAGAGAGCCTGCTCGACTTATAACGCCAGCATTACTCGCCAAACACACATTTGGGCAGGAATCACTCCACTACTCCCCTAATGGGCACTTGCTTCATTGTGAAGATCCGCTATGTAAAAACTACAGAACTACCGTATGGTCATCGCTAGCCCTCATGTTTGCCTGAAAAGTGACGATGGACAAAACAAGGCTGCTGGGGAAAGCCCGGATCATTAATTTCGTCACGGTGCAAGACAGCTGGAACACCACACCATGGCGTGATAACGAAGCAAGCATTGCTCCGCACACATACATTTCTGCAGCTGTAACACCAACTACGCCACAACAGGGCCCCTGCTTCATAGTGAAGATTCACCGTCTACAAATTACACAGCTGCCGTATCAGCATCGCTGGCCCACATAATTGCCTGAAAAGTGAAGAGGGACCAAGCGAGGCTGCTGGGCAAATCCTGGATGACTCGAGTCCTGACAGGGCAATACACCTGGAACTCGAGACCATGGCTCGACTCACATGCCCAGCGGTGCTCCGCGCATACACGTTTAGGCCACAGATTGCTACTAATGGGCGCCTGTTTAACTGTGAAGATCCGCCGTATACAAATTACACAGCTACTGCGTCGGCATCGCTGGCACACAAGGCTGCCTCTATAATGACGATGGACAAAAACAACGCTGCTGGCCAAGGCCTGGATCACTCAAGTGGCGGCGGTGCAAGACAGTTGAAACTCGATACCATGACTTCTCCTATAAAGCCAGCAGTGCTCCGCGGGCACACACTTTGGCAGCAGTTACACCGACGACACCATTAATAGCCACAAGCTCCATAGTAAAAATCTGCTGCCTACAAAGTACACAACTACCCTATCACCATCGCTGCCCTGCATGCCGGCGTGAAAGGTGACGATGGACAAAAGAAGGCTTCTGGGCAAAGACTGGATCATTCAAGCGCTGAAAGTGCAAGACCACTAAAAATCAATACCATGGTTCGATTCGTGAAGCTAGCGGTGCTCTGCCGACACACGCTTGGGCCGCGGCCACACTGACTATACCACTAATATACCCTTGCCTAATTGTGAAGATCCACCGTCAAGAAATTACACAGCTACCGTATCGGCGTCGCTGGCCCACATGATTGACTGAAATGTGAAGAGGGATCAAAAATGGCTGCTGGACAAAGCCTGGATCACTCAAGTCCTGATGATGCAAGCCACCTGAAAGTCGAGACCATGGCTCGACTCACATGGTCAGCCGTGCTCCGGGTACACACATTTGGGCCGCGTTAACACCAACTATGCCACTAATGGGCCCCTGTTGAATAGTGAAAGTCCACCGTCTACAAATTACGCAGTTACCGCATCGACATGGCTGGCCCCCATGATACCCAGAAAAGTCATCATCATCATCAGCCTGGTTACGCCCACTGCAGGGCAAAGGCCTCTCCCATACTTCTCCAACAACCCCGGTCATGTACTAATTGTGGCCATGCCATCCCTGCAAACTTCTTAATCTCATCCGCCCACCTAACTTTCTGCCGCCCTCTGCTACGCTTCCCTTCCCTTGGGATCCAGTCCGTAACCCTTAATGACCATCGGTTATCTTCCCTCCTCATTACATGTCCTGCCCATGCCCATTTCTTTTTCTTAATTTCAAATAAGATGTCATTAACTCGCGTTTGTTCCCTCACCCAATCTGCTCTTTTCTTATCCCTTAATGTTACGCCTATCATTCTTCTTTCCATAGCTCGTTGTGTCGTCCTCAATTTGAGTAGAACCCTTTTCGTAAGCCTCCAGGTTTCTGCCCCGTAGGTGAGTGCTGGTAAGATACAGCTATTATATACTTTTCTCTTGAGGGATAACGGCAACCTGCTGTTCATGATTTGGGAATGCCTGCCGAACGCTCTCCAGCCCATTCGTATTCTTCTGATTATTTCCGTCTCATGATCCGGACCCGCCGTCACTACCTGCCCTAAGTAGATGTATTCCCTTACGACTTCCAGTACATCGCTGCCTATTGTAAATTGCTGTTCTCTCCCGAGACTGTTACGCATTACTTTAGTTTTCCGCATATTATTTTTAGACCCACTCTTCTGCTTTGCCGCTCCAGGTCAGTGAGCATGCATTGCAATTGGTCCCCTGAGTTACTAAGCAAGGCAATATCATCAGCGAATCGCAAGTTACTAAGGTCAGCATCATCATCATCAGCCTGGTTACGCCCACTGCAGGGCAAAGGCCTCTCCCATACTTCTCCAACAACCCCGGTCATGTACTAATAGTGGCCATGCCGTCCCTGCAAACTTCTTAATCTCATCCGCCCACCTAACTTTCTGCCGCCCTCTGCTACGCTTCCCTTCCCTTGGGATCCAGTCCGTAACCCTTAATGACCATCGGTTATCTTCCCTCCTCATTAAATGTCCTGCCCATGCCCATTTCTTTTTCTTGATTTCAACTAAGATGTCATTAACTCGCGTTTGTTCCCTCACCCAATCTGCTCTTTTCTTATCCCTTAACGCTACACCTATCATTCTTCTTTCCATAGCTCGTTGTGTCGTCCTCAATTTGAGTAGAACCCTTTTCGTAAGCCTCCAGGTTTCTGCCCCGTAGGTGAGTACTGGTAAGACACAGCTATTATATACTTTTCTCTTGAGGGATAACGGCAACCTGCTGTTCATGATTTGGGAATGCCTGCCAAACGCACTCCAGCCCATTCTTATTCTTCTGATTATTTCCGTCTCATGATCCGGATCCGCCGTCACTACCTGCCCTAAGTAGATGTATTCCCGTACGACTTCCAGTGCCTCGCTGCCTATTGTAAATTGCTCTTCTCTCCCGAGACTGTTAAGCATTACTTTAGTTTTCTGCATATTAATTTTTAGACCCACTCTCCTGCTTTGCCTCTCCAGGTCAGTGAGCATGCATTGCAATTGGTCCCCTGAGTTACTAAGCAAGGCAATATCATCAGCGAATCGCAAGTTACTAAGGTATTCTCCATTAACTTTTATCCGCAATTCTTCCCAATCCAGGTCTCTGAATACCTCCTGTAAACACGCTGTGAATAGCATAGGAGATATCGTATCTCCCTGCCTGACGCCTTTCTTTATTGGGATTTTGTTGCTTGCTTTATGGAGGACTACGGTGGCTGCGGAGCCGCTATAGATATCTTCCAGTATTTTTACATGTGGCTCATCTACACCCTGATTCCGTAATGCCTCCATGACTGCTGAGGTTTCGACTGAATCAAACGCTTTCTCGTAATCAATGAAAGCTATATATAACGGTTGCTTATATTCTGCACATTTCTCTATCACTTGATTGATAGTGTGAATATGGTCTATTGTTGAGTAGCCTTTACGGAATCCTGCCTGGTGCTTTGGTTGACAGAAGTCTAAGGTGTTCCTGATTCTATTTGCAATTACCTTAGTAAATACTTTGTAGGCAACGGACAGTAAGCTGATCGGTCTATAATTTTTGAAGTCTTTGGCGTCCCCTTTCTTATGGATTAGGATTATGTTAGCGTTCTTCCAAGATTCCGGTACGCTCGAGGTCATGAAGCATTGCGCATACAGGGTGGCTAGTTTCTCTAGAACAATATGTCCACCATCCTTCAACAAATCTGCTGTTACCTGATCCTCCCCAGCTGCCTTCCCCCTTTGCATATCTCCTAAGGCTTTCTTTACTTCTTCCGGCGTTACCTTCGGGATTTCGAATTCCTCTAGACTATTTTCTCTTCCATTATCGTCGTGGGTGCGACTGGTACTGTATAAATCTCTATAGAACTCCTCAGCCACTTGAACTATCTCATCCATATTAGTAATGATATTGCCGACTTTGTCTCTTAACGCATACATCTGATTCTTGCCAATTCCTAGTTTCTTCTTCACTGTTTTTAGGCTTCCTCCGCTCCTGAGAGCATGTTCAATTCTATCCATATTATACTTCCTTATGTCAGCTGTCTTACGCTTGTTGATTAACTTCGAAAGTTCTGCCAGTTCTATTCTAGCTGTAGGGTTAGATGCTTTCATACATTGGTGTTTCTTGATCAGATCTTTCGTCTCCTGGGATAGTTTGCTGGTATCCTGCCTAACGGAGTTACCACCGACTTCCATTGCACACTCCTTAATGATGCCCACAAGATTGTCGTTCATTGCTTCAACACTTAGGTCCTCTTCCTGAGTTAAAGCTGAATACCTGTTCTGTAGCTTGATCTGGAATTCCTCTATTTTCCCTCTTACCGCTAACTCATTGATCGGCTTCTTATGTACCAGTTTCTTCCGTTCCCTCCTCAGGTCTAGGCTAATTCGAGTTCTTACCATCCTGTGGTGACTGCAGCGCACCTTGCCGAGCACGTCCACATCTTGTATGGTGCCAGGGTTAGCGCAGAGTATGAAGTCTATTTCATTTCTAGTCTCGCCGTTCGGGCTCCTCCACGTCCACTTTCGGCTATCCCGCTTGCGGAAGAAGGTATTCATTATCCTCATATTATTCTGTTCTGCAAACTCTAGTAATAACTCTCCCCTGCTATTCCTAGTGCCTATGCCATATTCCCCCACTGCCTTGTCTCCAGCCTGCTTCTTGCCTACCTTGGCATTAAAGTCGCCCATTAGTATAGTGTATTTAGTTTTCACTCTACCCACCGCCGATTCCACCTCTTCATAGAAGCTTTCGACTTCCTGGTCATCATGACTGGATGTAAGGGCGTAGACCTGTACAATCTTCATTTTGTACCTCTTATTAAGTTTCACAACAAGACCTGCCACCCTCTCGTTAATGGTATAGAATTCCTGTATGTTACCAGCTATATTCTTATTAACCAGGAATCCGACTCCTAGTTCTCTTCTATCCGCTAAGCCCCGGTAGCACAGGACGTGCCCGCTATTTAGCACTGTATATGCTTCTTTTGGCCTCCTAACTTCACTGAGCCCCTATGATATCCCATTTACTGCCCTCTAATTCCTCCAATAGCACTGCTAGATTCGCCTCACTAGATAACGTTCTAGCGTTAAATGTTGCCAGGTGCATATTCCAATGGCGGCCTGTCCGGAGCCAGTGATTCTTAGCACCCTCTGCTGCGTCGCAGGTCTGACCGCCGCCGTGGTCAGTTGCTTCGCAGCTGCTGGGGACTGAGGGCCGGGGCTTGATTGTTGTGTTCATAGGAGGTTGTGGCCAAGTTACACCAGGGTGGCCAATCCTGCTCTGGTGAGGGAGTGCGTTACCGGTTCTGGCCACCGGGATCAGGCCACACTCCAGGCCTGTTCGTGCAATTTTATCAACATGCGGATTTTTTTTAATCCGGTGGAAGATTGCCGGCCCCGGGATTCGAACCACGGACCTCTTGCACGCGAGGCGGGTGTTCTACCTCTACGCCACCGCTGCAGTGGATACCCAGAAAAGTAACGAGGGACAAAACAAGGCTCCTGGGCAAAGCCTGGATCATTCATGTCTTTACGGTGCAAGACAACTGAGACTCCAGACCATGGCTCGACTTAAAGATGTAGCGGTGAACCGCGGACACCCCTATGAGGAGCAGTAACAACGATAGCACTACAAATGGGCCTAAGCTTTATGGCGAAGTTCCACCGCCTATAGATTACACAGCTACCTTATCGATATCGCTGGCCCACATGCCTGCCTGAATAGAGACGAGAGCAAAACAAGGCTTCCGCACAAACCCTGGATCATTCACATCCTGTAGGTGCAAGACAGCGGGAACTCTAGACCAAGGCACGAACGACCCACACAGCCAGAGGTGCTCCGCGACACTCATTTGGGAAGCAGCTACATTGACTACAGCCGCTAATGGGCCCGTGCTTCATAGTGAAGATCCACCATTTACAAATTACACAGCTACCGTATCGACATCCCTGGCGCAGAAGGCTGCCTGAATAGTGACGAGGGACAAACAAGGCTACTGGGGAGAGCTTGGATCATTTACGTGGCGACGGGGTAGGACAGATGGTGCTCAAGCCCATCGCTCCACCCTTAAAGCCAACAGTGCTCCGCGTACCCACATTTGGGCAGAAGTTTCACCGACTAAGCCACTAATGGGCACTTGCTTCATAGTTAAGATCCGTTGTCTAAAAAGTGCACAATCACCGTGTCGGCATCGCTGGTCCACTTGCCTGCCTGAAAGGTGACGACGGACAAAAGAAAGCTGCTGGGCAAAGCCTGGATCATTCAAGCCCTGACGGTGTTAGACGGCTAAAAATACAGACCATGGCTCGACTCGCATTGGCAGTGGTGCTCCACACACAGACATTTGGGCTGCCGTAACGCCGACTATGCCACATATGGGCCCCTGTTTAATTGCGTATACCAACGTCTACAAATTACACAGCTACCGTATCGACATCGCTGGCCAACATGCCTGCCTGAAAAGCTACGAGAGACAAAACAAGGCTGCTGAGCAAAACCAAGCGTCATGCATGTCCTGTCGGTGCAAGACACCCGAAACTCGCGCACATGGCTTGACTCGTAAAGCCGGCGGTGCTACGTAGACAAACATTTGGGCAGCAGTTACATCGACTACGGCACTCGTGCGCCCCTGCTGCATAGTTAAGATCCGCCGTCCACAAATTACACAGCAAAGGTATCGACATCGCTTGCCCAAATTCCTGCTAGAAAAGTGACGAGAGACAAAAGAACGCTGCTGGTTGGAGCATGGATTATTCTTGTCCTGTCGGGGCACGACAGCGGGAGCTCGAGAACGTGGGTTAACCATAAATACAAGCAGTGTTCAGCGGACACACATTTGACCAGCAGCTACATCGACTACCGCCACTAGTGGGCCCCCGCTTCGTAGTGAAGATCCACCATCTACAAGTTACACAGCTACCAAATCATTATCACTGGCCTACATGGCTCTCTGAAAAGTGACGAGGGACAAAACAAGGCTGCTGGGCAAAGCCTTGATCATTCAAGTCCTGTCGGTGCAAGACAGCAGGAACTCATACCAAGGCACGACCCATGAAGCCAGTGGTGATCCGCGGACAGGAATTTGGGAAGCAGTGACATAGACTACAGCCACTAATGGGCCCCTGCTTCGTAGTGAAAATCCAGCCTCTACAAACTACACAGCTACCATATCGGCATCGCCAGCCCACAAGGCTGCCTGAATACTGGCGAGGGAAAAAGAAGGCTGCTGGGCAAAGCCTGGATCAATCAAGTGGCGACGGTGCAAGTCAATTGGAACTCGACACCACGGCTCCATAAAGCCAGCAATGCTCCGCGGACACACATTTGGGCCGCGGTAGCACTGACTATGCAACTAATGGGCCCCTGTTTATTTGCGAAGATCCCCGTCTACAAATTACACAGCTACCCTATCGACATCGCTGGCCCTTACGCCTGCCTAAAAAGATCCGTGAGACAAAACAAGGCTGCTGGGCAAAGCCAAGGATCATGCATGTCCTGTCGGTGCAAGACACCTGGAATTTGCGACCATGGCTCGACTCGTGATGATGATAACATCAACTGCAGGGTAGCTTTTGCACATGAGCAGATTAAAGGCGTCGTCAGCAATTGCCTTGAGCACATGCCCTACCTTCTCAGCTTCTGCCATGTCGTGATCGGCTTTACGACAAAGCGCCAGCACATCCTGGATACACGAAACAGGACTCTGTGGGGTATTGGGCACGAAAGGCCAGTTCCTGTTTGGCGACAATTTTACGGCCAGCTGATTTGCCAAGCAAGTCTGTTAACTTCTCTTTGCATTGGTCCCAGCTGGTCAGCTCCTCTTCATGGTTTTGAAACCACACCTTTGCCGTGCCTCTTAGGTATAACAACACGTTAGCTAGCATAAGCGTAGGGTCCCATCTGTTGATTCCACTCACACGTTCGTACACAGCCGCCAACTTTTCAACGTCGGCGTCATCAGTCCCCCAGAAAGTTCCGGGATCCTTGGCTTGCACAACAACAACCGAAGGGGACAGCGTCGTAGCGGGCGATGGTGACGTTGCAGGCGGCAACAACGTTGATCCCGAGTGCTCACCGTCATTTATGCTGAGGACGGTGATGCGACGTCGACTGGGGAGCTCCGTTTCCAGCAGTGGTATCCAGCACCTCCCACCAATATGCTGCGGGGATGTTGGGAGTGTAGACTGAATATATTTACCGTATATATAAAAGAAAAGTGAATGTGGTCAAGATGGCTGACCAGCAACAACACGCAGCAGCCAGCGTCTCGCGATCTTCTTCTTCCTCTCCCTCTTTTTTCATCCTTCCGTAACAATATATTTGGGATAAACGACCACACAATTGCATATGCCTCATTTTTAAGTGTAAAACACTAATGTTCATTGTAAAGTAGATGAGCGCACATTGTAGCTGTGATCAGTCAGACACGTAATTTTATTTTTTTGTTTCCCGGCCGAGAGGGACGTTTCAGAGGCTGGGTATGACACAGCCACAGTAAGCGAAAGTAGGTGAAGTAGCCCCAGAATGCTAATCACAATAAATGCTCAAGCATGCGCATAAATCACGGCAAGAAACGTTGCCACATAGAAGCCTCGCGTCTGTCAAACAAAGCACACACAACACACAGGATCAGAGAGCAAACGGGTATAGACGATTTTCTAATAGACATTAAGAGAACAAAATGGCGCTGGGCAGGTCATGTCATGCGCAGATTAGATCACTGTTGGACCATTAGGGTGACAGAACGGGTACCAAGAGAAGGGAAGCGCCTTAGAGGACGGCAAAAGAGTAGGTGGTGCGATGAAATTAGGAAATTTGCGGGCACTAGTTAGAATGCGTTGGCGCAGGACAGGGGTAATCGGAGATCGCAGGTAGAGGCCTTCGTCCTGCAGTGGACATAAAATAGGCTGATGATGATTGTTATGATGATGATGATGATACAACAAACAGTACGCGCAAAACGCGAAGTTAAACACAAAAGACTCAAGCATCAACGCATCAGTCATTTCAAGTAGCGCCCTATCATGAAAGTGTTTACGAGCAAGACAAGACCACCTGTTATCCTAAGGCAGACCTCTGAGGGAGCCAAGACGCGGAAAGAGAGCGTCAGCGCTATGCAGCAAATAACGTCTGTCATCGGCTTCAAGCAACGAAGTCCGCTCAAATGCCTCGATAAGTCCACGTTCTCACGGTTCCGAAACAGACGTCGAATCCACGCAATATTTTTCTGTACTGGTTTGGTTTCGCTCCGCTCCTATTGCGCAATACCACGGGATGGAAATCAGTTACGGACGCTGCACACTATGCCACGCGGTGCTCAACAACCACTCCCAGCAGCATTTTGTCGAGCGCTGCAGCGTAAGCCATACCCGTACAGGAGACTTATGCGTACGATTTCAAGCACTTTCCAATTTATCCTTTCATCGAAGTGGTGATGTACATGGCAAGAAGCATAATTTATTATCTTCGTCATCATACCAGCGTTATGCATCAGTTTTGCATATATATATAAATTTATTGTGATTTTTCCAGTTGTCTTCCAGTAACGTGGTAATAACATTTCAGCAATGGTTGTCCCTTTCATTAATATCGCTTCCCGGCACGTATCACTGATGAATCAATCGGAATGCGCTGGTGTGTGATTGCACGGAGAAAAAAACACGCAGCAACGAAACAGCGTGACAGCGCTTCAGTTTTAGAGTCAATAAACAAAATGACAATTCCACATTTTTTTAAGTGCGCTGTAGACGATTTGCGACATAGACAAAGTTTCTACTACGCAGCGGCGTAGCGGCACCCATCTTAGTTTGGAAGGCAAATAGCGTTATAAAAAGGAGTTTTACAATAAGGGCCCCCAATAGCTTGGGGCCCCATAAAGTTTTGCGGGTGTTGGCGTAGGGGCACGGAGGAATGAATAGTTTGCGGGTGGCATCTTGCGCTTGCAGCTGCACTACAGCGCCAAAGAAGAGCTATGCTATTTAAGTAAAGCCTTTTATCATAGGAAGAGTAATTTTGACTTTCGTGTTCTTGCGTTTATTACAATTTAGAGGTTATTCTATTAGCAGCAAGAAGTTTCTTGCGCTTAGTTTTGAGTAAGCAGCTTTACGTGCCTTAAACAGGCAAGCTAAACCACCTTACTCCGTGTGCGATGCATACAACGTTGCGAGGCGCCACGGGGTGGGGAGAGGGTGCGGCTTTCTTCTGCGGCTTCAACTGGGAATCTGGCAGGTACGCGCAGTCGCCCGGCCGTATCTTGAGCGATATTCGTTAGGGATAGATTCTACGTGCGTCAGCGGCTCGTAGCTTTCTGCGCGCTGTGTGTTCTCGGCAGTCACTTTTCGTTGAAGCGTTAGCCAACACGTAAGTGACTTCGCTCGCTTCTGCTGCCGCATTTCCTCACGCCAGCGTTTTGACAGCGAGTGTGTACGGTCATGGAGTTGGATGTGTTCATGTTTGCTTGTGCGTGCATGACACCATCCTTGCTAACTTAGTCAGTGCGCCTATGTTTACAACTGTATACGCCCAATGAAACTAGTATCCTTACTGTTACATTGGGGTTTCGGTTTTGAGACCGAAACTTATTCGCCGTCAAGGGGCGCTGTGATAGCGACGTTGGGCCTATTTATGGCGCCGCACTTTGAATAAACTCACTCTCTAAGCCTTGGTCCCCGTCTGCGTCCGTGTCTCCTTCAGGCCGCCGTACTGGCGCGCCCAACGTGCCCGGCGTGGCGATCACGGCGGCAATGCTGACGTCATATTGGCGTCGAGGATTGACTCTGCGTGCGGGCTGCACATCGTGAACTGCTGCCATAATGCCCACAAGAACTGCCGATTCTACCATTCCCCATTCTGCTGCCACACACGCCGGATCGGACGCTGCAACCATTGCACCTGTGCAAAGCTTTTCGTCGCCATTCGTTACATCACATTGGCGACGAGGATAATCCACGTGCATCGCGCCTACATGTGAGTTAGAACGCTCAGCTTGCTTCTCGACCACGTCTTCTACTTCTGCTGTACTCTTTTCAAGCGCCATTTTTGCACCTTTCTGCTTTTTGATGCGAATGCAACCTAATCTTCCTGACCTTCGAAGCTACTGTGGCGTCTCCTTTACGGCTATCCGCTCCCCTAGAACCTGCCCGCTACTTCGTCAACATGAACCCGGCAATGCGCCCCCCCCTTCTTGTCCTGTCCTGGTGCACCGGCCACTACTTGGCTCAAATGGCCGCGTGTTTACGTACGTGACGCTTCCGCCAAGACCGCTACGCCGGACCACAAGAAAGATAATGTGCTCAACGCGCTGGGGGTGGAAGGCGTCAGCATTAGTTATAATCTGATCGAGGGAAAGACGCAAGCTCGAACCGATGAAGGGATAGAAGACTCCGAGGCAATTGACGTATACCAAGGGGCGCTTCAATTCCGCGACAGGCACTTTCGTGAAGAATAGGACGAATTTTGCAGTCCCATACATTTCAAACGCAGTGTTCAGAGTACTGTGGAGCCAACTACAGAATTCATTGAAAATGTTCAACGACACGCCAAATCGTGCGTTTCCACCGCTACCGACCGCATGGTTCAAGACAAAGTCCTTTGTGGCTTTGTAGCATCAGCTTCACCACCGCTTCATTCAACTCGGCTAGTGTTTCACCTTCAAGAAGCATTGCAAGTTGCTCAAGAAGAAAAACGCACCAATAAAATAATGCGGCAACTCGGCGTTCTCTAAGTAGACGCCGTCTCACAACGTCGGCAGCCACAAAGTGGTGGACGCGACCAGTGTCGTTCTCGCGACACCTTCTAGATGTGGTCTCCTTCCCCGCCCGACTTCAGTTCAAGATGGCGGTTACCTTCATCTCCAGACGTCATTTCAAGCTGGCGGTCTTTCCCGTCTTGTTCCAGTCGAAGATGGCGGTTACCCTCCCCGCTTAGCTTCACTTCAAGGTGGTGGCCAACGGACCGGCATTCACCCCCCCCCCTCCCCGAACGGGCCGAGACAGCGGACGCCGAGAGCGAGGTGGTCGGCCTCCCCTTCGGGGAATGAAGCAACCTGGCGCCTCGTCTACCTCCGCGCCGCCGGCTTGGCCCAGCGGCTGCTTCCGCTGCGGCTCGCTGCACCATTGGGCAAATTTGCCGGGTTGTCCTACCCACCACAAGTTCTGCCAGAAGTGTGGCAATAAGGACCATTTCTTCCAACTGTGCCATCTATGGCATATTACAGATGAACCAGTCAAGCAGCTGGAAACGCAATACAATACCACTCTAAAGACAGCGACCATTCTAGACATTGAGGATGCTGTCGGCGCCCTATCGCTTATCCGCGTTCCTGTACAGGTGAGCAAAGAGACTCTAATACACTCTAACTCTACAGTTGATGGTTGACATCGGAGTGGTTGTGTCGCTGATGAATCTTCAGGGACACAAGAGGCACTTTTCACATATCCGCCTACTTCAATCGCATTTAGTCATCCAGAACTACTTGGAGCAAGTGGTGAAGAACGTCGAAGTTTTCAACGCCACTGTCAAAGTTCAAGACAAGTCAGCTTCAGTGAACTTTCTTGTGAATAAAGTCGGTTCATCATTTCTCGAAATTATAGCGATTAAAACATTGACGGTAGTGATCGATGGAGCGACATCTTCGTGAGTCCAATCCTCATCTTCACCACCGGACTTCGACATTGGTTCCCGCTAGACGGAATATCATCCGACTTCACTGAACCTATACGGTGCAGTGGACTTTGACGGTGCTCCGCAGGTCAACGCCTATTCGTTTCACCACCAGCGACAGTGAACCAGTATATAGGGTTACAACTGTCTACCTTAGGGGACTTACATCATCTGACTTTGGAGCTGTGCCATGTCTGAAGTTTCGTACAACTTCAACGCCAGCGAGCGTCATCCCAGGTAAAGCGTCGCAACGGCAAGTCCACGGTAAACCCCGGTGAACTGTAAAAGACGGGTCAATTTGCGTGTTGAGCGCACTCCTACAAGGTTTTTTTATAGTCGCGCGCATGCTAAGGCATATATACTCCTCTTGCGAATTCTTTTGTACAACAGTCACATACAGTAGTTATTCAGATATTCCTTCAGTGAATTCCGCATTTCAGTGCTGTTCTTCTGATTCGCGACTGCGTTGTTACACAGCTCATAAAGTAGCTCAAATAAGTATTTCATATTAGGCCACAAGGCAAAAGAGTCAGGCACGGTAACTTATGCTGACTGACGTAGCCAGTCAAAATGCTCCGTTAGCAGCGACGACTGCTGAACACTTCATAGGATCTGAGGATTCCATTCAGGCACCAGTTCTACGTCCGGCTGTGGTGCCCAGCTAACGTGAAGTTCTTTCGCCTGACAGGCGTGTAACCGAACCTAGTGGTTCAATGCAGGTACCTTCACAACGAATGAATAATGTGCCCCGTCCACATGCTTTCTCTGAAACGCCTAACGCTTGTCTCTGAGCATTCGTTTTCACGTGCAGTTCTTCATAAGTCGTTGCTCCCAGCTGTGCCTGAGGAGCGCGTCAGTGAATCTACGAATTCTTTGGATCTTCTTCGCCTTCAGAGCCGCCTGACGGGCGTTTTAGTGAGCTAGAAAGCTCAAATGCCAAGTCTTTATCTCCGCCCTCAGTTTTGTCTAGTGGGTGCTTAGCTGAGCAGCAAAGCACAATAGTAACTTTGGAGCCATTGCTGGTACCCATAGAGGAAAGGCAACTTCATGTACCGCAATTGCCTCGGCGGTCAAACAGGCGGTGCCAGAAACCGCGCTGAAAATTTTGTTTCATGATTATATTTCTTGTGTTCATATTTCCCGTTATTACTTGCATTTCCACGTGGCATCCCTGAACAGGTCTTCAGGTCTTTTGTTCGCTGTTGTGCTGTCCATTGTGTTCTGTTGTGCGTGCTTGTGTTTGCGTTGAAAAAAATCGAGTGCTCTATTTTGATGCTTTTTGTTCTGCTAGGGGGAGAGGGTTGGGTATTACAATGCTAGAGTAATGTATACCTTTAACTAATGTATTATGATGTTGCTTCCCCTGCCTTCTATGCAATAAAAGAATTACTTGCTATTGTATATTGAGCACCCTTAACAAACGTATAACGTTGCTTCTTCTCTGAATTATTTTCAAAAAAGAAGGGATGGTGTTACATCGGATTTTCGGTTTCGAGACCGAAACCTATTCGCCCTCAGGGGGTGCTGTGATAGCGACGCTGATCCTATTTAAGGCACCGTGATCTGAATAAACTCACTCCCTCAGCCACCGTCCCCGTGTGCGCCCGTGTCTCCTTCAGGCCGCTGTCCCGGCATGCCCAACGTGCCCGCGTGGTGAGCACGGTGGCCACGCCGACATTACACTTGCTACGTATAGCTGTCCACTAATTTGCTGTCGCAAGCGATTTTTAGTGTTTCGGGAGGGACTGCAATTTTTTTTACCTTCTTTTACTTTGCGGGGGGGGGGGCGCGTACGCGATGTTACAGCCAGCTGTTATGAGCTCGTGAACTCGAGAACATCTCCGGCGATTATCGCTTCAGAATGACTATTCAGGCTGCCATATTCGATATATGCCGCTGTTCGCAAGCGCGAGAGAAGCGGCGGTTAGCTAATGCCAGCACTTCTCTGGCAACGAGAAACGGACTCATCCTTGCGTCAACGATATTACGTGCAGCATTTCACGCCCCTTTGACATGGCAAATACATGGCTATCATACGTAGTGTTATCGCAACGTTCCGATGACCGAGCATGCACTAGAGAAAGAATCGCACCAAGGCTGCGTTCAGTCACACATATGACAAGCGATCGTAAAAGTCTACAGATATCGGGAGCAGTGAAAGAAATGTGTCTTACTTCACCGTAGAGTAGGACCCGGAGCCGAGTGTATTGCCTACACTGTATCCACGCCGCTCGAGCAGATCCCTGGATTTTTCTGCCTCTTCCGGCTTCTCTTCCTGGATCTCTTCAGGCTGCTCATTGCTTTTCTCTGGTTTCTCCTTTTTGGGGTTAGCGCTTTCCATCGATTTGCCTATGACCGCTCGTCTTCTCTTTTGTTTCGTCTTCTTCGTCCCCTTCTCACATGCCTAAGGTAAACTCAGCGCAGGATTGGTTAAGTATCGGATAGTTTTCGTTAATGATGTTTCCTGCTTTCATTTCTTTTCCATTTAAGCCTAAATGACTTTTGCTTGTAGCGATACATGTGGACAGCCTCACTAAAACCTGATGAAGTACCTTTGGAGACCTTTCTTCGCAGCAGCGGGAAGAACATTCGCGTCCTTCTAGTGGCCTCAGGTAATGGATCTTTCCGATTCGATAACCCCAAAGCAACTAAAGAACAACTTCTTGCCGTGACTCCTCAGCAGCAGGGTATGTCCGGCTGGGCGGTCGCAGTCGCCGGACCATGCTTCCATAGTGGACCTACGCAAGTGCTCGTCATTTGCCTCTGTGCCGCTGAGTTTGTTTACACCACCGCATCTTGCCTGCACCCAAGGACTCGTGCGCGGAGTTGACTTTTAAATAACCCCACCTGAAACCCTGGAGAAGCTAGGCATGGCCAGAGTTGTAGCAGTCGTAGCTTTGAACGCACTGGGTCTGCCCTGAGTCGGTTATTGCAACATTTGTTGATACATCGTGCCCATCAGAAATCAGTGTGACCTCTTATCTCCTGGCTTTAACCTCTTGCTTCACGTCTCCTACAATGCTGTAATTACTCCAGATTCGGTCATAGTGCTGATGGGTGCAAGTCTAGGTTGCACTGTTGCACATGCGGTGAGGGCCGCTGTAATCGACTAATATCGACTGAATCGCCCTAGGGTGAGAATTCGTGCCCCTATGAATCTGCACACACAGCGGACTATTCAAATTGGGCTGTTCGTGTGCCAGAGACGCAAGGGCTAGATGTCATAGGCAAGAGGCGGTGCTCTAGGAGAGACTCTATGATATCTGCCAAGGAGGGAACCTGCGGGTATGGTTGACTTACCGCACGTCAAGCTTCTTTTACGGATGCGACCTTCGCGCAGAAAATTGAAGCCTCAGTTGCCAAGGCAATCACAAACGCGATAGGCAGGTTAGTCCCCGGCCTGTCCGAATGTTTATGCCAGCTAATGAGTACTTAGATGGCTAACTTGGTAAATATAACTCCATCTCACACTCATGTGGCTTTTAAGCTACCAATTTCGGAAGAAGTAGGAAATATCAACAACCGCAGTTCGTTTCCCTTTGATGACAGCGATGAGATAGCTAAATCTTTTGCGAGTTGTCACCAAAATCATACGTTGGACTTGCGCATCTCTACTGTTGTTAAAGTCGATGCTCGAGCTCAAAAACAGAAGAGGTCTTTATTACACAACTTCTTCCTTGTCACCTAATATGTCGTCAAGGCGGATGCTTTGGAGAAGGTGTTGCTAGTGCAATATTATCTTTATCATGATACCTCTAAAAGTATCGCAGTGGAACTGTCGTTCAATTTTTGCAGCTTCCACAGATTTGTCGTGCCTCACTGTTCAGCAAAATCAAAATATAACCATATTACAAGGAATTTGGTTTGCAATCGAAAAAAATTCGTCTCAATAGTTATCGCTCTAAAGTCCAAGTGGGTTTGCAAGAGGTAGTCAATTGCTTACATTATTGTCTACAACAATTTACAACAAAATAAAGATACCAGTGAAACTTATGTCTCCTAAATTCTAGTAATAGCATTAGGTCTACCGTTATGTCGTTTATTTTTATAGCAAACGTATACTATGCTTCAGGGTTTCACGACACATGGCCCTCTGCATAGTGTAATTTCTACAAGCGCTATAACGTGATATTGGCGGGTGAACTTGAACTCCCATATCTGGCATTGGGTTTACAGTTCCGTGCGTCACTCGACTAGGGCATTGGTGACAGGAGAATAATCTCTTATGTGGAATTTCAGGACATCCTACTTTGTTAGAGGCATATCTAGAGACATCCTACTTTGTTAGAGGCAGGTAAAGATAAGTCCTCTTTACACTTGTGGAATGATCACTGCTGGCGGGATTATAGTCGAAGAAAAGCCAGCCGAAAAAAAAGATTACGTAACCAACGCCACATAAAGGCGTGCAGGTACATTTAGACGTACTGTTTCGAAAGCAAAATATGAATATGACATGAAGCATTTTGATTTTATTTCCTAACGCAATCACATACCTGTTCTATTCTGCTTTCTTAGATATAAGAAAATGACTCCGTTGCAGGTAAACAAGAAATCTACCATTTTATCTCCACAAGACATCACGTATTCAGTGGAAGTTGTTGCTTAAGGGCTGGAGCATTGATTTCCTTTCAATGTTCTTCCCCCTACGTTGATTTCTCTTATTGATGAGGATTTTACTGAGGTATAAGTGGGTGAATTGTCAATTGTGTTACGGAAACTTCCAACGGTGGCTCCGGACAATGATGGAATCACTTCGGTTATGTTAAATATTTTGTATAAACAATGGCAAGAAGATCTACTAATCATCGTAAATTATTTTGTCAGAGGGTCTTCGATTCCACCATCATAGAAAATTGCAAAGATTTTAGCGTTACCTAAAAAAGCCGGGGGATGGTTATACCTTAGACAACATAACACCAATTGCCCTAGCAACACATTTTGTAAAGTTGATAAAACAACGTTACATGTTCGTGTCATGAACTTTATTATTAAGATAGTGGTTCTTAGCCCACGTTCAGTGTGTTTCAGGCGAGGGTGCTCAGTATGGCAGCAACATATTGACCTTCAAAGTCGCATACATTGCGACACTGGTTACACTTGATCTCAAATGTAACTAAGCCATAAGATAGCGTTGAACAGGGAGTATCGATAAGCCGGCAGTGAGAACTTCAGACCTCCAAATGTTTACAGGCATCGACTACGCAATTTTTAAGTGCAGATTATTTTGTTGCTTTGAGAACAGCTACTCATCGTGTGCATACAAGCAAGTCAAGAGTTCCACAAGGGACAGTGCAGTGTAATTATTATTTAATATTTGACTCAGTTCTATCCCACCACAACAGCACGTGCATACTTACGTGTGTAGGGATGATATAGCATTCTTGTCATCGGGACACTCACACACTTTACGGAAATCTGCAAAGGTATTTATGCGTTCTAGAAGGCTGGCTTAGTATGACTCATCTGACTCTAAACGTGAACAAGTGTTCATTGCTCGTGTTTTTTGTGTAGGACATTGTGCATATATCTGCCTCCTACAAGCTCGATGCGATTCCACAACTAGATGTTGTCACATATATTGGAATTGTATATGACAGCTTTCTTTCGTGGCGTAGTCACATATTGCAGCATAGGAGGTTCAAACGGCTGTATTATTGCGTCGACTCAGCAACAGTCGATCAGGGACGCGCATGGCCGCCTTGTTATCAATATACCTTATGTATGTACGCCCTGTTCGAGAATTTTGGTGTGTTATACTCTGTGGCGCTTGTTCAAAAACTTCGCCCCCTTGTTCATGCGAAAAATTAGGCATTAAGACTGTGTATAGGGCTACCTGAATTTTTACCAAATGCTAAGTTACAAAAGAAGAAAGAATTGCTTCTTTTGTAACTCTAGTACTTTTGTGTAGTATACCTGCCTTAAAACATTTTTAAACGCGTTCGAATCATCAATAAGAGACTGCCAAACAGTGTTTATTTCTAAGCCTAGTAAGTTTTTCGATGTACAGATCAGTTCACTGATAGAGGGAACACGCCAGCGCGTGGTTCCGCGCGGTGCCACTCACGGGAAGCGGCGAAAACCAAGCGCATGCGCGAAACGGCGCAGGGACGCCGCCCATACTCTGCTGCCCCCCACCTGCGCGCGGCTTGGTGACCACACGTCTGGAGCGGCTGCCACGATCTAAAGGAGCAAAGTTGAGCTTTACTTGATCTGGATGTAAATGCATAGAAATTATCCAGCTTTCAAAACATTATGAGCGACATGAAGCGCGGTGTTTCTGGAGTAAGCTTTGCGTTGGGACGTTATAGCCACGACAGATCGAAACACTTTCACCTCGTGCATAGAGCATGGCTATTGGCTGAACAAAACGAATGACACCACAGTTTGCTTCCCTCACTGTCGTGCGAGGGATGATTCACTGATGCCTGGCTACGGCGCGTTCAGTCTATTTAGTGACTGGAAAATACGAAATGTCGCGTAAAGCTACCATCGGGGGATCAGGAAACGCGAACAAGCATGTATAGTCATTCAAAAGTGTCGCTCCTTTATTCGAAAACGATAGTGAGGGAGTGATACTAACGGTATATGAGCAAATGTATACCGGATAATTTGCAGTTACTGACGGTGTTGTGAATGTGTTTCGACCGCGGGATGCTCGCGCGAGACGCAGCACAGCGTCGTTTTTTCGTGGGTTCAAAAATACCGTTCTCCGCAACATAGTTCTGCCGTTTTTCCCCTGATTATTCGCATTCTACGCAACTGCAATTGAAGCGAGCGCACTTATGGGCTTTCTACGCCTCACGGACGGCAGTGCACGGAATTGAATGTTTCTCCCTGAAGCGGAGCCCATTGACGTCGGATGGCAGCGCGGGGCGGCGAGCAAAGCGACGGGCGGCATGCGCCGCCTCTGCGCTCGGTTTCCTCCGCTTCCCGTGGCTGGCGCTGCGCGGAGCCACGCGACCTGTACACATCGGCTTCGATCACGTACACCCCGAGTTAATTTTCTAGGAGCTCTTCTCGATCGGCTACCTGCGAAAGGAAAAATTCTGGTGCGTGCGCTTCTCTTCACTTGCAATTTGACCATACTTTACAAAAGGAGAAGGGTTGAAATCAGCGCCAGTTAGTACATAGTTGAAGAAAAAAAAACAGTCACAATAGACAAGAGGAGAGGTTTACACCACAATGATTGGACTATCAACTGAGCTTTATTAGAAATGGCGTAATCCCAGCACGGCCAGCAGAGCATGCGCTACAACAGCATCACTAATCGCAGGGCATGAAATGACAACATATCGCATCCATCGGGACCGACCTCAAAAAGCAAATTCTTTTTCAAGTAATCGCGCCGAGGTTGTAATAATGCAGTCGTCACCTGATGAACTGATGTAGAGGGCTTCCAGGATTTTTCGCTCTTCTTTGCCCTTGCCCCGACCAAGAATCGTTACATTGCTGAACAATTGGAGATAGCCACATTTATTGCAATGGCGAGGCACGTTTGCACCATTATCTGGCCCCAGGGAAGTGTGGTGCCCACGCAGGCGCCATTAATACATCAAACGGTCCGGCCTATATAAACTCTCGCATGTGAGAGGGAACTTATACTTAACCTGTGTGACACATGCCGTGAAACGGTTTTCATGCTGCGTTGTGCAAGCATGGTTCCTTGCCCTGCCTCGAGAAATCGACGAAGGGCAATCGAGAAATCGAGAAGTCCCTTGATCTAACTTCTGCATATCATAATTAGTTTTAGTCGCATGTCCACCTACTCCTGCCATAGCTCGAACGGGCTGCAGTATGCATAAATAAAATAAAATATGTAAGATGCCGCAGGACCCCAAAATTCGCTGTCCTCGAAAGACACTTTTTTTCCAGTTTAAAGCAGATTCCCGGTAGGCGCAGGCAAACTTTCCCGATGCTTTCCACACCTCCTCAAAATTCTCGAAGTCTGAGAGATAAATGGAGACATGTTAACAGAATAACTACAGGGTATCACGGAGCAGCCGTGGCAGCATTACGTGAAAACACTTCAACAGAGGAATGTATCAGGCTAGCCGACTCGTTGCTCTTGCGCTACGTATGGCCCCCACCGCTTTGTTTCCGTTTGTGTGTGCCGTACAAATCGCAGCAAGAATAAAGAAACAGGATTGGTTTCCGCCGCATTTTTCGTGTTTTTCACAGACCTCACCTTTTCTTAACTTGGTCTATAATATCTCGAACACCTTATATGTTTTAGAAGCTCTATTCTCTTTATTACAATGCTGTAGGAGATAACACAGTCATGAACATCAGACTTAGATACAAGTTCAACCGGGCCCTACTTTTCTTGAAAGTAAACGAAATCGGCTCAGTACATCCGTTCCAAGAGGTATAACGTTCATGCATACGTAAGAGACAGATTATATGACTTTTATATGCTCAAACTTAACTTCTGCCAAACGTGGCCTCCATTATTGTCAGTGTACGCAGGACGTGAGCACGCAAGTTAAAGGAAAACTTTCAACACGCTCAATTGGTTGTTAGTTTTCATGCGACACAAAAGAATAAGGATTAGTAAGTATTAAAAATCGCGGCAGGTCTAACGCACCATGCGGAAATCTACATAGAGCGAAATGCTTGCTGAAACCTGCGTTCATTTTCACACTATGGCAATGTCAGCGCACGGTCGTACCGAAGGCCCTGACGCAAAGCACGTCATCCACGGCTGTCTAAGCACAGCCCTCCCGCATCTGCTGCTGTCACGCACCCATGCCATTGGGATGTACTCGACGATCATCTCAAAACTGTACTTGTTGACAGGGCAGGCGCCATTCTGCCGTACAGGGCTTATCCTGAGCTGCCACACTCACTCGCCGTATTAGATGAACTTGCATGTTTGAAGTCTGAATTCTTGCTATTTTCTTCTTTATTGATGAGGGTGTGCGTGTTTAAGGAAAGCCACTTGAACCGAAAGATCACACTTATTGCAAATGCACTGCGGGCTAAGTTGCGGGCTAATGGTTGGAGTATCGGGCTGCTGTCTTGGGGGACAGAGGCTCGATCCTACCATCGGGAACTTAAGTCACTTCCTTTGAAGCTATTAGCAGCCACACCCAAGAAAATCCGCGAGGATTTGCAGAGTGGTTAGCCTTAAAAAGAGCACCGTGAAAGACGCTGCGAGCGAATAACGTTAAGCGTAACAAGTTTTTCACGCAACTAGACTGTTTTCTCGTTAAGTGAACGTTACAAGATGCGAAAATTGCAAGCAACCCTCCAAATTATTCGTTATCTTGCACTCTAGTAGCTGTCACTGGAGGGAAGTACGCCAAAGGAACAATATTTATTAAAACAGCCTCTTCTGTAATAGTCTTTATTTTAGACCAGCTGTCACCCACATGCACGAAAGACCACAAGTGCTACAAATACATTTCTTACAGCTTCCTATATTGACAGGCACGTTAACAGTCATGTGTTCTTCTGTCAATTAGATGAAACGGCATCAAATATGAGAGCACTGCTTGTGGTACTGTGACCTGAAACTCCATTATAAATGGTTGCTTCAAACTATTACACTGACACCCATGAATTTTGCGAAGTACTGATATGTGAAAGCTCAGGATTCAATTCAATTCAGTTAAATAGTAATTTTGTTCAAACAACCAAAACTGGTATGCGACAACGTCTGGATAGAATTTCAATGGGTGTGATGACCGTTGGAAATCGGTACCTAAAAATGTCTCTCATCTCTCGGTCTTTCCACCCGCTTCTGCATCGTTCGCTAGCTTCCCTGATGATACCTCGCTTTATGCTCGTCCGACGGTAAGACGTACTACATCGTCATGCAACTAGGGGCGCTACAGTAGCGCTCTTCACCATTTTCGTTTTCTGTGGGAAATATGCCCCAAGTAACTACATCAGAGAAATTGGCAGCTTCAGGTTCTTGCCCAACAACTTTCGAGCACTTTCGTCTAAAATGCTAGCGTATCTTAAAGATACATCTCTAATTGCTAGCACGTGGGTAGAATGAATGTCTGTATGGTATAAGCAATACTGAGGAAATCTTTCCAATTATATTAAATTTCAAACGAATTTTTTTAAACGCACAGTAGTAATAATTCAGTGGAATTGTTAAATTAAAACCGAGAACGCTAGTTCCTGTTGGTAGAGCTCCTATGATACATATTCTAATGCGCGTTTCTGAATGCAACGCGCGCAACAAGATTCTCTCGAACAGAAGTCATTGTATATCCGAGCCGTTCCACGAAAAGAATCCGAAGGTGTCCGCTTCGCTGCCGCCGAACAAAAGGCCTGCCTTTGGACGAAGGTGCAATCGCACTTGTGAATTTGTTTAGTGACGTTTTCCTTAAAGGCCTTTACAAAAGCACGCGCTGAGTGCAAGAGTTGCCTGAGGCAATATGCTAAAGAAGAAAAGTGGTGCCCGAATGCTGCATCGGCGTCCTGCAGCCGCCGTTGTTCGCTCGCACAGACGAAGCGACATGTCGGCCTGCGCCATCCCCGAGTGGCGTCTGGCGCCGATGCAACGGCTGCTCGCCTTCCTGGTGGCCTGCAGCAACTTCTTCCTGGCGCTCAACACAGTTGGATCGGCATTCGTCCTGCCCGGGGGTTTGTCCTTCCGATGTGGAAACAACTCGTCGGACGATCCATGCGAAGTCCTGCAGCGGGGTGGCTGCAACCGGGTGGAGTTTGAGTATTCGGTCGTATACGGTGCCCACACGGTGGTGAACGAGTTTCAGCTGGTATGCGACCGGCGCTGGTTGGCAGCTTCGTGCCAGTGCCTGGCGATGGCGGGACTGGCGCTGGGCGCGCTCGCTTTCGGCCGCATCGCCGACCGATTCGGTCGGCGCGTCGCGCTCCTCTGGGGCGCCGGAGTGCACGCCGCCGGTAGCCTGGCCGCGGCGGCCGCTCCCAGCGCCGCAGCGTACGCCTTCTCCCGGCTGGTCACCTCGCTGGGCGCCGCGTCGGCGCCCTCCCTAGACGTGCTGCTGGTAGAGTCATTGGTGCCGGCACTGCGCTGCACGGACAGCGCGGCCGTCTCGCTCGGCTTCTCGCTGGGCGCCATCTGCGCCGCCTGGCTCACCCCGACGCTGTCCACGTGGCGCAGCTTACACGCACTCATGCTCGTCTATGCGGCCATCGTGTTCGCCTGCACGGGCCTGCTGCCAGAGTCGCCCCGCTGGCTGCTGAGCCGCGGGCGCCTCGAGGATGCCCGCGCCGCTGTTCGCCGCATGGCTCGCTTCAACGGGCTGCCCCGTGGAAAGGTGCAACTGCTCGTGCAGGGATTGGGCTGCGAGGAAGGTGTTGCGGCTCCGCAACAGCACGTCTTCCAGTCGTGGAAACTGCGTTCCTACACAATCTTCATGTGGTTTCACGTAAGCCTCAATGGGCCACTCTTTAGCCAGTCCCTTTGTTGGCCTCCTATAAGCGCAAAGCATACTAAAACAACAAATCTTCTAAACGAACAGTGTACATACACGAAAAGAAACTGCACACGTGCGGAAAAGGTCACTTTTGTTAGGCAAGCGATTGAAATTAAAGAGTTCGCACTCTCGTAAACAAATCACATAGGACGCGATGTTCGAGTTCACAGCGTTTAAATGGCTTCGTTTAGGTCCAAGTTTTACGGCTCAAGCTGCAATAAACGTGTTGCCGTGCCTTGATTCGAGGCCCCATTTTTTTATATTTCGCGTGCTTATCGGCACTTCGTTCCTATATCTGTGAACCTCCTTTCGGCTTTGGATTAATCAATTTTAGGCTAGTTGAAATTGACATGTCCACTGCTTCCTTGCGCCCTTGCTTAAGTAAGTGCTGTGAAACAAGTCAGAGCTGAAGTTTACCGATGACACTTATCGAAATTTAGTTATCTTACACGCACGCGATGAAACTCTGCGAAGTTTGAAACACGGCTCCGAAGAGCCCACGAAGAAGAAAAACGAAGACAGTAGCAAGCAAGTGGCAGCAAGTCCACCAGTCCAAGAGCTATCTCATCGCTCGAAGAAGGTCACCCACTAAGCATGTAACTTGTCTTCTCGTGAGGCAGCAAACTTGCCACGATTTTCTCAGCAGTAAGAGCATGGGCTTACAGCAGTATCCTGGAGCGAGGTACTGGCAAAGTGGTTTGCAAGGTTTCCAAAGCGGCAAAGTTGGAAGTTTGCGCTTGTCCTTGTCGCCTTTATAGTGTCCTGGGTCCACTCTTGCGCTAGTCACTTCAGCATGAAATACCAACTACCCCGGTCTCACACCCCGCTTCGGCAAAGTAAAACTTTACATGCTGGTTGTTGCTTGCAAATGCAACGTGGAATGGCTTCCACTAATTTCCTGTGTACCAGTAGACTGGGCTATGGCTTTTACTTTGAAGACTTTTAAAGAAAACCTACAAACTTTACTGAAATTACCTTACTACAGACTACAGGTGAATTACCTGCCCAGGCGAACATCACTTGTCTCAAAAACCAAAACGATCTTTTCAGTAATTACTGATTTCCTTCATGAACTTCTTAGTTAGAAACTTAACGGCACAATCTTTTATATTGGCGCAAGAAATTTACAAGTTGAAGGAAATCATCATGAAAACTATAGTTAGAGCTTTCTGCATTTTAAAATGGCCATGTAGAACGAAATAACTGGAGCAAAGCTATGCATTAAATTTTCCTCATTACACACTCAGCTGGGTTTACCATCAAACCTGTTTGTGACGTAAACATGAGTTAAAATAAAACTACCGGTGCAATTTCCTCTTCGCAAGAGCTAATTCAGTTGGCAGTTTCCACAACTTGCCATTGGACGCATAGTCAATTCAGCAGCAGGCTCCTAGACTGCTGTTAGTTTCTTTTCGTTTTGTTTTTCGTTATTCTCCATTTTTTAACGAGTTCTTGACCCGCCCTTCCATAATGTGCTCTAGGAATCTGCACAATTCTAAAGCGAGTTGTCAGAGGAGTAGCTTCAGCGGAGAAAATGAATTGAAAAGAAAACGTAGGCGAGCAGCCTTTGTCATGTTATCTTCATCACACTCACTCACACTTATCTCAGTTGGTTGTCATGTCATTTCTGTCATGATGCCCTCGTAAGAGAGCCGTTTCCATCACCATCCTCTTCACATTATCCTCGTCATATGAGGTCTACGAAAACGTGTAGACGATAACTTAGGCCACCATCATCAAACACTTTTACTGATGTCATCAGCAGACGACGGATATTCAGGCGATGAACGTTAGAATTCCAAGGGCCTAAAACGGGGATCAAGTTAAGCCTCAATTTAAGCACCGTTGTGGTCCAACCAGGCTCTACAAATTCTTTTTCGAACACCGGCTTCTCTTATGTATTTCATTCTTTTTATTTCTTTCATTATTGTTTTCAGAGAAACAGTCTAAAAGGGGACCGAGGCTAAAGACGACAGAGCACCTGACAAGGGTCCCGACCCCCTTTCACTATATACACAGACAAAATTCAACAACAAAGTTCAGTCTGACAAGCGTCATAGACTCAGACTGTAAGCAATATTAAAAGGGGACTAGTCACTGCTGGGATATGAAGACATCGCAGCAAATAATTGGCACAAAATATTTACAAAGGCAACATAATATCTGCAACATAGATACAGAGCACAGCAATTCAGTTACCAGCCAGCACGTTCAACACCGTCATTCATAGCCATGACACTCATCACAAAAACCAAGACACAAAAACCAAGCACAATTTCACAGCTCTGTATCAAAATTGCAGTAGCTGAGAAGACCATGGCAAGGGAGAACAAAGCGCACTTTTTGAGGTAATTTACAGTAATGAAAACATCATGTCGATGTTCACAAGATACTTGCTGCAGTATTTCTTAAATATATGTACTCCTTTATTAATGTCTACCTGCATATCTTTTTTCTTCAGAGCATTGGTTATTTCAAAAGGTAATGCTTGCCTACCGTAGTTGGTTCTAACATGCAGCATATTTCGTTTTGGGTTTCGGGTACTGTATGAACTTGAGCTGGGCACTGTGGAAATATGTAACTTGTATTTATGTATCCATTGAAATAGCTTAAAGAAGCACAGCTGTTCAGCCTTCAACATGCTATATTTGGCAAATAACTGCTATGTTCTGATGACTGCTTGTTGCCTTTAAGATCTTCCAATATGCACAATATTTGCTTTTGTAATACATTAAGTTTGTAGTAGTTAGTAGTTGTTCCCCAAGTCAAGATTCCATAGCTCATTCTAGAGTAAACCAGTGAGTAGTGTAGTGCCTGCTTTAAATGTTTGGGTATTAGATGGTGTAATTCGTAAGTGCAACCAATGGCTCGAGACAGGCTTGGTTTCAGTTGAACAAAGCGAGTATTCCACGAGAGGTTGGGGCAAACGAGACACCAAACGCTTTTGTTCAGTAACCTGTACCAGCAAGCGTCCTTCAAACCTAATGTTAACCGGGTAGCCGTCACGTTTATGAATTGGCTTAAAATAACGTACTTTATTTATTTATTTATTTATTTATTTATTTATTTATTTATTTATTTATTTATTTATTTAGACTCAAGCGATTTTATGAAGCCATGTAGATAACTTTAATAAGTATTCATTAACAGAGGTCTCTAAAAACTGCACGGTTTCTCCGGTGAAAAAAACATTAGTATCGTCTGCATATATTATCAATGGCGTGGATGCATGTATTGCGACATTATCATTTACATGGTGACAGTAAGTGTGGCGCTGCGCTGCTTCAACACATCATCCCAGTTCTCTTCTGCTATATAGTTATCAAACGTCATCAAGGTTTCATCAGTTATTGCTCGATACAAATTTTTTTCTTGAAGAAAAACCTAATTTTTCTCAGAAGGAAAGACCAAGCAGAACACTAGCAAATAATCGCCGATATCATATGTGAGAACACCGGCCGTAACATTTGTAGCATTCATGTTGGTGGCACACACATCAAGAAACGTAGCAGTACGTACTGTGACTCTGGTTGGCACTGATATCAGATTAGAACAGGCATAGGAATGTATTACGACATGAAAGGGTCTCTTGCACATGGACTATCTCATCTGGTGTCTATATTGACGCCACCAAGAAGCATAAACGATTTTGTTACAATCTGTAAAGTGCAAAGAGCATTGTCGATGAAGTCGATAAATTCCATCGATTTGCATGCGGGCGGTCTGTATATCGCGACAACAGTGACGTTCGACACTTTGACAAACAGGCTTTCAATATCTTGATCGCATCGACAAGTAGTCCGGTCGCTCAGCACTTAATACTGTACGCTTTCCTTTACAACAATTGCTATGCCACCGTGTGTTAACCTAGTTTCTGTTAATACTATTAAAGGAACCTAATGTTCGGGAACTGATGAAGTATTTCAAGATTGTGCACTTTGTTTTTTTATGCTTCGCATGTTTATATGTATATCATAGAACTGTATTATATTTAACCTGTGCTTTTGGTTAAAAGTTTGGCAAACAATCAGACCTTCCATCATTTTTCTGAAGCGTGTCGAACAGGTGCGCCATTATCGTTAGTTTATGTTCTCCAGATCAGACTGTCTAGGAATCCTGATAGCATCGGTGCCCTCGCCTCTTCGAGCAAGGATTCTCCCTTTCGAGCACCACAACAACTTCCATCCTACAGACTTTTTCTTGGCGATCGCTGCCCCCAGAAGCCTTTTGTTTAAAATGGTGAAATGTTCATTCACATATACCGGAGCTCTGTAGTCAAGGTCTTTCATAGTGATCCTTTGTTTCTTCCCTTTTTGCAGGATTGTAGTTCGCTTGGTACGCTGGACAAAACGAACCACTATGTATTTATCATCTGAATTGTATACAGGGACACGGTGACAAACGTCAATATCTGTGTCAATGAGTGGCTCACCCCAGAAGCCGCCAGTTTTCTTAACGACCTCTGTAGCATCTCCTTCTACAGGCACACCTCTGTTTTCCAGATTGTTAGATCGATGATGCTTTTCCAGCTCTTCGACTATGTTGCTCAATTTGCGATTCTCAGCTGTAAGTTATTCATGTCTTTTCACTAAGCCGTGACATTCTTTTCGCAGTTCCTTGAACTCTTTCTTAATATCATTTGCACCGTCACATGTGTCACTGCAGAATTTCACAATTTCCTTCAAAGCAGAGGTCAGCTCGAAGTTGGCGCTTCAAGTCATCAAGGCCTTTAAAAATATCATTGGCGTCCTTAGTCATAACTAGGTCGAAAGTGGGCAAAGACAACTAGGGTAAGGAAACAATGACATCAAGCAGTAGGCTCTCGTTCAAAGGGAAACAAGGGCAACACTGATGGCGCACGTTGTGTTCGGCAGCAGTGCAAGGATATTGGATTTGTTTGAGGATAGCAAGTAGCCTCACCTGCAGTGCAACAGGAAGAAGAGCAAGTCCGTGTTCCCTGTGCACTGTGGCCCAACTGTAGAGGCAACTGGCTGTCATTCTCCTTAAGGACGCTGGTAGGGGACCGCTGTCGTAGCCAACTTCTCTATGGGAGCACGCATGCGCCCAATAGCCACTGGAACGACGACTGAAGATGATGAGATAGCAGCCGTCTTTACCGGACGAATCGGCCCTTCACAGCATTTCATCCGTGGCAGGGACTGCAGTGTAACAGGAAAACGTTTAAGCGCCCTATAACGTAAAACTATTCCAAACTTTTCTATTTCATTTCTGCAATCAGCCAGCCGCCATTGGTCAAAAACTTTTTTGGACCACCCCCGCTTCACCGGTCTGTGACGCGACGTCACAAAAACCGCAATAGCTCCCCATCTGACATGACATGTACACACTGATTATGCATAATGTGACCGAACAAAACGAATATAGTTATTTCTAATTCGACGCCTTTTCGCCATTAGCCCTCGGCCATCGGTCAAATGTTTTCGGGCTGCAGCGATTTCCCCTGCCTTTCACGCGACGTCAGAAAACCGCAACAACTTACCTCGTCAAAGTGACACATACGCATTAAAGATGCACTAATATGCCGAACAAAACCGAATTTTCTTCTGAATAGCGGCCGGCTGCCCCGTTCCGAAAGGAATAAAGATGGCTGCCGCCGATAGCTCCGGGCCTGGATACTCGCCCCTCCCGGAGAGCATGGTTTATATTTGAGTGCGATAAAACTTTTTGCGTGGCCGCGTAACGTTTTCGAGAACTTTCGGTACGTTTACGACCTCGTTCTGCCAACTATTCTTTACTGGAGATCCGTTTTAGCTTCATTCTTAACCTTTCGTTGCATGCCGCCGTGATTTTCGGCCAGCCACCGCAAGCAAAGTAAGGGAAAACGGACCAAGCGCAGACACCGGCACCACGCTCTTCATTCGGTTATCAATTTTCAGTGCACTTTCTCGGCCCCATCGAATCCCTCTCCACTTGAGCATGCTCCTAGGCTCTTGTGAGCCAATTAGATAAGAGGAGCCGCTCAGTGCAGGCAATGTTATTCGTTTTTCAAGCAAACAAAAGTGACCTCTTATGAACCGAGGGGAGCATTTGATTGGTTTATTCAGACAACCCCGCGGGTGACCGCGTGGTGCTTGCGTCGGTGGTTACGCAACTTTGACGTCAGGAGATGGAAAAAAAGAACAGGTTGGAATGGTTTTATGTTATCCGGCCCTAAATCTGTGTTGCCGGTGCACTGTCGCCGAACGCCAGCAGCAAAGTAAAATACACTTGGTTACTGCCAAATTAGCCACATGCTTTTCCGGTTGACATTTGTGGCAATGGGTGACTGCACCGTGCAGGCAGCAGGCAGTACACGTTTGTGCATCCGGTCTTCCGGTAAAACATCCAGTCCGCCTGACATTGCGTTTAGCCCGGAGTTGATGTTCGCCTCGATGTCGGTCAGCGAAACGTGAAGGTGTGGGTGTCGCGAAGTCACATTGCAGCAGAAAAGGCTGTGACCCTTATTTCAAGGGCTCAAATATTTAATAAGATAATATAGCCAAGCGATAGAATGGAACCTATCTACACAGACAACAGACTACGAGTCAAAAGTTACAATAATGTTGCAATTTTGATATTCTTTGTCTTAGCCTAATCTCCATCGAATCCCCCTCCAACGCCCCCGCTCGTGCCTAGAAGCATCCCCGACAAGCCCCTCCCCCCGTCGTTTGTCCAATCCCACTGCGGTGCCCGCAGTGTGCACAAAACGGGGCTTCAGAGTGACACTGTCCGGAGTTTGAGTACGTCAAGGCCGTTGCCACAAATTCTTTGCAGTGCAACGGTTCCCTTGTATAACAACCTCGCAAGACAAAGGCCCCTCCCCTCCCCCCCCCTACGAAAACACTTTCACGCACGTTGGGTCATCTGGTCCATTTGCGGAATGTTTCGGCACGGGTGCGGTCCAGCGGCGAGGGGTTACCTTTAAAGCCGCGACACTACTTCCGCCAACCGAAAGGTGAAAGCCCCGACTCACAGTCCACCCGCTTACGCACTAACCGTCAGCCTCGGCTCCACCACCCCCCGAAGGCTATAACTTTCCGATGTCGTCTTGGCGTCGAACCACGTATCTCTTTTGAACACCCCGCGTGACCGTTACATGTAGCCGCACACGCAAACAACGCTGAACACCACTCCCGCTTTACCCGAATACTGCACGTGCTTTCTCTATATTGTGGTGTAGTAATCCTTCGGCTTGAAGTGACGGCCCCACACGCGTAAATGCTGGTAGCGATGGGATACCGAGAGGCCTATACGCTGCAGCTACTCCGCTCGAATGTTGCCTTGCGGCTTGGTGTCGCAGCTTGATATGCCACCGAATCCTAGATTTCGACCCGCCGTGGTTGCTTAGTGGCTATGGTGTTGGGCTGCTGAGCACGAGGTCGCGGGATCGAATCCCGGCCACGGCGACCTCATTTCGATGGAGGCGAAAACACCCCTGTACTTAAATTTAGGTGCACGTTAAAGAACCCCAGGTAGTCGAAATTTCCGGAGTCCTCCACTATGGCGTGCCTCATAATCAGGAAGTGGTTTTGGCACGTAAAACCCAATCATTTATTTTTTATCCTAGATTTGCCGCCAACAACGTAAGAATGGGGATCTACGGTACTCGGAATAAGAACGCTCAAGGCCAGGGGCCGTATAACGTAAAACTATCCCAATATGTTTTTATTCCAATCTCCTGAGGTCAAATTTGCGTAACCGCCGACGCAAGCATCGGGCGGTCACCCGCAGGGTTGTCTCAACAAACCAATCAAATGATCCCCTCTTTCAAAGGAGGACAGACGTTCCCGGACACCCGAAGCGAGCGGTCTCATCGCCCCTCGCTCCGACGACTACGGCTCGCCCGCCACCTCTCGCGTGCGTACGTCTCCGCATTCGATCGCGCTTACGAGCGCAGCCCTTTTCAGGGCTCGCACGACAGACGGAGGCCCCATCTCATGGGCGACCCTCCGAAGAAGCAGCAGAGCAAGAGGCCGACGAAGCAAACTCCTGACTGCACCGATCGCCCGGCGTCCAGACGAGCCCTGCAGCTCCACCCACGTGGGCGGCAGTCACGCTCCGGCAGATCGCCTCCTGCCTTACGTTGGAAGCGCGGGCTGAATGTTCGTACGCTACGCGCACTCTCGGCGGACTCAACGAGCTCCGCGCCGTCATGCACGCCTCCTCAAGTGAGCACGACACCATCCACGCGCGCCCCATCTGCGCTGGATACTCCCTTCCGCGCATTTCACTTTGATGCGCCGAAAACTACTGCCAGCGACCACCACGCCGCGCCGTCCGCTTCAACGGACACCACCGCGGAGGCCCCCACTTCGGCAGCCTCCACCGACGAGAGTGCGAGCTGCCCGTCGACAGGCGACTCCGACGAGAGTGCCGGCACCTTCTACTTGCCAACCGCAAGCATGATTGGCTCCGACTCTACGTCCTCCCGCACGGACGCGACTGCCTCACTCGAGGCAAGTCCTATCCGCCCGAAGAGCCCCTTGCTTTCGTCGCCGGAAGCCTGCTCGTCGCCTCCACTCAACACCGCGGAGTCCACCGCACCAGACGAGGGTCCGTGCGCGACGGCGGTGGTGCCTCCCGGCGATCTCGAGGATGCCGCCGACGGCCCCGCTTCCAACAACAGCCGGCCGAGAACGCAAACCCCAGTTCCTGAGGGAACAGGGCAGCGCTTCCTCAGGAACTCTCCGCTGCCGCTCGCGGCCGCTAAGGACTCGCAAGCCTGCCAGCCCGCAGCGGAAAAGCCGAAAAACGCTGCAAGAAGACGACGCCGATTCCGACGGTTCGTCGACTTTGAGCCGCATTCTCGACCCGTTGACGGCGGGGTCGCTCACGATACCGTCGTCACGATCCTCTACCGGCCCATCGAGCGCAGAGCCACGTTCCTGGCTCTCTCGCGAGACAGTGTCGCCGCTCAGCTATCCGCCATGCCGGGCGCGAGGCGCGTTCGTGACAACTTCCGTCGGAACATGGTGGCTGTGGACGTGACACGCGGTGCCGACTCGGCGCCCCTTCTCGAGGTGTGCGTCATTGGTGACGTGGCGCTGCGCTCGAAGGCACTGCACAGCAACTCCTGTGTGGGTGTCATTTATTAGGTCGACCCTTCTTTCGACGCCCGCACAGTGAGAGAAAACCTGGAGGCACCCGTCGCGGTGCTGTCATGCTCGCGGAGTGGCGCAAGCGTCACCGTCACTTTCGTCGGGAGCGTCGTGTCTCCGAACGTGCGACTTTTCAAGCAGCTCCGCGCCGTTCGTGCCCGACTTCGCCGACCACTTCAGTGCGACCGCTGCGGCGTTTTCGGCCACGCCGGCGCCACCTGTTTCCGCGACGCCCGCTGCCTCCGCTGCGGTGACTCGCATTCTACAGGAGACTGCCCCGCGGAGAAGCCACGCTGCGTCAATTGTGGTGGTCGACACCCTTCGACAGAGCCGAGCTGTCCCGAGTGGCAGCGCGAGAGGAAGGCGGCCGTGTTGTTGTCTTCGTCTGAGCGGCCCCTTTCGAGGAAAAAAGCGCTTGAGCTGGCCGGCGCCACATCGTACCAGCCGCATACAGCCGCTCCGTCGACGTCTACTCGCACCCCGCAATGCCGATCATACAGTGACGCCCTGCGTTGCCGCAACACCCAGACGGCCGCTCCTGAGCCGTTACGCGGCCCACAAACCGCTCCGAGCAGCGACCCCAGGGACGCACTCATAGCCGCTCTCGCAGCTGCACTCCGTGCCCTGCTGGTCCAATGCCCAGCCATCGACAGCAACGTGTGACAGATGTGCGACGCGGCACTCGCCGCGCAGGAAGCTCTGCTTCCCCACGACTAGACGCGCCACCGTGCCCCATAAGCGAAGGCGAGCAACTTGCCCACGCGCGCTGTTCGGGCCGCCACTGGCGCGTCTCTTTCACCCTTCTTTCAATTCCCTCTCCCTCTTGTGCAGCGCGGTTGAGGTGTCCTCATCTGAGAGACAGTTACTGCGCTGCACTTCACCCAATTTTTTCCTTCCACCCAACAAGAATCTCTATCTCTCAAAGGAGGACACTTTTGTTCACTTGAAAAACGAATAACATTACCTGCGCTGAGCGGCTTGCCTTATCTAATTGGTTCACAAGAGCCGAGGACCATGCTCAAGTGGAGAGGGTATCGATGGGGCTGAGCCACTGCACTGAATATCGATAACCGGATGAAGAGGGTGGTGCCGGCGTCTGCGATTGGTCCGCTTTCTCTTACTTAGCTTGCGGTGGCTCATTGACAATCGCGGTGGCATGCAACGGAAGCTTAAGAATGACGCTAAAACGGATCCTCAGCAAAGAAGAGTGGGCAAAACGAGGTCGCAAAGGTGCCGAAAATTCTCGAAAACGTTACACGGCCGCGCAAAAAGTTTTATTACACGCAAATAAACCCATGCTCTCCGGCAGGGGCGAGTAGCCAGTGCCTTAGCGATCGGTGGCAGCCAGCTTTGATTCCTTTCGGAACGGGGCAGCATGCGGCGTTTCAGAAGAAAATTCAGTTTTTTTCAGCATATTAATGGATCTTTAACGCGTATATGTCACTTTGACGCGGTGAGTTTTCGCGGCATTGTGACGTCGCGTGAGAGGCAGGTGAAGTGGATGCAGCCCAAAAACTTTCGAGCAATAGCCGAGGGCTAATGGCAGAACGGCGTTCAATCAGAAATAAGTATTTTTCTTTTGTTCGGTCCAATCATGCCTAATGAGTGTGTAAAATCATATCAGATGGGGAGCTATCGCGGTTTTCGTGACGTAGCGGGACAGACAGGTAAAGTGGGGTGGTCCAAAAATGTTTCTGACCAATCGCGGTGGGCTGATAGCAGAATTGGAATAGAAAAGTTTGGAATAGTTTTACGTTATAGCGCCCCAGGACTGACCGCGCTGCGTGCGTCAACAAAGAGAAAGTGAAAGAGTAAAAACTTTTATTGAAAATAAATAAAATAAGGCACGATGGTTGAGGCCCCTATTCTATGGCCCCGCTGATATGAGCGGCTCGCTAGGCTTAGTCCAGAAGAGCCAATTGGCTCTCCCGACCCTCATGCGCAAGCCATGCCTTCCACTGCCTATTCCACATTAGTGGAAGTTGGTGTAATATGGGACTCTCCATCGGCCGAAGGCTCCTGGAGCACTCCCATTTGCTGTGCTTTAGTGTGGGTCTGTCTGCACCACGGGCACTCGTCAATGAACTTCGTGGGGTGTATTCGGTGTAGGTGGTGCAGGTTGTGTATGTATTCGTCTGAATTCGACGCTAGTCTCTCTCCTGTTGCCGTTTAAATTTGAGTGAGGTTGTGCAAAATGTCTCCACTCCTGTCATTGCTATGAGGGGATAAAAACCATAAAAAGTAATAAACAACGCCTTGCGCTGACACGTGGGGTTGAAAACCGAACATGTTGGAGGGAACATGTTGTTCAGTTCTATGTGGTAAGAGATCCCGACGCCTACAACCTTTTCAAAGAGTTTCCCTCCGCACGACATTAGGGAGATGGGTCGAAGGTTGCTGATGTTACGGGGCTTCTCCGATTTCGGAATGAGGATTACTTTGGCTTCCTTCCATTCTTTTGGAAGGACGCCGTCAGCTGTCCAGGCCCTGTCGTGCAAAACGAGAGGTGGAGTGCAAAATGTAAAACTATTCCGATATGTTTTATGCCATTCTCCTGATGTGAACTTTCAGTAACCGCCGACGCAAGCATCAGGTGGTGGCCCTCAGGGTTGTCTGAAGAGACCAATCAAACGCTCTTATCAATTATAGGTCACTTTTGTTTGAATTCAAAACGAATAACATTGCCTACACTGAGCTACTTGTCTTATTTAATTGGCTGACAAGAGGCGAGAAGCATGCTCAAGTGGAGAGGGCTTCGATGGGGCCGAGAAAGTTCACTGAAAATTGTTAACCGAATGAAGATCTTGGTGCCGGCGTCTGCGATTGGTCCGTTTTCCCTTACTTTGCTTGCGTTGGCTCGTCGAAAATCGCGGCGGCATGCAACGGAAAGTTAAAGATACTACTAAAACGGATCTTCAGTACATAAGAGTTGGCAGAGCTAGGTCGTAAACTTGCCAAAAGTGCTCGCAAATGTTTCACAACCACGGAAAAAGCTTTATTACACGCAAATAAAGCCAATGCTCTCCGGCAGGTGCGAGTAGCCAGTGCCTCATCGATCGGCAGCAGCCATCTTTTATTCCTTTCAGAAGGGGGCAAAAAAATTTCCGCTTCGTTCGGCATATTAAAGCATCTTTAACGCGTACACTTCACTTTGAAGCGGTGAGTTTTCGCGCTTTTGTGACGTCGCGTGACTGGAAGGTGAAGTGGGTGCAGCCCTAAAGCTTTTGACCAATAGCCGAGGTCTAAGCGAAAATGCGTCCAATCAGAAATAACTGTTTTTCTTTTGTTCGGTCCAACCATGCATAATCACTTTGTACACGTCATATCAGATAGGGAGCTATTGCGGTTTTCGTGACGTCGCGTGACCGACAGGCAAAGTGGGGTGTGGTCCAAAAAAATTCTTCACCAATCGCGGAGGGCTGATTGCAGAATTGGAATAGAAAAGTTTGGAATAGCTTTAAGTTATAGAGCCCTTGATCAAGCTCTTTAGCGTGTCGTCACTTAGATTGCGAGTAATTAAGTTCGTGGCCTGGGTAGAATCCGCTTGGTGGACATGCCCATTTCATCTGCTATTGAAATTGTGATTGGCTGGGCTGGCTGCGCGTCTGCAGCAACCAGGCGCCACAGCCAATCAGCACTTCAGCAGCAGACGAAATGGACATGTCCACTAGGTGGACTCTTACAGACTACCTCCCCTGACCTTCACCTGGGGACGTGTTTTTCCTAGAGGAATGTGCCGCTGCAAAAGCCTCATCAAAGGTGATAAGGGCGTCCAGTTCCGGTTGGTCCTGACCTCCGAAAGTGGTTTAGTGGATTGCCCAATCGAAACAGTTCCTACATATATCTGTTTGATTCTGTCTATCATGCCTGCTTGCCGACATTTAAACTCGTTTTCTTGCAGATTGAGTGTGTAGTTCTCGACTGTTTTTGTTGCACCCAGGTCGATTATACTTCGAAGAATATGCCAGGTTTTCTTTGTAGTCAAATCGCCCCGAAGTGGATCAGAGTTATTCGTGACCCCAGCACGAATAACTCTGATCCACTCGGCCCGTCCAACCATGCCTCTTATGACGCCGATCGTTTTCTGTTGTTGACAAAATTTTGTGTGCATTCATTGGCTTCCTGTGCCAGCGGAGCTATCTGTATCCTGAGCTTGCGGTTCAGCTTCTGTCTTTTCCAAATGTTTGTTAACCCTCTCTGAGCTTTAGAGGTGCAAGAGATGACGTTCTATGGCTGCAGCTTCCGTTGTCATTTAATCGCTTTCGTGTACCTAGCACGAATAACTCTGATCCACTCGGCCCGTTCTCCCATGCCTCTTATGACGCCGATCGGTTTCTGTTGTTGACAAAATTTGGTCCAGTCCGTTAACCTTACCTTACTGATAGCTCTCCTAATCCTGACTGCATTCACAGATATGCTTCAAATATAGCGACCGCTTTAAAGCTTTTCACCTAGGTTCGTCCATCGCGTCTCACTTTCATTGTTGGCGAACGTGAGGTCGGTGGAAGTGCCCTTGGACACGCTGTTTCCAATTCGCGTTGGGAGATCCGGTTGGGTCAGCCGGAAAGACCCGTAGCGCTCTACGACGGCTGCTAACAAAATGCCCTTGGGATTGCCTCCACTGCAGCCCCAGCTTGAGCGTTGTGCGTTAAGTCTCCTAATTTGTCCGTAACTGGAGCGAGTCGCATCATGGTGGCTACCACATCTTCGAAATCCACGTGTTTTTCTCTGGGAGAACTATAAAAGTTGACAATATTTCTTTTAGGTGTACCCCTGTTCAGCAGCGAAATCGTCATTATCTGGTGCTAAATAGGTCCCCCTCCCCCCAAAAAAATAATGTACGCCTATCGCGACATCCTCCTTGGCAAAGGTGACTACTTGAGGGTAATCTGAGTGAGCATAAAGCTCGTATTCTTTGAGTTTTTTATTGTGTTTCCCTATTTCCTGTATACAGATAAGGTCATTAAGGAGTGGTGCCGATTCTGTAATGCGTGAAGTTAGCCGATTTCTTGCGAAGCGTGCAGCAATTTTATTGCCAGGTTTCAATATTTCCGATCTTTGTGTTGTTTTCTATTTTATCCATGGATGTTACCGTCACTATGAGTGTGCTATATTGCTTTCGGTGTCCTTGTAGGAGCTCCTGGGCTTTGGCTGACCCTCTTTCGGGGTACTTCTGTGGCTTTTATTTGCATATCCTCTACCATTCCCTTGAGTTTTCGCATCTCGGTGAACTTTAGTTGCATGTTTTGTGCTGACTGTGGCAGAGCTACTGATTGAGCGCTGGAGGCGGTACTTTGTTGCAGTGATGTCTGCGGCGGTGCTTTGAAAATATGGTCCGCAATTTGCATGGGTTGCTGTGCTAAGCTGTTATTTACCATGCGCTTAAAAGCTTCAAATTCGGCTTGTATCGCGGTGAAATTGTTACGAAGTTGTTTGCTTTCTTCTACTATTTTCTTATATTCTGGATTCACTGTGATCGGTGTTTGTGTATTCTTAGATATGGCAGTGGGAGGTGCTACTTGTGCCTAGTTCACCTGATAATTTTGAGGGGCGCTGCGTGCCGGTAGTACCCCTGGCGACTTGCTTATTGGGGCGTCCTTCTTTTTTGTCGGCTGTTGCTTCTGGGGCACGTTGGGTCGAGATACCGACTGTTTTCTTGAGCCCGGCTGCCCGGACCAAGCTCCGCTCCGCAACGGCGAGCGGGGTATATTATCGGAAAGAACTCTAGCTCGAAGTCCTCCTCTTCGGTGGCGAACCATCGTAGCTGGGTGTTTGTTTGCTTCTCGGTTCGTGGTCTTGATATCAGTTTTACTGGCTTATGGTTTTCGGAACACGTGCGGCGACCCGTTGAATGATCTCCCCCACAAATGGCGCATTTGAGGGTGCACGCGTGTCCACCACCAGGCTCTCGCACCCCGCTGCAGTGGCACACCTGTACATCGAGCTGTGGAGATGCGTCGATGCCCTGTACCACGATACAACAAATACCACAGAATTACACCGCATTGCGCTAGGGGTGCAGAATTCATCTCCCCAGAATTAATAAACAGACCTTGGAACTTGGCTGCCGTGGGTTAACAAAGCACTTTCTGGGTCACACTGGATTCTTGCGTCGATTAACTCCAGCCCCTGGTTTCGAATACGTAGATTCCGTCGCTGCACGTCAGAAGGCGTGTGGCCTTCAATCCCGTATATTACTCCCCACGTCCGTTGATGTTCAATGATTTAATGGTCTGCATGACCTTGGCCGTATCCCGATTCAGGAAGGATAAAACGGCTATGTTGGAACCTGACTTAATTCTTAGAATAAATTGTTGCCGGTGGTTCTGCCCTGGCGTACCTCCATGACGCCTCTTGCGAGGGTCTGAGCGTTAACATTTTGAGTGGTAGCCCTTGGTGGGGTCTGACGACCACCTTCAGGTCACTTTTCGGTAGCGGCGGTAGACGCTTGCGTCGTGGGCGTCGATGACACGTCATGGGTTTGGATGAGTTGGTAGTCGGATCTGATGGCGATGCGTTTCCTTGGGCTGGGCGTCGCTCCTGAGCGAGATTTTTCTTTTCCTTCAGGGAAACAACGCGCTCCCATCCGATTTCTGCTTTAGTTTCGCCGACTACGGCAGGGATTTGCATGTCGTTGTTGATTGTAGTGGCATTGTTGCAGTCGCGGTGAGGGGTTGTACCACCCGCCTCATATGGAGTGAATTTCACCTCTTCTTCTAGTCGCGACGTTGTAATTGGTCACGGGCTCAATGTCGCAGCCAGAGTAGTTAAGGCAGTCATTCTCGAGTGCGCGCTCGCCCGTACTGCTCCCCTCTCAACGCTAGGGTTTAGCAGCGGGCCACGTTTTGAACGTAGAAAGTCGGCTGTAACACACCTAAATATGGTCCGACTGACCTACAGTTGCTATCCACAGGTGCAGAGCACTTCTTGGTGGTTATCGTTTCGAGCCGGTCCCAGGAAAGTGGTTGACCCGAAAAACCAAGCATGCGGAGCCTGATGCGAGCGCAGCCATTTCGAACGCTGCCTTCCTCCAACAAGGAGAACGTTGAAACACAAGCAGACGACACTTGCTGTGTACTGGAAGTGCTTGAGTGTACTGAAAAATTGTCGTTCGGTACTATCTTTCTGTTACTTTCTTTTGCAGAAAGAAATAAACATAATTCCATCTATTAGGAACCATATTTCTTCACCATAAGTTGGAAGAATTATTGATGACACGACCTAGGCAGTCAATTAGATAGCTCGCCCAACCGGCGTCAATTGCGAGGCGGTGGCTTAAAACTGCGGGTAGCGGTGCCGCTGCGATTGGAAGCGATGCATATGTTTAAAATCTGATAATGCATTACCCGCTTTATGCGGAGCGCTTCAACCCTCACTTAATTTTAAGGGTCCATCCTAACGACTCAGTACGCCTGTACAAAATTGTCAAAACCATTTCAGGGTCCATTTAAACAACGAAGGTAACAGAGCCTTGAAATGCAATAAAGGAAGAGAAGTAAACAAAAACCTACCAACACTACAATTAGGTCCTCTGACCAAGAGATGACAGGCCGAGTACTTTAATGCTACGCAAAGCCGAAATCATTTTCTTGATTAGAAGGAAAATCAAACTGGAAATGAATTACTGAGCGAACATCGCTACCAACAAGAAACTGGGGCTAAAACACACGTGCATACAACTAGTGGATCCAATTAGGCGGAGGTTCCTGCACAGCGTACACACTTCTCACGTACGCTGCACTTTCACGACAGAATAGATCTTGTAGATTGCGGGCTTTCGGCATGTCTGTCACACAGTCTGGATTTCCAGAAGCTGTATAGGCCCAGTACTGCGAAAATGCCTTAAAGAGGACCACCAATACTCTTAAATGCTAGAAACCCTGTTTGAGTGTGGCATGATATCAATATCCTTTCTAGGTATCCGTAAGACGCTTAGAAATATATTTCTAAAAAATATAGAGTCTATATAACTTATAAAAGAGTAGTCTATGGTCTTGCCGCGTGGGCAGAGTCCACAGTTCGGGGACCGTGACACAATGCAGCCCTTCTAGTTCAATCAGCTTTTAACAGCAAGTGTTTCCAAATGCAATTTAAAGAAAAACTTTTAGCTACCGGAGGTGCGTGCCTTTCGGGCTCCCGCGTAAGCACATCCTTATAGGGATGACCAAAATAAGGTGCACGATGCAAGGGATCTGGAGTCCACCAGTGCAGGAGAAATTGCTTTTCAACTTACAGGGAAAATGTGCTCCAGTCTGAGTCACCTACCTCGTTCAGTAAGCCGCTAGAAATCTGTGGGCCATCTTTTCCATCTGATGACATAACTTCCTTATGAAGATAATGAACTAATCCGAGCTGTACCATATCACACAAGCACGGATGGTCACTGTCTTGAAAGAAAGACCGGAGAGAAACGATTTGCCTGTCGAAGAGATGCACTTATCCTTAGTCACCACGTTCAAGGAGCAGGAACAAATTATCGCGCCGCAACGAGTTACCACTCGAGCTCCAAATAAACATTGCCAATACGCGATGCAGTGCGGCAATGCAAAGACATGAGCAGTGCAGTACTTGCACTACATACATGAGACGGAAAACTAAGGTACACGTTGCGCACTTCTGTGCGCCAGTACATTGACAAATTCCTCTCTCGCCATAATTTCGCTTATTCTCTCGCCATAATCTTTCCAACTCCTCCCGGCCAGTTAGTATTGCCATTTCGACGCAAATAGCGCAGATACTTTTTTCGATTAAATTTTTGCACAATGTGATGGCAATGTTGCCCAGGGCCGAAATTGAAAACTTCAGCTTTATTCAAAGGTAATGCTTGCACTTGAAGCCGCACAAAAATTTTAACTGCAACAGCAGTCTTTTACACCTATTTTACCAGTACTAGAAAAGGCAACGTCGGCTGCATATGCAAAAGCTCGAATCTTATTCGAAGGCCATATAAACTGTTCGAAATCTTGCTCTTTCTGAATGAGCATGCAAATTGGCTCTATTAAAGGCAAAACGAAAACGGTGACATGGGAATCCTTGTCTCACTGATGATAAAAGCCTGATCAAATAGAAAATAGAACCGTTTAACTGTTGACTATCAGTCTCGTCGAGCGATTAGCACAACATATTCTGACACGTCTAAGGAGCCTGGATCCAATATTTATGTGTTCCAGCACACAAAACAGGAATAGGGATTGACGCTCTCAAACGCCATATCAAAATCTAGCTGTACCACTGCTACCTGCCCAATCCCCTCAGCTACCCCCCACTATAGAACCGACCTCGCAACATATATGCTGGACTGAATAGAGAAGACACTGATGCCACATCGTTCATAATCCTCTATCACAGATCTCATTTGGACTTGCAACCGTTTAGCTAATACCTTTGCAGAAATTGTATAATCCACACTGCCTAAGCAAACACGCTGATATGCATTTAAATTCTGCAAATTAGTCTTACCATTGCTTTTCGATATAAGGGCACTGCGCCTTTCGTACATTGTGGTAGGCAAGTACCATACTGCCAAAGCATCACGGTACGCCTGAATGGTTGTAAGAGCCAACGAGAACACTGATAAAATTTATCTGTATCGCGGATGGCCTATGCGGACCAGGCGTGTTTTCTTTCGCCAACGAATCAGTGCATGCAGTTACTTGATTGATATCAATGCTTTCATACGTATAATTATAGTCATCCTGGTTGAACTGGGGCAGCAACGATAGAAATTTCTTACAAACACATCTATATCAAATGGCTTATGTCCTCGAAATAGTTTTACCAGCGGAACTGCTTAAGCTTTTAGTTCCGCCGTAGAGCGTTGTCAGAAAACTCAACCCAGCAGTGCGCCGCCTCCCGTTGCCTAGCAACCACCTGCGTTAGGACCGAGCCACGTAACCTCCTCACACTCTACGCGCTTAGGCAGAGTCGTGACGTCACAGGCAAGTAAAAGCTCCGAACAGCCCGCGCGGTGACACACCTCTGGCCTCCTCTACTTCGTGCACAAGTGCTGTTACCTCGGGAAGAGCGACGAAAGTCCAGGTGCCCGAAGAAGAAGCGGCTTACCAGGAAGAACGCCTACTGCAAAGCCAGAAGCGATGCGTCGCCGCCGAGCTGATCCGCAACACCGCGCCGAAGGTGCGGCGAAGAGGAGACGCCGAGTCGAGGATGCGGAGTTTCGATCCATGGAACGAGAGAGTGAGCGCGTGAACGGTTGACGTCGCCGAGAAAGCGATACCGGCCTGCGACTGCTCCAAAACTTCCAACGTCAAGCCCGCCGAGACAACAACTTAGCAAAACCTCGCATAACCTCGCAAAACATAGAAACAACTTAGACAAGCCTACCATAACCTCGCAAAGCCTACGAGCTTTTTAGGCAAACCACGTAAAACTAGGTGATCACAAGCTCCGCTGTTGACTGCTGCCTTGCACCAATAGTACAAGCGACGCACCTTTTATTTATTATGGTCCCCGCAAGGGCGTCTGCGTCAGCAGGTGTTTGGTGTGTTGCGACACCACGTACCCGAGCACACGAGGGTTGGATCCTCCCGCGTGTAGCCGTGCGCGGCTTAGCCGTGTCTGGGGAAAGGGGGATCCTGGGGGTTGAGCTGATGCTGGGTGTTTGGACCTTTAAGGCCCCCCGGCGGAGGCAACACACCCCTTTGGCCTCTGCTTCACATAGACGGCACCCCCGGACTGACCCACCCGGGGAAATCGGTAGTTGCCTTTTCCTGTCTCTCTCTCCCTCTAGCCTTCGTCTTTCTCTCACTTTTCATCTTTCCTATCTTCTCCTAGCTTCCGTTTACTTCCAATTTTTCCAGGCAGCAAGGGTTAACCTTGTGTGAATAACCAAGCTAGGTTATCTCATATTTGGTTATAGTGATAACGTACAACTGGCGTTTGCAGGACCTGTTTTTACAGTCCCTGTAACGTCCCCTTGTAGGGCTCCACGGTGGGTGGCTGGCGTTATTGCCGAAAATTACATTATTCTATGGCTAGTTCCTTCCCTCCCCTCCCAGATCGCCCTCAGAAAAGAGGGCGCACCGAAGATGTATTTCAGTTTTTTGGACGACAAAGACCCAACTTCCCCTGATTTCACGTCATTCATTCGGAAAAGTCAGATAAACAAGTACGCACAATCTCCCCATTTCTAGTTTCGAAGTCTTTAACTGAGGCTCTTGGTACAGGTTACAAGGCATCAAGGATGGCAAGCGGAGATCTCCTTTTGGAGCTCCGTGATCTGAAACAATATGAAAAGTTACCCATTCTAGTGTCTTTTGGGGACTTTCAAGTGACAGTGACTCCGCACCGCACTATGAACACTACACGCGGCGTTGTCTCAGATGATGACCTGCTTCAGCTGACGGAGGCAGAGCTCCTAGAGGGATTCAATGAACAAAATGTCGTTAATGTGAAAAGAATAAAAATGAGGCGCGATGGTAAAGAAATTGCGACCAAACACCTAATTCTCACCTTCAATTCAAGTGTCCTGCCCGAATCAATCGAGGCCGGGTACATAAAGCTCCGTGTCAGGCCTTACGTGCCCAATCCACTCAGATGTTTCAAATGCCAACGTTTCGGCCACAGTTCGCAGAACTGCCGAGGCCGTCAAACCTCTGCGAAGTGCAGTGCCCATGAACATACTTCTGAAACTTGTGAGAACACTCTCCATTGTGTAAACTGTGAAGGGGAGCACGCCGCATACTCGCGGTCGTGCCCATCCTGGAAGAAGGAGAAAGAAATAGTCACGATCAAAGTAAAGGAAAACATAACTTTCAAGGAGGCACGCAGGCGGGTATCTTGCCTGCCCAAAAACACATTTGCCGAAGTGGCGCGTCAGGGGGCAGCGCCACAACGGTCTCCGGCGGCTGTCCGACCCACACCCAGTGAGGCGGCAGTGACGCCATCCGCCCCCCCGGCGGATGCAGCTAGCGCTGCTACGCCAATCCAGCAGACGGGGCCATCTACCTCCGGGCAGGTGACCTCGAAGGCCTCGTCCAACGTACCGAGGCCTTCACGCCAAACAAAGCGCTCGGAAGAGCGCGTGTTCAGTGCCTCGCAAGAGGTGATGGACACAACCACCAGCCAGATGGCGCCACCAGCGCCTAAGGAGCGGCGAGGCGCTCTCGACCGCTCCAAAAGAGATAAAACTCCCGTCACGGCGCCTTCAAAGCGCCCATGAACTAATCTGTTTCTTAAACACACAGCACCAAACACATTTATCAATATGGAAACACAAATAGTGCAGTGGAATGTACGAGGACTTCTACATAACCTCGAAGACATTAGAGAAATAATACACAAACTTAATCCGAAGCTGCTGTGTGTTCAAGAGACACACCTGAAACCTAAAAATACAAATTTTCTTCGAAACTACACCATCTTCCGCAAAGACCGTGCGGAGGCTAATGCCTCCGGCGGTGTAGCGATAATAGCCGACAAGGCGGTAGCTTGCCGACCCGTCGCCCTTAACACGCTCCTCGAGGCAGTGTCAGTTCGGGCTATTCTATTTCATAAATTAGTAACAGTGTGTTCCATTTATACACCGCCAAACCAGCGTCTCGAAAAAACAGACTTTTATAACCTTATTTACCAGCTCCCCGAGCCTTACATACTCGTGGGAGAATTTAACGCACATAACACAATGTGGGGAGACTCGCGATGCGACGCGAGAGGTCGACTTATTAAAAATTTCCTTTTAACCACCGGTGCCCGTCTCTTTAATAAGAAAGAACCAACGTATTATAATCCAAATCATAACTCGTACTCATCAATAGACCTGGCGATCGGATCCGCTTCCATGTTTCCTGATTTAGAGTGGCATGTAATTAAAAACCTATTTGGAAGTGATCACTTCCCAGTAACGCTGAACTCCGTCAAGAAACAAGACTTGCATCCACACTTCCCTCGTTGGAAACTGGCCTCAGCGGACTGAGAAGGTTTCAGGGAATCCGCCCACATATCACGAGATTTTATAGATAATTTTACTATTGATCATGCTGTTTCATACTTCACCGCTTTTATCATTGACGCCGCTGAGAAGTCCATTCCTCAAACAATAGGCACTTCATCCAAAAGACGGGTCCCCTGGTGGAATGACGATTGTAGAGAGGCGAGGGAGAGACAAAACAAAGCTTGGAACAAATTACGTGAATGTCCTACAGCGGAAAACCTTATAGAATTTAAACAGATTAAATCGCAGGGAAGAAGGACAAGACGACTGGCAAAGAGGGCAAGCTGGCAGAGGTTTCTCTCTGGCATAAATTCATATACTCAAGAATATAAAGTATGGGATGGGCTGAAAAGGCTTAAGGGGCGAGAAATTCATCCGTTGCCCCTAGTAAACGGTGAAGCAAACCGCTTGGAAGACCAAGCTGACGCCCTTGGCGAACACTTCCAACACGTTTCCAGTTCTAACCATTACTCCAAGGCGTATCTAAAGCACAAACAAGTAGAAGAACTCAAGGGTATCGACCGCAAATGCAGACAGAACGAACCCTTCAACGCGCCTTTTAACATCGCCGAGTTGAGAGCCTCCCTGACTGTATGTCAGAGCTCCGCGCCTGGACCAGACAGGATCATGTACGACATGATTAAACACCTCTCCAGTGATACTCAAATTACTCTGCTAGCACTTTTTAACACAATACGGGCTGCGGGATACCTACCTACCGCATGGAAAGAAGCGTTGGTTGTTCCGATTCTTAAACAGGGCAAAGACCCCACATCAGTAACAAGTTATCGCCCGATTGCCCTCACAAGCTGTATATGCAAACTTTTTGAAAAAATGATAAACCGTCGACTTTTACACTTCCTTGAATTAAATAAATTTCTTGATCCGTATCAGTGTGGTTATAGAGTAGGACGATCTACAACCGACCATCTAGTGCGCATTGAAGCAAACATTCGCGACGCCTTCGTGCATAAACAGTCCTTCTTATCCGTGTTTCTCGACATGGAGAAGGCGTACGATACAACTTGGCGCTATGGCATCCTGCGTGACCTATCGACGCTGGGGATCCGCGGCACTATGTTAAACATTATAGAAAGCTACCTACAAAACCGTACATTCCGAGTGAAAATAGGTAATGCGCTGTCGCGTGTGTTCATACAGGAAACTGGGGTACCCCAGGGAGGCGTACTGAGCTGCACGCTCTTTTTAGTTAAAATGAACACGCTTCGTAAAACATTACCCCCATCTATTTTTTATTCCGTCTACGTAGACGACATACAAGTAGGTTTCAAATCTTGCAACCTAACAGTCTGTGAGAGGCAGGTACAACAGTGCTTAAACAAAGTCTCGAAGTGGGCAGACGAAAACGGGTTCAAAGTGAACCCCAACAAAAGTTCTTGCGTTCTTTTCACCAAGAAAAAAGGGCTTGCTGCAGATCCTACTGTTGAAATATATGGGCGAAGAATACCCGTAAACAAGGAACACAAATTCCTAGGCGTTATACTTGACTCCAGGCTTACATTCATCCCACACATAAAATATATTAAAGCAAAATGTCTTAAAACAATGAACTTACTTAAAATCCTATCCCACACAACATGGGGTAGCGACAGAAAGTGTTTATTGAATCTTTATAGGAGCTTAGTTCGATCACGACTGGACTATGGTGCCGTGGTTTATCACTCCGCCGCACCGAGCACGCTAAAGATGTTAGACCCTGTTCATCATCTGGGTATCCGCCTCGCCACTGGCGCATTTAGAACAAGCCCCGTCGAAAGTCTATATGCAGAGTCAGACGAGTGGTCACTACATTTTCAGAGAACATACATCAGCTTCACCTACTTTCTTAAAGTGCGCTCTAGCAAGGAACATCCGTGTTTCACGACAGTAAACGACTTAACATGCGAAACACTCTTCCGTAACAGACCCTCCATGAGACTTCCTTTATCGCTGCGTGTAAGAGAACTTAGTGAAGAAATGGATGTCCCAATACTCGAACATCGCCTAATGGCTCCTGCTAATCTATTACCGCCCTGGGAGTGGCAGGTGATAGAATGTGACACATCCTTTGTAGAGGTCTCGAAGCACGCTCCTGAGCTTGAAATTGCCATGCATTTCCGAGAGCTTCAATCGAAGTACTCCTGCTACGAATTTTACACAGATGCGTCCAAATCCCATGCTGGCGTATCCTACGCTGCTGTTGGTCACTCTCTTTCTGAATCTGACGTGTTGAATCCCCTAACAAGTATCTTCACTGCAGAAGCCTGCGCACTGTTGTCTGCAGTAAAACATATAAAGACACTGAAACTTGACAAAGCCATCATATTCACAGACTCGTTAAGTCTTGTAAAAGCACTCATTTCGTTACAAAAGCACACAAATCCTGTCTTCAATGAACTCTACACACACTTATGTAACATCTACTCATCACACAGACATGTAGTAATATGCTGGGTTCCAGGCCATAGAGGAATCGAGGGAAATGTGCTTGCTGATGAGATGGCCAAATCAATGGCATCGCAGGGTACTCGTTCTGCTGCAGTCCCTGCCACAGACATGAAGCCTTTCCTCAGAAACAAACTACGAAGCCACTGGCAACGCTTGTGGGACGCAGAAACGAGTAATAAGCTTCACGTAATTAAGCCTAAGTTAGGTTTCTGGCACCCAACAACGAAAACACGAAGAACAGACGTCCTGTTCACTAGACTAAGAATAGGACACACGTTCGGCACTCATAACTTTCTCCTCACCGGTAACGAGCCTCCAACCTGTGGTAGATGCGGCGACAGGCTTTCGCTCCTCCACGTCTTCCTGGAGTGCCGGGAACCCGAAAGAGACAGGAAGAAACATTTTCCTTTTCCATACAGCCATCACGTCCCCCTGCATCCGGCCATGTTTCTTGGTGTAGAACCGCTTTTCAAGACCAAAGCAGTCCTCGCTTACTTGAAAGATGTTGTGCTACACGTGACAAGCCCAATTATTCCGTAGTGAATCCTCTTTCCAGAGGATACATCTACGATAGTGTTCTTTGCATAGCACATGCCTCTAGGTCCGTGGCTTTCAAGGGCTCTGGTGAGGCAGATGTGCTCCAGACATTTTAGCATCTCACGTGCTTTATATATTGCTATCATTTTTTCTCAATGCCTTCCAATATTCATAGTACACTTCAATAGTCACTCCCATAATTTTATTACTCGTACATTTTATGGAATTTGGATCATCTCTTTTAGGCCCCTTTACAGCCACAGCACATTAAGATCACAGAACCCATCTGTCCGCTGCGAACTCATTAACATTAGCATGGCGCTCTTTGGCCACACCTGGCCCTTGCGCCATTAAACATCAAACATCATCATCATTTATTATGGTAGACAAACACTATAGCTACTACTGTCTGCTCATTAACAATGATTTCACCATACCCTATATCTATATTCCTTTAGACAGCGCGCGTCGACGCTAATAACCAAGGGGCCTACTGCAAGGCTGTTCTTCCAGAAATGCACGCAATGCTGCGCCTCTCTATTTTTCTGTGTCCAAAGCTTGCGACGGCACTTTCGCATTATGAATACCTCAATGTACCGATCCAGATGGAATCATTCAAACTCATGCAGTCCGTCCAATGTCTTTACAAATAATTGTACATATTATTTCTTTTAAATTGTAATATTGCTGATTCCTCGACACGTATCATTTTACCCTCTTGAAATCATTCCAACAGACCAAACAGAAGCATGTCCTTGCGCTATTAGAGATTAGCTATAAGCTCAGTCACTCGGTTTAGGAAACACTCACCCGAAAGTAATTAGTTAATAAATTTCCACAATTCCCAGCACACATGCCGACTTTTGTATCAATGGAACATCCCTTCCGGCGCAGACGTCATGAGTACGTGATCTTTTTAGGTGAAGGAAACCGGTCAATAAACCCACACGTGCTACCTGAAGGCATCAATGTTGCCGGATTCGAGACCTTCGTTATGTAATGAAGGAGAATAAAGGGGCTTAACCTAGGGCCCACTCGTTTAACCGAGAGACCGAATGACTTTTAAAAATTTGGAACAGTGAAACGTTGGCGTCATGTCACATTCTATATAGTGGATCGCAGTCCCTTTAACAGGACACCGTGCTGGCCTATTACACGACGCTTCATGGCGGCATCGATCTTTGCCGTTCATGAGAACGGAGAAATATAGACCGACCCGACAGGTGCTGTCCGCTCAAAAGCTGTTGCCTACAGAGAAGAGTATTCGAAATCTTTCCTTTGGCACGAATGGCTGCAAGAGGACCCATGCAACTGTTATTCGCTCCCTTGATGAGGTACATTTTATTTCACAGCATCGTGCTTATTTGAGCAGTCCAGGTAATTTTCCTATCAATGGTGGCACGATTGTTTATTTTTTATATGTCATGATATTGCCGTCCCGCTTCGTATAATAGACAAGATTGCCATCCGTCATACAAATGTCTGATCACACGGTAAGATGCAGGATTACCATAATCATTGGCTCAGAAACTACATCGGTTCGGGATGTTCAATTGCAACCATGAGCGATATAATGGGAGGCTGAGGCTAACAGCACGGATGACGATAGCACATTGCGTAACAGCACCAACTTTTCTACTTGCTAATGTTTAGGCCTTCTTTCGTTGTTTCATCTGGCATAGAGAATTAGATCCTCAAAATACGTCTGAAAAAACACTCGTCCGCCACTCTGTGAGCGAGGGAAAGCTCGAACCAGAAAAAAAAGTGATAGAAGTGCTCAAGATACAACAGTACCAAATTTTAATTTTTTCTGAACCGGACACCACACTTATATCTGCTGCCACCCAATAGAGTTTCATGACGAGTATGACAAATCAGGCTATTGCGTGCACTGAGGAACACAGCCTTTGAGACTTTAAGCAGAAATTCACAGTACAGCAATAATGTTAATGCCTTAAACAGCAGCGCACACCTTCTACAATTCAAAAGAACTGACTGGTGGGCTAGTTGGCACTGCATAAGTTGAGGCAAATCGCAAAAAACACACGAGGACAAGAGGAGGAAACTAAGACATAGCGCTACTAACAACTGAATTTTTATTGCACATGGTTACCGCATATAGTTGTTAGTAGCACTGTCTTCGTTTCCTTCTCTTGTCCTCGTGTTTCTTCTTGTTTTTTTTTTGCGTGGCTCAACTTGTACAATTGTGCAATAAAACTTCTCAGTGCACTGTGAGAGGACAAATCAGAGCGCGCTACACAAAAAAAAAGTCAATCGCCATCCTCCGCTATCACTAGCCAATGGCCTACAAGAGCACGTACCTTCGCTTACCCGCGTCGGCGCGAGTGACGTAGGTAGTGTTAAGTATGTTCGTAAGAGAGCTACTCTCCTATCGTAGAAATTCATTATTACGTTGGCAGCCGCAAGGGTCGTTCATGATTTGGGAATAGACTCACGGGCACTGCTCGTTCAAGTATTGAAGTTTACTGCGGTACACGCTTTTTCTCGACTACAGCGCTCGTCTTTCCAAGGGCGGGCATCAATGCAAGCGTGTCGCTCTTACTAACAATTTTAGCGTTGAGACTACACTTTTTCGTAAAATATTTCTTACCGGAAAACTTGTTCGCAAGTTCCCCTATATAAGAGGAACATATGCATGGGCAAGAACAACTTGACGAGACCGGTGCATACACGTGGTAATGCCACTGTCGGATAAAAAAGGTTCCCGTCTTTAATGTACACTACATCGAATCTGCCACTCGAATAGATAAAACATTTACGCGTGGCATTTCTAGCAATAGCTAAGCGTAATTTTTGTCTCTCATGGCGTGTTCCACAGGTTCCACATTGGAGGTCAGCTGAGGTGCCGCACGGCTGCGGCAGTGAAAGGTGATGGTATGGTCCAGCAACACAACCTAGAATGGAGCCCCAAAAGGGCCCTATGATCGAGACATCTGAGTCAATGCGCAGGCAACGTAGATGATGAAGCATCACTAGGCACCGCCAGCAGCGAGACCCCTCCTACTTTGAAGTTTGTGAAAACTTGCCTCTCTACAGCTTCGCCATCTGCGATTGGTGTAAATCTTCGAAAGGCTTTTCTTTCCGCAATCTTCAGCACAAAACATCTAGATGGCTAATATGTCAAAGTGGTTTAGACAGAATCGCACCTTTCTTTTATTAGTTTCATTGAAAAGGAGAGATGTTCGCCCTTTCCCGTGATTTGGAACTGCATGCGTGCAGTGATAATCCACTCTTTAGAACTCTTAAGAGCTGTATGACAAGCATGGCTAGTTTCCCGTTTATCGTTTCTGGCTAAGCTCGCTTCAATGGGCCACATTCCGCGGGCACCATTTGACGCCTCAGGGAGATGACGTAGAATTTAGCAAAGCGCTTCGTATGCCCCATTGTTTTTGCTAGGGTGCCGCCCTGGGCATGTCCTACTACACCTCATCGCTGACCAGCACCGAAATTGGCAGCAGGCCACAGCTGGACTTCTCGCTGCTGCACATCGTCGAGCTGGGCTGCAACCTGGTCGGCTGCGCGGTGGTGAGCCGCCTGCCCCGTCGCCTATCACTCACCCTGCTAGCGCTGGCCCTTGCTGCTGCGCATGCACTGCTAGCGCTCGCCGCTGGTCGCTACGCGCTCCATCTAGCTTCTGCAGTGCTCGTCAAAGGACTCGTGAGCTCGCAGGTAAGACAGTGGTCCAGTCCTAGCTCACTCATTTTTATTACTCGCAATTACCCGTTGCACCATGCGCGGAGGGTAGTACGCTGTCCTCTCAGTTTGTACACAAAATCTTCCAATGTTGTTGTAACGGTCCATAATTAGGTACTGCCAATAGTATGTGTTGAAATATCTTACTCTTCTATTATTGAACCTGTCCCCTCAAAAACAAGCCACACTGAAAGCAGAACCATAGCAGTGGTCTCGCATGCGGCTGACATTTCTTTCTATGTTCCGAGTTTTTTGCGACGGGCCAGTATTATGGATCATGCGCATGGTCTTGCACGTATAAAAAATCTTCCAAAGACAAACCTTTAGATGGGAGTCCAGCTCCTGTGTATGTCGTTCTCTCGTCCTCTCTCGTTAAGGTTTTCGCGCTAAAAAGTTCTATCGTTGCAGCGTGCACAGTCGTTCGTTGTTGAAATCTGCACTCACTGGTCAGGTGTGTCTGCAATTTATTTTTAAATTCATTGTTAGGTGTAAAATGCCCGAGCTGGAAGAGATGCACAACATAACCAAACCATGTGTGCAAAATAAAATTGTTACAGGTGCAGTTGAACTGTGTTCAACCGTACGCGAATACAATGGACGTTGGCGCGCATGCGCTAGTAAGAGCGGGTACGAGAGAGGAAATGTGGAGACTTTTGCTTTTTGAATACACGACCCTGCCTAGGCAGTACGGAGGAGTTTCTTAGCGCGTGCTGCATGCGCTTGTCCCTAGGCGTGCCAGCAGAAGTCGCGGGGCGCGGTAGTGCTGAACGCAATTATATTTATTCAATTGTCGTTTTACTTATTAAAACAACGTGTCATTCTTTCGCAATATTGGCGACGCCTCCAGGACATCAAAGCTAGAACCCGGGCTGGTTCGTGGTTTTTTATGCCAACAATTTTTTTATGCGAACACTTCCTGGCACGCTTCGGCCTCTGCGGCCCCAAACCACGGGCCGCCCTGCTTCCAGCTTTGATCCCCCCGCTACCACTTGGTTGCCGCACAGATCCTGCACCTCCTGCTTTATTATAACTTCAGGTGATCCCCTGAGGCTTCCATATGCCGGTTACATATGTCCTCCTGGAGCAGTGCTTGTAAAAATCCTAACCTGTCGTTGCGATGAAAAAAGCTGCATGCAACTTATACAACACCAGTCAGAACCTTGTCCCTTCAGGCACAGCGATCACGAAGTGGCGCGTCCGTGCCCACTGCCTCATCGCGTGGGCAGCCAGCGGCGGAGCGCAAATGAACTGGACCGCACTCCGCAATGCCGGCATGCCTAGGGGACAAACGCACACAACACACGTTCAGAAACCTCCTCCGTTGTGCCTAGGCAGTCGCACATATTCAAGGACCAAAGGCCCCCAGATTTTCTCTCTCGCACTCGCTCTTACTCGCGCCTTCGCAAAAACGTCGAGTGCCGTGAAAAGAGGCACGCCCCGCTGTACCTACTAGCAATTGTACAAACGCGGCCTGGTGAAAGGCCTTTAAAAAGCATCGTCCCGATGCTACAATGACAAAAGTGGTAAGAAAATTACACATAACAAAGAAAGCGCAACAACCAAGCAACAAAGAAAGAAAGTCCCTAAGTTCGTCAGCGGTCGTAGAAAGGTTTAAGATGCACCACATTGAGGACTTCAGGTCGTGTGCGGCGCCGCTCTAATTCAGAAATGCCGTCTAGCAAGACGTCATAGCCCAGTGCGCCATTACATCGGCTGATTTTGTAGGGTCTGAAATAGCGTCGTAACAGTTTCTCTCTAAGTCATCCATGACTTATCGGAGTCCAGACCCACACACGAGATGCCGGGCTGGTATTCCACCTAGCGTTGTCGAAGATTGTAATGCCAGCTGTTGGTCCTCTGTTGACTCTTGATGCGCAGGCCTGCGAGCTGTCAGGCTTCTTCGGCCGGCTGGGAGTAGGCCGTGACCTCGAGGTTGCCTTCTTCATTGACGTGTTTACTTCCGCGTTTATTGTTCATAGAGAGGCACCGTCACCCGCGTCGCCTTGCGGCGGTGGGTCAACGGGGGTGCGTGATTGGCAGTCGGCATCAGAGTGCATTCGTCCCGAATTGCATGGCGTCGAAAGTTGTCATTACTTTCCTTCCGTGAAACAGCATGAAACGCGTGATCTGAGTTGTTTCTTGCACTGCCGTATTGTCAACGGACGTTACATCCGGAAGGAAGGGCGGCTACATCTTCTGTTTGACGTCGACGTACACTGCCAGCATGTTACCGAGGGTCTTGTTCAGCCGCTCCGTCGGATCATACGTCTGCGGATGGTAGATAGTTGCCCTCCTGTGGCTTGTCTGGCTTTATTGGAAAATGGCTTGATGCAGCGGTGGCGTAGAGGTAGAACACCCGCCTCGCGTGCAAGAGGTCCGTGGTTCGAATCCAGGTGCCGGCAATTTGCCACCGGATTTAAAAAAAAATCCGCGTGTTGATAAAATTGCACAAACAGGCCTGGAGTGTGGCCTGATCCCGGTGACCAGAACCGGTAACGCACTCCCTCACCAGAGCAGGATTGGCCACCCTGGTGCAGTACTTGGCCACAACCTCCAATGAACACAACAATCAAACCCCGGCCCTCAGTCCCCAGCAGCTGCGAAGCAACTGACCACGGCGGCGGTCAGACCTGCGACGCAGCAGAGGGTGCTAAGAATCACTGGCTCCGGACAGGCCGCCATTGGAATATGAACCTGGCAACGTTTAACGCTAGAACGTTATCTAGTGAGGCGAGTCTAGCAGCGCTAATGGAGGAATTAGAGGGCAGTAAATGGGATATAATAGGGCTCAGTGAAGTTAGGAGGCCGAAAGAAGCATATACAGCGCTAAATAGCGGGCACGTCCTGTGCTACCGGGGCTTAGCGGATAGAAGAGAACTAGGAGTCGGATTCCTGATTAATACGAATGTAGCTGGTAACATACAGGAATTCTATAGCATTAACGAGAGGGTGGCAGTCTTGTTGTGAAACTTAATAAGAGGTACAAAATGATTGTACAGGTCTACGCCCCTACATCCAGTCATGATGACCAGGAAGTCGAAAGCTTCTATGAAGACGTGGAATCGGCGATGGGTAAAGTCAAAACTAAATACGCTATACTAATGGGCGACTTCAATGCCAAGGTAGGCAAGAAGCAGGCTATATACAAGTTAGTGGGGGAATACGGCATAGGCGCTAGGAATAGCAGGGGAGAGTTATTAGTAGAGTTTGCAGAATGGAATAATATGGGGGTAAGGAATACCTCCTTCCGCAAGCGGGATAGCCGAAAGTGGACGTGGAGGAGCCCGAACGGCGAGACTAGAAAGGAAATAGACTTCATACTCTGCGCTAACCCTGGCATCATACAAGATGTGGACGTGCTCGGCAAGATGCGCTGCAGTGACCACAGGATGGTAAGAACTCGAATTAGCCTAGACCTTAGGAGGGAACGGAAGAAACTGGTACATAAGAAGCCGATCAATGAGTTAGCGGTAAGAGGGAAAATAGAGGAATTCCAGATCAAGCTACAGAACAGGTATTCAGCTTTAACTCAGGAAGAGGACCTAAGTGTTGAAGCAATGAACGACAATCTTGTGAGCATCATTAAGGAGTGTGCAATGGAAGTCGGTGGTAACTCCGTTAGGCAGGATGCCAGCAAACTATCGCAGGAGCCGAAAGATCTGATCAAGAAACGCCAATGTATGAAAGCATCTAACCCTACAGCTAGAATAGAACTGGCAGAACTTTCGAAGTTAATCAACAAGCGTAAGACAGCTGACATAAGGAAGTATAATATGGATAGAATTGAACATGCTCTCAGGAGCGGAGGAAGCCTAAAAACAGTGAAGAAGAAACTAGGAATTGGCAAGAATCAGATGTATGCGTTAAGAGACAAAGCCGGCAATATCATTACTAATATGGATGAGATAGTTCAAGTGGCTGAGGAGTTCTATAGGGATTTATACAGTACCAGTGGCACCCACGACGATAATGGAAGAGAAAATAGTCTAGAGGAATTCGAAATCCCGAAGGTAACGCCGGAAGAAGTAAAGAAAGCCTCAGGAGATATGCAAAGGGGGAAGGCAGCTGGGGAGGATCAGGTAACAGCAGATTTGTTGAAGGATGCTGGACAGATTGTTCTAGAGAAACTGGCCACCCTGTATACGCAATGCCTCATGACCTCGAGCGTACCGGAATCTTGGAAGAACGCTAACATAATCCTAATCCATAAGAAAGGGGACGCCAAAGACTTGAAAAATTATAGACCGATCAGCTTACTGTCCGTTGCCTACAAAGTATTTACTAAGGTAATTGCAAATAGAATCAGGAACACCTTAGACTTCTGTCAACCAAAGGACCAGGCAGGATTCCGTAAAGGCTACTCAACAGTAGACCATATTCACACTATCAATCAAGTGATAGAGAAATGTGCAGAATATAAGCAACCGTTGTATATAGCTTTCATTGATTGCGAGAAAGCGTTTGATTCAGTCGAAACCTCAGCAGTCATGGAGGCATTACGGAATCAGGGTGTAGATGAGCCATATGTAAAAATACTGGAAGATATCTATAGCGGCTCCACAGACACCGTAGTCCTCCATAAAGCAAGCAACAAAATTCCAATAAAGAAAGGCGTCTGGCAGGGAGATACGATATCTCCAATGCTATTCACAGCGTGTTTACAGGAGGTATTCAGAGACCTGGATTGGGAAGAATTGGGGATAAAAGTTAATGGAGAATACCTTAGTAACTTGCGATTCGCTGATGATATTGCCTTGCTTAGTAACTCAGGGGACCAATTGCAATGCATGCTCACTGACCTGGAGAGGCAAAGCAGAACAGTGGGTCTAAAAATTAATATACAGAAAACTAAACTAATGCTTAACAGTCTCGGGAGAGAACAGCAATTTACAATAGGCAGCGAGGCACTGGAAGTCGTAAGGGAATACATCTACTTAGGGCAGGTAGTGACGGCGGATCCGGATCATGAGACGGAAATAATCAGAAGAATAAGAATGGGCTGGAGTGCGTTTGGCAGGCATTCCCAAATCATGAACAGCAGGTTGCCGTTATCCCTCAATGGAAAAGTATATAATAGCTGTGTCTTACCAGTACTCACCTACGGGGCAGAAAGCTGGAGGCTTACGAAAAGGGTTCTACACAAATTGAGGACGACACAACGAGCTATGGAAAGAAGAATGATAGGTGTAACGTTAAGGGATAAGAAAAGAGCAGATTGGGTGAGGGAACAAACGCGAGTTAATGACATCTTAGTTGAAATCAAGAAAAAGAAATGGGCATGGGCAGGACATGTAATGAGGAGGGAAGATAACCGATGGTCATTAAGGGTTACGGACTGGATCCCAAGGGAAGGGAAGCGTAGCAGGGGGCGGCAGAAAGTCAGGTGGGCGGACGAGATTAAGAAGTTTGCAGGGACGGCATGGCCACAATTAGTACATGACCGGGGTTGTTGGAGAAGTATGGGAGAGGCCTTTGCCCTGCAGTGGGCGTAACCAGGCTGATGATGATGATGATGATGATGATGATGATGATGATGATGATGATGATGATGATGATGATGATGGCTTGCATGAGCTCTACAGTGCAGGCCAGTCCTCTCTCGGTGATGATGACTTCTGGGACGCCATGTCGCAGCAGGATGCACTCGACGAATAATTCAGCAAATTTGCCCGCACTACCTTTCATTTCGGCGCAGCAGGTAAGGAAATCGCTTGCCACAACAGTCTGCTCGTTGCGGTTCAGATGTTGACTTCGGAAAGAGCCCTAACAAATTGATCCCTATCTGTAGAAATCATCGACAAGGAGGCTTAAACGGTAGTAATCCCGCTGGCCTTGTTGGCAGTGTCTAGCTTCTAGCTTCGTTGAGTCTTGGCATTTCCACCTGACTACCTGACGGGCGATGTCGGTGCTCAGGCGCTGCCAATAATACTTTTCCTGTATCCTCAATAGCGTCCAGGAGAATCAGACATGTGCAGCGGTTGGTTCTTCATGTAGGGCGTGCAGTACTACCGGACGGAGTGCTGTGGGAACAACACGAAGATAGAAGGCGCAGACTGGTGAGAAGTTTTTCTTTACGAGTTTTTCTTTTCATCCTTTTGCAGGAAAACAAAAACAATCCTCCTTTGAGGCCTAAAGGACAACGTCGGTGATTCCTTCCAAATACTCGACGACGTTTTTTTTATCCCCGGGTCAGCTCCTTGCTGTTCAGTGAAGTCTTTCACGCCCATTGTTCATAGGGGCGCGCCGTCATCCGCGTCGTCTTGCGGCGGTGGCTTATGGGGGGTGCGTGAATGGCAGTTGGCATCAGAGGGCTTCCGTCCCGATTTGTAGAGGACGATTGTGTCCAATTGCTGGACTCTCAGACTCTATCGTGCTAGGCGTCCCGAAGTGTTCTTTAGGTTTGCCCGCCAACACAAGGCGTGGCGGTCGCTTACGACTCTAAAGGGCCCGCCACGAGGTAAGGGCGGAATTTAATGGTAGCGCACGTGTTGGAAAGGCATTCCTTTTCGGCCGTAAAATAATTGCCTGCAGCTTTCGAGGGCGACCGACTAGCGCAAGCATTGACTATAAAATCTGTCTTTTGTTTCGACTAGGACGGCGCCGAGGCCTAGGCTACTTGCGTGAGTGTGAATTTCGGTGTCGGTGCCTTCGTCGAATTGGGCGAGCACTTGTGGTGACCTCAGGCGCTGTTTTAGCTCTTGGAAGGCTGCGGCCTGCGACCCTCTCACTTGAAATCGACTTCCGGTTTCGTGAGAGAAGTTAATCGCTTTGCGATGCGCGAAAAGTTCTTGAGGAAGCGTCTGTCATCGGCGCGAAAGCCAAGGAATCTGCGCACTCCGTTCTGGTCGGCGGGCTGTGGTAAGTTAGCGAGGCAGATGTCATCTGCGGATCAGAGAGGACTCCAGATTTGTTGATGACTTGGAGCAAAAACAGAAGCTCGCCATAAGCGAAGCGGCACTCTTCCGTCTTCAGAATCAGCCCTGTTGACTTGATGGCCTCTAGTACTGTCCGAAGCCACCTAGGCTGCTCGTCTCAATTCGCGGTGAAGATGACGAGGTCATCTAAGCAGACGAGACAAGTCTGTCACTTCAACCCTGCTAACACCATGTCCATCACGCAGTGGAATGTTGCAAGTGCCGAGAACAGTCCGAATGGGGTGACTGTCAACTCATGGAGGCCATTCGGCCTAAGGAAGGCGGTCTTTTCGCGAACCCACTCGTCGACTTCTATTTGCCCGTAGCCAGTCTTGAGTTCCATCAGCGAGAAGTATTTAGCATTGCAGAGCTGATTCAAAGCGTCTTCTATACGTCGGAGGGTGTATAAGTCCTTCTTTGTCATCTTGTTCAGTCTACGATATTCGACGCAGAAACGTAGGATGCCGTCCTTTTTCTTCACCAAGGCTACAATAGATGCCCACAGGGCTTTCGATGACTGGGTGATGTGGTCACGCAGCATTTCACCAATTTGTTGCCTCATAGCTTCTCGTAGGCGTCTGGTAAAATTTGGTAGGCGTCTGGCGGAGTAGTGAACCGCACTCTTCGTTTATTATGCTATGCTTTGCAACTGGCGTTTGTCGAATTCTCGATGACTTCGAGAAGCAGTCTTTGCGTCGTCGAAGAAGTCTTTTGAGCTGTTTCCGCTTAATCATGGCGAGACTTGAATTGAAGTCGAAATGTCTGTCTTGAACTATGGTCATCGAGGTCGATGCGGCAGAATCCAACAGGACTGTCGCATTACTGGTTTCCACAGTTTACACGTTGTACGCGATCGTCTTGCCCTTATTGATGTGCTTGAACTCGTGCCTCAACTTCGTCAGCATCGCTTTCGCTTTTCTTACGTGCAGTTGAGCGATACCACTTGGGACGCAAATTTCAAGGTAGAGCAGTAGACATTGGTCGCCCTCGATCACTCCTTTTACGCCTGCGGGTATTTCCGGGCCAACGGAAATGACAATGCTGGAGCGAGGAAGGATGCTGACTTGGTTTTCAAGTATTTTCAAGGCACGCTGACTGGAAGTTGCCTGCGGTGGTTTCGCTCGATATGTGGACAGCGTTACCGACTTCGTCTTTAGGTCAATGACTGCACCATGTTGATTCAGAAGGTTTATGCCGATGATTACGTCGCGTGAACACGAAAGATAAGGAACGTTGCAGGAAAAGTCCGGTCGCGTACTGTAAATTTTCCTGTGCAGATTCCACTTGGCATTTTAACTTGGCGTTATATGTGGTCTCCTCCAGCTTCCCGGATGTGACGGCCGTCGCATTTAGTCTTGGCTTTCATCAGCTTCGCGGCGAAGGGGCCACTGATGACGGAGTTGTCGGCTCCTGTGTCTGCTAGAGCGGTGATATTTTCCCGTCGAGAAGCATGTCGAGGTCAATCATTCGTCGTCTAGCACTGCAGTTTTGTCCTGCGCACTTTAGCGCGAACATTTTTAAGGCCCCTCTACAGCCACAACACACCAACTTCATCGAACTCATGATTTCATTGCAAACTCATTACCATGGACATGGCGCTCTTTGGCCATAACTGGCCCTTGCGCCATTAAAAACCACATATCATCATCATCAGTTTTGTCGTGGTGTCGCATCACAGCTACATCCCGTTGTTCTGTAGCTGGTACGTGTCGTCGTCAGGTCTTCTTTTGTTGGCGTACGCTTGTCCTCGAGGCTTCGTCAGGATGGCGGTTTGTCGTTCCTACGTAGTCGAGATATGCCTTGAAACCTCGTCGTTTTCGGCGGAGGATGTTTGGTATTTCGACGTACACCAACGCAGCCCGGAAGGTTGCAGCTTTTACTTTTCCCGATATGGGCTTACGGACCGGCCACGCGCTGGTCCTCTATACGGTCGGCGCTGCGGCGACAGGTAGCGTCCTGGTTACGGTGAACGCGAAGAATGTCGAAGTCCCCACATTGTTGAGGCGATGTAGTCGGAGGTATCACGAGGCCGTCCGCTCACCTATGGAGGTAGTGCGTTGATGGCTAAGCCTCACAGTGCTAAGTCGCGGTATGGGCACCGGCGGTATACTTGGCCCGCTTCTCTGCAGTGGCAGTAGAGGGAGTGGTGGTCTGGAGCGCGCCATACATCTGTCTTCCTTGGGTAGCTGCGCTGGGCGACGGGAGGGCGAGCTGGCGGCTGCGGCGGCGAACAACGCAACTGCAGCGTTACCGGGCCCTGGCGCGGGCGCGGAAAGGTAGCATGACGGCGGGTTGCGGCGACTTAGGTCATCGCTTCCGGTTGAGAAGGTGGCGATTCGGGAATTCCAAGTGACTGCTGAATCTTGTCTCGGACAACGTCAGCAATGAATGCTTCTTGAGGCTGCCTTGAAGGGAACATTCTACGCAGCTTTTCGCGTACGACAGTTCTCGTGGTCTCGGAGCTCGTCGGAGCCTAGTGCTTGAATTTCGCTCTTCGCCGAAAGCAGTTAGCAGTAGTATTGGCGGTTGCGCATTTGCAGCGTCTTCACAATCGTTGTTGCCTCTGTCAGAAATTCAGCTATCGTCAACGGGAAGTTACGGATCCGTCCGATTAAAAGTTCTTGCTTCGCGCACCGCATCAGGAAGCGGACTTTCTTCACCTCCGATATTTCTGGGTCGGCGTGTCGGAAAAGGCGGTCATGTCTTTCCTAAATATGGAGATGGTCTCTGGACACTTGCGCTCGGGTTTCCGGCAGAGCTTGCACTCGCTCTTTGCGCAGGCCGCTCGTGAAGGTGTGTAGAAATTCAGAAGCACTTCAGTTTGCTAGTTATTGTTTACTGTAAATTATATTGACCGCAAATAAGACGGGTTCAGCGGAAGACAGTCCGTGCCGTTTTTGTGTTCCCTTCCGCTGTCCCCGTCTTTATTTGCCGTCAATGTGATATGCATGAATTCGCAGCGAAATGGGTCCTACGTCATTGACGTGGTTTCTCTATTCTCGAACCACGTCCTGGCGGCTTCTTCCAATAATAGGACATATCGCAGATTGTCGTCGCTGTTCCCGTTGGTAAATATAACGATCCTTTCCTGCTTTCGAGCCAGTTTTCGGTGTCTTCAAACGATCATCCCCCGAATCTTGGTGGCTTCCTGGGCGGGGGGAGGAGGGGGGGCAGCGCTATGGGAGACGCTAGGGCTGCGATTGTGGTTGTTTAATTGAGCACTGTGTTTCCAGAAAGATCAGGTTGATGTCCGTGCTCCGAGGTCAGGTTTTGTAGCATGCGGCTTGGTCGATGATCTGAGGTGACGCTGATGTTGTCTTGAGTGCGTGGGGTTAATGGGGGTGTCCAGTACATGAACGCTAAAGCGCCTCCACCAGTTGTGGAGTTGTATTGAGAATAAAGAAAATTGTCGCAAAACTGTGAACGACGACACTGACTTATTTGGGGAACTTGTGGCTACGAAAGCAGGTTACACTCAAAGCACGATTGCGGCGAACACAGTCGGCGATCAGCTAAAATCTGACACCAGCGGGTCAAGCGCGTCGGCTTTTATACATGAGTCATCGAATGTTCCAGAGTATTCGCTTTTACTTTGCCAGGACAGTAACATCCCCAGAGTTGGGGATCTTTAAGAAACATGGCGACCAGGTTGCGCCTTTGCCGACCAGCCTGCAAAGGAATTAGCTCGTCATCGTGAAAAACCCTTTAGCCTGCTTTAAATATCCGGTAAATGTTTACATGGCTATCTGTGTGGATCACAAATCTGCACAAGGAACAATGCAACTGCCAGAAACAGTAAACACTTAAAGGTGATTTTAAACAATACAAAAATGTCATGAACCCCATGTATCTAAGTACTGTCGCAGAGCGCGTCACAAACACGCGTCACGCAATAACTGAGAGAAGGGAACGCTTATCACGAAAAGGCAAGAATATCAACACTATACATCTAGAATCGCTGTTCATCTAAACCACACTAAGCACGCAATGCAGGACGCTAGGCAGTCTTAACCAGTACTGTCCATACCTGCCGACAAGTGGTAAAGCCCTTAATAACGAATCTTGTTGTCATCGAACGGCAGCACTAAGAAATTCACTTTCTTTACATTGCTCATTGACCTGTTCTGCTCATCGTGCACATGGCACGGCGACCTCACGGCTATCAGGGTTGTCCCATCCATCTGCTTGTTTAGTCCATGAAATGTAATGCTGCTGTAAATATTTCAATAGTCGTGGCGAAAATACTAATGACATCTGCACATGCAATCAAATTCTCCAGTTCCCTCAAAAACGGGTTCTTGTGATCCCGTAGGCTATTTTCTTTAATGAAAAATGTTATATTAAGGCGTAAAGCTTCAGTCCCTCGTATCGCGGTGACCTTGAAAGAAACACGGCAGGCGCAAAGAGGGGTACAATACGCGAGCTGGACATTCTCCAGGCGAGGAGCGTGTGCAGACGGAACGAGCAGCACACACAAGGACTGCGCCTGTCCTTGTGTGCTCTCTTTCTGGGCTCGTTTGTTTTCGCAGTTATAAAACTGTTTGCCAATATCAAACAAGTCGCACAACAAGAAGTTCTACGAAATACAGGTGTTGCGTCGCTCGCGTCACGCGGTGGCCGTTGAGTCGTGTGCGAGGCATCAGAGCCAGCCATGAAGGGCGACCCCTCGGGCTCCAGCGGACTGCTGGGCAGGCCCGGAAAGCTCCCCACGGCCGAGCATGCTCGCGAGCGCGAAGCGAGGTGTGACGTACGAAGCGGCGGCAGCAAGGCCTTTGACCGCAAGTACTGCCTTCCCCTGCTAAGAGGATGCAACGTAATTGTGGTCGGCTCGTGTTACGTAACCCTTACTGGCGACATGCATGCTGCTCCTTTACGTAGTGCGTGGAGTTTTCGCATGTGTCGTTGAGGACGTCGACCTAAAAGCACCGCACGTGTACTTCACAGTGCGCCTTACCCGCCGTGGTTGCTCAGTGGCTATGGTGTTGGGCTGCTGAGGACGAGTTCGCGGGATCGAATCCCGGCCACGGCGGCCGCAATTCGATGGGGGCGTGATGCGAAAACACCCGTGTGCTTAGATTTAGGTGCACGTTAAAGAACCCCAGGTGGTCGAAATTTCCGGAGTTCTCCACTACGGCATGCCTCATAATCAGAAAATGGTTTCGGCACGTAAAACCCCATAATTTAATTTTAATTTTTTAACAATGCGGCTCCTTATACCTTGCGAGAAGTCTGGTCCCCGATTACATAATCTAATGCATTGAAAAGTTTGCAGCAGGCTTTCGCCTTCAAGTGTTACAGAAAGTGTAACATGCTGCCGATATTTTTTTTTATGAGAAGCAATATACAGCTACTCACATCGTGGTCAGGAGATGGTTGTCGGTCACTATGAAAAGTAGCACTTCAGCGTGCTAAGAGGCTGTAAAAAGTACTTAATATGGAACATATACTTCATGTGAAATCCAACAAGTCTCACATTTCAAGGAGCTCTCTTAATTTTCGAGGACGAATTAAAACAACTCTCATCGCAACGGAAGACGAGCTTCAGGTGAGGAGTGTACGGGCTAGGAGACAGATATGGGCACAAGGACATTGTGGCAAAGTGCACTTAGCGGCAATTTTAGGCCGCAGGGTCACTTAGCACGCATGTGCCCTCCTATCGTCAAGGTCGCGTCGACGTAACATTTTCGAAGGCAGCAGGTGGTGGGGCTGCGCATGCGCAAGAGGTGACACCTTTTAGGCGCGGTCCACGCTATGTGTAGAAGTAGTTCGTGCCACGGAGGAACAAACTAGGAACGAGGGCAAGGCGAAGATGCTGAAACCTAGTCGTAAAAATATCAAGCAGAAGTAAACCCTCGTAGTCTGATAGGAAAACAGTAGTGTACAGTATCATACATTTGGACTCGAAAATACATTGGCACCATCTATCACGCAAGATGTAGCGCACATCCAGAAGGCTGGTAGTACGAAATACTGAGTGGAAGCTCACCATTGCCTTTGCAAATAAGACTGTACAATCATTGCATTCTTCTCTCGCTAACATATGCGAGAGAAATTTGGAGGTTAACAAAGAAGCTCGACAACCTAGGACCGCACAAATGGCTATAGGAAGAATCATGTTAGGTGTAAAAGTGAAATCAGGAGAGTAGTGAGGATCAGAGAGCAAACGGGTATAGTCGATATTTTTAGTTGACATGAAGAGTAGAAAATGGAGCTGAGCAGGTCATGCATTGTGTAGGGCAGATAACTGGTGGACCAATATAGTTACATTGATATTGTTACATATAATATGTATTAAGGAAGCGAAGCACAGGTGAGGATAGCAGAAACTTAGGTGGGTGATGAAATTAGAAAATTGCATATGCAAAATGGAGTCAGCTAGCGTAAGACATCCCTTACAGAAGTTTCAACTAACTTCGAATAAATTTTTTTAGACAAATGTTACTAGAGTCTACCAACGGTTTAGTAAATGTTATCAAACCGTTTTTATACTTCCTACAAACTTAATACCAACATCCTGTCTACTGTAAGCCACCGATATTGAATAAAAATTTATTTACGAACTTTCTTTAAACGATGAATGAACATGTTTCAAACATTAAAAGCAGACTACCTGTCTTCATACATTTTAGAAACTTTATAGTAACATTCTACCAACTTTTCATTTCTCCACCTCGAAACTTCCTAGTAGCATTTTTCCAGCTTTCTGTTGCTCACCTAAGCAACATCCTTGCTTTTCTTTTACATTTCAGAAGCACCCTGGAGACATTTCCCGCTTTCTCCAGGATTTTTTGAAGTATTCTGGTACTGTCCTGATGTAACATTGCACATGAGTGGAATACAAATGCATCTGCTAGCAAAACACAATAATACTTTCAAACACTGATATTTATTTTGCAACCTTTTCATACATATCTTTCAAAGCCACAAGCAAGTAGCGACGATAACGCATTCTTCATGTCCCCCTCCCCGCGCGGTTGCTTACTGGCAATCAGGCACGTACCCAAGGAAGAGCCCGGGCCCCCCCCCCCCCCCGAACTTATGACTCATAACCCCCTCCCCCCGCTCCCCGCCCACGCCACCATTTCTCACACACATTCCTAAAGCACCGCGAGATCAATGTTGAGACTTGGCAGCTATTCGGCGGTCAACATTTTGCTGCCTTTTTCACTCCTTTTTGATGGCGGTAGTTATCCGCGTCTCCTGGGATGTGATGGTCAGTTTCCTCATCAATTCGGTGCCTGCGCGATAAACTCGAGATGCATTCAGTTGCTACCGTCTATTCAACGGTCACGCCCATCGTTGTTGCTTCGTTTAGACTGATCCAGGGACCAGGAAAGGGATTAAGTTCGGGATCAACGGGTCTGTATGTACGTGGAAACGGGTTGCGGCCAGAGAAAATGCCAATTGCGTTTAACTTTTCTATTTGTTTCATTATTTCCTCGAGTGACTGCTTGCCGCGACGCTGACAGATCCTCGGAACCATTCACTCGTGATATGGGTTAGATAAGGTGGAAAATAATATAATGCGAGATAGCATCCATCATCAATCCCTGCAATAACCTTGAAACTCATAGGCAATATGACTGTCACCTCTTAACCCTTCTGGCTTTTCCCTAATTGTACAGCTCTTAAATTTTCGTGCACGATAGCCAACTGGAAACAAGAGTCGCAAGGATTTGAGAAATTAAGCGATCTACTAAGGGAGAGAGCCAAGGCAACGCGCAAACAGGAAGGAAAAGCGAAAGTTAACAAATGTAACTGTTGTTTATGAAAATATTATTGGATGAAAATCTTTTTATTTAAAATGGAAGTAGAGAAAACGCCGCCGGAAGTGGAGGACAATTCCATGTGTTCTGAACGACGCTTCTACAGTTATCATTCGAGCCGCTTAACGTTGCCGCTTCTTTACTGTGCTTATGTAGATGTTTTTCTAACCTTCCGCGGTGGGCGCAGTACGTGTAGAGTCGCAGCTTCCTGCGCCATACGCAGTTGTACGGGACTGGCGGCCACGCATCGTTACGTAACTTCCCAAATAACAATACGAGTCGGTTGTGGCACTTAACTTGTTAGAGCAGTAAATGAGGGATCCAAAAGAACTGTGATTGTTCTTCAAATACATATTTCTGTATATTTCTTCCAGAAATAATTCAAGAAACGCTACTATAGCCGGATACAATTCAAAAGGAAGCCTTAGCTCGGGCCCAACTCTGAAGCGGCCAATTCAAGTACACGTAAAACGCACGAGCGTTTTTCTGATTTTACCCCTGGACTGATACTAACAAAATTTGTTGTATTTGAGTGATACAGTTAAATTCTAGTGACTGTTTGAAGCGAAATTTTGATTTAGTTCCTGAATTTTGTTAAAAAGATTTTCAAGTATTCGAGAGTATGAAAAAAATAAGTTTACAAATCCACAGCTCTGCATCAAGAAAAGATGTCGCTGTTCTGTAAACGGCATCCATTAGACCATTCAAAGTGGACAAATATGATATATCATTTTACATATTATGTGAATTTATTACGTTGTTTACAACGCTTCTGCAAAATGTGTTTTTTCCATATTACTAAATTTTTTGAGATTCATATCTAACATATCACTTTTGTCCGCTTTAAATGTACTATTACATGCAATTCACAGAATTGTGATATCATTTTTCGTTGCCGAAAACAGAGTTGTAAACTTGAAAGTCTCGTTTTCTGAAAAATTTTCGATTTTTGATAATTTTTAATAATAAATTGACAATATAATGCAAAAATTCGAAGCCAACAGTCACTAGAGTTTAAGTTTTTGTTTTATATGCAACAAACCTTGTCAAACTTGGTGCTGCAGTTGTTGCTGAGAATAACTAATTCTAATGTATTTAGATAGGAGCACCCGACCTAAAGCTTCGTCTTAAGTCTGCAATGAAGCCCCGCCCACGCCCTCATAGCCGCTAGCCACTGTTCCTCAGCGAGGCTGCAAATAATTCGTACTTCAAACCTCTTCTGTTACCCAAATAAAGCGGTAACTGCAAAAATAAAATTATTAGCACGTAATTTTGTACCTTTCCCCCCGCCTACTATAGTGGACTGGCGAATGCGTAATTCATTATTGAACTGAAATAACGTGCTTGCTTCGCTACAACTATTTGTTGTGAAGTTTCACTTCAGTTGGCAGTGAAATTTGATGAGTAAAATGGTTTCAGCAGCGAAATGAACTGCACAGCAGACTTTTGAAGACTGAAATGCTCAGACTCGACACATTTTCGTGCTTGCTTCACTACAACTATCTGTTGTGAAGTTTCAGTTCAGTTGGCAGTGAAATTTCATGAGTAGAATGGGTTCAGCAGCGAAATGAACTGCACAGCAGACTTTTGAAGAGTGAAATGCTCAGACTCGATACATTTTGTCCATGTCTGTTGCACACCTCATTGTTTCCGCCGATGAAAAGAGTTTTGAAGAACAGCAGGTATCAAGTACGACGTCATGTTGAGAAGGCCGCATGACGACGACTTTGTTTGCTCCTGTCATTGGATGGCGGAGTAACACAACTCCGCGCGGTCCGTGTGCCTTTGTTGCTAACTACTCTTTTTAAAGTTCTATTCTACTAAAGTAATCATTATTTTACACTTTCGCTTCTTTACTTGTTCTTCGCAGTGTTCTTCCTGCGCAAGTCCATTTGGCGTAGTGCATTGTTTGCCAAGTAAAGGAGAGGTGTATCGCACAGGCGTACCTGTAAAATACGCTGTATTTCATTTCTCTTTTGAGGGTTTACGCGTTTTTATGGCGAATGGTGGGCGTTATTCGCATTTGTACTAGTAAAGCTCCCCCCCTCATTTGCATAGAAAAGTTACCTTGGGTTGCCCTCCGCCCCCCCGAAAAAAAATCCTGGGTACGTGCCTGCTGGCAATGGTGTTAGGCTGCTAAGCACGAGGTCGCGGGATCGAATCCCGGCCACGGCGGCCGCATTTCGGTGGGGACGAAATGCAAAAAACCCCGTCTACTTATATTTAGGCTCACGCTAAAGAACTGCGGGTGGTCTAAATTTCCTGAGTACCCCACTACGGCGTGCCTCATTATCAGAAAGTGGTTTTGGCACGTAAAATGCTATAATTAATTTCTTCATATCCCCGTGGTGATAAGATGCCTTGCTGTGAGCCTAAAGGAGGAAAAATGCAAAAATTGTTAAAACAGTCTGATGCTTTGTGTCAATATATGTGGACGGGACACCATGTAGGAATCATGCACAAGAACTTTAAATGACCTACAATGAAAGCGAAGATTTTAATTGACTGCCTTGCCCTACATGCTTAGGAGGACATTTGCACATCTGAAGCCCAAGGCCTCTATTGCGGTGACGTCACTGTGCGCATTGGGACACCACCCAAAAAGCGAATGAAGTGGTAGTGCTGCACAGAATATGCCGCTGTTACATGTAGGAATCATACAGTTGTGTAAATCAGTTATAAATCAGTTGCAGCAAGGATATTCAAACTTCTTAGAACGGCTTGAGGCAGACATGCCTAACTGTCAATAAATGCGATGACATCACTTATGCAGTATACAACTTGACGGACTTAAAATGTCCTTCAAATAGTCCTTCTTACTATAATTTTCTTGTATTTATGAACAGTAAACTCACCAGTAGTAAACGTAGCTGCCTGGGCTACTCAGCTACATATAGAATGGACATAACCATAGTGTCTTACCAAAAGAATTCTACATTCTATTCAACAGATTACTGGTGAACAAGTATTTAGAAGAAATGCTCCATATTGAACAGAGTTATCAACAAATTTCCAAAAGAATAATTGCGAAATTCTATATCTTCTTGCTTGCAGACTGAAAAAATTAAATGCACAGACTGCGCCATGAAAGAAATCTACATGTACTTTTACAGAAAGGTTCCACAATTACTCGCCCTATACTCACAAGTATAATGTGCAAGTATAATGTGCATGTAAATTTGTATTTTGCTTGGCTAGCTTGAACTATGGCAGACAGGCAGCTGAAAAGCACTTTGCTTGAAGCAAATGGCAACTTGTGGAGTCGAATGCTTTGGCAGAGCACGAAGCAATGATGAAGTACAATACTGACTCGATGAACTCCAGTATAGTTGGCCAGCAAAGAACTCCAGTATAATTGGCCAGCAAACTCTCGATGATAGAACTTTTGTGCGAAATCATTGCGACACTTTTTGCCTAAACCATATATTTCGGTGGTAGAACACTTTTTTCTGGGCGTTCTAGAGTGCATTATTCACAGTACGGAACATCAATTCGCTAAGGGTGCAACAAATACTTACACTGTATTAAAAAGTGAATACTTCAAAAATTAAGTGCAGGCCAGCTTGAGCTTGAAGCAAGCTTCCTTGTGACATCTTGGTAAATCTGAGGGAAAGTAAAATGAATTATTCAAATGACAGATAAGTAATTGCAAATAACAAGCTGTATCCCACGCCAACTGCAAAAGGGCAAGGAAATGTAGAAATGTAGATTGGCAAAGAAATGTAGAAAAAATACGGAAATGTAACAGTGAATGCTTAGCATTTAGCTGTGCTGTCATGGTATGGCTTCCAACTACTGCGCTGGGCAGATAGTTATATGATTCAGCAGTTTCCTATAGTACGTTGCTAACTCAAATTTCTGTAATGTATAAAGTAGACCCGTTTGCATGCTGAGGAGAACCTGCACTTGGGACTCCTAGTGAGCTTCTAACATTAAAAGGTCAATGATTTGTTATAAGCTTGAGGAATTGAACTCTCATACTGTGACTAGGAATTCAGCAGCTACCTAATAAAATTACAAAATATACTGTTTTATGCAAATGTTTTAAGGGGGTGAGGTATGGTATGCAATACATTAGTGTGGCCGATTGGAGGAAACATATAAGCACAAACGCAATAGTACGACAATTTACCTACATAAGACTGCATAACGTAAAGAGAAAAATGATACACGTCTGGACACCTCATGCATCTCAACGAAGTTCTTAGAAAGGCAATTTGGCTAAATTAACATAGAGCCTGTATGGAGTGTATAATGCCTTATGTGGGATTAAGGACTATTCGGCACTTTTGCTAGTGCGCAGGGATGCGGAAGACAGTCATTTATGTGCAGTTATAAAAATCGAAGCAACCTTTAAAATATGTATATATACAGAGAGTTGATAGCTGTTTAAGGGCAGTCAGTGTGTCCACACACACACACAGCGCACTGGAATAAACAGGCTGAAACAGTCCCAGGTTGCGAGGCTCACAGTTCGGTCGTCACGGCACCTTGTGTTCACCCGTGCTGGAGCTGGCCGTGACGGCCACACGCTCAGGCCCCGTTCAGCACGGTTCTCGGGCTCGGCACGCTCACGAGCCGTAGCAGCACCAGCCAGGGGACGCCTTGTTCCACACGCACTCGATGTCCGGCTCGGACGCCGCTCGTGACCGACGTGCTACAGTCGCACATCCAGTACGGTGCCCAGCTCGTACGTCGCTCGCTATCCACGTGCTGCGGTCGCACGTGAGGACCTCGTCTAGCACAGCAACATCTGTGCCAGTCTGAAACGCTGCTCGGCACAGCTCAGGTGCGGCAGCTCAGGGACCGGTGGCCTTCGGGTCAGGCAGCGTCTCAAACACTGGCAGCAGAAGCCCTGGGACGTCCCCGCTCGGCTCCGCGGTCCTCCCCACCTTGCCACGGACGACTCGCCTGGCAGGCACCCTCGCCTCGTTCAGCCCAGGGACTCGGGACTGCTACCCGCCTGGTTCGAACACTGCGAGCGCGCCCTCGTGCCGTCGTGTTCGTGCACCCGTTTCTCCTCTTTGTTCTCCACGGAGCTAGGGTCGCCGCTCCGATCTTCTAGCGGCGCCTCGCGGCACTTGCATATGACACCCTATTATTGAAGCCCCCCAATTTTATGTAACTAAGAGGAGGCTACTTTGGTAAGCTGATTAAACTGAGGGCACTCCAGATAACCAGAAGATAAAATTCAAGTGATCTGCCACTAAAATCCTGAAAATGGTCCATGCAGTAAAATGATTGCATATTACACCAACGTATCCTACAATTGACAAAGTTTTGTACGAACCTTTGTGAACGCACGCAGACCAAGTGCTTTATCGTTGTGCTGCCCAGCCTCCAGCATTGCAGCAGGTTCCTACGGGTCGTAAAGATGCCTCCAGAATCCGCATAGCGTTCAGCAGTAAGAAATGCTTATTTATTCAACTGTGAAGTTTGAAATTTGTTATTTACCAGTGTCATGTGGAATGGGAACGCATGCCTCACATAGCCAACTGCATCAATCTGCGTCAGGTTGTACAAATGTCTTTTCGGTATATCTCAGGAGGTTAAAGTGCTATTTTGTAACAGGAGAAATTTTAGCAAGGAATGAAATCAGGAAAGAACGAAATCAGCAGCAACAACTGACTCCCAGGACACTCTCCGAAAAAACTCAAAAGTATAGTAAAACAGACCATTGGATTAACGAAAAATGCTGAGCACATGAAACGCATTGTAAAACCTCGGCAGCGATATTGCAGCGATGCTATGCTTTTTCGCTATACTTTAGTGGTCTGACCGACACCCCGGCCCATGCTACGTACTGGAACAGCCAGCCGTTAGCGGTGGGCGACAAGAGAAGTATAGAACCCAGCGGTCAGTATTGCTACAAAATTGCAATCCTTTCTTTATGATGCACTGCCAAAACCTATATAATTCAACTACCGCCTTATTGCAACAAGCACTCAGTACCATGAACGTGGTCTGTGAACCAAACAAATGCTGCAGTAACGCCACTGTGCGGTTGTTAGAAAAATATGCCTTAAATTAGAAAATAGCGTGTTTTTCCCAATAACAATCGGTAGGGACCATTTAACCAATTGGGTAGGTCGAAAAAGCGTGTGCTTTGTAAAAGTACGTACATTGTACATTGTGATAGGATGTTTAAGGAAATGTATATATTACAAAAACGAAGGCGATATTGTCTCCAAGATTCTCATCCGCTTCAGGCGCATGCAGCTTGCAAAAGCACGGCCTCCGAGATGATATTTTGTTTCTCAAAGGAAGGAGTAGCTGGGAGGAGGGCCAGCCATTAGGCCCCAATTGTTGTGCTTACATATCTGGGTAGGCTTCCTTATTTATAAAGCATATACAGGGACTTAAGCCGAACCATGAACGAACTTTATTTGGCGAACAGGAGCCAATCAGCGCGCCGTCCGTGCAGCTCCGTCTGCTTGCAATGGTGGACGGCCTGCGGACTTCTTTCACACCTATGGAGCACAAGTTCATGATCACCGCCCAGATACACGCTTCCTATGAGGCTAGGTGTCGTATTTCTGAGAATAAGTGCCTTCTTGAATTGGTGAAACCATATTTCCTCTTAGCGTCAGGAATAACGACGACCAAAGTTTGCGATGGCTGGCGTGTTTCAGCAGCTGGAGCTTCGGCCCAAGTGCAACAAGCGTACTATTTGCACGCATGCGTAAACAAACAGGTATGGTCGTGCTAGGTGCACAACTTTCAGTACTCAGTCAAGTGACAATTTTAAATCATTCATTTGGGCGCCCAAACAATTTACGGGATTCGTGCTGCCCTGCTTCCCTTTGACCGCCAATCTCAACAGGGCGATCACCCGCAGTTATGACAAGAGAGACACTTCTAACAGCGGCAGCAGCTACTGCATTCGTGAGACATACAAGTTCTGTGTATAATTTTTATAGAATAATAGAATAGAAAGGTAAGGTTTCTTAACAAGCCTATGTCAAAAAAGAAGAAAAAGGAAGAAAACGTCGCGAACAAAAGTAAACAGCCTTACAATACGTCAAGAAGTCCAATAGTTCCACTGTTTTAGATAGAGCAGAGGTAGCCTCTCCGTCTCATACGGAGAAATAAAGGAACTCCAAATGCATAATAGTATTTTTAGAGTAGAAGAAACATCCTAAATAGTCAATTTCGCCGGGCAGATAATATATTTTACATTTGCTTCTGCTGATTATATGTCCATACGCAGCCAAAAATTATTCAGTCTCCTATCATTGCTTTCTTTTAAACTGCAGGAAGGAATTATCACTATGCCATGTGGTATTCGTACTAATTATTGCATTAGCAATTTTTCATATCATGCATCTTTATCCCACTATTGAGTGAAAAAATGAATGAAGTGAATACAATTCTTGTAATTTTCTTTAAATAAAGTAAAAACAGCGTCCACCAGCTTTTTAAAAATTTTCTTGAAGCAAACTTCCTTCAAAGAAAAGTAAAAACAGAGCGTACCAACTTCTCCAAAACTTTCTTGTAAAAACTTTCTTCAAACAAAAGTACAAACAGAGCCGACGAACTTTTTCAAAACTTTATTTTAACAAAAGTGCTTCAAACAAAAGTAAAGACAAGCCTACCAAGTTTTTTAAAACTTTCTTTTAACAAACTTTCTTCAAACTAAAGTACATAGAAAGCCTACCAACTTTCTCATAACATGCGTCAATAGGAAGTACAACTACATAGGATGGTAATGAAGTTGATAGAAAGTTGAAAAGACGTCTAAAGAAAGTAAGGATACATTTTTGTATGGGATGGGTAATTGGAGTTCGCTGGGAGACGCCTCGAAGCTGCAGGGGGCATAAAGATCTGCCGATGCTGCTGGTGATGTATAACGTCATGATGATCGCACAAGCAAGTACTGGTAATGTATGGTCTCTCAGATTTGGTTTCCGTACATAGCGCCGTAAGCTCTCACAGTCACGTCCAGCTGATACAGCCGCTCTTGTTAATCCTAATCCTAAGGAAAACTGAGCATGGAACTGGAAATGCCCGCCCACTTGTTGCTAATACATTGCCGTAGAAGCATCGTGACTCAAATTTGAAGCAAATACAAGTATCTTTTGGCGATGGTAAAGCGGTACGGGATGAGGACTTTATAGATCCGAAGCTGGCGGTTGTCGGCTCGTAAAAGCATGCTAAATGTCACCACAGAAATAAGTCACTTGAATTATCCGGCCACCTTATTCTCCAGAACCCTCGCGCAGGTGGGTGCCCCGGAGACAGATGAGGTTGGCTTGAAGAGGCTGGCTGAGCGATGTCATACGCCCTCCAAGTTTTATTTCCTTCCTTTGTGGTATGTGCAGAATAGAAAACAGCGTATGCGCAGAGCGTCGCGCCCAAGCAGCTCGGCAAAACGGCGTTCAACAAACGCTAGTACGAGAGTCTCACCGTCGACCACACGCTTCGCACTTTGACGATAATTACCATCAGTGACTTTCGGCCTCACGTTTATAAATATCAGAACTACTATGCTAGCAGTCTTGCATGTAGCGCATAGCGGAATGTTCTGTTCGTAAAATATGAATTCACAACGATGCAGCTGCCGGTCTTCGTTTTAAGAAGTCCTGGTGGTGGTGGCAGCGGACGAACTTGCTCTAACAAAAGCTGTGATGACATCCGGTAGTCTGGCGACACATGTGGAGACCTACTGCACACATCGAAAGCCTGACCTTTTTATTCCAGGTGCTGCTGTGCATGCTGCACGTGCAGGAGTCGTACCCGACGTGCGTACGCGCGTTGGGCGTGAGCGCATTCCAGTGCGTCTGCTGGGCAGCCGCATCGTTGGAGCCGTTCGCCCGCGTCGCACTCGGCCGACAGCTGCCAGTGGCGTACGCGGTCGTGCTGGCAGCGTGGGCCGTGGTCGCTCCGTTCCTGCTGCCTGAGACGCTCAGCGCCAGCCTTGACGAACGAGAGCAGCGGCCGCCAGAGGGCGACGATGAGCCCTGCCAGCGGGACAACGTTGAGAGGTTCTGAGCACATTGGGTGCTCGTGCACAAACTTTTCGTGGCAACAAAATAAAATAGGAGCGCAGCTAGGGCTCGCACCGCGCGAAACGTCGGTGCCGCTGAACCACCGGCAGCCACGTCACAAGACAAGTGGTGCAGCCGTGCCCGAAGCGTTTCTCAGGTGCACGGTGGGATGTGTGGAAGCGCTGGCCTTCTTCAAGGACCTACGAGCGTGAGCAGCAGTCGGATGGATGGATGCTATGAGCGTCCGCTTTGGAACGGGGCGGTGGTTGCGCCACCAAGCTCTTGCTATTATACTTCCTATTGTCCTACCTAGGTTAAACAATGAAAAAAGAAAAAGAAAACAATATGAGCTACCACGCCCAAATTTTCTGATCCCCTATTGCGAACTGTGCTTTTGTACGTCTCCGTCTTTTGTCGTTTCCCTACTTTTCTTCCACCAATCCTCCAATCGCCTGTTACTAATGTTCATTACGGACATGCTTGCTTTACCACTGCTCCCGCTTAACCCAAGGGCTTCAAGGAGGCCAGTAGTGCCTAAATCAACCGCTGGGTACACGTCTTCACATTCCAATGAAACATGCTCCGTCGTTTTCCTAGCTTTACCGCAGCAAGCACATGCTTCTTCTTCCTTCTTATATCTTGCTTTATAGGTGTTTGTTCTAAGGCATCCCGATCTCGCTTCGAAAAGTAATGAGCTTCCCTTTGAGTTATCATAAATTGTTTCTTTCCTGATTTCGTTTTTTCCTCTTAAGTAGTTACTCATGGCAGGTTTCTTTTTCATTACCGCCACCCATGAGATTATTTCGGCCTCTCTGACTTTTCGCTTGACCTTCTTTGTTGCTTTGTTCCCACCATACAGGGCGCATACTTCCAAGTAAGCTTCCTAGTTCTTTTCCTCCACTGTGAATCGATGTTTTTCCTGTACAGATACCTGAACACTCTCCCAGCCCATTTACTTTCTTCCATATTTCTCAGCCGTTCATCATACTCAATTTTACTGCGAGCTTCCCTCACTTCAAAACTAGTCCAGCCCATATCACCCCGCACAGCTTTATTTGTAGTCTTCCCGTGAGCGCCCAATGCGAAGCGACCCACTGACCTTTGGTTCCCGTCGAGTCCTGATTGCACCCCTGATTTAATGCAAACAACTGCATTTCCAAAAGTAAGTCCTCGAACCATTACACCTTTCCACATACCTCGGTTATGGCTGCATTTATCTTCCCCTTTACTGTTATGGTTTTTCCTGTATTTCCACATATCTATTGCCTTCGTTTATCCATATACCAAGGTACTTATATTCTGTTACCCGAGGTATTTCTTAGCCCTGTATCTCCACTGTCTGTTCGTGTGAACAGACGGTGGAACAGACAGTGGCTCGCTTCACTGTCGCAGTGAAGCGCAGAACCAGTGCCACCTCATGGCTGGCATCGATCACGTCTGCGCACGCAGTGTCCGTTAAAGAGGTGCTAACAAGTTTGTTTAATCACAGCCACAATAGTCTGAATGCGCCGCGCGTCTCTCGTGAAGGCGCCTTCTGTTCGAGCAAGAGTCACACTGGGAATCTGCAGGAGTTTTCAACGCACAAGCGCTTGTACACAAGGTTTGCTGCGCTCTTGCTGATGCAACAGAAATTACATCATTGATTGGCATGCGTTGCGGCATTTTGCCCGCTTCAGGCACATCATAGTCCTTTTAATCTCGTTTGCCTGAGTCACGCTAAGTCAATGCGACTGTAGAGATTAGTTGCACCTTCTCTTTCCTCGACATAAAATGTTGAACGTTATCTAGGTGGTCTTCTTTTAGATTGACTATTGGTTATAAAGGAAGCAAGCCTAAGATCGCACGCGCGCTGCTTGCAGCTGTACGTTGCGTTATCTGTAACTACTACGTGAAAAATATAACGCAGTAGAATAAGCCGCGCGGTGACGGATGTCAACGCCGTTCCGTCCTACAGAATTCGCTACCTTTTGAACTAGAAGAAAGGAGGTTAACCGAGGGGTCCGATTTATATTAACCATATCATAAGGAGCCAACAAAGTCACCAAGGACAACATAGGGGAAATTACGTGTACTTACTAAATGAATTCAAGAAATGATAAAAAGATAATGGCGATGAAACTGATGAAAAAACTTGCCGCAGGTATGGAACGATCCCACGTCCTCGCATTACACATGTGATGCTCTAACCAGTAGAGCTACCGCGGCTCCGTTGCCCATCCACGTTCTTCCGTATTTATGTGTTGCTACTAGAACTAACCTTGGAAGTGTTAACCAGCGCCACCACTCGGAAACCGTGGTGGCGAATATGGAACATCCTTTCTATCGCAGCCATCACGGGTACGTTATCTTTTTGGGTGAAAGCAAGTGGTCAATAAACCCACACGTGCTACCTGAAGACATGAATGTTGCCGGATTCAAGACCTTCGTTATGCAATGAGCGAGAAGAAAGGAGGTTAACAGAGGGGCACAATTTTTATTAATCAGATCATAAGAAGCCAACAAATAAATACACCAAAGCCGAACTTAGGGGAAATTACTTGTACTTACTGTAGCGAAGAGAGACGCTAGTGGGTTCAGCGCTACTGGCTCTAAACGGTAGTGAGTCGAGCGCTCCTGCTCAGCAACGGCTCTCGTACTTGGAAGCTGTGACTGCCCTGCCCGTCGACGTTGCGCTGCTCCGAGCTCTGCCTAATAAACACCTTTAGAATTGGTGGAGTGTGCGGGGTACCCTCAGACGATCATCCTGGAACTCCGGTCTCGTACCCTACCATCTACCATGCCCCAAGACGCCTCCCAGCAAACGCCTCCTCCTGCATCCACTGCGTGTCCCGGCGTGCCTCGTCATCGCGACCCTCCTATCTACACTGGAGCGGATGACACTGACGTGGACGAATGGCTCACGGCGTACGACAGGGTAGGCGACCATAACAAGTGGGACAAACCGGCCAAACTGAGCCATGTTCTGTTCTACCTCGCTGGAGTTGCCAGCCTGTGGTATAACAACCATCAAGCAGAGTTCCAGACATGGTCGGAATTTAAAACTTCCCTCGCCGATGTATTTGGTCGCCCTACTGTTCGCAAGCTACGTGCCGAGCAACGTTTGCGAGAACGAGCTCAACAGCCAGGCGAAACGTTCACCAGCTATATCGAAGATGTCCTGGACCTATGCAGGAAAGTCGATTCGACCATGGCGGAGTCTGATCGAATCCGAAACATCCTGAAGGGCATAGAATACGACGGCTTTAACATGTTGCTGGCCAAAAGTCCACGCTCTGTGGCTGAAATTGTCACACTGTGTCAGAGCTATGAAAAACTCCGCAGGCAGCGGTCACTGACCCGTCGATCTCTACCGCGTGACGAACACCTCGCTGGTTAGGCTGCCATGTCCAACCAGGCAGCGTTGCTCGCAGAAATGAAGGCGTTCGTCCGCGAGGAAGTTGCCCGGCAACTCTCGTTGATGGATTTTGCACAGCCGCAGTCAGTACACGCGCCTACGCCAAGTTTTGCGCCTCCGCTTCGCCGTGTCATAGCGCAAGAACTGCACGAGGTCTTGCCTGAGCACCACCAGCGTGTTCCTGCGGCTGCGCCTCACAGCTACGCCGAAGTCATGGCCAGGCCCCAACAGATCCCGACAGCTGTGCCACTCAGCTACGCGGAAGTCGTCACCCAGCCTCAACAACTCCCTCAACGGGGACCTCTCGCGTACGCCGAAGTCCTCGCTAGGCCCCGACAACAGCCTGCTATGCAATCAATTCACCAGCCGCCACGTCCAACGCGTCCTTCCACATGGATGGGACCTGCCGCAACGACTCGGTGGCGTACAGCGGACAATCGACCGATATGTTTTGCGTGCGGCTACGCAGGCCACGTCGCACGCTACTGTAGTCGCGTGCAGTCGCCTAGCGCTACACCATATGGGCCAAGTTCTATGGTGGGTTCTCCGCGCCCTTATTACGACGACGAACCTCGGGCTGCGTCACCACCATTCCGCCGGTCCGCCAACATCCGCCGCTCAACTTCTCCACGCCGACGATCCCCATCACCGATGCGGCCTCGGCCCGAAGCTCCGGATGAGGAAAACTAATCGTCGCAGTCCATGAGGCAAGGACTGCGACCCCATCAAAACGCGGAAGTCCTCAACGTAGCCCGACCAATGTGATAGACGTGTTAGTTGACGGTGTGCGCACATATGCCCTCGTGGATACCGGAGCCGCTGTATCAGTTATGGACGCAAAGCTTTGTCGCTTCCTTCGAAAGGTTACGACGCCCATTGCTGGACTCGCCCTCCGAACAGCAGGCGCACAGCGTATTCACCCGATTGCGGCGTGCACCGCTCGTGTTCTCATCGAGGACGTTGGATACGCCGTCAAATTTATTGTGATTTCCTCGTGCTCCCACGAAGTTATTTTGGGGTGGGACTTTCTCGCCCTCCACGATGCCGTCATTCATTGCGCACGGGCCGAACTAGAACTGTCGCCGTTCTCAGATATGACGCTTGCCGATAATGCTTCTTTTGCGAACAAACTACTCGTCAGACACGACACAAACGTTCCTGCCAACTCGTCACTGATTGTATCAATGCAGTGCAGCAGCCTCTCTGACGCCATCGCACTACTTTCTCCGTCGGGCAACTTTTATACTCGAAAAGGTCTGCTGCTGCCTTTTGCGACTGTGAGCGTCAAACAGGGCTCCACAGCTATTTTTGTCTGTAACCCCTTCCCATACCCTGTGATGCTGCTTCAAGGCGAATGTCTTGGCCACGTGGAAGTGATCGACGCCGTACAAATTACGGATGTTCCCGAAGACACGTCCTGCGCCAGTTACAACACGCTCGGTTCTCTTTCTACGTCGGACCCTTTGCCCACAGGTGTGTTCGATTCATCTATTGCCGATGGCCTCACCCCACCTCAGCGTTCACAGCTTCTGCGCATCTTCGAAGAATTTCGTTCTTCTTTTGATGTCGGGCAACCTTCCCTTGGCCGGGCGTCTGCTGTCACGCACCATATTGACACTGGCTCCCACCCGCCATTGCGGCAACGACCATATCGCGTCTCTGCCACAGAACGTCGTGTGATTAATGAGCAAGTGGACGATATGCTTCACCGCGAAGTGATCCGACCCTCGAACAGTCCATGGGCATCTCCTGTCGTCCTTGTTACGAAAAAAGACGGCTCGGTACGGTTCTGTGTAGACTATCGGCGCCTGAACAAGATCACTCGCAAAGATGTCTACCCGCTGCCGCGAATCGATGACGCCATCGATAGCCTACACGGAGCAGAATTCTTTTCATCTCTAGATTTACGCTCCGGCTATTGGCAAGTACCCATGGCTGACTTCGATAGGCCGAAGACAGCCTTTGTCACACCCGACGGCTTATACGAATTTAACGTCATGCCGTTTGGACTTTGTAATGCGCCAGCAACCTTTGAACGCATGATGGACACAGTTCTCCGCGGTTTGAAGTGGCACACGTGGTTATGTTATCTCGACGACGTTGTTGTATTTGCCTCTGACTTTACCTCGCACCTTCAACGCCTACGGCGTGTTTTGACGTGCTTAGCAAACGCTGGCCTCCAACTGAACCTAAATAAGTGCCGACTTGCAGCGCAGCAGCTCACGATACTAGGTTACGTCGTCTCGAAGGATGGAATCCTCCCCGATCCAGACAAACTTCGTGCCGTAGCTGAATTTCCTAAACCGACGTCCGTCAAAGAACTGCGCAGTTTTGTAGGTTTGTGTTCCTACTTCAGGCGCTTTATTCGCAATTTCGCCGCCGTCTTATCGCCCCTGACGAAGCTCCTTGGCAGCAACGGACCTCTCCATTTATGGTCGTCCGAGTGCGACGAGGCGTTCACTAAGCTCCGTCGTTTGCTGACGTCTCCTCCCATTTTGCGCCACTACGACCCAACGGCTCCTATTGAGGTACACACAGATGCCAGCGGTGTTGGCCTCGGCGCTGTCCTAGCGCAGCGTAAAGAAGGGTTTCCTGAATATGTTGTGGCATATGCAAGCCGTATGCTTACTAAAGCCGAGACCAATTACACCGTCACGGAAAAAGAATGTCTGGCGATCATCTGGGCGCTTACCAAGTTCCGGCCCTATTTGTATGGTCTACAATTTGATGTCGTCACGGACCACCATGCACTATGCTGGCTGTCATCATTGAAGGATCCCTCAGGCCGTCTCGCCCGCTGGGCGCTTCGCTTACAGGATTACGATATCCCCGTACTGTACCGGAACGGACGCCAGCACGCTGATGCTGACGCCCTCTCACGTTCTCCCTTGCCAGTCGACAATCCCTGCTGCGCAATATCCCAGCTTGACGTTTCTTCCGTCGACATTGGGACCATCGCTTCTGAGCAGCGCAAGGATTCCTGGATTGCCTCCATCATAGACTGCCTTGCTGATCCGTCATCGCAGCCAACCACTCGTGCATTGCACCGTCAAGCTCGCCATTTCGCCATTCGAGACGACCTGCTTCACCGACGCAATTACACCTCTGACGGCCGCCAGTGGTTATTAGTTGTACCTCGAAGCCTGCGTTCTGACACCTGCGCATCGTTCCACTCTGATCCGCAGTGTGCTCACTCGGGACTTTTCAAAACCTACCAGCGCCTCCGACGACGCTACTACTGGCGGGGAATGTACAACTACATTCAAAAGTTCGTTCGCTCATGCCCCGACTGCCAGCGCCGAAAATCTTCACCCCACCACTCGCCAACTGGTCTGCAGCCTCTACCCTGCCCTATCCGGCCGTTCGGGCGCGTTGGCATCGATTTGTATGGGCCACTTCCCCTGACATCGTCTGGTAACCGCTGGGCCATTGCGGCAGTAGATCACCTTACACGATACGCCGAAACCGCCGCTCTCCCAGCAGCTACAGCGCGCGATGTTGCATCATTCCTGCTACGCCGATTCATCCTGCGGCATGGTCCACCTCAACAACTGCTCAGCGATCGCGGACGCGTCTTCCTGTCGGAAGTCGTTGAAGCGATTCTCAAAGAGTGCCACGTTGTTCATCGTACGACTACGGCGTACCACCCTCAAACGAATGGCCTCACAGAACGCTTCAACCGTACGCTCGGCGACATGATTTCAATGTACGTTGCCTCCGACCACACGAACTGGGAGGCCGTTCTGCCATTCGTCACCTACGCGTATAATACCGCTACGCAGAGCACCACTGCATTTTCACCCTATTTCTTGCTCTATGGTCGACACCCTTCGCACACCATTGACACTATTCTGCCGTACCGGCCGGATGCATCCGAGTCCGTGCCTATTTCTGCCACGGTCAGACATGCAGAAGAGTGCCGCGACCTCGCACGGGCCTTTACTTCCGCCGATCAAGAGCGCCAGAGGAGCACTCGCGGTGACGCCACTGCCACGGTCACCTTCGATCCAGGAGCGCTCGTGTGGCTCTCAGTTCCTCTAACTGCCCCTGGCCTTTCATCAAAACTGGTCCCTAAGTATGAAGGCCCTTATCGTGTTCTCGAACGTGCATCTCCTGTCAACTATGTCATCGAACCAGTTGAGCCATCTTCAGACATGCGCCGCCGTGGACGAGACATTGTCCATGTCGACCGTTTAAAGCCTTACTACGACCCGCTCATCGTGACGAGCTGTTAGGTCGCCGGACGGCTCCCTTCTCGCTCACGGGGGGTGATTGTAGCGAAGAGAGACGCTAGTGGGTTCAGCGCTACTGGCTCTAAACGGTAGTGGGTCGAGCGCTCCTGCTCAGCAACGGCTCTCGTGCTTGGAAGCTGTGACTGCCCTGCCCGTCGACGTTGCGCTGCTCCGAGCTCTGCCTAATAAACACCTTTAGATTACCAATTGATGAAATGAAAAATAATGGCAATGAAAGTGGATGAAAAAACAACTTGCCGCAGGTGTGGAACAATCCCACGTCTTCGCATTAGGTGTGCGACGCTCAACCAAATGATCTACCATGGCGCCGTTTCCCCGTCCAGTTCCTTGGGTATTTATGTGTTACTGCTGCGTGGGTGTAATGAGTGCAATGGGTGCATAATGATGGGCGTACCGTTAAGGGATAAGAAAAGAGCAGATTGAGGGAGGGAAGAAACGCGAGTTAATGAAATCTTAGTTGAGATCAAGAAGAAGAAATGCGGGCATGGGCAGGACATGTAATCAGCAGGGACGATAACCGATGGTCATTAAGGGTTGCGGACTGGATTCCAAGGGAAGGGAAGCATAGCAAGGGGGCGGCAGAAAGTTAGGTGGGCGGATGACATTAAGTTTGCAGGGACAACATGGCCACGATTAGTACATGACCGTGGTAGTTGGAGAAGTATGGCAGAGGCCTTTGCCCTGCAGTGGGCGTAACCAGGCTGATGATTATGACTGCAACTAACCTTGGGAGTGTCAGCCAGCGCCACCACTCACAAACCTTGGCGGCGAATGTGGAACATGCTTTCTACCGCAGGCGTCATGAGTACGTTATTTTTCGGGGTGAAGGCAACTGGTCAATAAACGCATACATGCTACCTGAAGACATAGTAGTAACACATAAATACCAAAGAAAGTAGACGGGTAAACGGCGCCGCGGCAGTTCTGTTAGCTTGAGTATCGCACGTGTGCGAAGACGTGGGATCGTGCCCCACCTGCGGCAACTGGTTTTAATGCGACAGCGTTAAGGAGCTTGTGTCGCGGAAAAGCCGGTGTCGGTGGTGTCGACGGCGTTGGCCGTGAGCGAAAAATCCCAGAAGGCAATTCATAAATAAAAACAACTTGCAAGATGAATGGGTTGGAATCGTACCAGGGTCTCCGGATGTGAGACGGAGACGCTACCACTCAGCCATGAGGTCGATGGTTCAAAACGCGACAAGAGTGCCTCTAGTGAATGCGGTGTTGCCTTAGAAACGTGACGCAGAAAGGTATGTTGTGGTGTATACTGGTAATTATGAGCATGTAAATTACAGAAGTCGCAGTTAAACGATTAGCGAAGTACGTTTCCGCTACATTTCTTCTGCGCTTGGCGCACACGCAGAGCCATCTTGCGGCAAACACAGAAGACCCCTCCTCGCAATGTACGATCCTGACCCGAGAGGTGGCGCGCCACTCACCCACTTCTCCCCTTCGTCTCGTTTGAGCGCATTGGGGCCATGCTGGCACCGGTGCGAGGATGCCGCAATACCCTTGCGTTTCGCGTTCCACTCTTGAAGGCGAAGCTTAAGCGTCCTGCAATTTTTTCATCGACTTTCGTTGCCAATACTTGATCATTTCATTAATTCAATTATTCAGTACGAGGAATGTCCCTTATGTTGTGCGTGGTGTTTTTGTTTTTTGAAGACTTATGATATTGACACGTGTACTTGTCTTTATCGGGCGACACATTTCACAGCCTAACAAATCTTATCGCACAGCGCAGGACGCGCCTGCATGTTTCGGAAGTTTCTGGAATGTTATCGATAGTTCCATCCGCTGTTTGTCGCCGAACCTTGCGTAATCTGATTGCATGTATGCCCAACGACAATGGTGTAGAGCTTTGTGGAAGTAACGCGGGTCCCAGCGATTACTCTCGAACGTTCGACGATTGATCTATAAAAGCCGACGCGCTTGACCCGCTGATCAGATTTTCGACAATCGCAGACTGTGTTCGCCGCTGTCGCCGTTCTTTGAGTGTAGCCTGTTTTTGAGGGCACAAGTTTGCCCAATAAAATCGTCGATCGTCGAACGTTCCATAGTTATCGCTGGGACCCGCGTTCCTTCTACACACTTCTACACCATTCACGTTGCGCATACATGCAATCAGATTACGCAAGGTTCGGCGACAGACAGCGGATGGAACTTTCGATAACATTCCAGAAACTTCTGAAACATGCAGGCTCATCCTACGCTGTCCGATAAGATTTCTTAGGCAGTGAAACGTGTCGCCCGATAAAGATAACTACACTTGTCACTACCCCCCTCCGAAGGGGTTATTGACACGTATACTTGGCTCGTGGGCTACTCCACGTCATCAGCAAATCTGGAGTACGAACTCACACGCAGAAGACAACCGCCATCGCCAAGTTCCCGCAGCCAAGCGAAAAGAAGGCAGTGCGCAGATTCTTTGGCATGTGTGCCTGCTATAGGCGCTTTGTCAAGGACTTTTCATGCATCGCGGAGCCGCTTAAACATCAAACCAAATGTGATGTCGAGTTGAAGTGGGAAACGCCGCAGGCCGACGCATTTCAAGAACTCAAACGACGCATGCAGTCGATGCCGGTACTTGCACAGTCCGACGAGGACGCAGATACCGAAATCCACACTGACGCCAGTAGCTTAGGCCTCGGTGCCGTCCTAGTCCAGAAGAAAGACGGACTTGAACGGGTGATATCTTACGCTAGCCGGTCGCTGTCATCAGCGGAAGGCAATTATTCTACGACTGAAAAGGAATGCTTCGACATCATATGGGCTACAGCAAAATTCCGCCCTTACCTCTATGGCAGGCCAATCCAAGTCGTCAGTGACCATCACGTGTTTTGTTTGCGAGCTAACGTAAAGGTACCTTTAAGACCTCTGGTGCGGTGGAGCCTCAGACTGCAAGAATATGACGTCCCCGTAATATACAAGTCCGAAAAAACACTCTAACGTCGACTGCTTATCACGCGCGCCCAGCTATCCCCCGCCTCAAGACGACGAGGACGACGACGCCTTCCTTGGAATAATAAGCGCAGAAGACTTCACTGAACAGCCACGAGCAGACCCGGAGCTAAAAGGCCTCGTCGATTATTTGGAAGGGCGCAGCGACGTTGTCCCTAGGGCATTTAAGCGAGGATTGTCTTCGTTCACGCTTCAAAACAGCCTAGTCGTGAAGAACTTCTCACCAGTCCGCGCCAACTACCTTCTTGCTGTACCGTCGGCGCTGCGTGCAGAAGTACTGCACGCCCTGCACGATGATCGAACCGCTGGGCACCTCGGATTCTCCCGGACGCTGTCGAAGATACCGGAAAGGTAATCCCGGCCGCGTCTGACCGCCGACGTCACCCGTTACGTCAAGACATGCCGAGACTGTCAGCGACGCAAAACACCACCGACAAGGCCAGGAGGATTACTACAACCGATCGAACCTCCTGGCCGACCATTACAGCAGATTGGGATGGATTTGTTGGGGCCGTTTCCGACGTCAACATCCGGGAATAAGTGGATCGTAGTGGCGACGGACCATCTCAACCGCTTCGCTCAAACTGAAGCTGTACCAAAAGGCAGCACAGCCGAAGTGGCGAAATTTTTCGTCGAGAACATCCTGCTGCGACATGGTGCCTCAGAAGTCCTCATCACCGACAGAGGAACGGCTTTTACAGCAGAGCTCACCCAAGCCATTCTCCAACACAGCCATACAAGCCACAGGAGGACAACTGCCTACCATCCGCAAATGAATGGTCTCACGGAGCGCCTGAACAAGACCCTCGCCGACATGCTAGCAATGTACGCCGACGTCGAGCACAAGACGTGGGACGTGGTGCTGCCGTATGTAACCTTCTCTTACAACACGCCGGTGCAGGAAGCAACACAGATCATGCCGTTCAAGTTGGTTTACGGCAGGAACCCGACGACGACGCTCGACGCCATGCTGCCGCACGTCACTGACTAGGAGAATCTTGACGTCGCTACGTATCTCCAGCGCGCCGAAGAAGCCCGACAGCTCGCCCGCCTACGGATCAAGAACCAGCAGCGTATACCGACAGCCGACACTACAACCGCCGACGACGCTTCGTCGTGTACCATCCCGGCGACCGTGTTTGAGTATTGATCCCGATACGCCGACGAGGACTGAGTGAGACACTATTGCGACGCTATTTCGGACCCTACAAGGTCATCCGACGCATTGGCGCGCTGGACTATGAGGTTGTGCCAGACGGCATTTCGCATTCACAGCGGCGCCGCGCACGATCTGAAGTGGTCCAGGTGGTGCGTCTTAATACCTTTTACGGACGCTGAGGACCTTTCCTTATTTTGTTGTTTTCTTTGCTACGAGCGCTTCTTTATTACTTTCGTCTGTTTCCAGTATCGGGTCGATGCTTTTTTAAGAGGGGGGTATTGACACGTGTACTTGTCTTTATCGGGCAACACGTTACACAGCCTAACAAATCTTATCGCACAGCGCAGGACGCGCCTGCGTGTTTCGGAAGTTTCTGGAATGTTATCGATAGTTCCATCCGCTGTCTGTCGCCGAACCTTGCGTAAACTGATTGCATGTATGCGCAACGCGAATGGTGTAGAACTTTGTGGAAGTAACGCGTGTCCCAGCCATTACTCTGGAACGTTCGACGATTGATCTATAAAAGCCGACGCGCTTGACCCGCTGATCAGATTTTCGACAATCGCCGTCTGTATTTGCCGCTGTCGCCGTTCTTTGAGTATAGCCTGTTTTTGAGGGCGCAAGTTCGCCCAATAAAACGTGTTTCATTTTTCTCAGTTTGGCTGCTTTCTTCGCAGTCACTACAACGTGACGATATGATTATTAAAAACCTGGCCCCTCGGAATTAACTCCCTTTCTTCTCGTTCATAACATAACGAGGGTGTGGAATTTAGCAGCAATAATGCCTTCAGGTAGCATGTGTGGGTTTATTGACCAGTTGCCTTCACCGAAGATCACGCACTCGTGACGCTTTGGATAGACGTTGCTGCAGGTAGCATGGGTCAGCACATACGCTACGCCCGCTAGCGTATCAACGCTCGGTTGCATCTATTTGGTTTTATAAATATGTTGGGAATTCCTAATGTATCCTACATGCGGGAGCTTCTCGTGATTAAACATTAGGCTTCAGTGACGTATGTGACAACTCTTCGCTGCTCCGTTAGGTGCAATAGCTGCATCGAGGGCAAATAATTTAACGAAATGTCCTAGGTTCCACCACGAAAGAAAGTGTGACTAAGAATGAGTAAGAACACAGAGCACTTACAACCAATCTATAGAATCTAAACTGTAACTTCCACAAGGCAACGGAATTAAATATAGTGGTTGTATCGTCAGTTGAAACATGTGACCGAGGAATGGCGCTGATGAAAGCAAGAGTAATATAATCATAATTACGAAGTTGGCAATATGACCTCGGCGTTGGTGGCTCGTCGGACTAGTCATGTTCTTCACTGCCTTGTTTCGGGTGTTTTTTTACCGCCATTTGAGGCAGTGCTCGGGTATACGATGGTCTAACATGGCTAAAAATGGTTTCCTATCTCGTCAGCTAACAGTAGAAGCCTGAACTCGCAATAAAACACATCAAAGGTGTCTTACATTTGTTATTATCAGTGCTGAACGACGCAGTACATGTAATGCCACAGGTGAACTCAGTGTTCTTAGTCACCGAGTTTTTTACACGGAGAAACACAGATAGCCGTCTATTTCACGAAATTTTAGAGCTGAAATGAAGTGACCAGTTCTCTTTACGTGCGGCGCGTCGTTTGAAGCAGTGAAAACGAAGCTTCGGACGGACGGAAAAAACTTTAATGAGAAAAGGACCTGCGAGGTAGCCAGCCCGGGCTTAGGCCACCTGGGCATTATGTGCGGTTAGGCATAGCCTTTCAACCGCTGCCTGCGCCCGCTAGTTAGCCGATATTTGGTCGTGTATTTCCGAGCTAGTCAGTGCGCTTAGCCATCGCTCCTCGAGAGGGTTCGGTTTTATGTTGTCCGCTACATATATTGATTTGATCTTTGTGCACTTCCATAAGATGTGTGCCATGTCTGCGTGTTCGTGCTTGCAGAGCTTGCTGCTCACGTCTGCGTATTGTGTTGAATTTACTCTGTTTGAATGTACTGGGTTTCGGAACGTCCTGGTTTGCAACCTTCGCCAATCTGTTTCTTGAGACCTGTCGAGTTGTTTGGGGGGTTGCGGGTATGCCGCTTTTTGTTTCGTATAGTGTGTCAGTATGTCGTGGTACGTGGCTAGTCTGTCCCTGTCGTCTTTTATTGCTAGTTCGTCGTCGTCGCCTCCCCCGTGTTCTCCATCGCCTCCGCCGCAGCCCTTCCTCCTTCCCCGGGGATTTCGGGGTGTTGGGCCGGCACTGTCCGAGCCGCGGTGGGTTAGTTGGCGCGCGGCTCCGTGGGCCTTCTCGTTGAGGTTGGGAGGGGCATTTGTGGTTACTTCTCCCATATGTGCCGAAGATCCATTTGAGCTATTTGGGTGTGATTTTGCCGTTCTTGAAGTCTTCTGCTCCGCGGCTGATGATTTTGGCCACCTCGGTGAAGACCCAGCCCTTTGTGAAGTTCCTAATAGCCGACTTGGAGTCACCGATTATAGTTCTGTCTTGTAGCTGACCGTTAATTACAGCCAATGCGGTTGCCGTTTCTTTTGCTGCCTCCAACGATCTGGCCCTTACGGAGACCGCAGTCACGGTCTTTTCTTTCGTACATACGCCCGCTATTGCGAAGAGGGAGTTAGCTACCTTTGTCAGCGCCGACACCACTAGTGTCGTCCCGGTTTCGGGGGTACCGGGCAGCGTCTACAAAGTGCACCCCTTCCCGCGCGCCGTGGCTTTTTAGAATTGTTTGTGTGCGGCATTTTCTTCTATTGACAGGCTATATTAGCATGCCACTAAAAAGACGTCAAGCTGAGATACACATGTCTCCAAGGACACCTTTGTTTGTCCTATTTTTGAGTATAAATGATAGCATATCATACTATACTCAAGTCCTCCATGACAAATGCGCACAGGGCCATCACATATACTAAAGTACGCGTGTGTCTAAACAATGTTAGCGATTGTGGCGAAATAAATTCAAAGTCTATGTACGTGTAAGTATTCGCGTGTTAAGGCTAAAGGCTTAGGGGGATTGTGTTGGTGGGGACATCGGCGAAACTGTGCCGTGACGCAAAATTCCCTCCCCCCCACCTCCCAAAAAGAGCAAAACAGGTGAAGAAATGCTCGCATGGATGTCACACTGCTCAGGTACATTCCTACAAACACGTCAATATGCTTCGGAAAGAATAATCGGTACATTTCGGTCTGGGTGGGAATCGAACCCGGGCCACCCGGGCCCCCCGGGCTGCGAGACGAGCACACTTCTTCGACGCTACGGCTGCTCCACGAATATGGCTCACTAAAGGTGCGCCTAGTGCGTGCCTGAATGCACACGTCACGTCACAGCCATCTTGCTGACTAGTGTGTGTGTCATTGGGCGGCGCACGTGATGGTGCAGAGAAGGTTGCGCCACGTTATAAGTGTTGAACATGGGCGCCTTGATGACGTTCCGAGGTCTGCAAATCGTATAATGCTTTGGAATTCTCACTCGCAAGCAGTCTTAAGTTTCTGCGGAATACGTTTAGCAATTGCTGTCACGCCAGGTATTCATGTGCAGAAAAGAGCGCTCTGCTCATCAAGTCACAGACGGAGCGGCGACAGCGGTGGTTGTCGGCGGCGAGCGATGGAAAATTGAAATTAGGAGTTTTTACGCGCCAAAACTACTATTTGATTATGAGGCACGCCGTAGTAGGGGACTCCGGAAACTTGTTATACGTAGAGTTCATTAACGTGCACCTAAATCTAAGTACACAGGGGTTGTCACATTTTGCCACAATCGAAACGCGGCCGCCGTGGCCGGGATTTGATCGCGCTACCTCGTGCTTAGTAGCTTAACACCATAGCCACTAAGCAAACCGCAGCGTGGGCGAGCGATGGAGGAGTGTGCACGCTCTTGCGTCTCGCGAGAACGTCCGCGCAGGTATGTCACAGCGGAAGAAGCGCGTGCCGCTGCGCCTTAGCGCTACACATGTGCTTCGCATTGCAGCTCGTATGTCTTTCAGGAAGTCTAGCCCCGATTCTACAGCTAGTTCAACAAAAGTGTAACAGCTGCCGAACTTTTATTATCTGCCCATGGCAGATCATTGGAGTCATACTCTAAAAGACATCTCATGCTAGCAACTCACAATTTCTGTCAAAACAGTGTGTGCCAAGAGCCTTAACAATATATCTTACAAAGAAGTCTAAACCACGATTGTATAGCTTCATGTATTACCAAATGTCCAGCTGGCTTTCATCTTCTCGTGCCACGAAAGTGTAACACCTGCCGAACTTTTATCATTTGCCCATGCAGGTCAGTCGAGTCATACTTTAAAAGACATCTGATGCTAGCAACTCACAATTTTTGTCAACAGAGTGTGCGCCAGGAGCCATCTGGGAACGCGCCACCGCAACGAAGCTTTTTGGTAATTTTGCAGGCAGCTACTTCTGCAAACTTAAAGGATAAAATAGCTGAAGCATTGCGGCTTCATGGGGCTACACAGCGGGTGAGCTTTGTCTTCGCGGGCATGCATCATTAGTGAATAAAGACTTTACGCATTGTCAAAACCTTCTCAGTAACAGCTGCGCATGGCGCCTTCTTGAGCCATTGGAGCCCAAGAGGCCGGCGAGCAGGAGGGCACCACTCAGCAACGATGCACCAAACAATGCTAGCGGCCCTGCTGCCTCTCTCACAACCCTGCGCGCCGCTGGTGGTGAGTCCTCTGGTATCTTGACGTCTAGCCGGCGAAGCAGTTCAAGCACCCACTCCTGGCAGTTGTTGTCGGTTAGGTGGTAGTGGCCGCTGTCGCACATCGATTTCAGTACCGCGGACACAGCGTCCGGGGTCACGCGATGCCTGCCGAGAGACACCTGCAAAGATGGTGTGCTAGGATTGTAAAACAAGAAGCTGTTAGCTTAGTATCGACATGCGGTAACATGCTTCCATAAATGATTGTGTAACATGCCATAGCAAGGTTGTATAAAATTTTTTTTTTAAGTGTCAGTGGCTATATATTGACGCTACTTACAAAGAGGAGTGTGCATCGTTTCTTTTGTTTTTATTTTCATGCTAGAGAAATCCCAAAACGTTCGTGCAATATAAATCAGGTTTTTGAACATGGAGGTCCACGATGGACGACCTGTCCTTCAAGAGTTACAGGGGACAAGCTTTCGTACACAACGTTACTGTTTTAAAATTGTTCTATTCCGAAATATTCTGCCATTACTGCTGGAACTTTGATTCCCTGCAGGGTCTGTGTGGGTGTAAAACTGTGGGCAGTTTGTCCTGGACAGCTACCTTGCTGATACGCTTCAGGTACGGATCATAGGTGATCTATTGCTCACTTTCGTTCAGGAGAACGGCGTCGCTCATCACTCCGTGCTGAGCTGTACAATGGCCATTGTTGAAATAAGGTGTCATCCTACAGTACTGGCTCGAACATTCCAAGTGTTGTGGAGATGTTGCGCAAGGCTCACCCTACGCGCGACGGTCAGGAAAGGGCACGACGCTCCTCCACTCCCCAACGCGCAAACGCGCTACGGAAGGGTTCGTCGACGCTCCGACACGGCGCAGAGAAAGCTCCAGAGTCAGACCGCCAAAAAAACGCGGGTTTATTCAACGAGAATGCAGCACAGTGCGACAGTCATGGCGCTTACCGGCAAAGCCTCACCGCAAAACCGATAGAATACGCGCGCCCACTGCACTAGAGCTAACCGGTAAGCGGTACACCTATCCCGACAACGAGGAGTCGCGGCAGCAAAGGTTCCATGCAGCGAACTCCTTGTGGGCCTGTGAGCATCTGACGCGGCAATGAAGCGCTCACTGGAAGAAAGCTCGTGTGGAGAGGGCGCCCGGGGGCCGCCACTCACGATGTGAATCATGGCGCGTCCCGGTGACACTTGCTCGCGTGGTGATTCGACCCCGGGAGGGAGAAGCACGGTTTTCGCGGGAAATTTGTTACGGCGCTCCCGCCGTGTCTGCCATGTTGCCGTTGCGGCGGCGGTTCCCACCGATCGACCTAAGCCCAACGCAAAACCTAGCGGAACGAGGCGCGGGCAGGCACTTCGATCCCCACATTCTCCGCTCCTAAAGACCGAGGCTAGCCTGCAAAGGAAGCTGACCGAGGCCAAGTGGAAAGGTTGACTCAGCCAAAGTGGGCTAAGCCAACACGGCAAAGTGCAAGAAGGTGTCGCCGTCATCGTCAGAACCAGGTCAGGGACAAGGTGCCACAGTAGTCGAAGAGGCGAAGGTGTCGCTTCTGTTGATACGAAGCTGCAGGGGGGGCAGCCTTGGTCACAAAAGTTCCACACCCCAGGAAGGGCCCACAGCAATGAGGAAGGATTGCCAGCCAAGGAAGGGCGGGGTGGAGCAGCACCGTGGGTCAGCCAGCAACGCTTCAGGTCTGCCAGGCAGGAGCTGCCTGGGACACGCGAGGCGTGGCTGCCATTTTGGCGCAGCGGCCACCATTAAAATCACTGGGCACCCCGAATTGCGTGTTGACAGGAACGGCATCCGGGATGACTGGCGGCCAGGCTATAGCAGCAGCAGCCGGAGAAACCGCCCTGAGCCAGGCGCTAGCGCTTAACTGGGAGCACCAGCCGGAGTGAGCGGCGGCCGAGGCAGCAGGAGGCAAGGCTGGCACAAGTTCGTGGCCCTCCAAGGTCCAAGCGAAAGGACCAGAGACAGCGGTCTCGTTGTCAGCAAGACTGGCGGCACAGAGCAACCAGCCGTAGCAAAAAGACTCGACGAAGCTGGGAAAAGACAGGAACGCCTACCGGCATAGTCGACTTGCCAGAAAGGTGCCCGGCCGGCTGATTGCCCAGGAAGGGGCGTTCGCCAGGCTGAGTCCTGGGCAACACATAAGAGTGAATACTAGGCCACAAGGGTCTGCCACCGCTTCGATGTTTGCCTTCGCACTGTAGCGGCATTTCTCTGTTCACCTGCCCAGTAGGGAACCAAGTCTGCTTAGGATATGGTGGGAGAAAAGCTGTCTAGGTGCCTTTCCTCAGGTTATACCGGTGGCATGGCTTGGCGCCAGCCATGTCACGGTTTGCCTGCGGTTCGTTTACCGCTTGCCCTTCTCCCCCCAGTCGCTGCTTCTGGCAACGAAAGGTATCAGGTCCGAGACTTGAACTGGACCACCGACTGGTCTCCCTTGGGAGCCAGTCAGCTTGTATGCGAGAGAGGAAATTTTGGGATTCACTCGGTACGGGCCCGACCAATTGGCCGACAGGGAGGCACAGATGCCTTTGGCAGCGTCACTCAAGACATGGGTGCGTCTGGGGACGAGAACGCCGACACCGCAGTGCACGTCCCTGTGAGCACGGTTGCATTGGGCTTTCTTGCAAGCACGCGCTTTATCCAGGTTCGAACGGGCCAGGCCAAGAGCCGCGTCTATCCGTGAGCGCAGTTCCGCCGCGTAGCCAGAAAAGCCAGCTTCCGCGACGCATGCCCTGCTGCCGGTCCGCAGAACGCGGTCCACAGGGTTTGGCAGCTCTCTCCCGAAGTTGAGGAAAGCGGGTGTGTACTCACTCGAACGATTCACCGTGGACCGCAAAGAGAAGCCTATCTGATTAAGACAGGCATCCCAATCCCTGTGTTGCTGGATGAAGATCGCGAGCCAAGGCTTGAGGATCCGGTTAATCCGCTCTGTCGGATTGGCCTGTGGATGATATGTGGTTGTGTTGCGGTGCTTAATGTCAAAGGCAGCACACGCATCCACGCACACCTTGGCCGTCAAGTAGGACGCATTGTTCGATATCCGCTTCGCCGAAAAGCCGAAGCGGTTAAGATTTCGGTCAACTTGTCTCAGAGTGCACGTGCCGTTAACTTCCGAAGAGAAAAAGTTGAACCCATTTCGTGAAGCGATCTGTGATAGCCACGAGAAAAACGTAGCCTCGTCGTCTTCTGGGAAAAGGTACCGTAATGTCACAGGCCACGACTTGCCAGGGCAGCGGCTGTCAGATTGGCTGCATGAGCCCGGGGGGTTTGCCTGCGGGAGGCTTCGCGGATTGGCACACGCGGCTCCAGCGGGCATAGTGAAGAGCATCACGCTTCATGCCTGGCCAGGTAGCAGAGCGGCACAACTTTTGGAAAGTCCTAAGGCCACTCGCATGTTCGGCCAACCGCAAGTCGTACAAATAGCTCAAAGTGGTTTTCCTTAGACTACGGCGTATCACCACCTAAGAGACTCCTGGGGAGCCTTCGCATATGGAACATAGGGCAGGAAAACTCCATCGGCGTCAAGCAGATACGTATTCAACTTGCTCGCAACAGTACCAGCTGCGTCGCACTCGGTGCCAGCAGTAATACCAGCTGTCCGTGTGCGCCTGACGGCTTTGCCGCCCAGCTCCTCTTTGAGCCCGCCAACGATTTGTCGACAAAATGGATCGCTCTGCTGTGCCTTAAGTAGTTCTTGCCTGCTGAAGACGATAGCCGAAGAAGTAACGGGGTCAACCAGGTAAACGTACTCTCCCGATGCTGGCGATTTGGGGATCGCTTTGCCATCGGGAGTCGCGCCGTTCGAGCCATTGCAGACACAGGCTCCGTTCTCTACTTGGTGCAAATGCTCATGAGAGTGACGGACCAAAGGGTCAGACGCCGAAACGGAGGTGCGGGACAGAACGTCAGCCACCACATTCGAACTACCTTTTCGGTAGCGCACAACAAAGTTGCACCACCGCAGTGTCAATGCCCAGCGCGCGAGGCGACCTGAGGGCGCGCGCAAGCGCTCAAGCGAGGTGAGTGCCATGTGGTCCATCTCCACCACAAACGGCATTCCGTCTACGTAGCAGTCGAACTTCCAGAGAGCAAAAAATTACAGCCAGACACTTCCTTTCGGTCACGCTGTAGTTGCGCTCGGCGGCTCAAGCGCTCAAGCCCTCAAGCGAGGTGAGTGCCATGTGGTCCATCTCCACCACAAACGGCATTCCGTCTACGTAGCAGTCGAACTTCCAGAGAGCAAAAAATTATAGCCAGACACTTCCTTTCGGTCACGCTGTAGTTGCGCTCGGCGGCTCAAGCGCTCAAGCGCTCAAGCGAGGTGAGTGCCATGTGGTCCATCTCCACCACAAACGGCATTCCGTCTACGTAGCAGTCGAACTTCCAGAGAGCAAAAAATTACAGCCAGACACTTCCTTTCGGTCACGCTGTAGTTGCGCTCGGCGGCTCAAGCGCTCAAGCGCTCAAGCGAGGTGAGTGCCATGTGGTCCATCTCCACCACAAACGGCATTCCGTCTACGTAGCAGTCGAACTTCCAGAGAGCAAAAAATTATAGCCAGACACTTCCTTTCGGTCACGCTGTAGTTGCGCTCGGCAGAAAACGACCCGTGTCGATTGTGAAGCCCTATAGGGAAATACAAGTCTCAGCTATTTGGGCTTTCTTCTGGTTTAGATTCAACCAGGCGGCACGCACACTTTAGAGGACGTACTCCAGATGGCCGAGTGCTCCTCAAACGTCCAAGAGAAGATGACGATGTCATCCAGGTATGTCAGCGCATAGCGCCACCTCATCATCATCAGCCTGGTTACACCCACTGCAGGGCAAAGGCCTCGCCCATACTTCTCCAAGTACCCCGGTCATGTACTAATTGTGGCCATGTTGTCCCTGCAAACTTCTTAATCTCATCCACCCACCTAACTTTCTACCGCCTCCTCCTACGCTTTCCTTCCCTTGGAATCCAGTCCGTAACCCTTAATGACCATCGCTTATCTTCCCTCCTCATTACATTACTTGTCGTTTCCTTTCCTACCATTCGCGGAAGGGAAACCGTCATCGTCTACCTCTAGCGGAAGAACATTCTTGAAGCCATCTAGCACGGCCCCTCACCTTACCCGGAGCATAAAAGCCGGCGACGATCCAGCACATCCCAAAGGGCACGGCAGCAGGGCTTGCACGCAGATGGCTCACCCGCTTGTCTTCTTTATGCAGGTAAGAAGGCGTTTTGCAAAGTGTTTTCGCTCTAGTGAGCGCTGTCTCGTCGTGCTTCCGTGCCCTACGGTGCTTCTAGATTCTCTGTATGACATGGTGTACCTAGCAAAGTTGTTATTGCTTGCCGGAGACGTCAAGACAAATCCCGGGCTTGACCTTTCGGGCCTTGCCGAACAGTTAACTCAAATCGCCGCTGATATAAAGACAATAAAGGAAGAACGACTGACATCGCTAGATAAAAAACTAGAACGTCTATCACACCTTGACGACAATGTTTCAGCTTGCACTAAACAAATCGCTGGCCTTCAAAAAACTGTATCGTCCTTGGAATTAAGGCTAGACGATCTAGAGAATCGATCCAGAAGGTCGAACCTTATTGTGTATGGTATGCAGGAAGATACAGAAAAAAATACCGAATCTCTGGAACGCGCAGTGAATGAAAAGGTCATTAGGCATACTTTGAAGTTAGAAGCAGTGGCAATAGAACGCATCCACAGACTAGGCAAACCAATGGCAAACAAAACAAGACCAATTATCTTTAAGCTCCTAGACTTCCGAGACAAAACAAAAATTTTGCGTAACTGTCAAAAACTCAAGGATACTGTTTACGCCATCAGCGAAGACTTTTCACCGCGAGTTCGAGATATTAGGAAGAAGCTATGGCAATATGGAAAAGCAAGGAAGGAATCCGGTGATAAAGTGGCCCTCGTCTACCACAAACTAAAGATTAATAGTTGCCTTTATTCTTGGGACGAGGAAAATAATGAGGTGACCCCCATTACGTCCACTTCAAGCGATACAAAAAACCAGGAAGTCGGTACGCGAACCTTGCGTCCCCACCGTCCGCAACATCCAAAATAACGTTCGGTAATATTAACGCTCGAAGTGTTAGTAGTAAGCTCGGACCCCTCGAATCAATGTTAATAGCTTTCGAACCGGAATTTATAGGCATAACAGAGACTTGGCTAACCAAAGACGTCAAAGGCTTCGAAATTACTCCCCCCAAACTACGTCATTATTATCAAAGATCAGCCAACACGAGGCGGTGGCGTTGCTATTTTTGATCAAAAGGGAAATTCCGTACGTTAAGTTGACTGACGTTGAGGAGGTTCAACCTGTATTTTGCAAACTTTCCTTTGCAAATACCAGCTTCATGGTTGGATGCACTTACCGTAGTCCTACTGATTTGAATGTATTGCAATCATTGCACGTGTATATGCAGCAGCATGTGAAGGGGACCAAGCTCATATTACTAGTCGACTTTAAGCTCCCTGACATCAACTGGCACACACTGCATCACCGTTCACCTTGCGCAGATATTCTTTTCGACATTATGCTCTCCTTTAACCTAACCCAGATAATAACTGAACCCACGCGTGTACAAGGATCCTGTTCTAACATTTTAGACCTAGTATTTTTAAGCAATTATTTCCCCACCCATAACGCAAAATTCGAAGCCTCAACCGGCTTGTCAGATCACAAACTAGTATTGTGTGAGGTGCCGTATCAAGATTCGCTACCCTCTTCACAACCAACAAAAACGTATAAAGACTACAGCAGAGCTGATGATACAAGCATCATTGATACACTGTCATTTCAGCTATCGTCATTCAATCAACTCGCACACGATGGAAACACAGACATAGAAATTTTATTGCACGAATTTAAGTTCGTTGTGTCATATTGCATCAGTAACTACGTCCCCTTGAAAACTAAGAAAACTCATAAGCATGACCCCTGGATAACTCGGACCGTTATTCATGCAAAAAGGAAAGTTCGCCGAATCAGAAGAAAAAAAAAATCCCATCCCTCACAACGAACTGCCCAACAATTAATTACGCCGTGGACGATTTGAAAACAAAAGGCTAAATCACCCTATTTTACAAACACACTTCGTAACTTTATAAAGAATGCTCCCGAAAAATTCTGGCGTTATTGAAACCCTAAAAAACGAGATGCAAGAACGACATCTCCTGCGGGTAACAAAAACGCTGCGACTTTTTTGAATATTTATTTCTGCTCTATTTTTACATCTGATAACGGAGAACTACCAGGAATAACCTGCGGCACTGGTGTGAAGATGGAACCATTAACTATAACAGAAACAGGAGTACTAAATCTTTTACTAAAACTCGACACAAAAAAAGGATCATAGCCAGATAACATCCCTAACATACTCCTTCATCGATATGCCAAGTGGATGGCAAAATTCCTAATCCTGCTTTTTAACAAATCATTATCCACCTGCACCCTTCTACGAAATGGAAAACTGCCAAAATAACACCAATACACAAATCAGGAAATAAATCTGATCCTTCAAACTACAGACCCATATCATTAACCAGTACAGTATGCAAGTTATTAGAACATATTATTTTAAAACACGTAAATGCTTATCTAGAAGTAACTGATATCCTAATCCCTTGTCAGCACGGCTTTCGTAAAGGCCTTTCTATTACTACGCAATTAATTGAATTAACACATGACATATCCAAGAGCATTGATAACCGGAAACAAATAGACCTCATATTTTTAGACTTTTCGAAGGCATTTGACCGCGTGTCACACACTAAACATCTTGCAAAACTAGAACTAACTTTGGGAAGCGGCCCTATCCTTGATTGGATTAAAAACTATATTAGTAATCGCACACAATTCGTTGAAATTAACAATGACAGGTCCGCGGCAACTAACGTTACATCAGGAGTACCCCAAGGAAGTGTCTTAGCCCTAGTATTATTCTTAATCTTTATTAATGACTTACCAGAATATGCTTCACAGAATATCAAACTTTTTGCAGATGACTGCGCTCTTTTCCAGGAAATTAACTGCCTTGATGACCATAGAACTTTAAATAACGCCATAACAGCAGTGTCCCAGTGGTGTAAGGACTGGCAAATGGATATCAATCTAAAAAAGTCCGTTCTATTTTCTATAACCAGAAAAAAACATACATCAGCCTTCCAGTACACCCTTAACAATATTCCTCTTGCATCTGTTCATGAGCATAAGTACCTTGGTGTGACACTAACATCTGACTTCAGGTGGGATTCTCACGTTAACAATATCACATCAACCGCAATAAGACAGCTATTCTTCATTAACAGACGCCTTAAACTGGCACCATCTGAAACAAAGTTACTCGCATATTGACACTTATTAGACCGGTTCTAAAATTATAAAACACTTATAAGACCGGTTCTAGAGTACTCCAACGCCGTTTGCTTCCCGTTTACTAACAAGCTGATTAAAAAACTTGACGGGGTACAGCGAGAAGCGCTGAGATATATATATATATATATATAATAAACACTCCATCAGAGACTCACCAACAGCATTAATGAAACGGGCAGAACTTCTAACCATGCATAACAGAGCCAAGCTTGCTAGACTAAAAATCATATATCAGGTAATACACAGTCAACTTAAACTGCCTATTATGAAATACATATCAACATCCTCGAATAGATTAACTCGTCATAAACAAACACACACATTAAACGAATTTTCATTCCGCACTGATATTTTCAAATACTCATTTTTTCCAAGGGCGACACGCGAATGGAATAATCTTAACACAAGTATCACTGACAGCTCGTCCTTAGATACGTTTGGTACCCTGATTGCGGATCAACTATACGCATTGCAGCAATAATTCTTCACATTATTTACGTAGTTTCTTGCTGCCTTGTTATTTTAACGGTGTTTGTGCTTGACTATAATTACGGCAATGGTGCAATACATTTCTTTTCTTGTTGGCATTATTGTATCCTTGATTGTTGCGTGACTGTTATTACCTCAATACTGACCCTGTAACTGGTTTCTGTAACTGCAATTATCGTTGTCATAACCTCTTCGTTCTATTTATTCTCTTGTATAATCACGTAATCAAATTGTTATATGCCCAAGTTTTTTATTGTGTAAGATTTAGGAAGTAACACCTCATACCATGTTCCTATGTATGACATACAGCCCTTCCTGTTACAATCCCTGATGGGATTCACAGTACCAATAAATGAATGAAATGAAATGAATGTCCTGCCCATGTCCATTTCTTTTTCTTGATTTCAACTAAGATGTCATTAACTAGCTCGTTGCGTCGTCCTCAATTTCAGTAGGACCCTTTTCGTAAGCCTCCAGGTTTCTGCCCCGTACGTGAGTACTGGTAAGCCACACCTGTTATACACTTTTCTCTTGAGGGATAATGGCAACCTACTGTTCATGATCTCAGAATGCGTGCCAAACGCAACCCAGCCCATTCTTATTCTTAGCGCCACTTTGTATCCCCCAAAATGCGGTAAATCAAACTCTGGGACTTAGCTACAGCTCCAGAGCAGCCAAATGACATAAGGTTTAAACTGGTGAAGGCCTCAGTGAGAGGTGAACGCCGTTTCCTTCGCATCAGCCGGCTCTATCTGAACCTGCAAGTAGCTGCGGCCAGGGTGGTGAAGTAGCAAGCATCGCCTAGATTAGCCACGATTAAGTCCACGTTAGGCACAGGGTAATCATCCTTTCTCGTGAGCTCGTTCAGCCAGCGGTAGTCCACGCAGAGCCGATAAGAGCCGCCTCTATTGGGGACCATTACCACCGGTAAATTCCAGAAAATGTTTGAGCGTTGGACAGTGGCGTAGCAACAAGGGGGGCCGGGGGGCCGTGGGCCCCGGGTGCAAGGGGCCAGTGAGGGGGGGGGGGTGTCAGATACGTCTGAAGACACCCCTCTTTCCGCCGGCTACTTCCGGGGAGGGGGGTGACAGAAGACCTATGGGCCCCGGGTGCCAGACGACCTAGCTACGCCACTGGCGTTGGACAATGCCGGTCCCAATAAGTTCATCCGATGCCTGGTCGATTGCCTCCCTCTTGGCCACACTAACGCGACGAGGATTGCATTTCTACGGCTGTGTGTCGTCTGTGTTGATCCGATGTCGCGCAAAAGAGGTGCAAGCCGGTCGTTCAGTGTACATCGCGTTGAAACGAGTCCGCAGCGACAACAGGAGTGCCTTCTCATACACCGACAAGCTCTCAGACAAAGGCGGCAGTGAGCAGGCCGAGCTGCTGCTTAACGCTGCTTAACGGGGTGGTCGCTGGGGTAGCCAACACCTTGACCGCCGTAGCAGCGCAATGCGCGTGAGAAAGTGGTTCGCACCGGCTGTTTTCCGCTGTGCCGGCCAACGGGCCCGTATTGGCGGCCGAGTGAGGAACGCGAGCCAAGGAGGCAGCGCTAAGTACCCTCTCCTCCTGCTCTCGCGTGGCATCCGGCTTCTGGGGGGCCGCCGGATGCCACGGGTTGCAGGGGGTCAGGAAGGCCTGCCCTGTAGCCTCCGCTTGCGATGTCAATCACGATACTCGTGCGTGCGGGGAAGTCGCGTTCGAGTACCGAGGGCATGGAAAGACCCGGGAGATGCACAAAGCGCTGAAGGCACACGAGATTCTCTCAGCGCACAACTAACGGCAGCGAACCGCGCGAGATAGCCATGCCACTGGCGAGGTGGAAGACGGTGTCGCTGGCTAATGCGGACAGAACTCCGGCACGAAGGAGCCATGACCTCTTCGCCGAACAGTGAGACCGAAGCCCCGCTATCCAGCAGCGCCACAAACTATCGACCAGCGATCGTAAGGGCGATAAAAGACGCCGGCGTGGAGGAAGAGTGAGTTCCAGTGCGACACGCCATTGTAGCCAGAGCTTGCGTTTGACTACCATGCGCTCCTGCTGTCGCCACCGGCGAGGGGAACTCACCGGCGGCCCACGTCGTTTCCCGACGTGCGAGGAGGCTCTTGCGTTGGGCGGTGCTCTTTGCATGTTCGGGCAATATGGTCGAATTCATGACAACAATAGCAGACAACGCCTCGGTCCCAGTGAGGGGACCTGGGCGCGTCTGGTGCGCTAGCTAGCTTCCGAGGCACCGCGATCGTATTTCCCCTCGTGCACAAGGGCACGGCGTTCGCATTCTCGTTGGCCGTGCGGGGAAGAACAGCGCGCGCGAGCGTGCGAGTACGGGTCTAGAGTACGGTAAGAAAGGTAACGTGCATCTCGGTGTTCTCTCACGGCTGTGGCTGCCTCGTATTTAGGGAAGTTACAGGGTGACGTGTCACCACCAGCCCACGCACAACGATGTTCGAGAGAGGCAGACGGCGGTGGCGGCGGGCGGTAGGCTCTCGCTGCCAGTATGTCGCCCTGAATCCGCTTTGCATCGGTGGCCGATTGTTTCGGTCACGTTAACAGGCGGTCTGAAGGTAAGCGGCGAAGGTTGGAGGGGCATGACTAATGGCCCGCTCCACCTTCTCGGCTTCAGGTACCAAAGGGTCAGCAAGAACATAGAGCTCCTGCATAGCCCTGACGTTCTCGAGCAGAGATTCGTCGGGGTGCTGGGTGCGAAGCTCTAGCCCGCGACGCATGCTGCGCTCATAGTCAGCAGGGAGGAATTCGCTGATGAAAGGTGTTCTAAACTCCTCCATCGAACGAGCTTCGCGTCCGACAAGTCGGTACCACCGTACTGCTTGTGCTGTTGGCGCGACGGGCAATACAGTGCCTAGCACCAAGCTGTCGTCCAGCCGCATTTCCTATTGATAGCGGTGCAGTGCCTCGAGGTAGTCTGTAGCACCAATGCAGTCCGAATAACTGCCGCAGTCCGGGAGAGGTACCCGTAGGCCGCTTGGCATGCCTGGCTGATGGGACTGTACTTTAGACCACTAGGCTACGAGCGCGCCGCTTCCATCAGGACTTAGAGAAGCTCTGCGGCTGCGGTGTGCAGCGGCGTTTGCTCCGGACTAGGTGCGCGAGTCTGAGAAGGGCCACCCAGCGCCTGTTCTCCCCAATGCACGCCAGACCCTGAGGGGCCAGAAAACAGCATAGAGGAGAGCTGAATTGGCACTCCGGCAGGTGCATAAGGCCTCACACCACGGGCGAACGGATCGACGGCGGAGCAGGGTGGCTCACGCGCGTCGAAAAGATCGCTCAGCTGCGCACGAGGCAAGCGGTAGTCGGAAAGTGCGGCGACGTTGTCGGCTGAGCCGGGTGGCTCGCGGTCGACATTGCCTACCAAGCTGCGCTCGAGAGAAGGAGAGGCTAGCGAGCGGGTTTGCACCACCAGCGAGGCAGGGAGGCTCCACTGCGGCGCACCAGACATCCAGGTGCGTACGGGACAAAGCGTAGCCAGCGAGCGAGCTCGCGCGTACGGCAGAACGGGGAGTTCGCTACGCGGCGAATTCATCTGAGAAAGGTGCTCGTGACGAAGGGAGGCCGGCGAGCAAGTTTGTGCCAGCACCTAAGCGGAGTGGCTCCGATACGGCACATGGGGTACACTCGGCAGGACAATCAGGGCGCGTCCAGGTGACACTTGCTAGTGCGGTGATTCGACCCCGGGAGGGAGAAGCGGGGTTTGCGCGGGGAACTTGGGGAAATTAGCTCCGGCGCGCTCGCCGTGGCCGCAATGTTACAGTTACGGCGGTGGTTCCCGGATATCGAGCTAAGCACAGCGCACGAGATAGGGGAACGAGGCACATGTAGGCACCTTGATCCCCACAGTGTATATTTATGTGATCGTCTGCAGATCAGTTTCAGATGTTAAATTTATTGACATATGAACTTGAACTTCAGTTGGGTGGGAACCATTTCTCAAAATTTGCAGACGAAAATGACCCTGAGTACTACAGTGAAGTCCGCATCTGTGTTTTTCCCAAAGGTTAGATGGCAGCGTTGCTATAAATTGTCCGATCGTTAGTGTCACGAAAACGCAATAAATTGTCTATAATACCACAGATTTAAAATCCTCCTTACCCACCCAACCCTCCGAAACTACAAAAGAAATGCAATATGCAAAAAGCAAATAAAACAATTTACCTGCGCAATCTTTTCTCAGCAGTTTAGCAACATATGAACAAAAGTCGTGCACTTTCGACCGCAAGGCGCAGCACTGATTGCGATAGCAAACTAGTGCACGGCTATACGAAGCAAGGACAGTAGTTCCACCGGTTGTATAAACTTGGAAACATTCACTTATTAACTGAACGAACAAGCATGATGTCAGCAGGCACTAGCAATCATGAACACATGACAGTCGATAAACGCGTATACTCGCTTTCAAAATGCTGGTCTGAGGAAGCGTGGCAGCAGCAGCGAGCGAAGTGACCTTCGTGCGGTCCATCGCTTCAACGCAGCAGCGGCGAGAACACAGCGCACATAAAGGTATGAGCCGTCTGCAGCTTACTTTTAGGATAAGGCGAACAAAGTACGCACTTGTAGGAGGAGTCGAAGCCGCCGCCCCCACATCCGTCCCGCGCTGACTCCCCGCTTGCCTTCCCATGTGGCGCGTGAGATTGATCCACGATGGTCAGTTCCCCTCGCACCCGGTCGCGAAATGCGCAGTTCCTGCCAGGGCAGAACGCCGCCCCCCTCCGCCGCCCCTTCCGGCCCCCTATAGGCTGTTTCAATGGCGTGATATTCAGTCAGCGACACAGCGAATTCTGTCGCTCAGCGACCGCCGCGACGTTGTGGGTTCTCCGTGACTTGATTCAAACTAGAGTTACTGTATATGCTACCAAAGGTAGCAGATTTGCGCGTAGGTCCGCCATCTTGCTTGGGAAGCAACCAAATCTATGCGGCAAAGCCGCACTCTGTTGTTGCAGGCGACATGCCTACCGTATCGTCGATCGACCGTGGACGCTTTTGCATAGCTTGTGGACTGCTTTCCCGCCTAATCACAAACAAAGTGAATCAAAACAGCTGACTGAATAAGATCGTCAAGAAAAAGGCGCCGAGATCGGTCCGCACCGAAGCTTAGGCCAAGCTTATCCGCCGAGTGCGTCTGCACGCTCTCGGCGCGTCTAGGCTCAGGAATCAAGAAGTCTAACACAGATAAATCACTCTATATTTCAGCTTTCGCATCGCTGTTCTTAAATAAACCATTTTTTTTATGTTTACAGTGCCAGCACAAGTAGTGATGAGCGCCGATGTGATGCGTCATAAACACAGGTATATATGTGCTGTCGCCGAAGGCTCACAGCCCTAGCCTGCGCTTTTGTGACGAAGATATATGAACAGACAGACGTGTTGACTGAAAGGCATCACTGAACTAAGAAAACGTTGCATATACTTCGCGTGAAGAACAAGAAACAACTATCCAAATCGGTAGTAACAGCGTATACAGCATCCTGGGTGGGCAGTTCATTTAGGACTTTTTTGGAAGTTAAAATGCCAATCGCAAGTGAAAGTCGGTGTTGTGGCACTTCCGAGCGTGCTATTGAATATGGACTGCAAACTTTTCTTTGTGGTACAGGTTTGAGTATTAGTTGCTGGGCGATAGCGCATTTACCATGACTGATCGAGACTTATCTCTGTAAAACTAAAAGTGCTTCTCGGTCCTTGACGTGAAAAATTAGTCGCCGACGTTCAGCTCCGGGCGTGGCGTAGTGGTAAAGTACCGGGCTTGGTATCTGTAGCTCCGACGGTCGAGTCCCGGTTGGAGCTTTCTTTTTTTTTTATTGCACCAAAACGCTCTCTGTTGCTTTCTGTTCTCAAAAAATATACGGTGTCCAGGCACCGCGTATTTAACGCGCTAGAGCTGTTTTTCGTACCAGTACCCAGCGCCTCCCAGTACGCTGCGCCAGCCCAGCATCCAGCGCGCGGCACTCGTCCCCTAACCCGGCGCTGCACTGGGTGCTGGGTTTTGCAATAGGCATACCAGCTTGTGTGCCAAAGCTATCAACGTGTAGGCAGTCTTAAATATTACTGATGAATCAATGACCGACCATTAGTATTTGGACTCTGGTACTCCACTAAATTTTCTGTAGAAACGTACCCACCTACTAGCCACACCTGCAAGTGCCACTTCAATATGTGCCTTTTCACTGCAGGGAATCCAAAAGTAACCTTCTGTGGGAGTGTAGTGAAAGTTTTTCTCTCACAGGATTGACATAGCTACATTATGGGTAATAATGCAAAACGCAGTTAGGCCTTTACCGTATGGTAAATAACGACATTAATTCCTCTTGCATCCTGCTTCACATAAGCAGTAGTAGATGAAATATCTTTACTTAGTAGTGTAACCTCTCTTATGTTCACAAACAACAACCCAAGCAGCGCACTATCATGAAAATGTGAGCTGGCTTTTTTTATGACGGTTCTGTGAAAGCAGTGTGGTGCATGGGATTGAATGGGATCGAATAACAAGCTTTTCCGCTTTCAGAGCGATTTGTGCAGTCGGGAGCAGAGCACCCGGTCATTATATCATTCCGATGGGACTGCGAGGACACTGCGATGAGCCAACTGCAAGATGCGCTGCGCACGTTGTGTTGTTGCTCCGCAGCTACCGCGCAGGCGAACAGCGAACGCCAAGATCGGCCGGATTCGCTTTGAATTTGACTGGCGATAACTTGTGCCAATCCAGTTCGCTGCAGCGGCGGCGTCGGGAAATACAAAAATTGGCGCGGGCATCTGCTTCTCCGCAATGCACGGTTGCTTGACTACCACGTGATGACGTTCTGCCAACAGAGACGCTAGCGGCGTGATAAGACAGACGCGCAACTCTGCTACTTTTGGTAGCGTATACAATAATTCTAATTCAAACCAGTTGGTCGCGCCGTCGCTCAGTCGCAGCGATCGGCGCGATGTGGGAGGGGCAATGTGTGGGACGAAACAAAGCGCCGTCAAAATAGGAGCTTTGCTGCTTTACCATGCGTTGGCAGCTCTGTGGAGCAATGTCGCGCGCCAGCTTTAGCTATGTTTAGGACGTACCCACCAGCCTCTGCGGCTTAGCAGCTTCATAAGCATTTCTTCTTTTTTTGCGCTTACACAATTCGTTTGAAAGGAGAAGCTGCACGCTTTGCAGGTCGGGAGAAGGACGCCGCTTCAACATAAGGCACGTACCCACTTGATCGCCACCGTCGTCAACCTCTTCGTCGCTACAAATTACGCCACCTGCTTATACAGGCACACTCAATAGTAGCTAGTTCTTCTGCAAAGACAAATACTCATCCAGGAAAAAAAGTTGTGGCTTCTGTAGTAACAACGAAACTAGAGTGTACTAAACGGAACCACCCCACCGACGCCACACAAGCCGCACGCTCATATCTGCGGTGTTGTGCAGCGCCTCACTCACGGTATCTGCAAGCTGTCGTAAAGTCTCAACGCTTTTGAACGTCAAAAATGGTGTACCTATTCTATTACTGAATAAAAATAGGAAATTCGAATATTTGACTAGTTTCCATGTTGTTTATATTTAACGATGCAGGCATGGATACTTCGTGAGCAGGAGCCAACGTTGCGCATCGCTGCGACGGATATCGCGCTGCCGCAAATGCATGTGAAAGCTGTCAGCGAAAATCATTCTGCGACGTGCGCGGCAGAACGATTTTTTTTCGCCCCAATCGTGCCATGTGAAACAGCCTTATAGACTTTCGCGCGACAGAAAACTGCGTGTTTGCGCTCCGCTTTTTTCCTTTGCGTGCGCAGATTGAACCGCGATCGTCGACTTCCCTCGCGTGCTTTTGCTTGCACATACAGCATACGACGCGCGGTGACGGAGCTATCGCCGTTGGACTTTATATGGAGCACCGCGGCGACGCTGACAGCGACGGCGAAAATGCGCTTTGAGTGTCGGTATAATTGTTATCGCAGTAACACCTGCGAACAGTTGTGGAACAGACCACATCATCCACTCATGTTTATATCTCACGAGCACTCAGACCCTTTTACCCAAGTTTATGGCTTTGCTGTATGACGAATAAAGGCAGTTTTTGCTTTGGACTAAGCAAAGTCCTGCTTATAGCTCAGACAGCTACTGCCATATATCAAAACGTTATAGTTCGCACTCTGCGTCGAAAGCGACGGCTCGGCATGGAACAATAAGCGGTATATTGACACAATTGCTATAGTTTCAAGCATTAGGGTGCCACATTTCGTGTCCACTTGCCGCTCTCCCGAACATGCGTTGCACCTTATTCTTACACTTCCTCCCTAAATACATCGGCTTTCAAGGCTGTCGTGATGCTAGTTGAAAAGTTGGAACCACTTCTAGTGGTTCTTCACTAAGCAAGTGTGGCGATAATGTTTGAGGAACGGCTGCGTCAATCGCTTGTTGTGCAATGGAATGCTCGAAGTCTACGTGGTCGTTTGTCGGATTTCCGACAGTGGGTATTTAAGTACCAATTTCCAGTTATTGTTATCTATGAACCTAATATGTATTCTTCTTTCCGTATGTCTGGATTTGTTCAGATATGGTCTCGTAACGACCAAACCTCAAGCAAGGTATTAGATTGTATACGTCGCGATCTGGTGTACTTATGACATGACGTCCCATCGCATACTACTAATGATTACCTATGCCTCACCATAAAACAAAGTTAGCACACGTTCACAGTGATTGGAGGATACATCCACCCAAGAGCGAGGATCGATTGCTCGCACCTGATGTCTCTGCTGCAAGCATAGGAAGGTCCTCATATTGTGATTGATGACTTTAGAGCACGCCATCCCCTGTGGAGAAGCACTTTGATGAATTATCGTGGAAAATATTTGGCCGAGTTCTTGTGCTGTCAGGGACTAAACGTGCTCAATGGCGGATGTCCTACATTTATTCGTGGCATGTCCTACAGCAGTTGTCTTGACCTAACATTTGTATCAAGGAGCCTTCTGTCTTCAGCGTGCTGGTCGACGGATCTAGAGACTCATGTTAGTGATCACCTCCCCCCTTACGTTCAGTTTAGCTCGTTTCGCCGTTCAGCCTCACGTTGCATTCATCAAACATACTGGATTTTATTTAAGACCTCTGTCGACACCGCCCGTCAGAGTATGACATCTCCATCAGAAATAGAGGACATCATTGCTTCTACCCTGCGGAACAAAACCAGAGAAGTTAGCGTACGGAGGCGCAGATCATCGGTAGATATACGATATAAGGCCCTTCGTGCAATCCGTCGCCGCGCGGAACGGCGGTACAGGAGAACAAAATCACCGTCAGATCTTTCGAACAGTCACTGAGCTCAACGACATGTTCTTCGACAGCTGGACAAGCTTCAGAGACAGCGCTGGAGCACATTCTAATGATCGCTAGATCCAAGACAGCTTCTATCTAAGATATCGCGGGTCATACAAAGTCTCCAGGCAACTCCGCAACAAAGACGCCGATTCCGTGCCGTGGCTCTACATCGACGCCGCGCCGAATTGTAGGTAACAGAGGTCTACTGTAAACTTATTGTGGACGCGTCTAACGCAGTGACTTCATCCCTTGTCACCATCGCACCCTGGTTAACTGATGAGCAACTCGAAGTACCTTTTACGATGCAAGAGTTGACGCTGCAATTTAGGTTTCCCGACGCTCATCGGCACCAGGACCTGACAGAATCACATACGCTGTAATCTGCCATCTTGGCGCAGAATCACGACGTATGTTTCTGTCTTTTTAGAATATGACTTGGGAGACAGGAAATGTTCCTTATAGTTCGAAATGCAGTCGCGCTGTAGCGCTCTTTAAACCGGGGAAGTGCCCTAACGAGCTTTCCTCCTATAGACTGATCGCCAGCAGGCAGTTGTGTTGGGAAAGTAGAAGAAAGATTGGTTTTGTCAAGGATAGAATGCTTCCTAGAGTGAAACAATTGCTCTCCATGTTTTTATGCATGAATTCAGAAGAGGCCGTTCTTCCGTTGACGGTGTTGTCGACTTGGTCTCCCCTGCTGAACTGGAAAGAAGTCGCCGTCGGTTAGTTGGAGCTGTTTTTTTTTTTACATTAGCGGGGCCTACGACAATGTACTCCATTATGCAATTCTTGATGCACTGGAAGATTTAGACGTCGGTGGCCGGCTATATGCATATATTAGCTACCTCAGTTTGCCGCACGGTATATATATATCGACAAGTTATGGCGACACCGGACAGTACAATAATAATCGAGATGTCCCACAAGGGAGAATTTCCAGTCCAATGCTTTTCAATGTTGCATTGATTGGCCTTGCATCTGAACTTCCTAACACGGTTAAGATTAGCACATATGCGGACGACATATGCATCTGGGCATCTGGAGCCACCCGCCCCCAAATGTGTGCTAGGCTTCAAAGTGCAGTGACAATCACAGCTATGTATCTGCGGCGTCAAGGCCTCCAGCTCTCAACAGAAAATGTTTCGTGGTGCATTCCCGTGGAAACGAATGACCATGTATCCGATAATCATTAACGGAGTAGCGATAGCTGCGCTAACACACCACCGATTCCTTGGCTTAGTCATAGGAGGGGGATTATCTTGGTCAAGACACGTCACTGCACTGAAGTCAACGCTGAAGAGCTTTGCTCACGTCCTTCGCGTCGTTGCAGGAACAATATGGGGCCCCTCGGAGTCGTCATTACTCCACTTGTACCAAGCACTATTCGTAGGGTATATACGGTACAGCATGCCGACTCTGTCAAGCATGAGACTTAGCTGTGTGCACGCGCTGGAGAGCATTCAAGCTCAAGCCTTGCGCACATGTTTGTGGCTCCAACGTTGCACGTCAACCAATGGAACAATAGCGGAAGCGCGTGCTTGTCCTATTGGTGTATACTTTCTCTGCGAGCCTCTTCGAATCTACCTTCGCGTGTTGACTCGACATGTGCACCATGGTCTGTCATATATTGATCATGTATTTTGCGTGCGTCCCGCTTACGCGCAAGAACGACAGCAATTGGTCCCTCCCATTGCAGCGATCCATAAGAGACCGCTATCAGACGAGTTTCTTTTAGGTCCCTGACCAAATGCAAACAACACAGCCTTTCTCCAAGCCACTGGACAGGACGCATGGCTTTAGAGATGCGACCACTTTGCGAACTTGTATATACGCATCTCTTTCTCATAGCCTCATCACCATTCATCAGCCCTTTTCCTCCCCGTTCCTTTTCCCACGTGGAGAGTAGCAGGCAAGAGATAACTCAGGCCAACCTCTCTGCCTTTCTGCAAATAAATATTTCTCGCTTTCTCTCTTATTCTTACATGGCGCCATAGACTCTTGGATTTATCCCGCTTTCGGACACCAACTATAAGTTTATTATCTTTAGCGTGAGCTCATTGTTGTTTTGCCTCCTATGGTCATTCTACTCTTTGTTCCAATAAACTCAATTATTAATCATCATCTTCAGGAAGGACTGGCGAGATACGGCCAAGTCGGTGCTTTGATATAGCAGATTACATTAGTGATGTTGATCCCTTTTCCCACGTGGAGGCTACCAGGCCAGAGATAACTCAGGCCAACCTCTCTGCCTTTCTGTAAATAAATATTTCTCGCTTTCTCTCATATTCCTACAAGGCGCCATAGACTCTTGGATTTATCCTGCTTTCAGACACCAATGATAAATTTATTATCTTTACCGTGAGCTCATTGTTATTCGGCCTCCTATGGTCATTGTACTCTTTGTTCCATTAAACTCTATTATTAATCATCCTCTTCAGGAAGGACTGGCGAGATACGGCCAAGTCGGTGCTTTGATATAGCAGATTAGACACTTTACGATCAAAGATAGTATTTCTTGCAAATAAAGTATTGTATCTCATTAAGTGAAAGTATTGCGCAAGCAGCAGTTCTTGCCTCATGAAGGGCGAGCCAGGGTATACGCACCTTGGGTGCATCCATGAGCGCGAGCTGTTGCGTGGTCCTCCAGGCTGCGGCACCCACGAGGAAGCCGCTGCCTGGCTCCGGGTTTGCGTCGCAGAAGAGCGCCTTGCCGTCGGGGTACACGAACACGGCCGCCCAGTGCCTGAACCAGGCCGTTTCCGAAGACAACGAGCCGCCCAGCAGCCGCAGCAGCGGTCGCGCTGCGCCCAGAGCACCGTCACGAACATCCAGGCAGTAGAGAAATACGTCGCAGTAGGCCGAAGACGTGAGGTGTGCAGACATCGTACTTTCAAGGTCGCCTACGCAGAGAATGAGGCTCGGCGACTGGGGCCAGTGCTGAAGCCAACCTTCGCCAAAATTCGTGCCAGAAGTAGCATGTCGTTAGCTCTCGCTTGATTGAGGTAAATTTGTTCGAACCTATCTGAACCTTAATCTGGCGCGCACGCTGGGAATTCATATAGGTGCCTCATCAATAAAAGCATTATAAATAATAAACACGCGGACTTAGGTGAGCATCAGCATGTCTATCCTGGTTCGTATGAAAATTTGAATATATATTGACACGTCTACTTATCTTTCTCCCATGAGCGCTTTTCCTGGTCTAACAAATGTTATTGCTCGGCGCGGGATGTGAACGCATGTATTCGAAGATTCTCGACTGTTAGCGATGGTTCGGTTGTCCCCGAAGCTTGTGTAATCTGGTTGCATGTGTAACGTGGGCCGCGGGTGCAGGGGGCCAGTGGGGGAGGCGGGGGTGTCATATACGTCTGTAGACAGCCCTCTTTCCCCAGGCTTGACTGGGCGCAAATGGCAAAGAATGCTCCGGTATCGAGTAGCCCGAGTTCATGTACCCGATGCGTTGCGCTGCAGAATTGTAGGCTGCAGCTCTATGAACACCCCGCGAAAGAATTGCACGAATGTGCGGGCTAAAAAATGTAATTCTCAACGCTGTCGTTGAACTACTCGCCTTAGCGGAACCTTTATTGTAGGGTGCGCTCGGTGTCATGCGTCCATGCTGGGGAGCAGGCGTCGCTAAACATACAGCCAGGCGTTGTAAGGCGTTGAGGCTCTTGGGTCCCTATTACGTTTAGAACGCGCAGCGAACAGAGACAGCAGCAAGAGGGCGTTCAACGAGCGCGCCCGGCGCTCGCGCTTACGGCGAAGCGTTTGTTGAGAGCGGCGTTGCATAAGTGCGGCCGTCAAACGTCGCGAATGGGACTCTCTGGACCGTCTTCAGACTCGGTGCGGCCGAATAGTTTGGCGATGTATGACTCGACCTATGAAATAGTGGACCAGCGATGTTGATTCCTCAATCCTCTCCATTGCGAGTGCAGACCAACAGTAGTGCAAGCTTTCGCTGGCGCGGGCTTAATCGCGGCCTTTTCTTTCTTTTCTTATGGTGACGCCAAGAGTCAACGCGAAGCGTGCTCTATTCTGTTCCCGATCTTGTGGTGGTAGCGCAGCTCGGATAATCACGTTTGTCCGTATAGCAGCAAATAAAAACAAGACTTTATTGATCACAATGAAGAAAATTTGTAATTGTCATAGCATTGGCGCCCGCGCAGCGGTGAGGCAGGTGGCGTTTTCCATTTTTCAAATAGGATAGCGAGATCAGCGTCACTGATACAAAATTTCATTTTCGTTTTTGTTCAGGGCTGCCCACAGCCAAAATTCTGCTCGCCATAGTACCTGCGGCGATTTTTGTGAAGTTGTAGTTGGGCAAGATATGAATGTCGGGCTTCAATTTTGCAAATTGATATTGCCGCTAGAATTGGTAATTGAAACTTTATAAAGATATCCTTTGTTACTTGTAACATGAGCCATATTTTCCACGATGCCGCAATTTGTATTGGCTGCCAAGCCTTTCAGACTGACAGAACATGTGCACATGCACTTATGACAAGTCATCAGAGCAGTACCCCGAGTTATTTGGCGCAGAAAAAACAGCGTGTATACCTGCTGCATTCGCGATCTCTGGGAAAGAAAGCGAAGGAGAGGGGGACCCGGGGAACGTGCGCGGTATCCATGGCGGCTGTTGTGGTGCTGAAACCCGGAAATGGTCGATATCCTCGCCTTCCACGACTACGCCCGGCGGGGGGGAGTGACAGAAGACCTATGGGCCCCGTGTGCCAGACGACCTAGCTACACCACTGCGGACGAGCACAACGAAATATGAAAGCCTGCGCGGAGCGCAGCGCGAAATGAAGGAGCTTTCGTCGCGGTAAGTGTAGTAAGAGCGCAGGGGGAAGTGGCCTGTGCATGCGCTGAGTTGCCGGCAGCCACAGCGTCCACCGCCGCCCGGGCGGTCGCATCTGCGCTTACGAGGGGGGGAGGGGGGGGCAAGGTGGCCTGAAGTGGGGACGGATATATGGTCGTACGCGACGTCGGCTGCTGAGGTCAGTCGGCGGTACCGCGTGCGGGACGCGGATCACTGCTCGGGGCGATGGCGAGCGGCTATGAGTAGAAGCCGCGGGATACATGGAGCGAACTTTCATGACGAACTTCGCCGAGAACGAGTAGACGCGGCGGGATGACGCCGATGGTTCGCAGGCATCGCTTACATTCAGCGAAACACAGGCGGATGCCGCCGCGCGCTCGCCGCATATCGGTCAGTGTTGCCACACTCTAGAAATGTGTTTTTGAATAAGAAAAAATAGTAAATAGGCTTTTCATTGTAATATTGGTTGTTAATGGCTAAACAATTTGGAAAAAAGGTTTCATAGGGGCGCTTACAAACCATTCACGCTAATTTCATTGCGCTGTGTTGTGCCCCTACATCCAGCCCGGATTGCGAATCTACAAGATGCGAAATTTATCCTGCGAACGCCCTTTGGACAAACCATGGGCTGTGCCAAAAGGCACAGCGCCCTAACTCTCCCTTGGCAAGTCAAGATGCTGAGCCGCCAGGCAGCGGCGTAGTGAGGACGAGCATCGGCGAGCGACAAGTCGAAACTTGCAACAAAGTGCTAGACAGCCCGGCGCCGTATTTCCTTTTCCCTGGAGGTCACCGCGCGCGGCAAATTTGAAGGGGTGACCAGCGCGGTCGCTGGTTGGACCTATCGGACGACCGTCGAGTGCTGGCTTTGTATTGGGCCGTTTGAGTGACAATCGTTTCTCGGGGCTTTATAAGCCCCGACGCCGCCGCCGGGAGAATCGGATCCACCGAACCACCGTGAGCCGAGTGCCTTTCTCTAGTGGAGTGAGATGTGTCACGCGTTGGAGTCTCACTGGACGTCGCCGTGCGGGAAGAGTCGCGTTTGCTGTTAGCTCTCGGCCCCCGTGCCGATCAGATCTTGTCCTGTATAATGACCTGCATATAGTGTATAAAATTACCTTTGCTAATCTCACCGACGCTTGACTCTGAATCTTCGCTACCAACGCTCTGTCACGAAACGGGTGACGAGCGCTACGGGACCACCTCAAAGTCGCAACAGCTGTAAGCCTTTTAGCAGGCTGGCATTGCGCCGCCTGCCTGCGTTAAAGGGAAGCTGAAACGGTTTTCAATTTCCATGAATTGCTGGGATTGGGAAGAATAGACCTAATAATTTACGGTTCCGCGTTTTTTTTTCTTCGTTTTGTTAATATAAGGGGTGGAAATCGCTTTCTAAATCACCCCCGCGGACACGCCCCCATCGCTTCCCGGAGCGCCGGGTGAGGTGGTTGCCAGAGGAGAGAACCGGCGAGAGTGATGTCATTCGTGGTGACCGAGCTGCCGGACCGGCGTGCTGGCATGTACTGGCATGCCTCTTTCCATCCTGCGCTTTACTGAACGACGCTACGAGAGATCTGCCGCCGCCGCCGCTTACGTTTGTTTTCTTTTGCTATTTTCGTAAAATGTTCTTTCGTGAAGCTGCCCGTCGCGGCAGGTCCACGTGCATGCTCGCGCGAGCAAGCGCCGCTGGCACGCTGCGAAGCATAGATGGAACAGTAATAAATTTTGGTGACCGGACTTCGTGCGTGGCTTCCACAGCGTTGCACCTGAGGTGTGAAATGGAGTATAGGCTTGCCTAGTGACATTCGACGTACGGTTGCAGTTATCGCGTTTACCACGCGGTGGTGCTAAAAGAGCCTAATATCTTTATGTCAACACTAGCATGGAGCACGCATACCGATTCTTGATCGAGCCACATGTCGCAAAGTCGTCGAACCATAGTATGAATATTGCACATGTAATACCTCTGGCCATCTCTGGATGTGTATGATAAGCAACTTCCGTGACTGTACCTCGTAGCACTGCATGTGCGGTTTGAAACGCGGCACTTATGTTCGCGATCGTATATCAACACACAAAAAACCACGGGACTTTAGACAAGCAGTGGCAAGGTGCTTGACATCGCGGAATTGCACCCGTGTTTACAATCTAATGAGAAGTTAGTGCTTCAGCATTCTTCCAGCAGCAAGTTCCCAGTGACACTTTAGCGCATTTTTTCTCCCGTCATTGGAACGTGCAGCTACATGAAAAAAAAAACGTACGTACCAGCTAAGATTTCCAACGCGCGAGAAGGTGCACAAATAGCTCTCGCTGTTGGCACACTCAACATCGTTGTTGCCGCCGTTACCGCCATTGCCGCCACCGTTTTCCGTATCGGCTGTCTGTTCGAACATGTACGGCGAAACTACAAGCTGTCCGAGACAGCGAGAACGTTCCATAATGCTTACAACTAATCTATGAAGCCAGAACAGAACAGCGTGCTACGCTCTGAAACGGCGGCATGCGGCGGCGCCGACCGGCGACTGCCGCGACTGACGTCACAGCGGCCCCGACCAATCACGGGCAACAGCGGCGTTCGCGCGATGCCCTGAGGCGGAGGCGCGCGTTTTCTTGAAAAAACAGCCGCCGTTTGTTTCCGCCCTTTTTGAACCAGATATTCGTGTTCAGGGGACTCAAAACTGTAGAATGCCGCAGAGAACTCATTTTTTTTCGAAAAGTGTTTCAGCTTCCCTTTAAGCGGTGGCGTTGCAGAGGGTTTTGTGATTCTCCAACTGCTACGTTAGTTTACTTTGTGTAAGAACTCATTGTGGTTATTCATGTTTACTTCAGTTCCAATTGCTGTTTTAAAGCCTCCTCCAACAACAAGCACTTAGAACTGCAGCCGGAGAGGATATAATTGTCGACATTTGGCGTGAAATGGGCCCCAGGCATTATGTGCGACACCTGGGCCCACACAGATGCAAACAGCCAGAAGGCCAGGTATCCTCGGCTTCTAACTATAATCTATCGTCGCACTTTTCCCTGACAGCACTCGAGCAGAGGAGACTTTTGGTTGTAGTATAGCAGGGATAATTTCTCACCAAAGGGATACAAAACCAAACTTTATGAGCACGGGTGACGACAGCGAAAAAGAGAAGAAAAAGAAAGACAGCTTCGGGCGCCGCGAACGAGAAACGCTTTCGTCCCCCCAAACCCCAACCCATGTGCGCGCCACCACACCCACAGAAAAGGCAACAATAGGAAAATCAGTACAATGCACACGCTATTTTCTGCCATGGAACCATAGACTAGGCGCTGAGTCACGCTCCCTCAAGGGCTGCAGAAAATAGCGCATCTTCCTCTTCACAATCACACGCACTCTCTCTCTCTCTCTCTCTCTCTCTTCGATCGTGTTGGAAAGTAAATTGCACCGCACCTATAACTATTATGTTCAGTGAGCACCTCAGATAAGTTTGTAGACGAAAAAATTATGGGTGCCTCTGCTATCGCAAACACCAGAGACCAATGGAGCTGAGTGAAGGCCAGTAATGCAGTGATAGTGATCTAAAGAAAGGAAGGACGTAATGTAGTGCCAAACCGCGCGCAAGACACGCGAGCGCCGGCTACGCGTCCCTACGGCGTCCGCCCAAGGCGTCTACTACGGGGTCCATGATTCGCCTGTCCAACGCCGTAGTAGACGCCGGGAGTGAGAGTGTGTGATTGCGAAGACGAAGCGGCGCTGCTTTCTGCAGCCCTTCGGGGAGAACGACTCAATGCCTGTCTCCACTCTGTACGGAGCGGCGGGCGAGGAGGAGATCGAGGCACCCTAGCAGCAGTAGGAGAAGAGCGCCTCTCTTCCGCCAGCTTCGCGCGCCACGAGGGAGAGCTCGCACTCGGGCCGCGTTCCTCGCTGGCGTGAGCGCCTCTTTACCACCGCTAGGTTCCACCCATACTCACCGCGTCGCCAAGCTGTGCGAAGCTATTTTATACTCGGCTTTATCTCTCTTTTCCACCTCTCTCGCCCAGCTCGGCAAAGTTGCACACGTCAACAAAAACACAGCGAGCTCCTAACAGTTCCACTGGAAAATAGGTTCACACAAATTTGTAATATTATCTTCGTGCTCTCAAATATTCAATATTAAGCTGTCACGACCAACGGTGTCCGCTTCACGCGCAGAACGTGCTAAAGTGCACGGCCAAACGAGCTCTGACACCTTCATTACGTCGATTCAGCGCAGCCGCACCACGGATGTTCCGATGGAAGAGAAAAAATACACAAAAAAACGCAGTGCCCTTCCACTCTGTGCAGACGGATTACCAGCGAAGCTGTGTATCTGGGCTACATAATGGCGAACTGCACCTACGCGGCGGGTTGGCCCGGCATTGCACCATCTTCGGGATCGGCCCATGTATGGGAAGTGCTTAACGCCTGCTTCACCTCCGCCGCGGGTGGCGCAGGTATTGCACTATCATCAGGATCGACCCACATATGGGGAGTGCTTAACACCTGCTTCAGCTCCGCTGTCTGTCGGCCCGGCATTGCACCATCTTCGGGATCGGACCATGTATGGGGAGTGCTTAACCCTCCGTCGCGGGTGGCGCAGGTATTGCACTATCATCAGGATCGACCCACGTATGGGGAGTGCTTAACACCTGCTTCAGCTCCGCTGTCTGTCGGCCCGGCATTGCACCATCTTCGGGATCGGACCATGTATGGGGAGTGCTTAACCCTCCGTCGCGGGTGGCGCAGGTATTGCACTATCATCAAGATCGACCCACGTATGGGGAGTGCTTAACACCTGCTTCAGCTCCGCTGTCTGTCGGCCCGGCATTGCACCATCTTCGGGATCGGACCATGTATGGGGAGTGCTTAACCCTCCGTCGCGGGTGGCGCAGGTATTGCACTATCATCAGGATCGACCCACGTATGGGGAGTGCTTAACACCTCCTTCAGCTCCGCTGTGTGTCGGCCCGGCATTGCACCATCTTCGGGATCGGACCATGTATGGGGAGTGCTTAACCCTCCGTCGCGGGTGGCGCAGGTATTGCACTATCATCAGGATCGACCCACGTATGGGGAGTGCTTAACACCTGCTTCAGCTCCGCTGTCTGTCGGCCCGGCATTGCACCATCTTCGGGATCTGACCATGTATGGGGAGTGCTTAACCCTCCGTCGCGGGTGGCGCAGGTATTGCACTATCATCAGGATCGACCCACGTATGGGGAGTGCTTAACACCTCCTTCAGCTCCGCTGTGTGTCGGCCCGGCATTGCACCATCTTCGGGATCGGCCCACGTATGGGGAGTGCTTAACCCTCCGTCGCGGGTGGCGCAGGTATTGCACTATCATCAGGATCGACCCACGTATGGGGAGTGCTTAACACCTCCTTCAGCTCCGCTGTGTGTCGGCCCGGCATTGCACCATCTTCGGGATCGGCCCATGTATGGGGAGTGCTTAACGCCTGCATCCCTCCGTCGCGGGCGGCGCAGGTATTGCACTATCATCAGGATCGACCTACGTATGGGGAGTGCTTAACACCTGCTTCAGCTCCGCTGTCTGTCGGCCCGGCATTGCACCATCTTCGGGATCGGACCATGTATGGGGAGTGCTTAACCCTCCGTCGCGGGTGGCGCAGGTATTGCACTATCATCAGGATCGACCCACGTATGGGGAGGGCTTAACACCTGCTTCAGCTCCGCTGTCTGTCGGCCCGGCATTGCACCATCTTCGGGATCGGACCATGTATGGGGAGTGCTTAACCCTCCGTCGCGGGTGGCGCAGGTATTGCACTATCATCAGGATCGACCCACGTATGGGGAGTGCTTAACACCTCCTTCAGCTCCGCTGTGTGTCGGCCCGGCATTGCACCATCTTCGGGATCGGACCATGTATGGGGAGTGCTTAACCCTCCGTCGCGGGTGGCGCAGGTATTGCACTATCATCAGGATCGACCCACGTATGGGGAGTGCTTAACACCTCCTTCAGCTCCGCTGTGTGTCGGCCCGGCATTGCACCATCTTCGGGATCGGCCCATGTATGGGGAGTGCTTAACGCCTGCATCCCTCCGTCGCGGGTGGCGCAGGTATTGCACTATCATCAGGATCGACCTACGTATGGGGAGTGCTTAACACCTCCTTCAGCTCCGCTGTGTGTCGGCCCGGCATTGCACCATCTTCTGGATCGACCCACTTATGAGGAGTGCTTCCCTATCCACAACGACATGAAAATTTCCTTGGACGGTAGAGGTATACAGCTTCGCTGTAAAACTAACCAGCTGCCTGAAGTTGGAGGGAAACTGGTCGTCGCGACGCCTAGTGAGCGCGCGAGGTGCTCCCGCCGCTTCCAACGGCGATTTTTGCCGGGCGGTGGTTTTCCTATCGGACCGAGTAGCCGGCGGGAGTAAAATTTTTGTACGCCGAGCGGCAAGCATTCGCCGCTGGGCGAATATCGTCGCTTGGACGCCGGTTTTTCCCTCCATGTATCCTAGGCTTAAGCACAGAGATTCAACAACAACGGACACTCGGCAAAAACTGGCAACAGGATACACGTCATGCCTAGTTTCAACTCCATACGTTAGTTGACGCGAGCATCAGAAAAAAAGAATGTGAAATAAACTTACGGACAACGTTTCTTTTTTTCTTTCCCACTAAAAACAAAAAAGTTTTGCGTGTAAATTAACTTATACTTTGCAGCTTACTTTTCTTGCGTTGCCTAACGACAAGCTAGTGGCACGCCAGACGCGCGTGCATATGTCATGCTCCAGACAAGCCGCAGGAACGAGCGAGGCCGACTGCGCATGTGAAGCTCGCGTGCTCGGCGACCCGTCTGTATTGGATGTAGCCGTTTTTTTGGACTCCCGTTGTTCTCTTGTGGTCCCTCTGCACTTCGACATGGCACCACTGCACTACTCGACTATAGCAAGGTGAGGAATTCCCCCTATGAAAATGGTCATGACCTTTATGTTTCCTGTATGTTTCCTTCTTGTGTCCTGCGTAACCTTTATGTTTCCTTGTCCTTTATGTGAACTTGAAGAAACATACTCTGTGTTTAAGGCATGTTTACTCATCCTTTCTTAAAACTCGAGGAAACTAACTTTACCTTTCCTGCAGGATGTGTCCTTTGCATTTACGGCAGGATGTTACCTGTGGGTGCACTCTATGTTACCTGGCTGTGTACTCCCTCTGTGTTTACGGCAGGATGTTACCTGTGTGTGCATTCTATGTTACCTGGCTGTGTACTTCCTCGAGCGCACATCCAGATAACATATAGTGCACCCAATGGTTACCTTTCAACAAATCCTTGAGATAGATCATCTACCTGAAGGTGTATTAACTATCGGCGTATACAAGTAAACAAAAATGGAGGGGGGGCACCTGTCTTCCCTTCCCTATCGACCTTGGTCTCATCCGATGGACAGACGGCCACGCGCCATCAACAGTACATACGCACATCGAAGCCTCATGCAGCGAATTATCTCTCACGACAAATAACGGTTGCGCGCCGGCTGGAGACGCGGTGGCACGACGCTCAGTGTTCGATGGCTTGCGTTAAATGACCAGAAAAAGAGGCGGACGCTTCCGGGGCCATTCCGCCGCTTTGTTATGAGCGTATATGAATATACAACCTACCATTCAAGTAGCTGTTCGTGGTGTTATATTGGTTTCATGATAGCGTCATTACACGTAAATATAATACGTCCGTTACGATTGTCTCTGTATTACGCTCGTTACGATTTCTTTGCAGCCGTCAGCGCGGAAAATAGCGCTGCCACCTCCAAAGCTGAACTAGAGCTGACGCTAACTTTCAGAACGCCTAGTTCGAAAGAATGTAGTGAAACTGAATATCTATAAAGTTTCTGATATTCTAAACCGGAAAAAAAACTTTAACATTGGGAGACACTACTCCCTCAAAACCGTGGTCTTCTAAGCGCTTTTTGACATGTTACTTTTTCTACGCTATTTCTTTTTTCAGCCCTCGGCCTGTTGTGATACCTTTTTTTCTGCTACTCACACAAATTATACACAAAAGTTCGCTCACTCACCAAAGCACAAACGGCGGTCGATGCTAAAAGTGCCTTTCTTTTCAAAACTGCGAGTGATTGCTGTAGCAAGGTAGCAAAGTGGGCGAATTCGTTAGGATTCATCGTAACAGCAACAACGTAAAAGCAACGCGGAAACAAGGAAGAAACACTCCGAAGAAACAGCGTCGTGTTTGTTCCTTTTGTCCGTGTCGCTTTCGCGCTGCTACCAAAAGTACGAGTCATTGATGTGTTGACATTAACAGAGGTATAGACATCAGCGCGGATCCCGTAATTGCTTGCTTGGGCGTACAACTGAATAATTTATAATTCGCAGTTGGCTGAGTATGAAAGTTGTGTGCAGAGTATGGGCACATCTGTTTGATTACTCGAGCATGCAAGCAGTACGGCTGTTTCACTTTGGCCGAAGCTCTAGCTGCCGCTGCAAGCCAGCCATCGCCACGTTTTGACGCCTTTATTCCTTACGCTACGAGGAAATATTGTTCCACCTATTCAAGATAAGGCCTCACATTCTCAAAAACATGCTAGTGGGCGCCATAAGAAGCGTGCATATGTATGGTGATTCCGAATTTCTGATCGGTGGGTCTCGCAGCTATCGCGGCTGCCCATAAACGGTCCGCCATCACATGCAGACGGAGCTGCACATGTTGCGCACTGATAGGCTCGCTCGTGTCCGCCGGCAAAAGTTCGCGCATAGTTCGTCTAAAGTCTCTGTATATGCTTAAAAAATAAGGCAGCACATCAAGGCACTTTAAACTCAATGAGTTGTGTTTAAATACCAGCCTTCCTTCCAGCTACGACTTGCCCTCAGTAACAAAATTTAATCTCGAAGGCCGTGCTTTTGCAAACTGCACGCCCTAGAAGCAAATGTGGATCTCGGAGGCTAAATTCACTTGTTAACCGCAGTGCGGCGCTACCGCAGTGTGACGTTTATGCCCGGTAATATTACGGGATGGTATGTTGAGCTGGGCCACGTTGTGTTGACGTGAGCGGTGAGAGTGCTCATTGCAGTTAGACGGTAATTAAATCGTATTTTAGGAGTGCATAACTGCTGAATAGCGGCAGGTTGCCCCGTTACGAAAGCAATAATAGATGGCTGTCGCTGATCGCTCCGGCACTGGCTACTCGCCCCTGCCGTAGAGCATCGGCTTATTTGCGTGTAATAAAACTTGTTGCTTAGCCGTGTAGCGTTTTCGAGAACTTTCGGCACGTTTACGACCTCGTTCTGCCAACTCTTCCTCTGCTGAGGATCCGTTTTAGCGTCATTCTTAGGCTTCCGTTGCATGCCGCAGCGATGTTGGACCAGCCACCGCAAGCTAAGTAAGAGAAAGCGTGCCAGTCAAAGACGCGGGCACCACCCTCTCCATCCGGTTATCGATTTTCAGTGCACTGGCTCGGCC